>NC_072732.1:90674863-91334468 GCF_026930045.1 Uloborus diversus | reverse complement strand
GTGAAATAAAAGACCTCATCCATTTTGCTCAACTTATCTGAAACCGCCATGTAACAAAAACTTGATATCCTTTATAAGATCAGTTGATTCAGTCAATTGCTCGGTTTCTTTGAAGTGCTCAAAACAGAGAAAAATAATTAAATTTAGAGAACGCTGTTAGAGAAATAGACGGATGTTTGAAAAGTAGAAAACCAGTTTACGACAATAAACCTTTTACTGCAAGCATCTAACCATTCACTTACACTTTTAAATAATGATTCCCCCCCCCCCCTTCACGTACTAAATTGAATAAATTAATACTTATTGCGAAAGAATTTTTTTGTTCCTCAAGAAATTAACATACATACTGATTTCACAATTCATTCTCAGTCCGTGTTATAAATAGAAATATAAACTGATTTATTGCTTTATTTCTTGAAGTTCATAACAGGAAATTTAGTATCGTTTTATGTTAACTACCAAAGAAGTATTTCATGGTCAAGATTATATTCTAAAGTAGACTAAAATACCTTTGGGGCACTCTTCAAAAAGTAACTTTTCTGTCACACGCCTTTTACAGTAAAAACTTTAAGGAACAATTCATTTAACAATGATTTTTAATTTCATCAAAAATATATCTGTTTACACCTGCCAATAATTTTTTAATAATAATTTTTATTTTAGTATATTTTTTGTTCACAACTTGTGGATTCTCACCTCCAGGGCATGTCACACACTTTGTGTGACTCTTTATGTTGCTTAGTACCTTGTTTCATTAAAAGTATGCACTTATTTATTGATTATTCCTTTCACAAGTGTCTGAAATACTAATAAGCCGTACTTTAACTAAGAGAACTTTATATTATATTCCCACTAATCATTAAAATAGCTAATTGTTCCCATATTTAGCAAAATTACTACTTTGATATTAAATTGGCCTCGATTTTTTAATTATTGAAAGGTTTTTTTTTTTAAATTTCTATGAACAGGGTTATTTTTTACTTTTTATATTTATGAGTAAAGTAATTGGATCTTTGCTGGGCCATTGTTTATGGTTACTTCTAGTATGTAACACTTTCCTGTAAGAACGAAAAAAAAAAAAAAAAAGAAACCAAAAGGTTTCGAAATTGAAAAATATTTACGTTCAAAAGTTGCGCTTTATGGAGAATGACCCTTTTGTACGTCTTATCATTTTTCTCCTAGAAGAGATGTATTTATTGCACTATCTTTTAAAATTTAATGTAATATATGAACCAGTAATACATACCGCTCTAACAACTTATGATTTGCTTGAGGGTTTTTTGCCATGAACTTTTCTTTTATTAATTTACTTTCATTTATTTATTTATTTACAACTCTTGCTTCTCGTTAATCCTTTTAATATTGGAATAAGGAGAAGCCATTTTCAATCTATTTTTTCTGTTTGAATCATATTTCCATTCAGAAAACCCCAGAAGAATACAAGCCTCCTATATCGTCGGTTCTACCTCGTAAAAAGTAGGGATTTGACTTTTTTTTTTTTTTAATAAATTTTTATTGTTATTTTTTGTTTTCTTTTTAATTTCAGAAACATCTTACCAGATATTTATTTGCTTAACAATTAGTTAGTGCTTCTCCTAAAGAAAGGTAAAATCTTGGAATCATAATATCAGTTTTCAAACTATTTTTTAAATTTACTTTGCTGGCTGTTATTAAAAATCCATTCAATAGATGGTATTAAAAATAAATTTGCTTAAAATCAAAATAACTAAATTTAAAAGCTTCTCAAAGTTGATGAAGAGTATTAATTTTTCTCAAAAATGCATTTACCATAACTTAGGGGAAACCCGCCTTTTTTGGACCCCCGTCTTAATTGGACCGAGGGCTTAAAATTTAGCGTAGAGTTCTGTGCTACACTCTACTGGTGGAAATACAAAGATTTGTGCCTGAAACCTTTGAGGATTAAGTTTCGTCATATTTAGATCTGCACAGCTTGAGTAACGATCTGATTTGTGTTAAAAACGTGTTCAATCTTATTTTAAGAATTTGTATCGAGTAGAATGATACTAAAATTTGTGAACTGAGAAATTGCTCTTATAGTATTATAAACAGTATTCTATATGGATAACAGCAATGTATTTACATGCACGATTGGGAAACTTGTTGACAAGGTATAAATAAAAGAAATAAAAATGATGTCTTTTCCTTTATTAGACCGAAAATTTTTTCCAATATTGAACCGGTGGTCCAATTTAAGAATATGTAACTAAGCAAGCCTTTTTACTTATCACGTTATAAAATTAGTGATTAGTGTAACTTAATAACGTAGTTAGGAATATTTCGAGCATATTTAGCACTAATTCAGGAAATTCATTTTGACATTTTGTTTTTTACAGGCACACGGCTGCCACCCATAAACCTAGGTGTTTATCGAATACGCTTCAATTTCAGTTTTGTTAATTGTAGTTTTTCAATTTGACTGAAATTTGTGCTTGTTCACGTTACTTGTTCACGTTTTTTTTATTAATTGCAAGAACTGGTAGTCAAGTTTAAAAACATGAAATTCAAACGAACTTTTTAATTTTTTTATAGGAAATAATTTAGTGGTGACTAGAGATGTAAAATTTCCGGAAATTTTGAAGTGGTGGAAAAAAAACGATTTTTTACCGGTTTTTTCGTGGAAAATTGGAAAAAATAAAAAATTTGATTTCTTTATGAATAAAATTTGAGTTTCTTAATAGCTCTGTGTTTCTTGTAACATATAAAGGGTTAAGCATTAAAAAATATATGCTATCCACACATCTTCTTTTTCTGCTTGACAGAAATACACATAAAGGTAAGATTAATTAGAAGAAAAAAACCTCTTTGTTTCATAACTGAGAAGAGGGCTTTCATGGTCAAACCCAGAAATAAGTCAAGTCGTCACTCAATTAATAATATTAGGTAATGTGTGTCTAATCATAACAATTACATTTTCCATTTTAGGTTGCCTTTGAAACTTCTGAAATTTTCGACTTTCAAACATGATTGATTTTTTTTTTTTTTTGGAAGAAAAATAATACAATGTTACTGTCTGAAAATGACAGCTATTGAGTTTTGATTTTTTCCAATCCAATCTAAGTCCAAATCAAAAACTAAATTGGTTTTTCCTAAACTGAACCAAAATTAAACTGGAGTTTTAAGTTTATTTCATACGGCCGTGCTAAGCGCAGTAGTAAAAGTAGTCATACCAACCCTTTTGAACAAATTTGAGTTATTATAACCAACTAGTTCTCTGTTTCGTATTTTATTTAATAAATAAAATGTTTTAGGGTCATTTGATCAAGAGCTATTATTTTGAAAAATTCTTTAAAAAAAAGACATCTGAATCAAATATATGGAAAAGCGAAACTTTAAAATACAATATCTCAGCTTGAGTCCAACTGCTAAGTCCCCTTTTTTGCTTAGCACGACAGTATATACAGGGTGCGGTAAAAAAAATGTCAGACAAAAGTTGTATCATCGAATGGAAAAAAGGTAATTTCATTTTAATGAGTACCTAATTTATTTTTGTCTCTCACTTTATTAGGAAATAATTTACAATATATAACCAAGTTTATGTATTGTTTTTCGGTTTTCTTACAATTTTAAGCGAAATACCTGCTATTTTAAGTTGCTTAACCAAGTAGAACGACAGTTCGTTTGCTTGTTGTGCCTCAAAAAACAGTATTTGAAACGGCATGCCGTTTCAAGTAGCTTGGATATGATAGTCGATGTCCGATAAGAGTACAAAACGAACAGTGAACATTTCAGTTAATCGTTAGGTCATCCAAAAGTGAGTTCAATGAAATCCTCAGGTTTCCACGACAGCAGTCGTTTGTGGAAATTTGTGACCGATAAGTGCGACTAAGGGAAAAAACAGCTCAAACAGAAGTTTTGCAAGTTCCAAAAATTCAAACATTCGTATGACTCTAAAGATGCCAGAAACGTTTAAGACGGGCCCGCAAGTCCGCGCTGGAAGAGATACCTTTCATTGATTTACCATTTAACCGGTTCATATCCCCCAGAACCATAGGATTTGGTCTGTAGACACCGTAGGCTCCCATATAGAAGTGGGGGCTCAAGCCCCCCCCCCCCTTGGAAATGAGAACTTCCTTCCTTTTAATACTTTCTTCGTTCTAAAAATGTAAAAACATTTTTTTTCCAGCCATTAATGAATTAGTTATCAAAAATGTTAAATTTTATTAGCTCTAATCTGTACTAAAGTCGGTTTCCATGGGGAAAATATCCTGCTAAACCATGGGGAAAATATCAGAGCCCCCTCCCCTTAAAATTTTGCATATGAGAGCCCTTGGTAGACATTCCAAGCACCTTAGAAAGTGTTAGATATCGCCAAAATCCGAAGTCAGGCTTGGTCTGAGATGAAATCAGGACAAGCGACAAAAAATCTCTAGTTTTTTGTGGATGAGGTCCGTAAAATGAATCAAAAAGTGAACCAGAAGGACATTTTAGAAGTTATTGTACTTCTGTGGGCCTAGAGCACTTCAGCATTGTAGGCTGGAGATTTTACTGCACACCGATTCATATGACCAAAAAGACATGAGTGGTGCAAAGCGCATTGTTTTCGACAAGATATCATCTTCTAAATGGATGCTCTACTCGCTCGACCCCAATCCCATTTATTACACTGTATGGCCTATTTTAGCGTCAAAGGTCTATCCTAAACTACACATAAAATTGAACTCTCTAAACCAATTGCTTTATAGGGAATAGGATTGATAAAAGAACTTGCTGACCTTGAATGAAAATTTCAAGAGGCAGTTGCATCTCTGTATTACTGCAAAAGGCTGCTAGTTTGAAAGCAATTAAATTTAATTATTGCTAAAGGTCTTCTCATATTATTATTTTTTGTGTTTTGTTAATTTATTTATTTTTAATAAAGTTTGTTGGAAAATTGCTTCCCCTGTGTTTTTTTTTTTTTTTGCCGCACCCTGTACATTTGGTTCGCAGTCAGCAGAAACATAGTTTTAGGTACAGATAAAGTTATGTTTGTTTGTTTTATGAAGAAATAAAATAAATTCTTTACTACGGTTATTGGTTTAAGCTTTTTTGTAAAAAGTATTATTAAACATTTTTTGATTTATATGCAAATTATATTGTCATACAACAACTTGCATCAACGTTAGACAATATGCTAACATAAAACGGGAGGGGTTAGGAAATTGCATCAGAATTTAAGCGTGAGAAATTTCTTATTACTTTTTGCTGAAAATTTCAATTAAAACCCTGAAAAGTTGAAAAAATTCTTTTTTTTTTTTTTTTTTTTCAATATTTCCGAAGTGGAAATTTATTCCTTCGAAAAAAAAAACAGTTTTTTTCCGTTTTTTCGGAAATTTTCCGGTTTTTTCCGACCGTTTTCATCTCTAGTGGTGACATTTAAATGCGTATTTAGGATTATTCTAAACATAAACAATGGCTTATTAAAGCATTCACACAGGGTTTTATTAAGCAAGTTGCTTAGATGCTTTAACCTCATAAAATATATATACATATTTTTTTTTTTTTTTTTTTTGTCTTCTTTTCTTTTTAGACAGAAGCTTCAATTTCAGTTTTGTTAGATGAAATTTCTTATCAATATTATTTTTTAATTTGACTAAAATTTGTGCCCGTTAACCTTTTTTTTCCTAGCTGATTTCTTTATTAATTTCAAGCTGCGTTAATTTCTATCATTATTGGTTTTAGAAGATGTCTAAAAGGGGAAATGCGGTTATCTTAGGCAGTAAAATAGTGGGAAGAACTTTAGCTGTTTGTAGGAATGATGATACGGGGCTATGCTATAAACTTGGCTAACGATAACGGTGTAATAATGCTTCCTCTTCCAGCACACACTAAGCATCGCTTACAGCCTTTAAACATGGCATTTTTCCTGTTAGTACAATTGGGTTTAATGACAGCGACTTTGCAGCAACTGAGTCCGAAGGCAGAAGAAGGAACCCTACTTCGGCAAATGTTCTAAAAACATTGCCTTAGAAAAAGGACAGGGAACAGAAAAGCCGCAAAAGAAGGAGCAAAGAAACGCACAAAACAACTGGTACTGTAATATTTGATGTACAGATGAAGTGCAAAGCATGATTTAGTGTATGAAATGCCATAAGTGGGTTTTTCAACTATGCTCCAAGTTAGCCCAAATCAAAGGAAAGTCGTTTACAAATCCTGTAAAAAGACTGTACAGTTCAAATGCAAGTTTTTATATCAATTACCGTTACGGTCCATTTTAGGAAGCGCACGGTTCGATATAGGCGCATATATTCCTAATTTGGACTTTTGCAACTTTGTCAAAAATATTTTTTTTTTAAATTATCGTCATATTTACAGAATGTAAAACTGAAATGTAAGTACCTATGGCGGTTTCTAATTGAATTTGGCTTCAACTGCCCTATTTTTTTATTTTTGTTTTGCTGCACATTTAAAGACACGGGACTCTTGTTCTTAGGGGGTCCAATATGGGCTGTCTTCCCCTTAGCAGATGCTCCTTTATACTAAAATGAACAACTCCTCGAATAGCTGTATTTAATGTATTTTAACCGACTTCAAAAAGGAGGCGGTTATCAGTTCATACCGGATGTATGTTTTTTTTTTTTTTTTTTGTCCACTCACAGCGTCTCACCTAGTGAACCGATTTTGATGATTCTTTTTTTAATGGATAGGGGATGGCTCAACTCAGGTCCCATTACTTTGTTTGACCATATTTGTTCTTTAGAAAAAAGGTTGTGGGCAAAAAACAGTAAATTTTATGCAATTTCCCTATTAAATGATTAAAATGATATGAAACCCATTGTTATAAAAGTTTGGTGCCACATAACAGTAACATTAATAGTAATTGTAATGATATTTTTGAATAAAGGCTTCTCTGAAGCAATACAGTGATATAGAGCCAAACTTCTTAGTAGGTAACTTTTTACTTTTACTGAAATATACACATTTACACTAAAAAGAATGAAATAAAAAAAAATTGAAAAAAAAAAAAAAATAGAACCGACTTCAAAATTGTTCTAAAAAGTGAAAAATAATCTTATTCTTTAAACACCATCGATAATACTTTTAAACATAATTTTTGAAATTGGCGCAAAAACGATAGATAAGATCATTCACAGCCATAACTCAACTATAAATTTAACCAGGCCTAGTTTCTTCACTTCCACATACATTATGCATTGATAACAGCATATTTGAGTAACGATATAAATGTTCCGTTCCTAATTTTGGATGATTTTCTGAAAAAAATATGAACGCAGCACCGTTACACTGGATTTTGCTTTTTGTTTAAGCGCCAACTTCAAAAATTATGTTTAAAAGTATTATCGATGGTGTTTAAAGAATAAGATTATTTTTCACTTTTTAGAGCAGTTTTGAAGTCGGTTCTTTTTTTTTTTTTTTTCAAATTTTTTTTCCCATGATCATATTACACGCATGACTTTTACTAAAACTAATCTTTTGCTTTTGTTCAATAGGCTTTGTATTCCATACTTATGAGAAGAAAAATAGAATTATCGTTAATGGAAAGTAGATGTTAAAAGCTAGTTCTACAATTACAGCTAAACACTTATTTACGCTTAACACGTAACATCAAAAAAACGTTTTCAAAAAAAGCTGAACCGACAGAAGTGTGTTTTCAAAAATTCAATTCCGAAAGGTAAGAATTTTAAACTTTTAGAAATAAAAAAAGGGAGGACATTTTTTTTTTCGGTTGACGAAAAAAAAAAAAAATGATTAAAAAAATATTTAAAGGACAAAGTTCCAGATTTTAGGTCTTCGGAATTTTGGGATTCTGAAATTGGAGACTCACATTGTACAACTAATATTTTTTGTCTTTTGCACTATCTGTTTGAGTCGTTTCAATATAGTAAAATATATATTGCGTTCAAAAAAAAAAAAGGAATTCTACAAAATTAGATTGTTGTTGTTCAAAATTTAATTCTGTAGAATTCTTTGAAAGTGACTATCTTAACTGATGGCATCTTTTAACGGCGAGAAATTAGTTTCTCGCTATGAGAAACAATAGTAGCAACAATGCTGGAAATAGTTTAGGATGTATTCTTTCATGTGAAAAGGAATTTCGTTTTGGAAAAATAAGTATTTAGTGCATTTTTTTTTTCAAATCTGTACTTAATTTCCGGACAACTCTCATTTTATGGTGAAGGAGTTATTCTTAGTTATGTGTTTTGAACGAAAAATTGTGAATGAATATGGAAGCAATTCTGAACTTCAAAAACATGCTTTTTTCCCGTAAAAATCGAGTTTTTATGACTAAACTTCCGATTTGCCTCGTTTGGGTGGTTATTTTAACTATTTTCAGTAAAATATAATAGTTTCATTAGAGTTGGTGACTATTTTTAAACTTTCAGGGTCAAATCATCGAATAGATTCTTGTGTTGAAATTTTAAAATATACTGTTTGCAAAATATTTTATACCATAAGGTAGGAAAAAATATGCCATGTACTGAATGTCATTTTTCATCATGAAATAAATTTTAT
The DNA here is from genome assembly GCF_026930045.1 of Uloborus diversus. Lineage (NCBI taxonomy): Eukaryota > Metazoa > Arthropoda > Arachnida > Araneae > Uloboridae > Uloborus > Uloborus diversus. The sequence continues at coordinate 91,325,996 of NC_072732.1, read as the reverse complement.
TTGTGTAGATGTATATTCTGAACCAAAAATTTACTGTAGGCTTTTCTAGAAGGTCTCCTTTATACACATACAATTCTTATTGCTGTAGTCAGCAACTGTTACTGTCTTTTCTAATTTACTTTAGCGAAACTTTTATCAAAAGTTACATTCGAAAAGACAATATTCCAAATAAAATTTGCCAGCAGTATTTGTTTTACCTAAGGATGTGTATAAATATGTCTCCCTTCTTGTTACTGGGAAGATATTTCTTCCTAAGTCCTAAGTAAAATTGTCTTTTCTTGTTTAGTTTTTTTCAATATATAGTATGATTTGTTTCAGTTTTTAAATTGCTGTGCTTTCTGGAAATCTTAAAACATTAATTTGTTAATTTTGGCTAACTTAATGCAGTAAAAACAGGCTGTTTATAAAGAATTCACTGATTAGGAAACAATGTTCAAAAAAAGTAAAAAAATATATATTTAAGATTTAAACGAGATTTCTTTTTAAGTGATCCCTTTCTGACACTTACATAGAAAATTGAAAATTGCGTCTATGACAGAAAAAAACTGAAAAGGCGAATTTTATGGTTTACCTACCAAGAACTTTTGATTTTAAGGCATATTACCAATCCTAAAATCGCAGTTTATACCCGTAAAGAACTGTTTATTTTCTAAGCAGGGACAAAGTTTTTTAAAACTAAAAACTGATGAATTTTAGTTTTGCAGATAGAAGAAAAAAAGGGGGGTATTGATGTTACAATCATAGAAGATTTGCATTCAAAAAAAAAAATAATAATAATAAAACACACACACAAACACACACAAAATAGTTTTTTTTTTTTTTTCCTAACGCTGCATTCCATTTTTATAGAAGATGGGTTTCCTGCTGCCTTGCCGGCTCGGCAACATGCGGCTCGCGCCCCTGGTTTTTGAGGTTCGCGAAAGCTTTTTAAAAATGTTAAAAATTTAAACTTTCATGATCGTATGCAAGAACAAGTTCTTGAAAAAAAATCACACGAGTTTTTAATGATGGTCATAAACAAATATCTTATTTTACAGATTTTAGCGGGCACTTCCAATACCCAGATGTTCTTTTTACGCGAAATAGTTTAGCTTGTATCCATCACTGAGCTTGAAAGAGACGGTTTTTTTTTTTGGGGGGGGGGGGGGTATAAACCGACAACCCAAGTTCATCCATTAAACATTTCATAAATTGTAATTTTAAGTTTCTATTTAGTTTGTAATATTTAATTTATTTAATTCGATTCCCCCCTCCCCCGAAGGAATACTTTGGTTAGTGCTATAAATGTGTTGCGGCCAAAAAACTGAATTTTTATTCATATTTTAATTAAAAAAAAAACCTCTCTACATAAAATACTGCTACGATGCATAAAAAAAATAATAATTGGAAAGAAAAACATAAAATAAACCAGTGCGGTACGTACAATATGTAGTAAGAAAAACAAATACTCGATCGTTTTACTGTACAGAAGATGCAGTATTGATATCTGTAACTTGATGATGCTGCTGATGATGATTTATGCTGCGTGATCAAACCGTTACTTATATATTTTTAAATACACAATACAGTTGCTTCACTAGTTCTTTTATAACGTTTTTTCATGGCAATACCCCGCTTCCTGGTTTCTTAAGATTCACAATACAAGAGCAGCTTCCATTTTAATAATTTTTGGTGAACTTTTACGAATTTCCTTTTTTTGACTTTTAATTGTACGATTCACTCATAAATAATTGTCGTGCTACCTTCGACGCATTTTATAGTTGTTCAAGGACGTATTCTTTAGCTTTTTTTTAATTGTCAGAAACTTTCTCTCTCTCTTTTTTTTTTTTTTTTTGATCTTCACAAGATGAAAAATCGTTCTTAGGTGTCAACATATTTCAACAACTTTCACATTTATAACGAAAAAAAGGGAAAATGAGGGGTAGTTATTTGTTTAAGCGATGTATATGAATAGTACGGTGTGCGAATTTCAACTCTCATTGATGCTAAAGGGATGAAGGTCCATTCACGAAAAAAAAAAATAGTAGTCAATAACAAAGCGGATACTTACAGACCGAGATTCTCTTCCGAAAATGTTCGTGTTGTGGACGAGAAATTCGCGTTGTGTCTAAAATTCTTTACTGGTGAAAAAATTTGCGTTATAGCCATTTCGCGTAAGACGAATCGCGTTGTAGCGGGAGTCGGCTGAAAAAAACACAAAAGTATAAGCTTCGTTATATATTGTCAGAAAATTAAATAAAGCGTCCAACCGTCAAGAAAAGTCCAGAATAAGAGATAAAATTAATTTTTAAAGAAATTAAAAATTGTGTCATGACAGTTATGATCAGTTTTATCCGTATGAATAACGCACTGAAGCATGAAGATTAATCGCTTTCTTTGCGAAATTATTTTAATTCTAACAATGGCTTTAGCTGAAAGATATCTTGTTTAGAAGAAAGATTAGTAGAAATTAATTAAATATAACGTAATTGGCAATTAGTAAGGTTTATTTTCCGTTTCTTTTTCAAACTGTGTAAAACTCTACATTGTGTAAAATTTTACTTATTTATATCAGTAGAATTATTACCTAGTGATGAAAAGTATTCTTATTAATTTCAAATACTGTCTAGAAGTAGCCATAAATCTATTTAAAAGAGAAGTCAGATTATATTGTACTGTGCTACTAAACAATTACAAACTATTAGGTATATATATATTTTTTTAGTTGTAGATCAAAAATAATTTAGTTTTTTTTTCTCTCAAAAAGGCATTAAACATAGACTTTTTTTTTTTTTTAAATGTTTTCGAAAAATTTTGGTTGTTAGGAAATCAGCTATTGTACAACTATTCATGTAGTTTTATAAGAAGGGGGGGGGGGGCAGGATTTATAGACAAAATCAAAGGTATCTCTCTTTGAGAATAATTGTGACATGCGGTTATAAGAGTAATAAAGATACAGACGAAAATAAAATTAATAACAAGAAGTTTCCGTATGACTTTATCATCTACCTTTGCCCTACAATAAGATTTTATGCTACAACTGAAACCTTACCCTTTTCTCAGCTTAATTTAAATACAAATCGTTTAAATTGTGGCTTTCAAATAACTGAATATCTTCTCGTATCCCCCCCCCCTTTTTTTGAATTGATGCGTATTAGATCAAACGCATATCTAGTGCTTTTCTCAGAGATTGACAACTAATCTTTCACGTGAAACCACTATCGGTGGATGCCACCAATGGGAAGGAAAGTTCTTTTTCTGCGGAACAGTAGTCGGATGTTACGGATTTCTAAAAATAAAACACATTGAATGCAAAAAGAAAACTGTTGGTTAATATAAAACGATCTAAAATGTATTTTTTCAAAATATCAAGCATTATGTTTCAGTAAATTTTGGCCATAAAAAATAAGAACATTGGGAATGCAAGTTTTTTTCTCCGGGGGGGGGGGGGGGGGGTTAAAGACATGGGAGAAAGAAAAGTTTTGCAGCCAGAAATTCCGAGGCAGAAATATGTAAATTGCGTGAAGTCCCTAACAGCGGGTAACCTATGTTTATTTTGGGTTAATAGAAAAAAAAAAGAAACACCTCTGAATCATTATTTTGTCTACAACATATTAAATATCCTTTACGTTTTTAAGTATAACTTACTTTAGACACTTAAAATTAACTTTCGGGAAAAAATAACACATCATTTGACATACAATTCGATCCCGGTTTTAGTTAAAGATGAGGGGAAACAACATTCTTCATATTTAATAATACTAATATTATATAAATATACACGGTGCATATGCCATTACAATATTGTACAGAAAAGTTGTAATACGTGAGGCGGAATAGTCTGTACTAGTTGAGGATCAAGCCACGGAAGTTACCTAAAGGCCTAAATACTTTTCTAAAAATTACAAATGAGTACTATAATAAATGTATGATAAATAACTACCTGTTCTGCACAAAAAGGTTGCATAACGTTGAGCAACGTAACTAAACGCTGCTAATTGTCCGCAACTATATTCATTTGGTGTATAAAAATCTTCCAATCTGACGTCATTACAACTTCATATGTATCTGGTGGTAACTTTTTTCAGAAAATAAAACGAATAACTCGCCAATCGTGCATATTAGGGTGGTCACAAAAAATTGATTTTCGAATTTATTCCACGGCACCCCCCTAAAATGTGCCAATGGACTAGAAAACATGATTTGCAAAGTTTCAGCTCAATCCGATAATATTAACACGTGCCGCAAAGAGGCTCAAGTTACAAAAAACAGTGATTTTCAGCAAAAAATCTTAGGTTTTCTTCTTTAAAACCAAAACTTTTCATCCTAGAAACTTCGTTCTGGTCTCATTTTATAGGAAATTTTATTCTCGTGATGAGTTATCTTATCCATTTTTTAAACAAAATCAGTAGAATGGTACTTGGCATTTTTCAGTTAGGTCGTGGAAGCTATCATCAATAAGGAATTTTCATGCAAATACCTAAAAGCATTAAAATATTCAATTACATTTATTTGCTCTTTGTTGACGCTTTGCTAAGCTTGCTACCAACCAAATCGTTGCCAATATACGTGAGTAAAGATGCGAATTAAATATTTTGCTCTGTGAATGGCAACACAGAATGGCAATTCATCATTTGTGATGTCATCGGACAGAATCATAAACACTGAAAGCGAGCCGATTTAAGTATTTTTTGAATATTAAACTTAAACAAATTATTTAAAAAATGGTCAGATCCTCTGTTTTCAAGCAGGTTCTTTCAGAAGAAAATACTTTTAAAATTTACAGAAAAATGAAAACAAGTGGCATTGGCCCATCAAAAGGAACTGGTCTTGTCATTGGAGCGGAAGAGTTTCTATGAATGGATAGGTAGTGATTTTATTCTTTGATGCAGCATTATCCACCTTGATGTACAGTAAACTCCCGATTATCCACGGGAGGCTTATCCGCAGCCTTCCACACTTTCAAAAAAAAAAAAAAAAAAAACGGCGATGATTTACTGAATGCAGATAAATGTATGTATTTTTAACCCACAAGTGCAAAACTTAATTTTAGACGTATCTAGTGCTTTTTTTTCCTTCCCTTACAATGACATTAAAGACCTTTTAAGGTCACCAAAACGTGACTAGTTGAAACTAGATTTTTCGGCAATACTGATTTTTAGACCTACAATATTTACTGATCTTTAGATCTACATTACTTACGTGCGTAAACGAGGGATCGGACCGCCTTGTAAAAAATCCCTCCTTCCTCCCCTTTGTAGGATTGGTGTAATCTAGATTGGTCTGTTGCAATAAATCTGCTTGCACGATGTGTGTAATCTCTATGCGAGTGTTTTTGATCCTTTTAAAAGCTATTTGCATATACCAGCATTATTTTTTTAACCTAATTTGCGGAATATTCGCGAGTTTGCTTATCCGCGGTTACCGTGCCACCCTATTCCATGGACAATCGGAAGTTTATTGTAAATTATTTAAATGTTTAAAAACATGACATTACAAACTTTCAGCATGACAAGTAACCGACATATATGTTAGTTAGAAGTCCACGCGAACCGTAAAACTTATATGCTGAACCATTTTATTGATTACTTTGCATTAATCGGTTCACAAACAGTCATGACGTGTACCATTATAAGTAAAATCAATGTAATTAATTGGCAAAACTCATCTTTGAAGCATGTAACACAAAATGTCTAGGATATCTTAAGAGTAAATATTGCGTGTAAGTTTGCTCGATATATATCAAATCCAATAGAATAACATAAAGTTCTTTAATCGTTAAAACAATGTTTTTTTTTCTTTTTTCGTGTTACTTTCTGCAACACTGCTTTGAATTCCGGTCTTGAAAAGTTTGATCGGTTTAAAGTAAACTGAACTATTTTTTCTAGCAGAAAATGTGTTTTTCTCTTTGCTTTGTTAAAAGTTATGAAAACTAATAAAAATGTGAGTTTAGATTCTACACACACGTTGTGAGAAACAAAATAATAAAAATTGTTTTTTTTTTCTTTGATCGTGAACGTTTTATGTAATTCAGATATTAAGGAATAAAAACTTAGTTGAAAACGAACTATATTATAAATGGTATATGGAAGTTAATGTGATTTTTTAAAATTTATTTATTTGTTTTTTTTTAACATGTAGTTATGTTATATTATTGAAGAGTATAATTAATTCATTAGTATTTAATGAGAAGAATGTTCCGCGGAAGCATGTTTGGAGATAAACAATACATTTAACCAAAAATTGAAAAGTGTTTTACTTGTTCAATTTTGATGCATTTGAAAATTCTTTTAAATTGTATTAGCGTGTGTTGATATGTATGTTTGCTGTAAATTATATTTTTTTAGAAATTTAAAGATTAAAAGTACCTAGAATGTGTGTTTGAAAGGGTTAGGATAGTAGTGATGTTGTCAAAAATCTTTACTATTCGAATAAAACATGGATTTGGATTTACATTTAGTTAGTCTATGCTAAGTGTACCGATTGCGCAAAAAAATCAAAAGTATATTTCTCCCCAGCTGCACATAAAATGTGTCTACTAACCTGAACTGATGTTATGAGAATGATAGCCAATGATCAGTTCTATGCCACTGATTGCATCAGTAGCCAGAATTTTCTGCAACCTTTTTAATTGTACCTGATTATCTACTAAAAAAATCTTTTGCAAGAACAAAATGGCGGTGGTGCAAGTCAATTAAAAATTTTAAGTTACTTTAAAACAAGTTACAAATACATTTTGACAGAAAATTATGCATGGTTTTAAAAAGTTTTTACTTTTAAATATAAATTCTTGCTCCTGAAGTTAAAATTGTCTTTTTTTTTTTTTTGGCAATGATTTTACTAAACTTTACTCAGGACTAAAACTTACATCTAGGGACTGCAATACTGGTTTTGGTATGACGAATACTGATATTTCGTGTTATTTTATAATTGTTTAGAATTAGGATTTTATCCTACTTTTCTGCTTTTTTTTTTTTTTTTTTAACGGGAAAGTAGGGTCAAACTGATGCAATGATCTCAAAAACTGTCATTAACAATTAGTATTTCAATGGTAAAAAATATTTCTTCGAAAATTTCGTAAATGAATCAATTTTGAAAAGATCGGACGACTACTCGGAAAATTGCATCCCATCAACAGCGCAAAAAGCTTCTATCAAAAGAAATATATTAGGCGAATTCAGTATCATCCTCAATTTCTTTTACTGTCTCTGAGGAATAATTTCTTGCATGAAACCTTTTTTTTCCTTTCTTTTTTGTGAAGGAGCTGGCTTACAGAATCCTATTACTTAAAGCAATTTGCTGGAACCTATAACATTTATTCTCTAACGTTTCGTCGAAAAAGTGTATATAGCTTGAGCTTAAAGGTGAATCTATTAAGCCGTTTCAGAAGCAAAGGGAAAGCACTTTGATACATTTTAGCGTCTACTTTTTTAAAAGACTTCATCTTCAATAATTTCGACAGAAATGGTTTAGACTAATATAATTTCTGATTTTTTTTTCTTCTCTTGTCTTTTTTTTTTTCTGATACATTGTGCAGAAACTCTTACCCTTTTTTTTTTTTTTTTTTGGTGTTTTGTAGAAGAAATACATCTCATAAGTAACCACTTACTAAACATTGTTGTTGTATTTATTTTTTTTCAATTCCTGCATACCTGCCTTGTGTAAACATATGCTGGATTCAAATTCAGACGGCATGTTTTCGTTCTGGCCAGGCGTTCGTTTCGTGCTGCTTTGGTCATTGGTTCTGAACCCGCGGACCAGTATTCTAGGAGTATCAAGATTGCTTTTTTTTTGACATAAAAGTTTCCAATAGTGTGGAAAAATTGTCTTATGTTATTGTTGCAAAATTTTTTTAAACTGATTTAACAACTTCAGTTGCCCGTGGTGCCATTCAATATAAAAATTCGTTAATTGTATCATTTTATCACATATTTTTGGACGATAGGTTTCATGACTAGACCGCAAAGATATTTTTCGTACCAGAATTTGTGCAGACGTGTAATCAGTTTTAGTACCTTCTTTTGTCTGAAAACAGTCTACTGCAGAGTCGTCAAGTAGCTAAATTTACTTTATCATATTATTAATCGGTCAGACAAGATCTTTACCATTATCTTACTAATTATTGAAATTTTCATTTAATTATAACACGCTTTGAATGTCACTGATTAATGAAACGTGAACATTGACTTAAAAGCGTTCCTTTTCAAGTACGATTTTCCATACTTCATGTTTCATGCTCGTCACAGAAGTAACACCTATAAGAGTATTCGAAGTAACGAAGTTGCTATCATTGGACCGCTAGGTGTTTTCTCTCGAATGCACCACCTGACAAAGTGGCTCATTCTTGGAAAATCGAAAGTATTATTGTAACTTCAGCTCAATTACCCTAGAAAATTGCTCAATTGTTTTAAATTAAATATGATAATAATGAAAAAACGTTTCTCACTAATTCATGAAAACACTTTTATTTTATTATAATTTCAACTTATTTTTTTATATAAAAGTGTTTAAAGATTTTAAACATTATTATACAGTTTCAAACACTTTTGTTCGTCCAAAAAAATGCAAAAATTAGTAAAATATGGCCAGTGGACAAGTAAGAGTATGTAACGTGCTACAGTAGCTGATGGAAATGATGGCATGGACCTTAATGAAGTCTACCGACAATATAGAGTCCTGAAAGCAACTTTTAAACAGTCGCATGAAAGATAAAAGTCGGTGTGTTGTTATCATAGTCACTTATTATAAATTTAGGACGTAAGACCTGCGAAATAGGAATATAGTTAGTAAATCATATTGTGGAAACTAGAAAAGACGTTTTCGGAACTACTTCTGAAAAATTGGGAGAATTGGCCTGTCAAGAGGCTGAGGAAAAAAAAAGTCCCACAGATTTAATTAAGACAAAAAGTCTAGTAGTACAATATTTTGTAGTAGTTTGAGACTTAAGCTTCTGGTTTCAGTAATAAAATGGTCGATAAGTTCTTTGATATTTTAGAGAGCAAGTACAATCTTGCGTCGAACGAAAATTTTCAAAATGGATTTAACAAAACTCCCATCAGTTCAATAGAGGTTGAAAAGATACTAGCAAAAAACGGTGTTGCACAGGTTGGGAAAATATCAAGTGGTGAACGAGGAGTGATGACAACAACAGTATGTTGTGTGAGTGCTGGGTTCTTTCATGTTCCTCTTATCCGAAAATAAAACATTTTAGAAAATAAAAATCTTTCTCTATAACTTATTGCTGTTTGTAGTGTATATTTATCGTCTGTTATAAATATTTGTAAGTTATGCATTGATTTTTGAATTTGAGAATGTAGTCCATCGATGGAAACTCGATGGTCTATCCATAGCAACCGGTTGTCATGACTGGAGCACATGCTAAAATATTTATTTTTAATTTTCATTTATGTGTATATCTTTACTAATAATAAAGCTGAAAGTCTCTCTGTCCGGAGGATGTCTGGATGTCTGGATGTCTGTAGGATGTCTGTGACGCTCATAGCGCCTAAACAGTTCGGCCGATTTTCATGAAATTTGGCACAAAGTTAGTATGTAGCATGGGGGTGTGCACCTCGAAGCGATTTTTCGAAAATTCGATGTGGTTCTTTTTCTATTCCAATTTTAAGAAAAAAAAATATCATAAGATGGACGAGTAAATTACAAAATTATCATAACGTGGAACCGTAACATGGGCACAAGCCAATTGGCGAGATACGAAATTATCATAACGTGGAACCGTAAGATGGGTACAAGCCAACTGGCGAGAGAATTCACCATACATTATTTGTAAATATACAGGCAAAGGAAAGACCTTTTGATTTTTCTATTACGGGCAAAGCCGCGCGGTTATCACTAGTTTATTATAAACGTGAATATTATTATTAAAAGAGAAATATACTAAGAAATTGCTCCTATAATTAACTTAAAATTTAAGTTGGATTTTCTTTCTAAAAAAATGGAAAACTGTTATATGGTTCATTGACGGCAACCTCCCCCTATATATATTGTTTTTTTATGTACTTTTTTCAGTACATTTTTTCAAAATAAGGTATTAGAATTTTTAGATCCAATGCTCCCGAAAATTTGCCATACGGTAACCTAAGAGCGTGTGTAAATTTTTTATTGATGTCGGTCAACGCTTTGAATCAACTCTGGAGCCGTTCATTATACCAAGTTCGTTAATTTTTTCGTATGTTAAATATTTTTAAGCCATAAGAAATTTCTAATCCTTACAACGTATTGAGAGAAATAACGAATATTGGTTGCTTACGCGTGATTTTCTTGAAAAGTATTTAGAAATTAAATCCAAACTTATGAATAATTAAAAGAACAAAAATGAACGTACTAGTGTTGTTGAAACACTTAAGTGGAAAGTAGGGTTATGCATTAAAAACATCTGAGTACGTAGTAGGTGGATGTTAGAAATTCTTAAAACGTAATCTAAAATTAAAAAAAAAATCTCTACCTAAAGATTTATAACATTTAGTAAAAAATTGCAACTTCATGAATGCGGTATCTTCTGACTAGTCACAGTTACTTGATACGTGGTTAACAGTACACAGTAGTGAAACTTCAAAATTAAAATTAAAAATGGCTTATATTTCATACTTGAGCAAAAAAGCACTTCTTGTAATTTTAAAATATAAGAATATATAAAAAACAATGACATGGAAGTGCATGATATCTTACCACTTTTATCTTTGCAATTTTATTTACCAATGTCTAACATGTTTCACAAGTTGAGCTATTTTGATTGAGGTATAAAATAGGTGAATAGGATTAGAGTTTTAAGAAATAATTTCTTAAAATCTGCACTTAGTATTGTCTTTTTAATTAAATATTTCACTTCTTTGTGGTTTTAAGCACTTGTTAAACGTAAAAATGTATGTTGCAAATATTTGTCCTGCAATGAATAGATAAATGCAGAAATATTCATTTAATATTTCGGCAATGTTCTACACTTATAACGCTCATTCTTTAGTTTTTTTATTCTAATTATATCATTAAATAAATAATTAAGTTGTTCACTTCATGTATTTGTTTTTAAAACAAATAAAAGGTTTTATGTTGAATGGATGTTGTGTTAGAGTTAAGACGTTTTGGACTTTGTTAATGTTTACCGAAAAAAATGCAGAGAGGGATATTTTCGTAACGAATTCTTAAAAAGAACACCAATTATTTCTTTAATTTTACACATATAGAAAAATATGAATAAATTAAAACTTAAGGCTGGTAACTAACGGTAAACTGAAAAAAAAAAAAACCTCGAGGAGTTTTTTTTTTCTAAAAACAATGGCCTGCACTGACAGTTCAAAGCCCAAACCTCTCCTCGATGATAATGAAAAAAGGAAATGCTAATGTTCTTTTATTAAGACAGTATTGTTCGATAAACAGTACGATTTGTTTTCCCAAGTAATTTTGTAAAGGAAAATATTTTGTTTTATCTGCAATCTTCATTTTCAATTCCATTTCAAGCTTTCACCAAAAGTAATCATTTGCATTGTTTCTTATTTTCAGTTTCCCTTTGAGCTCTTTCTTTACTCACAGCTATCCAATCTTCTAGGACAATTTCAGTGAAAACGACAGTTTTGTCCGAATTTTATCCTTCGTTAAACTTTCTTTTTACTTAAGTTGAGCAATCAAGAGTTCAGATTTACTTGTTTTTATTCTAACTCAGTGGTGCCTAACATTTTTCTTCTCGAGGGCCGCACCTCGAATTAAAATGATTCTCGCGGGCGAGATCATAGATAAAACTTCGAAATGTTTAAGATTTTTCTAATTAAAATGGGAAAATATGTAAAAGAAAATAAAAATAAAAATCAACGTATTTTCGCTGTCATTACTGGATGTTTCTTTTATTAAATGCATCTGTTTTTTGGAAACCAATTTCTGAATATCTGTTTCTAAATTTGTAACATGGTCATTTCTCATGATTTTCAATTTGTAAGATTAAACAAAACAACGAGCCAAGGAAAAGGTCAAAGTAACATTAGAAAGAATGAGAAGAACAAAAAACTATGATTGAAGATCAAATTAGTGATTGCAGATAAAGTATTGAAAACATTTTAATTTTCGCATCCGATAGCAATTAGGAAAATGGGATATATTTATCATTCATTAGATACAAAAAGTAAATAACTTGACTCCCGGTAGTGATTATGTTTTGTAAGACAACAATTAATCTTAATAACTTAAAATGCATGTTTCCTAATATAGAATATCAGTACACAAGGAAAAGAACAGTATTTATAAATTTGGAACATTTTTACTCATAACAAAGAAAATGGGAATTCACAAAGAACCCATTATATTGAATTAATACAGTTTTTACGATGTTGTTTAACATTAATTTTTAAACTTTTTTGCCATTGTTTCAATCTGTATTAAACTGTGGTTTAATTCTGATAACACTTTTATTTTCTTACAATATATACTTTTTATTTTTCGTGCATCATTTCCAGTAATGATTTTTGACTTTTTTTTTTTTTTTTTTCAATTTTTTTACCCTGAGATATTTTTATCTTCTGCTTGGAATACTTCAGTAAAAACCAATGCTAAAGACTTTTTTGAAAGATCCATCAAAGCAGTTTTTTATTTATCAATATATTTACGGGAATGCTTTTACGTTTTCTGAAATTAAAAAAAGTAAATAAATAATTACCGCTTTTGTATCTACGGTGAAAGCGAAAACTTCTTTGTAATTGTGTAAAACCATGAATAAAGAATTTTAACAATGAATGATTAGCTGGTGCGTTTGTTTTCATCTAACACCTGTTGTACAATTTTTAAAAAAAATTCCGTTTGCATACTTTCCAATTCTTGTCCCATATCGCTAAAAGCAAATGTTTCTTTTATTTCAAATTTTTATTTAGTTCACTTAAAATTTAAGCAACATTTGCTAATCTTTCATTTTTTCTGAGACAATGGCGAAAGTAAGTATCCAAATGAGAGACATATCGATGACTGATGAAACGAGGAATGATATTAAAAAAGGGAAATATTCTAGTACATTATAATAAAATAAGAAGTAAATAAAGTAATAATAAACACTAATATCCTGCTAAATTTCCTGCTCGAAATAATCTATTGGATGTTTACTAAGTATCTCTGATTTAAGAAAACTTATTTGAGAGGAAAAAAAAAGATTTATACATATTTTTTCTTTTAATTTTTATCATTTTCTCATCAAGTTTTCCCTACTAGTAAAGTAATAGTTAAAGGCAATATATTAGACTAATTATTAGGCGATATTAGGCGATTAAATAGACGGCGCTAACATCGAAAATTTTAAATGGCGGCTATTCAGAAAAAAGCTGCCGAAGATCGTACAGAACTGTGATATTTTAACATTAATTGCCAATCCTAATGAGGCATTTTTCAAAACTACAAAAGATAAACACCCAGAAGTGCGTGAACGTTGCGAGAAAAACTTTATTAAATAAGGATCGAAGTAGAATTAATTATGCTTAATTTAGTTTAATCTGAAGTAAGGTGGGTGCGGTTATTCACCCGATCCGCACCCTGTCGGCGAATAAGGAAACAATGTTTGTCAGTTTTACTTCTTATCTTAAATCTTTCTGAATATATTATGGATGTTTATAAGCAGTTACGACTATTTACTAATTGGTTTAGTGTTATAGTAGTACCCCAAGCAGATCTTTTGAAAAGTTTTACTTCATAGTTTACGGTACTAGTTCGGACGATGAAAAAAACAATGAACGGCCCGCTCCATTAAAAAGTACAGCATTTCACGAGCTTATGCCTACGCAAGTGGAAATTATGAAGGAAAAAAAAACAGTTGTTAGAAGAAAACCATTAATTATCACACAACACCCAGTCATCACAGACTTGTTTGACAGAAACAATAAAGGTAAGAAAATAAAGAAGACAAAACCCCTCAATTTAAGAAATGATACAAAAACAAAATGCTATTTGGGACTGTCACACACTTGTGAGAGGATAAAATGAATGACATGAGACTATATCTAAAATGCGGCTAGTAGTATCATAAGGAATGCGTTAGTCTATGACAAAGATAATTCTGAATGCCCTGACGGTTCTAAAGAGAGAATCTTTTTTGTCATTTTTAAGTCTTTAAGCACGATTAATGCCTATATATTACAATTGATCTAAATTATCAATGTTAGAAGCTTATTTTGATTATTTAAGAGTGTTAAAGTTCCTAGATCTTATTATTCTACCATAGAATAATGAGGCATAATGACAATGTTTTAAAAAATGTTTTATTTCGTGTTTGTTTTCTGCAAAACTGGTGATTTTTTGTTAGTTTCTTGTCGTAATTGATCTGTATGTTTAATTAAAATTACAATTTGTTTATTCGGATACAAAGTTTTATTTTATTTCAAATATCCCATAGGTAGGTCTTATTACCCGCACCTACATTAGTTTTCGTTTTTTATATGACTATTCTTTATCAGTGCAAGCTTTATAAATTTCTTGTATACTTCTGCCTGAAAAGCATATGTAGCTGTTAAAGACAATGAATTGTTCAAAGTAAAAAAAAAAAAGTCATTGTATTTTCATTAGTTATCAGTTTCATTCTTTCGTTTGTAATGAAAAAGTAAATAGAGATCAATCATTTTCTATGGAGGATATATCTTGTCACAATTCTTTTGTGGCTATGAAAAGGCAATGAGGTCGTGACATGCCATATGTCTTCCCCTCAAACGGAAGTTATCTAGATTTATTGTTTTATCTGTGGAAAGATGAAAACATATTTCTTCCCTCTTTTATTCATATTGTTATCTTTTTCCGAAAATACAATTCATAAATGCCTACATCGTAATAAAACTATTTTTTATGAGTTTCTTTTTTTTAATTTGTTAAATATATACAGTGAAACTTCGATAAGTCCAAGCTGCAGTAAAAAATTGAAAAGTTCAATTTATCGAAAGTTCGGCTTACCAAATACGAAAACGAAACTATAGATTAAAGAAAAATGCTACCAGTCAAACTCATTAAATTTATAATATAAGGAAAACAGTGTTAGAATAGTGTATCAAAGAAAATATATATTTAACTTAATGAATGTAGAATATAGCTATATGAATTTAAGAGTTCAAGAGGTTAGAAAAAAATTATCCTTTTACGCAGAATATAAAAATGTTTGCTTCCCCCCCCCCTAAACATAAAACAAAAATATAATCAAACACTGCTTCTGAGCTTAAATTTGTTCTTTCATTAAATTGTCCTCGGATACTTTTATGGCATCAAAAATGGAGTCGGGAACATTCGGACGGAATGCTATGAATACGTGCAATGTTTTGCTTGCAACATCATTTTTTTTACACTGTCAATAGAAACGTTTCGGTTTTTTTAAATTGTTGAAAATGTACTTGGAGGCACAACCAACTTCAATGGGGTGCTCTTCTTTGCTACGCTTGAATAGATTTTTTCTTGCAAGCTTAAAATGTTGAATTTTTACGTAACCATTTTTTTAAGTTCTACCTCAAACCTTCAGAAAAAAAAGAAACTGCTCCACAAACACTCGTTTTCAAAAACAGCGAAAGAGTTGGTTTTGGAATGACCGGCTGCCGAATATTGAAAAATCACCGAAATAACTCTCCCGTCAAGATCCCCCCCCCCTCCACCAAGCTTTATCGTCATTCGGCAAAATGTTGAGTTTAATTCGGAAAAATTATCATCACTCGGCAAAATTTGGAGCTCTATTCGGCACATTTTGTCTTACGATGTGTCAAAATTATCATCATTCAGCAAAAGTTGGAGTTCCATTCAACGAAACTTGGATTATTCGACTACATTAGGAGTTTCATCCGACAAATCGAGATTTTCCGCTCTCCCAAATTCTTAACTTTGGGGCGCCACTATTTGACACATTTAACTTGATCAAGTTCTTGCGTGACTGAATCTATAAACACTTTTACGTATTCTCCATCTCTTGTTGCTCCTTTATTTCACCGAAACATAAAAAAAAAGAATTACGTGAGATCTTAATTTCTTTCTTCAACTTGCAGTTGCTCAAGCACTAAAAGTAACTTCCCAGTAAAATCCGGCAATAACACAAAATTGCTCCTCAACTTTTGTCTCTAAACACTTCTTTCTCCATTTTTTCTCAAGGTTAATTACCTCAAAACTTTAGCACCTCTTTTTACGTGGCAGTTCGTGTCGTTCTTGGCTTGAACATTAACAGGAAGTTACAGGTCAATACCAAGGGCAAGACGATCTAAATTACAACAGAAAAAAATGGTTCGCTTTATGTTTTGTCATTGGAGTTAATGTTTTGCTGGTTACGAGATATAAGTATAGAGTCATCAACTTAGTATTATACTGCAGCCGCAAACATGAAGCTGATGATAATGAAAGCATGTCCATTGTTGATGGGCGGCACGACATGGTATTTCCAGTCTCTGTCAGCTTGTTTGACAGGGTATTGACAAGAAGAGTGATGGTAATTTTTCCTAAGAATTTATTTCAATGGATCATTGACTTTAGAAACTTGCTTCTTTTCGAATTGCTAAGAATAGAAAATAAGGTTCTTTGTCATTGATTATATGTTTTGAATAAAAAATTACTAGATTTCACTTGCGCTGCTGTGGTTTTTTCAAATTGTGGGACTTAACATTACTACAAAGGATTGGAAACTTTTATGCGTCTTGTCCTTCGCTAATTGTGCAAGTAAGAACTTTTGTCTTGTCTATGTCTAAAGTTGAATATTTACTACCACTTTTAAAGTGCAAGATTTTTTTTTTAGCATTAGATGCTTGATTTGTTGAACTTTTTAAAAATAGTAATAGATTAATCGGTCATAATGTATTATGAAATAATCCCACAAATCAATACTATATGTTTAAATTATTTTTAATGCATATGATCATTTAGAAAAATAAAAGTTAATAAAGGAAATACGAACATTTATAGTTTTATAAACCCTCTAATGCAAGGAAAAAAATCCATTATAATTGGAAATTTTTAATTATTTACAGGCACGCAACAATTTCTCTCAAGAAATTAGATTCATTACATGCAAGATTGTAAATTCGTTTATTTGGTTACCATCCTCTCTTTCTGATTGCGTTGTTTTATTTTTAATGACAAAAATAATAATGATGTAGCATCTTTTGTTTATCCAGAATGGAACATCAAGGAACAAATTTTTAATGTAAGTTAAAATCTTAAAAAATAATTACTACCATAATAGTTACCGATCTGTTGGAAATAAATTACAACCGAAGATTTAATTTTTTTTCTATTCTTAATTGAAGCAAAAATCAATAAAATGCTCTTATTTTTAACTAAATACATTCTGGGATGATGTCGTATTTAATCTGACAGGAAATTCCTACAGACTTGTTATAATTGGACAACATAAACGTATTTTCGAATCCATTTCAAGAGAAAAATTCCGGTAAACATTATTTTTCCGAGAAGTTTAACATCTTGTTTCCCAATAAAATTTCCGATAATGATATAAGAATATTTTTTAATTTCCAGTGTATATTAAGCAATTTCAATTATACTAAACTATTTTTCATTCGTCAAAATATAACATTTATTATCGTGTTGCTGTGGCATCTGGATGTTTCAGTAAGATAATAATCACGGAATTAATTTAGTTAGCAGTATGACCCACCTAAAATAAACATAAAACGCTTAAGTATTTAACAAAATCAGTTTTTTAAATTTAATTAGTTAAATTGTCCTGCTAGTTGCTTTGCTGCAGTTGTACATTTTGACCTTAATTATGTTAGTAACATTTTGAATGACATTTGGATGTTTAACTGAGATGACAGTTACGTAATTAATAGAATTTTAATTGAAACTGAATTAAATAATCGTAAAATTTATTGTTTGCATAAATTCAATTAGTTTAGAATTTAATAAGCATTTAACGAGATTTTTTTCTTAATTTAAAATAGTTAAATTTTCCTGCTAGTTGCGTTACTTCAGTGTTAAATTTTCACCTTAATTATGTTAATGACATTTTCAAATAAATTTGCATGTTTCACTGAGTGTCACGTGATTAATTCAGTTTTCAACGTGGCTCACTTAAAATGAACATAAAATTTATTCTTTGCTGAAATCCAATTACTTCAGAATTAAATAAGCATTTAACAAGATCATTTTCTTAAATTTAAAATGATTAAATTGTCCTGATAGATTCGTTGCTGCAGTGATAAATTTTTGCCTAAATTATGTTAGTGACATCTTTAGCGACATCTGGATGTTCCACTATGACTATAGTCAAGTGATTAATTTAATTCTCTTTAGTACTCATTTAAACTAAATGTTAAATTTATTGTTTACCTAAATTCAGTTAGTTTTGAACTAAATAAGCATTTAACAAGATCATTTTTCAATTACAAATAATTGTATTTTACTGCTAGTTGAACTACTGCAGTGATAAATTTTTTCCTTAATTATGTTAGTTACATTTTTAGTTTCACTAATAGGAAAACCATGTGATTAGTTTAATTATTATTATTACTAACTTTAAATAGGCATGAAATTTATTGGTTGCTGAAATTTGGCTACTTCAGAATTCAATAAGCATTTAACAAGATCAATTTTTAATTTAAAAGAATTAAATTTCCATGCTAATTGCTTAACTACAAAAGATAGTTTTCACCTGAATTTCAAGTGCCTTATTTTTGTTAGAGACACCTTCAATGACATCTGGATGTTTCACTAAGATGCAAGTCACGTGATTAATTATATATAATTCCTAAACATTACTCTCCTTAAACAAACGTGAAATGTATTGTTTCCTAAATTTCAATCAGTTCAGGATGACATCCGTATTTAACAAGATCATTATTTAATTTAAATAGTTAAATTTTCCGGATAATTGCTTTACTGCAGTGACGAATTTTCTCTCTCTCTCTCGCCATAATTATGTTAGTTACATCTTTAATGATAACTGGATGTTTCACTAAGATCATAGCAATGTGATTAATTAAATTATTATTATTACTAACTTTAAATAACAAAGAAATTGATTGTTTGTTAAAATTTGACTACTTCAGATTTAAATAATTATTTCAAGATAAATTTTCAAATTAAAAAAAGTAGATTGTCCTGCTAATTGCTTTACTACAGTGGTTCAAATAGTTTTAACCTTAAGTTCAAAGCACCATTAATGTTAATGACACCTTTAAAGACATCTAGATGCTTCACAAAGATGATAGTCAGGTAATTAATTAATTTCTCTCCATTACTCACTTTAAATAAAACGCGAAATGTATTGCTTGCTAATTTTATATTAATTCAGGATGAAATCCTCTTTTAACAAGAAGATTATTTAATTTAAACAATTAAATTTTCCGAATAATTGCTTTACTGCAGTGGAAAAATTTCGCCTGAATTTCATGTGCCTTATTTTTGTTAGTGACACCTTCAATGACATCTGGATGTTTCACTAAGATGATAGTCACGTAATTAATTATTTTCTCACCATTACTCACTTTAAGTAAACGTAAAATGTATTGCTTGCTAAATTTCAATTCGTTCAGGATGAAATCAGTATTTAACAAGAGATCATTATTCAATTTAAAAAAATAAATTTTCCGGATAATTGCTTTACTGGAATGATTAACTTTCGCTTGACTTTTAAACGCCTTGTTTTTGTTAGTGACACCTTCAATGACATCTGGAAGTTTCACTAAGATGATAGTCACGTGATTAATTAATTTCGAATTAAAATTAATCACTTTAAATAAACATGAAATTTATTGTTTGCGGAATTTCGTTTAGTTAAAAGTTAACTAAGAATTTAACAATTTCATTTCTAAGTTTCGTTATTTAAATTAATTAAACTGTCCAGCTAGTTGCTTTAGCTATGGACACTCAATACAATGTAATTTTTACCTGAGTTCAGACACCATACTTGTATTAAAAAAAAGAGCATTTCATAAAAAATAAGTAAAATATGTCTTAAGAATGAATATATGCGTCATTTATAACATCTGCATCTTGTCCTTCATGGTTCGAATATTTTCTCACTCTTTTCTGAGGAAATTAGGTCACGCTTCTTCAGCTCTAAAAAATGATAATGAACTTCCAAGAATTCCCCATGGCATAAGTGATTGCTCAAGATGAAGAAGATGTATAGACATCAGCGATGAAATAAACTGAAAGTATGAGATATGTGCGTAAATATACTAAATTCCTTTAAAATAATAAAATGAGTAATTAAATTCAAATAAAACAAAGTAATTTTCGATAGAATCTACTGTTTTTTGAAAGTTCTAGGCCATACTTCTGAATTTGCCTATGCACAAAAGGACTTATTGTAGTTTTATATGGAATATTTTCTGTTTTTTTTTTTTTTTTTTTTTTTTTTTTTTAAATAAGAGAATGTTTTTGAAAACATTGACGTTTTTTCGCTCGTGATTGGTACGCGTCATTTCATTTATAATGAATGGGTAGAGGTAAGTTGATTTTGTGGGTTGAGTGGGATATTCCAGTTTTAACGGTGCAGTTGCCGAGTTTCTATTGCACTGTAGTAAAATCCCTTGAATCCATTGCTTTAAAACAAAAATAATAAAGTTATTTCAAACTTTCAAAATCTTATATTTTTGCAATTTTTCGTTTCAATGTTTTAGAAAATGATATTTTTTTCTAAACATTACAAAGAATTTGTACCAAGACTTCGGAGTCATAGAGTCGGAGTCGGGCTGGTATTTAGAGCAAAAGAGTTCGAGGTCGAAGGTTTAAAATTCTAAGAGTCAGATTCGGAGTCGGACATTTTCCCTCAAAGTACGCAACTCTGGCAGAGTTTGTACAGTCGGAATTGAACTGATTTTTGGGTAAAAAAGCAAAAGCCGGAGTCGATAGTTTTAAAGTTTAGCCAGAGTTAGTCCTTTTTGCCTCCAATTCCGTAGCCCTGGTTTTTCGGGCTTATTGATTCCATAAAACCTAATAAACGATTCTGATTAAAAATAGTTTTTAAGAAGAGAAAAGAACCACGAAAAAGTTCGGTCATTTTATATTTCTATTGAATTTCGGAATGCCTCTTAGTTTTAAAATGTTTGATAACACTGTGTCTGCACCCGTACCAAGTTTAATTATTATGTTATTTTAATGATATAACAGCACGGAAAAATAAATGTTCGTCTTTATCTTTTTATTTTCTTAATATATACTGCTTCGTAAAACTATATTTGGATGTATCTCGTGAATAAACTTCACTTCATTTAATATACGTTGATTAAATATTCGTTTAATGCACGTTTAATATACTTTCGTTTAATATTTTCGTTCAATATACTTTCGTTTAATTTTTTCGTTCAATATACTTTCGTTCAATATTTTCCTTTAATATATTTTCGCATTAAGAATTTCTAACAGCCATTGAAATTTCTTTCAAATTTTAATCCTAGCCCTTAAATGCTATCTATGATCATTCTTCAAAATAAAAATAGTTGTGCTGTTTTTTATTTTTTATTTTATTTTATTATTATTATTTTTTTCATACATTAATTTTTGCCATGTTTTCTTTGTCGGAACAAAAAGTAACAAACTTGTTCAATCTAACTATCAAATATAAATTTAAATCATGAGCATTATCCCGTTTGATAGCTATTTTTTCTGTATTATGCAGTTACCAAGATCGTTAACTTATAGTAATAACGATCTGGCTCATTATAATTAAAAACCAATTTTAATTCACATTTTAATTATGCATTTAAAATTAATTAAGAAGCTTAAATTCACATTATATCAATTTCTATAAATTCCAAGCTATTTCAGAATTGTGTTCTGAAATATTGCCTCTAAATATACGTAGTAGAAAATTTATTACT
The DNA here is from genome assembly GCF_026930045.1 of Uloborus diversus. Taxonomy (NCBI): domain Eukaryota; kingdom Metazoa; phylum Arthropoda; class Arachnida; order Araneae; family Uloboridae; genus Uloborus; species Uloborus diversus. The sequence goes on along the minus strand of NC_072732.1, from coordinate 91,304,235 downwards.
TTGTAACTTCAGAAATTCTTTAGAATTCTTTCAGATAACTAATTGCAAGCAACTGTGTCTTCCTTTTGACTATATTATTCATTCGGAGTATTCTAGGATCAATAATTCAAGCTTTCTTTGACTCTTTACTTCGAGTTTAAGGACAATGCTATAAATATTAATTTTCACTTAAAAGATAGGAATTTCGTCTAAATTGCTTGTAAAACTACCTCAATTTGTTATTCTTAATAGCGTAAAATTCTACGTAATGAGCATGAGGAAGTTATTTTGAAGTAATGCCGTAGTGCACCGCTATTTGGTCATTAAATAGAATTTTGATAATTAACTGGCAGAACAAAGTTTCTATATTATGCATAGATAGCAGAAAGATCACATTCTTTTTTTGTGTTTCGGTTTGAAGATATAGATATTATTGTTATTTACTTATTTAATATTAGATTTCATTTTATTATTTATTTATTTTTTGAAATCAACATTCGCATGCTATCGCAATAATTTGCGTGAAACTTAGTTTACTGCTTGAATATTAAGTTTTTGTTTTTCTAGTATTTCAAACTCATTAATATTCCTTAGCAATTTTGCGGCATAAAACTGATATGCATTACATTGGGCATTTTAAATTATTCTGAAAATTTTCAACTACTTTAACTGTTATTGTATAATTACGAGCTCACACACGCACAAGCATACATACATACATGCATGCATACATACATACATACATACATACATACATACATACGTACGTACATGCATACATTCATACACACATACATACATTCATATATACATTCATATATACATACATACATTCATATATACATACATATTCATACATACATATATGCATACATACATTCATATATACATACACACATTCATATATACATACGTACATGCACGCATACATACGTGCATACGTACATACATACATACATGCGTGCATACATACATACATCATACATACACCTATAGGGGAAGATTGTTATCGATGGTCCACTCAAGCAAGATAATCCTTAAAGTCGCCAAATTTGGTGACACGAACCCTTTGTTCAAGTTATTGTAAATATCACCTCTCCTACAATACATACCTTGCAGTAGAAGCTGCAATTATAAATTGTAAAGTAAATATGAGAAAGGAATAATACTTTAAAAGCTTACCATGATACAAGAAACACTAGTAAAAAAAATAAGTATCGATGCATACGGAAATGTGTACACTTGCATTAGAGATACGGTTAGGAAATTTTATAAAAATAAGAAAAGAAAATGAAAGGGACCTATTCATTTTATTGGAGACGAATAGAGATGGGAAAGCATGATCTAAAATTCGGTTCAGTTGAATGCCTTTAGTTTCGCAATTCTTAAAGTAGATGTGATTTTAAAAATTATCATGCATGTTTACTGTATCTAATCGCTTAAAGTTAAATAATAAAATAATACCGTACAGAGAACATTTAATCTGAAAGAAATACAACTAAAAAAGAAGAAGAACACATTTTAAAAAACAAGCCATAATAAGAATAGATTTATCGTCTGAAAAAAACCGATAACAATAATGATAAACCATACGTTAATACCTAATTCAAGAAAATAAATTCCACTTGAAACGTTAAATAGAATCACGTGGTTACTATCTGACAATAGTAAAGGCAATTGGGTAAGAAACGCAAGAACGTCAAATTGTAATCCGTAAGCAGTCTTGGTTTCTCAAAAAATAATAATAATCAATAAATAAACAAAGTAAAGTAAACAAAGAAAGAAAAATGAGAAAAAAAACCCGTGGTACATTAAGTGAAACTCTTAATTTACCGCCAATAATATTACGATTGTATCAAAAACATCACATGACTATGACTTAATATGGTAACAGCTTTTACTTTTATCTTTAGTTATTTGTATTTCTAACACGAAAATGCTCAATTTTATTATTTGATTAGTAATGCATATAAATTAACTTTTATGATACCATCATTTTTTACACTTTAGAATTCCATTCTTTCTGATTTTGCAAACATGGAGTATCCAAAGAAAAACGCACAAATTATAGTTCTTGCTCACTATTGCTACAGGAAAAAATAGGCAAGCTTTACATCGTTAGACCACTTTAGTTATCCTAGTTCTATTGACAGAAAATAAAACAGATCCTTATCGATTTTCAAGGCAGGTGGTCTTCTTAATATTTGGTCTTGTGTTTTCTTTTTTCGCAACAATGATAATTAAGAATGAAACACGAATTTTCAACAATAATTCTGCTCTATAAATGAGGTTTGCATTTTCATTTCGTTAAACAAAGGAAATAATGATGTTTCTTTTGTCTCAATTACTTCACAAGAACTTCCTAATTGCTTAAAAGAAGTAAATTTAAATATTATTATTCTGTCTAAAAATTCCTCCTCTATAATTTTATCTCTTCTTTTGAAATACGAATGGCTGAAAATAACTACTTGGCATGACTGATTTTTTTTTCTTTTTCAATGTTTTTTTTTTTGCAAATAAAATATATATATTTGATGTCAGTTAATTTACAATCAGAATTTATAATTAGAGTTGTAATGGACTTCAAGTACTGTTATTAGTTTTATCTGAGCTGACTAGCGATGAAATAAAGTTGCATTTTTCGCGATAATGTTTTATTCCTCTCTTGATTTCTGGTGAATTCCAGCCGTTACGGAAGGACAGTTTTTACAAAATCGATGCATTTCTGTCTATGAGCATATCAAAATACATATTTTTTTTCTTCAAAAACTGATGTATAGACTTTTATACGCATTATAGTAAATTGCTAAAAAAGCGAAAGCCGAGAATTTCTTTTCAGAAGTTTTTTTTTTTTTTTTTTTTTTTTTTTTTAACACAAATTTTAAAAACCGGTAACGGAAGGACATTTTTGCGACATGATTTTCACGCCATCATGTTCTCCCCAAAAGTTCATCTCAACTATAAAAGGGAAACATCTAAAGAAATTAGAGCAATCACCGGAGTGTTCAATCATTACAATTTCTCCTTCAGTTAAAAAAAATAATGATTTTAAGCACATAAATGACGTATTTGTTAAGGGTAACGGAAGGACAGTAAGGGGACAGGATAAGAAGTCCGGAAACAATTAACTTCGTAAATTTCAATTTACAAACATTTATTCAGCTAATACAGCAGTCTGAAACAATGATATCTAATGCCTGAGCCATATGTTACTGTTCTGAATTCTTCAAATACTCCATAATTTTATCAAAATCCATAGAACATTTATTTTCTTTTTCATTAAAAACAATGATTATTCCCACATTATTATGCATTCTCAAGCAAGATATTTCTATTTCTTCATCTGTATTGAAGTACCTGTCCAACATTGTTCTTTGTTATTTTTTTCCCTTCCATCCAACTAATAAAGCTTTTCCAAACGTTAATGAATCATTTGGCATATCCTTATGATGTGGTGTTTTTGATTCATCTGTAACTTTATTTTTAACATTCTCAGTCTGTTGACTTAAGTGAAACCTCCTTCAATTTGTTTAAATATATATATATATATATATATATATATATATATATATATATATATATAAAGATGGAGTAATATCCTTTCGTATCCTGACACACAAAATGTGCCATCAAAATATTTGAACACTGTAACAAGTTATGTTATTGAATATAATATATATATATATATATATATATATATATATATATATATATATATATATATATATATATATATATATATATATATATATATATATATATATATATATATATATATATATATATATATATATATATATATATATATATATATATATATATATATATATATATATATATATATGTATATGTATATATTATATTCAATAACATAACTTGTTACAGTGTTCAAATATTTTGATGGCACATTTTGTGTGTCAGGATACGAAAGGATATTACTCCATCTTTCTGAAAGTTGATCTTTGAATTTACTGATCTGTTCGTAGTACGTTTAACGGTTAAACCAATGCTCTCTACAATCCTTTCCTTTGACTTGTGGCAACAAATCTGAATGCAGTTTTAATACTATATTGTTCCAATACAAATTTCAACTGTTTAAGCACATGTTTCTGCTTTAGTTAGCTTGTCATTTCACAAGAATGTCATACCAAAATGATTTTCACATGCTTTGGAGTTTTTCAGTGTAGTTTTCATGAATTTCATCACGTACAATAGAAGAAATAAAATCACGAAACATTGTTTTTAAAAATTTAAAGAAAAGTTAATTTTTTCAACAAAAAAAACATACTTTTTGTACAAATATTACTTGTATATGTTTTAAACGTGAGTACTAACTATAGCTTGTTTTATACTAGCATTCTAAAAATTTACCTTGTACCAGCTAATTGTTAAACGTCCTTCCGTTACCGGTTTTTTTTTACTTTTTTGTCCTTCCGTTACCATTAAAAAATATCCACCATTAAAATTTAATATGTAAAATAATTATATATTAAAATTATAATTATGCCTCCTTGACAAGGGGCATATTTCTGCTTTTCATAAAAAAAACATTACTTTCTATACCCAATAGGTGCTTGGTGAACTGAGATATAGTATTTTGGTAGCGGAAGGACATCAAATTGTCACTGTAGTAATAGACCAATTTCATCGTTAAAAAAAAAAAGAAAAATTACTTACCAAAAAGTTTAACTAGACATTCAAAAGGTAAAAGTTAACCTAAATATTATATGCTGAAAAAAATTTTGAAATTACAGTATGCAACAAAAAAGAAATTCTTTGCTCCGTAAAAACATAGGGAGAAAACTTGATTTTTCACTTGATTTTCTGAAAGTAATCAAACTATTTGGGAAAAACTGGTTAAGTTTCACGAAATTCATTTATTTCTGAAGAGAATAGTTTATGGCAAGGTGACAGAATATTATTTTTTAAAACTCAAATGTCATTTCTCCTTTTTCCTGGAATTCACTTCCTACGTATAATACTCCTTCAATTTGTTTAAATATATATATATTATATTCAATAACATAACTTGTTACAGTGTCAAATATTTTGATGGCACATTTTGTGTGTCAGGATACGAAAGGATATTACTCCATCTTTCTGAAAGTTGATCTTTGAATTTACTGATCTGTTCGTAGTACGTTTAACGGTTAAACCAATGCTCTCTACAATCCTTTCCTGTGACTTCTGGCGACAAATCTGAATGCAGTTTCAATACTATATTGATCCAATACAAATTTCAAGTGTTTAAGCACATGTTTCTGCTTTAGTTAGCTTGTCATTTCACAAGCATGTCATACCAAAATGATTTTCACATGCTTAGGAGTTTTTCAGTGTAGTTTTTATGAATTTCATCACGTACAATAGAAGAAATAAAATCACGAAACATTTTTTTAAAAATTTAAAGAAAAGTTAATTTTTTCAACAAAAAAAACATACTTTTTGTACAAATATTACTTGTATATGTTTTAAACGTGAGTACTATCTATAGCTTGTTTTATACTAGCATTCTAAAAATTTACCTTGTACCAGCAAATTGTTAAACGTCATTCCGTTACCGTTTTTTTTTTTTTTTTCTTTTTTGTCCTTCCGTTACCATTAAAAAATATCCACCATTAAAATTTAATATGTAAAATAATTATATATTAAAATTACAATTATGCCTCCTTGACAAGGGGCATAATTCTGCTTTTCATAAAAAAAAACATTACTGTCTATACTCAATAGGTGCTTGGTGAACTGAGATATAGTATTTTGGTAACGGAAGGACATCAAATTGTCACTGTAGTAATAGACCAATTTCATCGTTAAAAAAAAGTAAAATTACTTATCAAAAAGTTTAACTAGACATTCAAAAGGTAAAAGTTAACAGAAATATTATATGCTGAAAAATTTTTTTTGAAATTACAGTATGCAACAAAAAAGAAATTCTTTGCTCCGTAAAAACACAGAGAGAAAACTTGATTTTTCACTTGATTTTCTGAAAGTCATCAAACTATTTGGGAAAAACTGGTTAAGTTTCACGAAATTCATTTATTTCTGAAGAGAATAGTTTATGGCTAGGTGACAGAATATTATTTTTTAAAACTCAAATGTCATTTCTCCTTTTTCCTGGAATTCACTTTCTACGTATATTACTAGAAATATGGATGGATTTTTAATAATATTTTCCTACTTTTTATTATACGACAAATAAACTTTCATTTTATTTTCAAGTGTTCTATCTGTTAACAGTTTGAAAAGATTTTATACATCATTTTTTATAAGTATTAATGAAACAATTAATGTTTAAAAAATAAAGAAAAATAATGCAATTCGAAGAACATTTTGTAATTATTGCTGTTTATAAATTCCTCAGTGCATTTTTATTGTTTAAATTTACAATAAATCAAAGAAAAGAATAATTACCATTTGCGAGAAACCAGATTACAAGTTCAAAAATTTTTAAGCAGCTTACAAGAATTTAAAAAAAAATAAGGCTAATTTCTTTTAAATAAACTATCTCTAATCATAAATTATTAAAAACATTCAAAAATTATTTATATTGATAAATGCGTAAAGTTATACAGCTAATTATATGTGTATTTGTTTTTTCTTGAACTGAAATTCCGTACACACACAATTGAGACGTTAGTTGTTTCCTAGCTTTGTGTTTAAAGTACACAAATTCTTTAAAAAAAAAAACCTTCAAAATTATGCATCTTAAATTTGCATTAAAATGAACAATCTATATGTTTTGTCTTAAGCGCTTAGAATTGGCAAAAAGTGCAAAATAGCTTTTGATTGATAAATATTTTTTTATTACTTATAAATTATTCATATAAAATAATTATTTATCCTCATGGAATTCAGTAATATATTGAGCATAAACATAAAGCTGTCAGGGAATTAACACTTATTAATTTTGTTTTCTTTGATTAACGTCACATTTAAAACAAATCTAATCTGAGGAAACACAAAAGAAAAATATCACTCCTCATGTACTTAAGTTATCTTACAGAAAAAAATGAGGTGATATTGTGATTATTTCTTACCCCTTACGAACTTATTTGATGTACCGAATGAAAACATTTTGAGTCGATATTTAGTTCAATAAAAAAATCACCTTACTTTCATACCACTCCTGAACCAAATTCTGTGTTGCAAATATAGAATTCAAAAAATAAAACCATGAAACGGTTTTAAAATTAATTTTTATAACATGAAAGATAACTAATACGTTGAAAAAATTTTATGACTCAGCAAAATAATTGTGTCGGCTTTTTTTCAATATTAAACCTATTCAGTTCTCTTCTATTCGAAACTCACTGGAAAAGGGATAGATTCACAGGATGCAACACAAACCTTTCTTCAGTAATATAAACAAGTTATGTTTGATGCGGGTGGAAATATTGAATTTTAAAATAATCTTTTGAAAGATCATACGCTTTTACCAAATCATACGGGTTTGTAAAAAAATTCCATAACCCTCCCTTTAATCGATCCAATATAGACACAAATTGAATTTTCGGGGCTTTTTTTCACCAATTTGATATTAAAAACAATGTTTATGGGGAATTCAATTATTGACTTCTTATTCTTTCTGTGAATGCTCACGAATTTGAATTAAATATACGTTTCAAAAGGTTTTCTTCGGGTTATGTAATGTTGTGCAAGTTAAGTGTTGATTTCTAATCTATATATATAAAAATGAATGTTTGTCTGTATGTCATCCATGAACTCAAAAACTACCCGGCAGATTTGGCTGAAATTTTCACCGTTTGTTATTTTTGGTACTGGGAATGTTTATAGACCAGTTCGAAAAAAATCCGATCGATAGTTCCTTTTTTATTCCAATTTAAGTCACAATCCATTGGATAAATACGAATAAAATTATCGGCTGCAGAAATTAATTCGCGTGAAAGATCTCATTGATAAGAAGTTAGCTGTTGCCATTTTTCTTGAGTTTGAACAAATAAATTCTTTCTTTATTGTTTTATGGCTTTTCATGCAACGGGGGGGGGGGGGGGATTTAAAACTTTTTCTATTTGATATTTTTAGTGATTGATTGATCTTGCAAACTGCGTGAGTACAAAATTTGAGTATAGTCACGGCTTCACTTGATACCTGGACTGATTATTATGAAAATTGCTATATATATGTATTTTTCTACGGAGAAGGTGCATAATATGCTCATTGAAGCCACTCGCCACCAGGTGGCACTGCAGAGTAGCAACTTCTGCCCCGTTCAACCGATTGTCATGAAAATCAGTATAATGATGTATTTTTTTGTTGGCGTAGCAACGCGCGTCGGGTACAGCTAGTTCCATAAGAAAATACACTGTGCGACATACAGCCATACGAAGCAGACCCAATTGGCACCAACCACTCATTTCCAGGTTCTTTTTTCTGCAAAAACACAGATTTTTTTTTCATTTATAAAAGCGAAAATACCTCTGTGATGAGATCTAATTTCATTTTTCTATGAACATTTCTGAGTTCCCACATGTAGAGGCGTTCAAGAAAAAAAATACTGTTCATCAGTCTCATTTATCTCACTCAATACAAAAATACGGAGCATTTATGTCTTTATTTCTCTTCTGAAGAAGTGGTAAGGGCGGAATACCTTTCCTTAGACGCTTATTATTTTCTCCCCATCCATCAGAAGTAAAGATCCAAGATTATAAGTTTCAAGTTTCAGCGATGCGTGATATTAAAATTCTAGGGTAATTCTATCATTTTCTACTGATGATTACAGGTACTGAAGTACTTTGTTTCAAAAGAAAACTGCCCTGTAATCCAGAAAATTGCAGATGATTTATGCTAGGCATCCGGTCAATGTTTTTAGTTTAAAAAGGAATTCACAAATAATGTAAAGTGAGGAGCAGCGACGTTATACTATCTTTGCTAAAAACAGCACTACAAAGAATATTACTAGACTTGGTGGGAAATAAAGTTACGATTTTAAAGTACATAGGCTTCCCGAGATGAAGTCCTAAAAACAGTTACATTGACTGAAATTTTAATATGAATTTTCAAATAAGAAAGGAAAAAAAAAACATCCCGTTGCCACAGTAGACATGTGAATATGAATAGTGAACTTGTTCTGTTGAGAATACTTGTAAATGCATTAGAAAATATTTAGTAGTAGGAGTTAAAGGTCAGTTATATGATATGTGGTATATTAAAATTATGTTACGTAAAAATCCCGGACGTTTTAGAAGATGCCCTTAAAGACTAGCCTTAAATATTGCTTTATGTAAATATTATCTCCAATCAAACTTAATATCTTATCTTATGTTAACTTATCCACTTCGCATACAATAGAACTAAAGAGGAAAAAAATGTACACCAATTGAAACTGTCAAGGTTTTAAACTTCTAAAAAGCACTTTTTTGATTGTAAAAGTTAATGGATGAATTAAAATTGATTTATAAATTGTAAAAAAAAGACTTAGGATTACTTTTAAGTGTGAATGAGACAAAAACTCATTTTTAAGATCTAGTTTAAAACGAATAAGGCTGTTTGTAACTTACTCTTCCATAAAATATATATATATATATATATATATATATATATATATATATATATATATATATATATATACAGATAAACTCATTACAGAGCAATAAACATGGCTCATATGTTCGTGAAAGAAATATCTAGAAACAATGATTAGTCAGAATTTTTAGGGGGGGCGAATCAATTAATTGCAAAAAAAGATAATTTTAAGACACAAAAACTTTCTATTCGATAGCAGCTTTTATCGTTTCATCATCATTGAATTTAAAACTCAATTTAAATGCAAACAATTTGTCATCATGAAATGTGCCTGGAGTCAATGCTATTGTGAGAATAAAAATTATTTGAATAAGCAATAAAACATGGAAATAGATATATAAGACAGAAAAAGAACATAATAACCAATGCAGGCAATATCAGTGCCAGTCTATTGTCTAAAAATCTGGTGAATGATCACATGATCTTATGTTTCAAAACGCTAGAAAAACTCATTTGGAACGGGGGAAAAAATGCGAAAATTTCAAACAATTACTTTTTTTTTTTTTGAGTTTCGACAATTTTCATATTTCAAACATGGTGATTTATTATATTTTTTTTACTGTGTAGCACCTTTATGTATAAGCCTTTGGATTTATTTCATTTTTTTAATCATTAATATTTTAATGTAAGTGCATAGTAATTCATTTATTTTATATTATTATTTTATTTAGTTATGTCTAAATTTAGTTATTTGTGTATTTATTTATGAACTCGCAAGAAGTACAGTAAAGCCAATCATACTTTAGCACTTGTTTTATTATTTAAAAATGAAAGTAATATACTTTCAAACTTTTATTTATATAAAACATTACTTATGCTTAAAAATTTGTAAAATGAAGACTTTCTTTTTCGTTGTCCTCCTGATGTATCACAAATATAAATTAACATAATTTTATGAATATGTCCGCTTTCAGCTTTATTAAGCTAGAATTTGCCAAAAATAGCTTACTTCATTTGTTAATATTTAGTTGCATTTTCAAATATTTTTATTTCATGCAAACATTAAAATTTCGAAAAGTGAAATACCACAGTTGATGGTCTGCATAATATGACTGAAGAAGCAGTTAATTTATTTTATTTACAGCAATTTAATTTATTTAATGTTTTTTTTTTCCTCTCATGTATTTATTTTTTGTATATTACAGTGAATTTCACGCAGAAAATGCCCAAGGTAAGTATAAATATTTTGACTTTACACAATTTACATCCATTAACTGATATGTAGCGCCATAAAAAAATTCATTTTTATCCTGAATGATATGTAAAAGAATAGAACGGTAATACTTTACTTCATGAATAATACCGTATTAACAGTTCATATCAAATTTTATGGATTTCCAACCCATAAATTTTTACGCTAGGATGTATTCTTTATGAATAATAAAACATTTTAAAAGGATTATATTTCTCACACTACGGTCATTAATTTAATCGCTCTGCAAGTTTCATCGTAAGCAGTTTAAATATTATTTTTTTGATTTTAAACTTTTCTATTTCTGAAAAGTGCCGTTACGTTAGTTTACCAAAATTAAAGAAAAAGAAAATGTTTAAAAAAAATGAAACACAAAAACTGTATAAAAAGTAGTGAAGCACCTTTTATACGCTTTTGAAGGAATTGAATGAAAAGAAAAGTATAATAGGTATATGTTAATGTGTATTGGACTCTACAGGCACCAATTTAAAAAACGTATAATTGATAAAAACGTATAAAAGAGAAACGTATAAACGGTGTTTCACTACCTTATTATAGTTTAACTTTATAAAATAACGCAGCTGTACGCTCTTATAAACTGTAAACACTGTTAAAGAAATGTTTCCCGTATTTTTTGAAAATGATATAATCCAAATCCGAGAAATTTGCACTTCTTGTTCAGCTTTTTGTTTCCCAAAATCTAATTTAGCAGAAACTTTAGACGCAAAACTTTGCTCTGAAGTAAAATAAAAATAATTTGGATGAAAGACATTGCGTTAGGGTTACTGTATTTCATATTATTGAAATGTTTGCACATATAAAGGAAAAAAATAAAAGTGTATTTATCTTTTCGGTGAATAACTTATATTTTTCTAATTGATAAAAAAAAATACTGACATTTTCTTTTAACATCCATTAGTCTACGCAGTATGTTTTATACATGCACACATTTTTTAAGAGCATCTTGTGGTAAAAAAGAGAAATAACAACGTTGAATTGCACAACTTTGCCGCCTTTCATGTTTTAAAACTTTTACGGGAAATTAGGCTAAAATTTAAATAATATACTGAAAACTTTACCCCACACTGTTCTGTATTTAACGCGCAAATCATGTATAGATTACTAATACACTGGAACTAGTGGAAATGTATGTAAAAGGTATGAAAGTTAATGCGCAAAAGGTTTCTCAATAGTATTAAAAAAATAATCATGAATTTTCAAAAAGATACCACAATTTTACCTTAACTGAAGCGTAATTCAAAAAAAAAAAAAAAAAACATTCAGCATTTCTATTATGGAATGTTGTACACTCATTTAACCTCAGGACTACTATCATAAGACTTAAAGTGGTGATATATATTCAGTTACTATTATTTACTTATAATAAAACTCTGCAATGGTTATGGGACCGTGAAACAGCTTATCTTTAATCTATCTTTATTCTTCCAAGAGCAAATTGGTTTTAATAAGATTTTCGGCAAAATGCCGTACGAAAATCACAAACTCACTCTGGTGTTAATAGGATAAAACTAACGGGTTAAGCACCTTCGTGGAGGGTAGAGTAATTTGCATAATTAGGCACTACCGCCTCTCTTCTATTATTACGTGATTAAGCGAATTGGTTCCATTATGATACCACGGAGCGTTTTTAATTAACAGTTTACTATGATTTGCTTCTCGAGCAAAATAACTGATGGAAGGATCTGAATAATCCTTGTGAGCCTTATTAATTGCTCAGAATTATATTAAATATGAAGATGAACGTGTAATGCTTCGTACGATGCTATTTTTGAAAGAAAGAGTAAGTGGTTTATGACAGAAGATATTATATTGTAACGCATCAAAGAGTTTAAATTGCATAACAAAGAATATGATGAAAAAATAATCCGAGAGAAAATAATAATAGCGCACATTTCATTGAAGGATTTTCAGGGGTAATTGCAGGTTGTTTTTCCAGACTACCCTATCTGAAACACTTGTGTACTTTTTCAATCTTTGTACTTTTATTAAAGACTAGCACGACTTTGCTCGTATTAGAAAATCAAAAGATCATTTGGTCGCCTGTAATTTACAAATATATGGATGATGAATTTCTCGCTAATATGCTATTTTAATTTGCTCGTTCTTGCTATAGTAATTTACTCATCCATGTAATGGTAATTTGCTCGGTGCTGAGGTATTAAATCCATCAATGGTGATAAAAATAAATCATAGAAAAAGAACAAAATTGAATTTTTGAAAATTGCTTCGAGTTGCTCATCCCTATTCTACGAACTAATTTTCTGCCAAATTTCATGAAAATCAGTCGAACGGTCTAGGCCAGTGGTTAAGAACCTTCTTCAAGCCGCGAACCCTTTTTCTCCAACTAAACAACCCGCGACCCCCTATGTGTCTCCTATTTAAATGTGTGTGTGTGTGTCTGTGTGTGAGAGAGAGAGAGAGCGAGAGCGCATATTTTACATAATAACTCAAGATACGTGAGATATGTTATTTATGCTTATTGGAGGTAACACACAATGGTTATAGAAATTGAAAAACAGAGAGTCACTAATAAATTCAAACATACACTTCGACAAAATTCTTGCGTCCTAGCAGAGGAGAATACAGGATTTGGTTTACGGATAAGCTGAGGTCATAAAAGTCTTGTATAGTCTTAGCGTCTCCAACTTTCATTGGATTGAATGAAGGCATTTTGCTTCACCAATACCATTGTGAGATCAAAAAATTGGGGGGGGGGGGAGCGCGTTTAGCAACCCCTCAATTTTTTCAAACGTATATATAGCAAGAGAGAGTCCAGATTTTTTTGTTGGAGGGGCTGAGGTGTCATTATTAGAATCCGAACAATTAAAGTAAAAAAACTGTGTGATTTGAAAAAAATCCTCGTAAATGTGCCCGGTCTACCCTACAATATGTATTGTAAATTATATTGAAAAATATAAACTGCTTTGGTAATATTACTTATGTACCTTTTCTAAAGGGCTCATTTAATATTCCGTTTCTGCCATCATGGTCTACTGATAAATGTGCTTCATGAATTACGGTAAACATTTCTTCAAAATACACGTAAAATCTGACATTTTAGCTGTCTTATTTACGGGATAGATTAGTTTTTAAACATTGGCAGAACGGCCATAATGTCATATCTTTTAAGTCTACCATACCCTTCGGAATTTTTTCCCACTAATTTTGTTTTTTGTATAATTCTCCTTTATTAACGAATCGTCATATTTTTCTTTCGTCAACAAATAACTGTGTACTTTTTTTTAGATCATGACAGTTACTAAAACTTCAAATTGAAACGCTGAAGCATATTGGCCATTATTAGAAACTCTATAAAAGCAAGAAAGCAAACATCCCGAAAAAAAGTCTTTCCAGCACATTAGAAGTACAGTAGAACCTCATTAATCAGCACAAAGAAGGGATCCAGGTTAACCGAATTAATAAAAGTACGGTTTACAAAATAACCGAAAAATTAAGCCAAAGTACATTAACAAACTACTGTACACAGTAAAAATTGTGTTTTAATTCAAGAGAATAAAACATAAAACCGAAGAGAAAATTTTAAAAACGCATAACAAAAAAACAAAATATGGCCTACTAGTATTTAGTATTACGTTAAATTGCATTTTATTTTTATAGTGTACATTTAACTGGATCATGAAAATTACATTTAAATAGCTCAATAAATCAAAATCAAGTTTAATAGGGTTTGGATTAGTGCGGGGTGAAAGTATTAAATTGAAATTAAAATCCTACTAACATGGTCAATAAATGCGCAGACGCAAACAAGTGCGTCCGACAAAAAGCTCTCGTCCCGTAGAAATACTATACGTCATAAAAAAAGGCGAAGTAGCTGAGCAAACTGAAAAATTTTTGGCTAAGTATTGACTTTTATTACATTCCCCATTATGGGTAAGGCATTGTATAAATTAACCTGTAAATGTGATAAATGTGGCTAAATATTCAATAATTTATCACATTTACCAATTTTGGTGGGGATTGTGAACAATTACCGGGGCTTGTACAAAACCACCGGATTTATCACATTTACCGTAACATATATAAGGCACTAAGCCTCCCTCCCCCCTTCATCCCAATAAAAAATAGGTTGAAGTTCGTGCTCTGATGGTAAATTAGAAAAAAAAATAGTGCCTAAGAGTACTGGTATATCTTTTTACATTATGATGAAAACTGAAAAAAAGGAAAGAAGAATAGTTTAACAGTAATAAAAATTATTAAATTTATCAAACTAAACGAAATTTTATGAAACATGATCTTAAAAGTTTAAATCTATCATATTTTAAATTTAAAAATGAAAAAAAAAAGAAATTTTGCTCAATTTAAGAACTGTCAATTGTAATTGTGAACTTATACAGGATGTCCCCGAATGGCAGACACAAACTTGGAAGGAAAGTGGCGAACATGATGAAGCAAAAATTATGCAAGATTATATGGCCGCAAAAGCAAAGGTGACATGATACATGCACGCAAACCCAAAGACAGATTGATACTAAACAGGTTACAGATTTATTACGCAACACAATTTCACACATCATTTTCGTTTCTAAGTAAGGTTTGAAACCGTTCATAAAATTTATAGATTGCAGCTGCATTAAATGGGTTGCAATCAGGGCCGCGCCAAGCCTGATCGGCGCTGTCGTGCAAATGTCTTGTGAGCGCCTCTATGCTCTGGCGTTCAGGGAAAATATAGTTAACACTTGGAAGGAGGTTTTGTACACAAATATGAAATGGAAAAAAAAATACGTTTGGCATTTAATTTATACAAAAAATAATGTGTAAATATTAGTTTTGGAAAATGGCGTACATTTTTACTTCGTACCTGTAAATCATTTCGAGTTCAGCAGATCCTCTGGTATGCTAATAATGCGTTTTGGAAAAGGAAAATATTTTAAATATCGAAGTTGACGCCACTTTGAATATCTATCTAATCTCTATAATTAATAAAACTTTTATGACTGACAAAACATCACAGGACAGAAGCGCAAATAGAAAATAGTATTAGACGAACATTGAAAAAACATAAAAAGAGGGGTCCAGGGGTTCTCCCAGAGAAAATTTTGAAACTTGTAGTTTTAATAACGCATTTTTTAAACGGTCTTTGGTGGTGTAATGGGGAAAAAAAGTACAAGAGGCTCCGCGGAAATTTGTAGAAGTAAAAGCCTTAAAACGCGATTACAGGGCATGTTTTTGGACGTTAGAACAAGGGAGGAAACTCTTGGATTCCACCCGATGTTTTTTTTTTTTTTTTTTGAAAAGTAAATTGAAATTAATTAATCCTCTCCCCTCCAATTTTTCGAAATTGAACTTCATAAATGCAATTGTAGACAACTTTGAAAATTTTTACAGGAATGGTATTCTGGAGCTTCCCCCCCCCCTGGAAAATTTTTCAAACTTAAGCTATACTTTATGCTATAAGCAACTTAAGCTATATTTTATGATATTACTGGAAGATGTTCAGAGCTTATTCCACTTAAATTTCTCTTAAGTCACGTTTAAAAACCTATTTTTTAATGATATTAAAGGAAAGCGGTTCGGAGACCCTTGCCTGAATATTTTCTGAAATTGAAATCTTAAAAACACAATTGGAAGACCATATTTGGTAACATTAGGACCGGGAATCTTTCAAATTGAAGCTCCAAAAACGCAATTTTAGCTGATTTTCGAACGCAGTTCAGTGTTGTTTGGTATTCAGGGGCTTTCCCTGGAAATGTGCGATATTGAAGATCTGGAAACGAAATTTGAGATGATCCGTAATGCTTTTGGTGGTGGGGGGGGAGATAAGGAGGAGTAGCATTTTAAGACTTCCTTTTTTCAGACGAACTAGAAAAAAGGAACATAATAAAGAAGAAAGAAAAGAAATAGGACGGAGGGGACGAGTAGCTGATCAATTAGTTGTAACTGTTGAAAACTTTTAATTCAAAGATTTCTTTTGGAAAAAAATTAAAGTTTTACCCCAACATCATTATTTTTTTTTCTTATTAAAATCACTTTGTTTTCCAAAGATGCGTTTTTTTTTCTTCAATAGTAAAGTATATTTTTGAAAAATATTTAACTCGGCATTCTGGAGGGGAGGAGGCATGGTGTGGGGCAACCAGAGGGGTGCCCTGTGGATCCCTCCTTCCTTTGGTTGCGCCACGTAACAGGAGGGTGCTGATTATATTTCTAAATTGAAGGATACTATTATAGAGGATATTCCACTTTAAAATCTGAAACTGACTTTGCCTTTAAAACGAAAAATTCTAAACTATGGAATCGTTGAAAAAGCATTTAATTTAATATCTGAAACAAACATTGTCCAAAAATTCTTTCCTTAACTTAATACACAAATAGTTGAAGAAAAAGTCGTTACTTTACGGAATTAAAAAAATTAACCTAAATTTTTGTCCACAATGTATGGTGTATTATGATGCACAAGTAAATTATATGCAAATGTTCTTGCCGTATTTTTTTATGTATGATTACATAAAAAAAATGCAGTACAGTGGAATTATCTCAAACAATAGTTAAAAAACATCAAAAGAAATATTGCACAGATTATAATACGTACAACATATTCAACTTAACAAGCAAAATGGGAAATAGCAAATTTCTTGCGCTTCGTAAGCTCAAACTTGTGAAATTCTAGACATACCGAAATAGCAATCACGGCTCCAAATAGGAAGATAAATGCGAAAGTATGCATTAATTAGTATCATGTGTTTTCACTGTAAACGATTGCGCTTTTGAATAGCAAGCTTAGACACAACATGTGAGCAGGATAATTTCACCACAACTATTAGATATATAAAAAGTTATTTTTTTTTTCTGGTTGGAGATTCCCCCCCCCCCCTTATTTGGAGCATTTTTGATTGGTAGAGCTCGGCGTCTTTTTGACTCTTGCGCCGCCGTGCGCCGCACGACGTTGCACATAGGGACGGAGCGGCCCTGGTTGCAATGACAACGCAGAAGCCGTCGCAACGACGAGCCATTTTCACAAGATTTTTTTTTTTATTGCTGTGCATTTTTTTCTGACGCTTGAATTAATACACAGACACATGCCTCCAAATTTATCCACAGCTTTAAACCTTTCCTTAAAACTAAAATGTTGTGTGAAATCATCTTGGCGTAATAAATTTGTAAGTTATTTCACAGCTATCAGTTTTGGGCTTTGTGTACACGTAGTACGTCCATTGTGTTTGCGGCCACATGTTCCAATATATTTTTTTCAGTTTATCGGTTTCTCTACCTTATCTCCAAATTTGTACACGGCATTTTGGGACATCCTCTATATAAGGGATAGTTATGGAAATTTTTAAAATGTACCTTGATGTGCAAATAAACTAGAGTTTTAAAGAAGGTTGTTTTTTTTTTTAATAATTACTATTATTTTCCAGTTCTCACCTACTAATAAATAAGTTCAGGAGAAACTTTATTATTCATCGCAACTTTGTACAATATAAGGATAGTTACCCAATAGGGAACTGTACTTTCTGAGATGGTGTTTTTATAGATGAATTCGACATCTACAGAGAATGTCGAAATAAGAGTAAATACTTTAATTTACGGCTGAAAGAAGTGGTCCGAAATGCAGTTCAGGAAACTATAGCTGTTTGCTTGTTTCATGTATCCGAAATTTTTTTTACCTCCAATTATCAAATTGCAAAATTCTTATACATCGAAAATTAAAACGTATTTTGTGTTACCGTTATGCGCGCATACTATTAATATTGATTCGATTTCAAATATAATTTATGTATGTGATTAAGAAAGAAAATCAGGTTAGATAATAGTGAAATATGGGGAAGGGCACACTATGGAGCAAACTACGCAATATGGGGTGCATTTGTTTCAGAAAAAAAAAAGAATGCAGAAGCGGCAGTGGAGATAAAAGATAATGCTGTACACGTTTTGCGCAATGTTATCTTTCAAGTATCAGGGAGAACAGTTGGTTTGATGTCCAAAATACCTCAAATAAGCTCATCTAGACATATATGCAGAAACTTGTTATCTAATGTTATTTTTGGGGTACACCATAACAGGAGGCACTTCGTATTAACTTTTTTTTTTTTTTTGACTTCTTCCTAAAATTAAAATTGGCAGCAGAGGTTTTAGGTTTAATCATCAAATTTGATATGATCCGAATACCTAAACCTTAATTGTATTATTCGCTGAAGTGTATTTATTCAGCAATCACGATTGCTTATTGCTTTCATTTGACTGTTTTTGGCATCCTTTGATTTTTCCCACCGCCACCCTTTGCACCGTCACCGTCGACCGGGTCCTCACGATGCTGCTCCTATAGCGAAAGCCGTCTCCGGGTTGCATCCATGTCCTACACACACGCGCATACATACACAACTACACACACACACAAACACATACAGACACATACACAAACACATACAAACAACTACCCACACATTCATGCCTGCACAGACACAAACACATATGCCTACACACACATACCACGCATACCCTCTCCCCACACACATTCATATACACAACTACCCACACACTTATGCCAGCACACAGACAAACACACATGCCTACACACACATACACATACCCCCTACACACAAACACACACTCCTACATACACACACTCGTGATTGCGAAAAACATAATTTGAATTCAAAATATCAAAATTCAAATTAATTTTCTTTTTTTGTTTTTTTTTTTTCATCATCTCAGTTGTTGGAAATAAAAACAGAAAGTACCCCACACTCGGTACTTTTATCCCAATTTTATAATGCATTTCTTAATCTACTCGTAAGTTTTTGTTATTTGATTTCTTTAGTTGCTAAATGTTAGAAATATTTTTTACACCATGTTGGTATTTATCATACAGATAAATATCCTGTATCAGTAAAAAAAATGATTACTTGTAAAGAAGTGGGTAATGGAATATTACAAAATAATTTTTGATTAAAACAAACCTGTATACAAAAACATTGAAAACAGTTGAAGTGCTTCAGGATTTAAAAGAACCCCTTTGTTAATGTGAAAAGGTGTGCATTTATGCAAGTGGTCCTTAAGCTCTCATCTTTGTAATAAAAAATACCAATTGAATCTTTGAACTCCAAAACATGTCACAGTTTGTTTTTGAAATTTTTGTTGTTAAGCACACCTGTGCGCTATATTCGTAATGGATTCAAAGCATGATTGTCTAAATGTTTATTTTATTATTTTAAAGTTATTTTTAAAGGTTGTGCTTGAAATTGTAATTCTAATAAAAACGACTACGCAATTTTCCCTTCAATCTTTTTTCTAGTATAGGAATTACCCATTTTACGTGATTTAAGTAAGAAACACATGTTTCGTTATTTACAATATACTATTTAATTGCTAAGTTGAAGCTAAGAGTATATTTTATCTTCTGTAGAATAAAACTTTCCTTCTACTTACAACGCACTTAACAATTTTAAATGTTTTATCCATTATTTATTTACTTATTGCTTTTTAAAACCATGTGTAGATAAAAGAAGAAAATGCTTTTACAACGCAAATGTTTAACATTTTAAAATTTGTTTCTTACACTTTGTTTCACTTTTTATGTCAGGGATAAAGTGCAATTTTATCGCCATCCATCAATGTTCCGGAAGCCTGAAACTTTAAATTTTAAATTCTGTTGGGACGTAACCCTAAATTGATTCCATTTGTGATCCTTCTCTGTCGTTTGCAAAAAGAAAGAGGCGGGAACGAACAATGAAAATTCCACATTTTGTATTTTAGCCAGAATTTCTTTTCCTAAAAAGACTTATCGCTCAGCGGCTTAAAACTTGTTCAACTTTAGGATGGGTAAACAGATTTAAAGAAACTTTCTTTTCTTCAGTATAAGTAAATTTTTAATTGTTTGTTGGTGACTACCTCTATCCATTTACTTCGTTTTATAGTTTCCTATTATTTTTTAAACAAACATAAACCAAAAAATAATGTTTTATAAAATAGTTTAAAATAATTCTGGATATAATGGAGGTATTATGCAACGAATCAGATTTGTATAACTTAATGATCAGCGCAATTTGTTTGTAAATTCTCTTTTTTTTAGTAAATAAAATATCCGAGGTTCGTTGCTGTCCATATTGTTTTAACTTTGACAGTTCTTTCATATCGTATTGTTTTTAAGATAACAAAGTGTCGGACTGATGAAGTTTTAGACTCACGAAAGATTTTGTCGTAATTCACATTTCCAATTTGTTTCCTTAAAATTTTAACGGTTAAAAACTAAAAATACACAAATTTACAATGTTTTTAATTTCAAAAAAATATTAAAAGTTTGACTAATCTGGAACGCAATGACTAAGAGAATGAATTTGCTGTCGCTTCATACAATTTTAAGAAATCAATTATTGTATTCTTTGTACTGACATATGTTGCAAAAGAAGAAAAAAACCTTAAAAAAGAAAGAAAAGAGGAGGAAAACGTATGCAAGAGAATCTCTCTAACTCTCTACTGTGGCTCTGATGTCACATCAAATTTCATTATTATAATTCCCTCTTGGAGCGTTAATCCTTTGATAACCAGTGTGACTTGATTGGTGAGATATATTTGCTTTACAGTTAAGTTGTTGGTACTAACACAAATTAAACTTTCAGTAACATACCTATTTTAAGAATATACAGTTTTAAAAACAAAAATCTACCTTTCAAATGATAAATATATTATTCTTTAATATTATATGCAGATTTAAAAAAAAATCTACAGTGAATAATAATGTGAGAAGTAGACAATTACTACCTTTATTTACTTTTGACAGAAAATATATACTATATTTTGTTCTCAGAAAAATCGTTGATTTGTTAAAAGTATATGCTTTTGAAATAATTCGCAAAATCTACCAATTGGGAATGAGATGCATCGTATGTTTATAAAATCAATGCTGATTTATTGGAAATAAACCTATTTTTGTGAGAAATATTTGTATTCGTATGTTAATTGCATTAAAACGTATATTGAGAGAAATAAATATAATTATTGTAGTTGTAATAGAAGGGATTTCTTTCATTTATTTTTTATAATATCTCATTGCATGGATAGAATTTTCTCT
This sequence comes from Uloborus diversus, assembly GCF_026930045.1. Classification (NCBI taxonomy): domain Eukaryota; kingdom Metazoa; phylum Arthropoda; class Arachnida; order Araneae; family Uloboridae; genus Uloborus; species Uloborus diversus. Next base: position 91,282,477 of record NC_072732.1, on the reverse strand, counting down.
GCTTCTAAAAATGTTTTTTGAAACTTTAAAAATCGATTAAAAAATAAATGGTTATTCAAAAACCAACATCTACAAAAAAATCCTCTTTTTTATTCACACCATCAGTATTTACTTAGGAAAATGTTCTCCTTCATTGGTCCCAGTCGGATTGTTGTTCTCTTTTGTTATTTATAACTCTCATTTTCCTTTTTTTTTTTTTTGAAACAGATCAGTTAGAGGTTCTTACAAAATACTTACACTGAAGCTATCCTTTATTTTAAATGGCTATCCTAAAGTGAAAAAACGATTTTTTTTTGCATTTTTAATCATTCTGCTACGCACTATGACTCTGAAATTACATCAAATTTCATTATTATACTTCACTTAAGGAGCGTTATTCTTTTGTTGACAAGTGTGACTTGAGTGGGGCAATATAGCTGATTTTTATTTAGGTGTTTGTTACTGACACAATTTAATGTTTCAATCAGTAGCAAACCCATTTTGAAAATATGTAAAATTTAAAACAGAATGCTTTTAACACCTTACATGTGTTAAAAACATTATCTTTTAACATTATGTGCATATGTAGTATGTTTTTTTTTTCTTCTTTGTTTAGGACACAAGAGTTTGGGACGTAGGGGGTAAAAGTAGCACGATTAGTGTTAGTTAATCAAATCGTATCGCATCTAGCAAGACATAATATAAATATTCAACACTAAAATTGATGCGTTTGACTGAGTTCTTATCAAATGTTTTACTTTGGACTCAAGTTATAATATTTGATAAAAATAGCTTTCAAAGCAAGAAACATCGGCAAGGAAGCCCAACGACGATTTATGCTGGGACGAGAGTGTAAATTCAGAATGCAAGGTCACCCCCCCCCCCCACCTTTCTGCACAGGGTTGATTCTGGCTGCGCTAATTAATGGAAATATGAACAGAATGCACATTTATTTTCCTGTTGAGAGTCTTTTCATCTTTTTTTGCATGCAAAATCATTTTTTATTTATCAAACAAAAACTGTTAGAGTATGTTTTGAATAAAACTGAATCAATACATTTGTGGGGAAAAGTAAAAAAGAGAAATAAAAATGTATAATAGCACAAAATTTTAGTTTACTGCATTTAAGTGTTTTGGTGTTAGAAGACACTCCTTTTTCATAGCAAAATAAGTGAGATTATAACTAAAAAGGAAAACATTTCTCGGATGTTTTTTACACGCTGTTGTTTCTTATTTTTTCTTTTTGAATGTTTGCTAATATATATTGTTAGCATTTTTGTCTCTTTACTAATATTTTCTAAACATTTATTGTCATTATAAGTGCAGAAAAACAAAAGATGCTTACAGCACAAGCACAAAAAATCTTCTCAGTACCTAAATCTGGACTGTTCACGTGCTTTCAAGATTCAGTTAATTGACTTACAAAGTGAATATGAAAATATCATGACTAATTAGAAGTTTTTTATTTTAATATTTCCTTTCAAGTGCTCAAAAACTCAGATTAAAAACTAGCTTCATAGTGTTCTACCTTGCAGGGATATTTTTCGTTGCTTGTCAAACAGGTTTGCTAATACGTCACCTAAGTTAAAAGTGTATAAAACGTCACAAAAAGGAGACTTACTGCGCATGCATAAAAATATTCGATCAATAAGTTAAATTTTTACACGATCAAGTCATTACTTTATTTACAAGAGTATAACGAAAACTAACACTGCAAAAGAAAGATTTTTGTTGAAATTTTAAGAGTAGGGGAGACCGGGGCAAGATGACGAGCCGGGCAAGATGACGAATGTCTTAATTTTTCCGTTTTAAACTACGTAACTGCATCAACTGCATGCTACGGGATCTCATATCCGATGTTCGTTCAGCAATAGTACAGAGACGCTGAAATCGTCATATTTGTGTTAGTTCTGAATCTCTGATTGTTTACCGTTGCCACGATATAACTTTTATGCATGTGTAAATAAGCTCTGCTGCATATACATATAGGATATATCGTGTCTCTTGAGTATTTATGAGTAACTTAGTTTAAATACTACCTATTACCATGAATAAATGTCAATTAATCGCCCTTTGTTATGGCGATGGAGAAGAATCCGTTCAAACAGGCAGTCTGGGGCAAGATGGCGGGCAGCAACGCGGGGCAAGATGACGAGCTTGCCTATTGCCCGTGTTTCGGAATTTATTAAACTAACTATGTTGTCCACTTTATTAAATTCCTGTAAACTCTGTCTGTTTGTCCATGCGACCTTGCGCTTCTCCTCTGGGGCTAAAGGACGCATTGAATCAAGGTAGTATCGTTCGAAAGCGGGTGATCAGGGGCTATTTATTAACTAGTTGGCCAAATGACTAGTTGAATGAATTAAACCAAGCAAAGAATCTCCTGCTCTGCTGATTATTGACAATCATAAATCTCACATAGCTTTGCAGGCTATCTTACCTTGCAGTGAAAAAACATTATCATGGTTGGGTTGCCATTTCACACACCGTTCACACATCGCATCGTCTCTAGCTCCTGATGAGACATTTTTCTGACCATTAAAAGCGTACTATAGCCAAGCATGTGACAACTTTATGATTATTCATCAAGGACAAACTATCACAGAAAAAAAATAAGGGTGAGCTTTTGAGCACCGCTTACTTCAAAGCAGCTACAGTTGGAAATGCCGATAAAGGGTTTAAAGAATGAGGTATCGAGTCTCATAATTTTCTTGTTTTTTAGCGGACTACGACGTTGTTGGCTCTGAAACTGAAAATAATAGTGCTAATCCTCAGAGCTTGGGAGTAGAAAACCAACGTATAAGCCCTTCAGACGAAGCAGAGGTTATGGCAAATGCTGATTCCAATGCACCAAAGAAGCATTTTAGTGTTTTTGATTTCATTGCATTGTCTAAAGCAACACAATACGAGAAAACAAAAACTTAAACTTAAACATTCTTACAAGCACACCCATCAAAAAATGTCAGAACAAGGAGCATAGCGGAAGAAAAAAAAAGAATTATTAAAAAAAAACAGGGAAAAGAAGCTCGTGAAGCTAAAAAGGGAGTAAAAAAAAAACTCAGACCAAGTTCCTGTAGGCCCAAGTCTATTACTGTGGGCCCGTATTCATGCCAAACAATGCAGTTGCATCAAATTCAAAGAATAGTGTTCTAAGATGCCTTGCTTGGAAAATGGAATTTTGAGACCCTCCAACAGAAGAATGGATCCAGAGCTGTAAAAGCCAAGAGTGGTGGCATGAGGAATGTTTCAATCATGAAAATGGTATTTTTATTTGTGTCTATTGTTAGCTGCACAGCTTAGCATTTGAACATTACGCTACAACGCATTACGCTTAATTTGATACTTAGTGAGATGTAAAACACAGTTATCATTTGTAAAACTAGGTACTACATTCAAAACATAAAATATGTTCAACCTTTTTCAACGTTGTCATCTTGCCCCTAGGTCAAAGTCATCTTGCCCCAGTACTGGGGCAAGATGACGATTTGTTAAGGTTATAAAAAAATAAAAATATCCTTCGTTATTTTTATTTGAAAAATTAAATGGCAATATATTTAATACTACAAAGGACTACTCTAACAGCTCATGTAAAATTAATTTTACTATCCTTAAAAATGAATTAATAAACTACGAAAATTGTTAGCATAGTCATCTTGCCCCGGTCTCCCCTACATATTATGAAACGAACGAATATTTATGTATGACTGAACTTATATATCCGAAATAGTTTTAACTTCCTTTTACAAAAACGGAAGTATTGTATTCGCGGAAATTTTCACTCAAAAATTGGCATTAATTTCCATCCCCCCCCCCCCGAATGAATGTTGAGTTTCTTTTTTTCGACCCGACCACACGTGGATAGGAGCATACAGACACCCGAAATATCCATTTTGACGACCCCTGAGTTAATTACAACGAATTTTCTCGTGCGAATGTGCGTATGTATCTCGTATAACTCAAAAACGGTATGTCCTAGAAAGTTGAAATTTAGTACGTAGACTCCTAGTGGGTTCTAGTTGTGCACCTTCCTTTTTGGTTGCATCTGGATGTTCTTAAGAGGGTATTTTGCCACTTTTTGGGGGGAAATCATGGTTAATTTCGATGTAAACTCAAGCTGTGGTATAATTTGTCGGACACTTGGCGATATATCGCCAGTCTTTTGGTCGCCAAATTTTGTCGCCAACCTGGCGACAGATTTGGTCTTTTAATTTTTTCTTACTTTGGTCAGATTTTTTCTTACTTTTTTTTTTATTTGGTTTCAATTTGGCCACTGTTGGTGATATTTAGAGAGTAAACAATTCAATCACATTAAAATTGCCAACAATGGGGAAATAACTTTAAATTGGAGTAAAAGGAATTCATGTAATGCAGACATCAGCTCGTTTCGGATTTTCCTCGTGAAAACAATGTACAGTATTCAGCAGTCATAGATGTAGAGCACGTATATGTAAAAATATGCAACATTTTGTTTACAACCTTAACTTCAATGCGTAAGAAATTCTAAGGGGGGAATTGATTGAACCTGAATAAATCGTCAATCTTCCTATGTCTTGAAGTTTTAGATCTCAAGTTTAATTCAAAGTACATTTGTTACTTTCAGAGACTTCGCTTTCAATTGCAAATTTTATACCGTGATTTTTATTCAATTTTGATACAATGCAAAATGCAAATTCAAATTCGTTTTCTTCTATGCGATGTATTTTGTTATCTGGGTTCTAAAGAAAAGCAGGAAAGTAAGCTTTTGTAGTTTTGCTGCATCTGAGCTTCGCTGATGGGTAGCGTTTGCCATATTTGAACGATATTTACTTGACTAAAATTCAAGAAAATGAGTAAGTGTACTTATGTACAAGAGTAAGAAAATATAATTTCATAATGTGCCGAAATTTCAAATTTAGATAAACTTTAGATCAAGGTAAGGAGCTCATTTACTTCCCAACGGAAGTTGTACATGCAATGCACAAAACTGTAGCGGGCAGGTACACTTTTGTAGTCTATTGTACGTCAACTTTGATGTACAAGCTTAGTTATTTGGTTTCCACTGAAAATAAAAATTTAAAAAAAAAACGCGAAAAAAACGTCTTATTTCAACATTTCCCTATTGTAGTGTTAGATCACAAACACTTTTTTTTTTTTTTTTCAAATATTTTGAAAACTCATTTCTCCTGACACTGCCGTTTACCTCCTCCGGTAGAATAGATGGTAGCTGTTTATTAACACATTGACTGCAACCACGAGATAACTCGTAGATTGCGGTTTTTTTCTAGGACGCCAACTACGAGTTATCTCGCACTTATTTACTTGCCATTTTTGTGCAGTTACGATTAAACTCGAAATATGTCAGTGCTAATATCGATAGATGGCTTCTAGAAAAGAACAGAAAATCAATGCTAGCTTGCATGAATAGAACATTTATTAAAAAATAAACAAATGATATAATTATAAAAATTGATACAAATTCAAGAAATAAAACTATATTTTATTGATTGTAGAACTTGCTGAAACACTCATTCAAACAATGTATTAGCTTTTCTTTACAGGCTAGACAGAAATATCGCGTTTCTCGACGTGTTTTTTCTTAGGTATTTACTTGACATGGCTTTGTCGGACACTGTTTTCTTTTTTTTTTTTTTTTTTCTATTGGTAATTTTATTTTTTACGATTTTTGAGAACTACGCACTCTCGCTCATGTTTTTAATAATATGAAGGGATTGAATCAATTTGTCCTTTTAAGCCAGAAGTCTTCTGATCTATTAGAGTTACAATAAAACAATTCGCAATTCAGATAAACTGAAGGAGACACTGCTGTCTTTGAAGAATGTGTGCTGAAAGCTGTAAAGCAATCAAATTTAGTAAGTTTTACTCTTCTCTTAAGCTGGGCAAATGACATTTCATTTTTTTCGAGTTCATTTTCATGCTTTCGAATTTTTTTTTTTTTTTTTTTAACTCGTTTTTACGTCTTAGGAAGGGAATGTTTTACCTCTTTGTCTAATTTCTTAAATCACCGCAAGGTGGTGTTTTCTAGCTCTAAAACTGCGAAAGATTCGATTGTAAAAGTTCATTTTCAGAAACCACTGCACATCGTAAAATAAATGATTCACGTAATTAAAAAAACATATTTCAAGGGTTTTTTTTTTTTTTTTTTTTTGCAGTGTAAAAAAAAAAAAAAACTTTAAGCTAATTCAGTTTGTACCATATATTTTGTAGTTTTACACTGTCTATGGTTCGTAAAACTGCAAGAACCTGTTCTTGACATTCTTGTTGCGTTTTCGGCACAGAGGTTTTAATATGCCTCTGTGTAATTATATCAAAGGAAATCACATGGCGTGTAATTCCGTTTGGTGATATTTAAAGCAATTCACATAAAACAATAAACTCCTATTACGTAAAAAACAATTAAAAATACCTTTTTCTTTTTTTTGTGAGTGAAAGTCATGCTAAACAAACCAACTGAGGTTGATTGGGATCAATTTTAGCAAACTTCCTACGAAAAAATGCGCTTCTTATTTATTATTATTATTTTTTTACATTCAAGCGTATTGCTTTATTGTATAATAGAAACATATGCAAAACTAATGTTTAGTGAAGAATTACGGGAGGTGGTCAAAGCGGGTAGGTTTTTGAACAACGGTCGAAAATTGTAGTTTTTGGATGTTTATCGTAACAATTTCGGTTTTGTTTCCTAGCAAGGTTCTTGAACTTCAAAATAAAAAGTGATTTTTTATTATTTCAAACCCAATACTTTTTTATTACCAAACATTACAAAAACCCGCTTTGCCCTACCAGGGAGCCCAAAGCGGGTACGCTTAACTAATTGTGATTTCGTACATTTGCCAATCAAATATGAAGTTATAAATGATTAAAATAATTGACTACCTACCTGCCATTATAAAAAAAATACATAAAAAAGTTGTACTTATCCAATTTAAAGTCAACGCTTTGTTTGCAAAATATTAAGAAATAACTGATAAACGTAGAGAATAACGTAGTATTATTGACAGCAAAAATAATAATAATAATAATAATAATAATAATAATAATAATAATAAGCTGGTCTTCGACAAATCACACAAACTGCCAAACTTCATTTTTTTTAATGAATGCATCTTTTTTTTTTTTTAGCCTGGTTGCGCCATGCCGCTTCACTGCTGCCTCCCTGGGACTGATTAAAACTCGGGGATATTCATGTAAATACGATATATGTATGCATCGCCGCTGACACACCATAAGGGGGGGGGGGCATACGAAGGCCTGCCGGCTTTGGGCGACCTACCCGCTATGGGCCATCCTCCCCTACAATAATGAAAAATTATGTAAAGTGACAGGTGGAATAGATGTTAAAAAGTTGTATCTATAATTTTGAACGTTTGCGCATTTGTTTTTCTTTTGTTTGTTTTAGCAAAATATACTCCAATAAAAAATCAAATAAATTGACAGTCCATTTTTCCTTGCTACTAAAATTCTATGATTCACATTTAAACTCAGTAATCGTTACTAATAATAAAGCAGAAAGTTTCTCTGTCCGGATCTCTGTCTGTCAGGATCTCTGTGACGCGCATAGCGCCTACACCGTTCAGCCGATTTTAATGACATTTGGCAAAAAGTTAGTTTGTAGCATGGGGGTGTGCACCTCAAAGCGATTTTTTGAAAATTAGATGTGGTTTTTTTTTCTATTCCAATTTTAAGAACGAAATTATCATAAGTTGGACGAGTAAATTACGAAATTATCATAACGTGGAACCGTAACTTTGGCACAAGCCAATTGGCGAGAAAATTCACCATACATTATTTGTACATATACAAGCGAACCAAAAGACCTTTTAATTTTCTCTTGCGGGCAAAGCCGTGCGGGTACCACTATTCAAAAATAAAATATGTGAATACAACTATGAAAAGAGATATGCATAAAGTTGAACATTGTACTTTAGTTTAAAGTAATACGTTTCCTTCCGTTGTTGTTAGTAACGATAAAAATAAATGATTTCTTCGTAACTTTTATGCTAGAAATCTCAACACAACAAATTATAAAATTTAAGGAAAAGAAATGCATCAACATTAAGATTTTTTCTGACTGTAAAATAAATTCAAAAAGCATTAATATAATTATGCAATGTATTTCAAGCAACATATGAGAAAACTAATTAGGTTTTGATGCTATTATTTAACAAGAAAAAAATATTTTATTTAAGTTTCGCTAACTCTAATTAAGCAATTATTATTGTTTTTAGTTCTAAGTATTATTTGAAAAAAGAATGTAATTTTAAAATTATTTGTTTTAAGCGTATAGCATGTAAAGTCTTCTTCGGTTTATTTTCCATGTTTGCTTTGATTTTAAATTGTTGTCAGAAAATTCGACTAAAAAGGGTTGCTTACAAACAATCTAATTGGATGAGCTATATTACAGACCGTTAATGATATAAATTTTATTCAAACAGTCTTGAGACAAAAGCAGTTATATGCAAATTTATTTCACGTAATAGTTAAGAGAGATTTTTTTTTTTTTTTTTTTTTGTTATTCCGTTTTAAAACTAGTTTATTTTAAATGCTGAAAACACGCTATAAAAAAAACTTGAGTAATTAAATTACGTTTGCAAATATTACAAATTGTTGTCTCATTTATATTTTTTACGTTATTTTATGTACTGCAGTTACATAGTGGAAAGTAGTCGAATTCTGTGCATAAGGGTAATGGGGCTGTTTCTTTCAGTCAGAAGTACTACTTTTAGTCACTGAAATTGATAGAATGAGTAAAAAAATAACATGAACCAAAAAAATACTTTCATTTTCCCAACAGTTATTTTTTAATTTATTTTTTAAAATGTCCGATTTTAAAAACAAGGCGTGGTCTTTATGACGTCACAAATGATGCAATTTGGCGCATCTTTCTACCACGTTTCCACGTTATGATAATCAAGAAGCGAGTTAAATATTTCGTTCTACTCTTGCTATCATTCATATCGTTGCCAATACACGTGAGTAAAGATGCGAGTTAAGTATTTTGCTCTGTGAATGGCAACATTGAATGGCATTTGATCATTAACGATATCACAAGACAGAAGCGTAAACAATGAACGAGCACCGATTTAAGTTTTTTTTTTTTAAATATTAACTTAAATAAATTATTTAAAAATGGTCAGATCATATGTTTTTAAGCATGCTCTTTCAGAAAAAAATACTTTTAAAATTTTGGAAACGACCCCATTCTTCCCTAACGTTCCCGCTCTTTTGTTTCTGTGTTACCATCATGCACACAATCATGTGCACGTAACTACCATTCGTATGAAAGCTTGAAAACTTACTGTAAAAAAGAAGACAAAATGTTTTTTTTTTTTTTTTTTTTTTTTTAATGGGTGTGTGATGATATTTTTGTCTGTCATTTTTATTACAATCTTCTTGTTTAAATCGGGATTGAGAGCGAGATCTCGCGTGATTTCCAATCCTTCCACGATTTTCCATGCGAACGTTTCCCAAGTGTTGCCATCCATAAAACAATTTTTTTCAAAATATCATTTGAATTTTAATCACCTTCCTGTGTATCTACAAGAAAAGCAAGAAAACCTTTGATCCATATGATAAGCAGTGGATTTTTTACATGCAAGAAAACAATAAAAATAAGAGTATATTTTTCCGAGAATGAATTGGTATTCTCATTTCAAATTTCCATTTTCAGCATTCCATGTTCATTCCATGTTCAGCAATTGCAAAAATGCGTAAAAATTATTAGCCTTATAAATAACCACCACTAAATATTGAAACCCAGAATTATGGGCTTTAGAATAAAAAAAAATTGAAAAAAAAAATAGAACCGAATTCAAAATTGCTTTAAAAAGTGAAAAATAATTTTTATTCTTTAAACACCATCGATAATACTTTTAAACATAATTTTTGAAGTTGGCGCAAAAACAAAAAGTAAAATTTAGTGTAACCATGCGTCCTTCATATTTTTTTTCAGAATGTCATCCAAAGTTAGGAACGAAACATTTATATCGCTACTCAAATATGCTGTTATCAATGCGTAATGTATGTGGTAGTGAAGAAACTAGGCCTGGTTAAATTTATAGTTGTAGTTGAGTTATGACTGTGAATGATCTTAAATATCGTTTTTGCGCCAACTTCAAAAATTAAGTTTAAAAGCATTATCGATGGTGTTTAAAGAATAAAATTATTTTTCACTTTTTACAGCAATTTTGAAGTCGGTTCTATTTTTTTTTCAAAATTTTTTTATCTCATTCTTTTTAGTGTAAATGTAGATGTTTCAGCAAAAGTAAGAAGTTACCATCACAAAACTTTACCTTATTTTTTTCATAAAAATGCTCCATACTAAAAAAAAAACGATAAGCACGCCTTAAACTTTAAGCAATTGGCACTAAAAATTTATCTTTGTTCCTCTCTGGAATTCATTCGTGTGTTAATTTAATTATAACCATTTAAATATCCCTAACAAATTTGCATTTCACAGCGTACCAGTTGCTTGTGATGCAATCCTGTATAGTTGAGGCAAACATAACTAGGTAGTATTGTGAAGGCTAAGCAGATCCTGATCACTGCATCACCTCGCTTCCAGGTTAACTTTACCACCACTATGGATCAATGACACTGAAGAAACTTGATGCTTGCCTCAGAGAAGCTTTTATTCAAAATTATCATTACAATTACTATTAATGTTACTGTTATATGGCACCAAACTTTTATAACAATGGGTTTCATATTTAATCATTTAATAGGGAAATTGCATGAAATTTACTGTTTTTTGCCCATAACTTTTTTTCTAAAGAACATATATGGTCAAACAAAGTAATGGGACCTAAGTTGAGCCATCCCCTATCCATTAAAAAAAGAATCATCAAAATCGGTTCACTAGGTGAGACGCTGTGAGTGGACAAAGAAAAAAAAACATACATACGGTATGAACTGATAACCGCCTCCTTTTTGAAGTCGGTTAAGAAATTGAGAAAGTATATTATAGAGTTCAAAATTCGATGGAATAGCCTGAATGAAATGTTAGAACGATTCTGCAAACTTATGGAATGTGCTCGAAACCTTTAACTTACTAAAAGTGTACATTTTTTTTCCTTGAAGAAGAAAGCAACGAAAACCCTGAATGTGAGGGGTACCTTGTAAATTATGTTGGATTTACCAGCTGAGCAATCTGCAATGACTCTCATGGAAGTGTAGTAAATTAAGCTGGTCAAGTTTTTAATTGTCTCTTTCAAGTGAGAGGTAACTTAGCGAAATTATTTAAAAACTTTTAATGAGACTGCGACCCAGTGTTGTAACGAATCAAATGCACTGATGCAGTGACCAACGTTAATGAAGCAACAAGGCAAATTAAATTGGATAGAGCAATAAAAAACTCAAACCGACATTGTTTTTTCCGAAATTTGAAGTTCTTGAGCAAAAATTCCAACATGACCCCCGATAAGGAAAGAAAAATCCATTTTAGAAGGTGATGCAGTTTATGGGGATCTTTTGCTAAACGCCCACAGTTTTTACTTCCTTTTACAAAATAGGAAGTATTGTATTCGTGCTAAAATTTTCGCTCAAAAATCGACCTTAATTTCCATTTTGTTCACCCCGAATGAATGTTGAGTTTTTTTTTTTTTTTTTTTCGACTCGACCACACGTGGATAAGTGCCTAAGAACGTATAGACAAGCGAAATATCCATTTTGACGATTCCCGAGTTAGTTACAATGAGTTTTATCGTGACGTCTGTATGTACGTGTGAGCGTATGTGCGTATGTGCGGGTGTGCTGATGTGCGTATCTATGTCAAATAACTCAAGAACGGTAAGTCCTAGAAAGTTGAAATTTGGTTCATAGACTCCTAGTGGGATCTAGTTGTGCACTTCCCCCTTTTGGTGCAAGAGGTTTTTTCCCCCTTTTGGGGGAAAATCGTTGTTAATTTCGATGTAAACTCAAGTGGTGTTACAATTTGGCGGACACTTGGCAATATATCGCCAGTTTTTTGGTCGCCAAGTTTTGTCGTTTTTAAAACCTGGTTTAAATTTAGCCACTTTTGGTGATATTTAGAGAGCAAACTATTGAATCACATTAAAATTACCAATAATGGGAAAATGACATTAAATTTGAGTAAATGGAAGTCGTGTGAGGCACACATCAACTCATTTAATCTCAGTAAAACCATCTGCAGTGTGAGCCGCATCAGGCTTTTGATCAAGTCTATAATTTTTTGCGCAAAAACATTTTCCTTTCTCATACGAGCAATGCTTTGTTGAGACGCATTGGACTTTTTTAAGCACACTTTTGCGTACCAAACGACAGTCGCTAATTGAGATGTGCTATGTAAAACTCTGCATTTGGTGTACGGAATTCGAGATAACGACTAATTCATGTAACAAAATCAGGCACAACTTTTTCTAATAAAAATGTAACTTTTAGAAGAATAAAGTCAATCCCGAGGCATCCTGGATCCCGCTTAATTGGCTCTTTACAATCCCGAAATCCTACGGTACTGAGATTGACGCGGGATTGGAAACCCTAATTCATAGCAAATGTACTTGATGCAAAACTCAAAGCAGCTCTCATAGAAAAATGACTGTCTTTGCGAATATTTCACTGCAATTCCTGTGGCGTTACCCTGCGCGGAAGTAATTTGCAAAATATTTAAATGTTACAAGATCAAATACTTCAATCTTGGGTTTTATGCTTTTATAATTGAATAGATAATGTACACCACACATATTCTTTTAAATCGTTAATGACATACATTAAAACGATAATTTTGGTTCCACCACAGTTTGGCCCTTCAAAAATATATTTTTGAGATTGCAAATGTCGTTTCCTTTGCTTCAACATAAAGTTACAATAGTAACAGTTTATAGTTCTTCTAAGATTAGACTAAACATGAGATTTATTTCATGATTTGCTTCAACACTTTGGCAAACATACTAAGTGAAAGAAAGCAGATCCTACTGTTCTGATCTTGGACAACCTCTTTAGCAACTTTTCTCTGAAAACCTACGATTACATAGTAAATAGAATAACCGTACTACTCGTACAAGACATAAATGTGACCCCTAGGTTTGACACATTATTGCTTCTTAACTTTTAAATCAATTTTAAAATGTAATTACTCAGCTGCCTTGTGCAGTAAATGTTCGATGTCTTATGTTTAAAGAAAAAAAGACTAGTTATATTTAAGGTATTACGCAGCCGTAGGCAAGTAAAGGGTAGTAAATTTTTAATTTTTAATTTTTGTCGAGTATTGTACGTTAGCTTCACTGTAGAAACTTGCTTTTCCGGTTTCTGCTGAAAACAAAAGGTGAAAAAAATATAATTTAAAAAAATTAATTTGAACATTGACATCTTGAATTCAAATTACGTTTTTCGCAATCACGAGTTGCGACAGGGTCCTACTCATTGGGGGCATTTGTTTCTAGAAACAGCTCCTGTCCCCCCAAGCCTACCCCTCCTCTTGGGCGGTTAAGTGTGCATAGTTGTGTGTGTGCAGGCGTGTGTGTATATGTAGGCGCACGTGCGTGCATGTGTAGGCTTGTGTGTGTGCGTAGACCTGTATGTATGCACGTAGCCGTGTGTGTATGTGTGTAAAGGCTTGTGTATATAAGCGTGTGTGTGTGTGTGTGTGTGTGTGTGTGTGTGACAGAGAGAGAGAGCGTGTGTGTAGGACATGGACGCCATCGACCAGGAGAAATGGATTCCAGGACGCAGTGCTCGGAGCCGCGCCTGCAGAGGACGGTGGGCGGTGGTGCTGGTGTCCCTGGTTCAAGCTGAAAAGGGAACCACAACATCAAGGACGGTCAAATGAAAGCAATAAGCAATCGTGATTGCTCAAAAAAAAAAATCCTTATTGTCAGTATTGAATCCAAAACTTGTGTCTTCAAATTTCTCGTAAACTCATTTATGCAGGAACTGCCATTTACTTGCCCACGGCAGTACAGCTCTGTGATCTTAAGTGCGTGGAATTCGACAATTCTGCTCTACATAGGTACATGACTATATTTTAAAATCCGTTACAAATCATTTTCTGAAATGCTCAGTTTCCAGTGTCCCGAGATCCCGAGATTGCAGTTCGAATTTTATATAATATATACATATAGTATTTATATATATATATATATATATATATATATATATATATATATATATATATATATATATATATATATATATATATATATATATATATATATATATATATATATATATATATATATATATATATATATATATATATATATATATATATATATATATATATATATATATATATATATATATATATATATATATGTATATACAGAATGTGGCCAGCACACATTTGGTTGGAAAATCATTTTTTATTATTTTTATGTAATTATGTATTTAATTTTCTTTCGACTGAAAATATATAAATTTATTACAATGAAATTAATTAAAAAGCAGTGGAAACATAATTCTCAACGAAAATGAACGCGTATTATAACATTTAAACTGTGATAAAATAAAGTCTTATACACAAAAGCCATCGTCTAGATTTTAACTTAAAGCCGAAGAGAAGTTATTGAATAAGAAATAAAACTTTCTTTTTTAGCCCAATCAATTCTTTCCTTTTGAATACATCTAAAAGCATGATTAGAAAAACCCACTTCCTTGTGCCGAATTCGAGCTCCATGACTCCTGTGGGAACAACAAGCGTCAGTTCCATTTACCCTATCTCAGTCTCTTGGGAGACCTCCCAGGAACATTTCAAAAGAAGGTTGAGGAAAAAGACCACCAAGGTAGCCTGAGTATCGATTAGCATTAGGCTTTAGCGTCTACCTTTGCCGCAGAAAGAAATAATTTCTGCCTATTAAATTATTTTGCTTGCTTCTCGTTTTTGAAAAAACGAAGACAAAAAAAAAAAAAAAAAAAAAAAAAACTTACCCCTTTTGCTATTAAATCTGAAACTCTGCAGTCATTACCACATGAAAATTGCATGTTTTCATCTCTTATTTAAAACTCAGGCGGATACTTTGAAATTGATTTTTCCGTATGCTTTTATCTTTTATCGTGGTTATGATTAATGCATAAACTAAAGTTCAATTTTTGCTATGCACTTCCTACTAGCATTTATAAATTTGTCTTTAAAACCAGCGATCGCGGCTAAATAAAGCTTCGATTATGATATAAATATATGAAAAATGATTTCAGAATTAAACATTTCTAATTTAATAAATCGTAAAAGTAATGTTTATTGTAGAAACAAAATGAAAAAGTAATATTAATTTTTTTAAAGAGTGTAAAGGGGCTCAATTCACTTTTCTATTACTCTTGGAAATAAGGGAACAGTTGCCCTTGTTGCCCATCTTACGATACGCCTATAATTATCCTACAGCAAACTCTACTTCAATCTTAAATGTATTATTTATGTTTTTACCTCAACTGTTTTTTACGGTGCAATTAAAGAAAAATGTATTGATTTTTAAAATCATTTCGGGAAAAAAAAATTATAGTAAATTACTTTTTTTGTTATTTTACTTCATCGTGGCATTTGATTTTTTATTTGATGAAAGTGCGCATTCTTTAGAATTTATTCTCTTAAAAAACCAACGGCCCATTGAAGTTTCCCTTTTTTTTCTTTTTTTTTCTAAGCTCCATATTAAGTACCTTGATTCAAGTCTTTTTCAGGTCTTTTTAATAACTCTTTACAAAATTACTCTCCATAAAATTTTCCAGAAAAGACCCAAAGGAAATATCTGGGACGCATTTTTCACGCACGAATTGTTCATGATTAGAATTTTTCTTCGCTTTACGATCCATGAGCAACTGTGCTCATAACTAAATGATGATTAAGTACGCTTGATGTGATTACTTTCAAAGTATAATGTCATGAAATTTTATTTAATCTCGTAAAAATGTAAATTTCATTTCATTTAGTGGAAAAGTATTTTGAGATTAAAAGTGTTGCTATTGTGGGTGCTTTATGCGTTAAAAGTTAGATAGGTTAAAAAAAGGAAAATTACTTAATATTACAAGATCTGTCCAAAACTATACCGTTACGCTAAGTAAATTATTCCAATTTAAGAACAACTTATATGACATATGACATGGAAAGAGAAAACATAAGAGATATATAATTACTAATTTACTGCAATTATAAGCCCCCCAAAATAATCTGCTCATGCTTTATTGATTTCTGTATTTCTTTTTTTGCTAAAAAATAAACAAGTAGTCTTCTAACGCTGTATTTTTTTTTCATTTTTTTGTATACATTATACAATTAAGGGCGAATATTGTACATTTACTTTATTATATTACGCATGATACAATTTCGGCCTGTCTTATATGTATAGTTAACATTGTGTAGATACGATTTATTTGTATACATTATGTAATGCTCATGCATAACATACTGGAAGGAAAAAAATGATCTTTTATAGAAACTACCTTATACTTTCTTTCCATTTTGTTTCAAAATGATGACTTCGTTTTTGAACATTTTCTACGACAATGAGTAGAAGATAAGCTAAGTCATCACAAAAATACATGCGCAAGTTTAGTTTACATTAGTTTTAGTTAACTAAATTACTATATAGCAAAGAAGATTCAATAAGCTAATTATTTTTATAGAAAATGTTTGAGTTAGAAATGTTTCGAAGAATATTAATTTATAAATACCATGTCTGAGAGTTTTATTCAAAAAAAAAAAAATATTCACAAGTAATGAACACAGAATATTACCCTCCCCCCCCCCCCTCTCCTCCGAAAAAAGAAAGTAATCAAATAAAAGAAAACAAACATTAATTTCACAAGCGGAAACAGCAGATGGGAATATTTATTTCCAGAAAAGTTGTTATTTTACTCTTTTTTTTCATGAATTCATTTGGTTGCGTACCAATGGATCATGTGACCCGTTATATACCAATCACACAGTTTAGAGATCAGCCGACAAGGGGACGAAAAAGTGAGATCAATTAGTAACCTAATTTAATAAAAATATAAGTAAACTGCTTGAAGTATAGAATTCTAATACATTTTTTAAAATGTTCAAGGGTTCAAGACTTATAATGTAAAAAAAAGGGTGCCTGTTCTTTAAGAAACGATAAATAAACTAGAGTAGTATGACAAGTTACTGAGTTTTTCCTTTAAAAAATATTTTCAAGAGTTTTTATTAGATGAACTAGGACCATTACTTTTTTTTACACAACCCTAAAAAGGCGTTCACTAAAAAATGTGTTCTTCCACTTAGACATGCTCACTAACTGGGTTCTGTACTTATTTTTGATTACATCCCTCCCCCCTCCCTCAAAAGGAAAAAAAAACAAGCAGTACCATAAAAGTTTTAATTCATTTTTCTTTGCTTCTTTTCAAATTAATAACTATTTTAATTACAGTATTTTTACTGTAATGCACCAGATACTACGGATTGGACGTTATCATATACTTATATTTTTTTTTGCAAAAAATGTGCATATGTGTTTATTTACTGTTTGACTGCCTTATGCATCAAAATAAGTCCAATTATCCAAACATTTGAAAAATATATTCAATTATACCATTTTGCACTCGAGAGTTTAGAAGTTGTCTAGGAAAAATTAAAAGAATGACAGAATGGCTTTTATAAAAATAAAAATAAAAAATACTGCGAAGAAAGTAACGATAAATGGTCTATAAAATATTTCCATGAGTACACAATGTTGTTTTGTTTAAAAAAAATTAATAAAATCCATGAGCAATCTTATTCTATGCTACAAATAAGCAATAAATAAAACTTTAATCAAACATTAAAACATAATAATTTACTAGTTATTGGTAAAAAAAAGACAAAAATATTTTGATACACATTCCTTTCAATGGAAGAAACAAACAAAAGTGTATGCAAATTCAAGTATAATTATTTTATTTCTTTTTTTAAGCAATATGATGATACAAAAAATTAAAAGCAAGGTGATACAAAATTAATGTTCTTTACCTTTGAAAGTAAAATAAAAATCAGTCTTTCTGGTTTTTTTAAATCCATTTCACAATAATGAAATAAAAATAAAAACACATAAAGTTTTAAACTTCACATTAAAAATTCAAATTACCGTTTTAACAAATAATGTTTAAGGATCTTCTATCCAAATTTCCGAATTTAAATGAAAATATTTTCTGTAAAGGAGGAAAAAAAACTTTTCTCCCTGTTTTTTTAAATTTTTACACTTATTATATTTTTGCTCGAAAATTATTACTAAGGGTTTAATGCGTTTTAAAAGGGTTATTAAAGTTTTAATGCGTATTGACTTTTAACAAGTTGTAATAACGTTTAGGAGAAGTCATAGAAAAAGCAGAAAGAAATTATACATTATATAACGCGTTTATAAATGAAAACACCTAAATGTGGAAAAGAAAACGTGAAATATGTAAGTCATCACAGATAAATATAGAGTGAAAAAAATGGATGCTGCAATAAACTACATCGAAAGTAAAGTTTGTCGAGGTATATAAAAATTTCAATGTTGTGAGGGGTTTTTTTTAATTTAAAATATATTTATCAAAATTTAAATCACCGAGAAGTTTTCTGAGATAGTCTTCTAACATAGTCATCATTTCTAGTTTATTCACAACTAACACAGCATACAACAATTATTTTCTGACATTGATTCCATTGTACTAAATAGGAATATCAAAATCATGCATCTTAGTCTCAAATTTAATAATAGACGAAGTGTCATCAATGACATTATGAAAAATACATTTTTATTTACAGCGAGATAGGTAGGCTCAGCTATTGCTAAACCACTTTAAACCAAAAATAAGCATTTACCTCAATCGTGGTCTATTTTTCATCGTGTGGTCAAATATAGCCTCATTTATCACATTTAAAAGGCTGGGACTTGCAGCTTTGCTTTGTTTTGAGCACAATAGTTGGTCACATTTTCCATTTTTGATGGATTCAACAAAGGACTTAATTCCAAAAGACTTAAGCAGGTCTTCATTTACTATGAAAGTAGCAGCACTCGCAGCTTGTTTAAGGTATTTAGCACCAGACGTTTCCTTTGAGGTGTTATCTCTCGCCATTTCACAAAATATTTTTTGTAGACAATCAGGGTTATCTAAATACCGGGAACCGAAATCAGCCAAACTTTCGAGAATAGGTCCGAGGAAATCTGGTGAATCATTCTCTGAAAAACCTCGCCCTTTGCTTGCTGTCGTCACTAAGGCAGGAATGGTAATGCCATTCATCATTACTTTCATAATCAATGGCAAAGCGGCTGCTAAAAGAAGGGACATTGGTATAAACGTAGCCATCACAAGAGTTGCTGGATTGTCTAGAATCCTGCTCAGCAAACCAGGCCTAGATCCGGAGTTAGAGTCCATCTTTTTCATTGCCTGCATCATCATAAGCATGTCAGCGTACTCGGGGCTAAACTTGGCAAACGGTCTCTCATCATCCCTTTTCCAGACATTCCAATCAGGATTGGATCCACTGTCATACATCGAGTCACGAACGGTTGGTATGTAGTAAGGTGACCATCTCGTGGTTTGTTCATCTGGACTTGCGTTATACGAGTCATCATCACCACTTACGAAATCAGCAAACCCTCTGGGTGTCTTAGGGATTTCTTGTTTCTGGTCATCACCATCCCTAAACTCATTGGTCCGCTGCTGAAATTCAGATTTCGTTCCAAGGTATCCTCCAGTTTTGTGAATGAGTTTTGAAGATGCTCTAACAGCACTTGAATCGCTTTTTTTAACAGATGCTGCTGTAGAAACTGATTTTGCAGATTCATCAGCTCTAACGAAAACTATGCACCAAAGGAACAAAACGTCAACCATCAAATATTGCATAATCATGTTTAAGCTCAGACGTTCCCGACTGAATTTCTGGAATTTGAAGCCTGCGGTTATATACTCTAATAAACATCCGTATGCTCTTCACTACTGACCTTTAAATGTCATATATTATTTATGCACTTCTTCGAGTTACTCCCTTAATAAACAAAGCTTTATTTCTTGAATTATAATAAAGATGGTGCGTCTACATTTGCATACCAAACAAAAGCTGACGCTTCAGCGGTTACAGAACGGTACTAAACGCAGTTGTATGTATTGCGTGACTTTCCGATTAGTGAGAAATCTTTCAGGTTTCGCTTTTATTGTCCATTTATGTCCTGTCTCGTCTTTGTCTGCATCTGAAAATATTTGGGTAACTCGAACTAGTAGCTTTTAGAGTGAAGTCTCATATTTCCAGTCTAGTTAACGCTCTCGAAATGGTTAATGTTTATTTTTCCAAACTGATGCTGATGCCCTCATCGCAGTAGCTTTACTCAAATTATCTTTAGTAGTGCATCTTCATTTTTTTTAAGTTCGCACAATGTTTTCATGTTCTGAAAATATATATGATTATCAATTTATTCGTTTTATGCTTGAAATACATATAATTCGACAAATCAAATTTTAGTTATACTATGATGACTCCCCCCCCCCCCCCCCCACCTGAAATGACATGGACTGCACCTTTCTATTTTTAGGATATTTTTTAAACTTTAAACTCTAAAATACAGAAGTTATGAATGGTCGTTCTTTAAATCCAATCATAACTACAGGATTTCGCATACCAAATATAATTAGATCAGTTCATTTTCAGTATGTTTTTTTTTTAATTTTCAATTAGTCTGCTTTTAAAAAAGTAGAGGTATATTAATAAACATGAATATTTTTAGAAGCATATTTTGTGTAGCTTTTCACATATCTTGCAGCATGGCTAATACATTTTTAATTGATGCTTCTTCCACTATAGTGTAATTCTTAAAATATTATGAATTAGCACTGTTCTTTTTTCTGTGATACTTAGAATGAATAAAAAATTTAAAACAGACTTAAATTTATGTAAAATGTTAACTTTTTTAAGCTGGGGAGTAATCAACTAAAGAGCTTGAAACTTTGCAAAGTGTAAAAAGAACGTTAAAAAAAATGCATATTTCAAAACCTACCTGCTATTCTTGATCGTGAAAAACTTAATTTGTCAGAAACAATTTCCATTTTTTTCAGTTTTAATACTCATTAAAACTAAATATAATTTTTATGTTGAATCAGACCTTTTATTAATAAAATAGGAGGCAAATTACGACTGAACGTAGTGAGAGGTTTTTATGTCATAACTGATAACTTCATCAGAGAACCGTACAATCCGGGGGAGGGGTTTGTCGGGTACGCGAGCACCAAGTATTTTCATAAAATTTTCGCGTTCTGCTAGCTTAACAGTTGATTCGTTGGGAAATCCTAAAGTACGTCTCCATTTTCTAGTTTGAGTACATGTTTAAAGCATAGCTGACTTCAAAGCCTTAGTGTATATTTTCTTGAAGGACCGTATATTTTTACATTTATTTTTGAGATATTTTATTGCTATAAATAAAAAGTTTTAATCTTAAATTTGTCTCTACAAATTCATAAGTTTGGCTTTCTAATTTTTCTTCAAAACTTCTCCCTTGAAGCTTGAAATATTATATGTTCTGAATCGATTTAGAAAGAGACGCTAACCAATACATTCTCTTGCCTACCCTGAAAAATTCCCTCTTACGCACGGATGCAATCAATACTTGTTTCCTGGGCTGATAAGCGGGAGTAGAGCCTCGAAGGACCCTTCAAGAGAAGAATTTCAAGAAAATGTTCCATACTTGGGATTTAAAACCCGTGGAAACAGGTTCTAGTGCTTTCGAAAAAGGAATACTAAATTGAGATTGATGCTTCATGTAGTGTTACCAGAGTGTTCTATATCTTCGTTGTCGAAAATGCGTAAATAACGCTTCTTTTAATGCGGTAGAAACAGTTGAAACATTTGCTCCTGAAAACAGTTTGTTCCTGTCTTTGTAGAAGATGGATGTTTTTTTTTTTTTTTTTTTTTTTTTGTAGAGCGCTAGAAAAAAAAATTAAAACCCGTTCTTATTCGACTAGTAATAATACTAAAAACCAGAATTCAGGCAGTATATTAGGATTGATGTTTTACATCAAACACAATTGTTAAATATTTTTCATTGAATGTTTATTAGTTAAAGGAGCGTTAATGATAAAACTCCAAAAGGTCGCCAGAATTTTTATCTCATAGTTTTAAGCTTTAAGAAAATTTAATGGGGCATGGTAAACCATACCTGACCAAAATATTATTATTTTCGCATACGAAATTTCAAACTTGTGACAGAAGTATTTTAATAGATATTGCTGTTCTTAGAAACATGAAACCAGCTGTGTTCAGATTAGTCTAAAAAAGGACATGACTAATATTCGTTTGCTGCTGTTTTACTGTGAAGGTTTTTTTATTATTTTTTTTACAAAAAATCAAAAAATTAGCTGATCTGAGCGAAACATTCACCTTTGATAGCGGTAGTTCAAAACTCCTACTTTTTTGAATAGATTTTTTTCGAAAAACAGTCACATTGTGAATTGTTTGTTTATTGTTTCGCCGTTGACGATGAAAATTAGAATAAAATGATGCTTTACTTTTGTAGTTTTATGAAGTATAAAGGAAGCAACAACAACAACAAAAATATATATATTATAAAATTTTATTCATGATACTGCGATTTACCATGATCAAATAAAATATATATATATATATATTTCTGATTTTAATGAAACAGTACGATTAAGGTTCAGAACCCTGCAGTAGGTTTAGATTATATATTCTCGAAAATTTAGATCAAAACTAATACAAGAAAAAAAAGTCGGAAAATAAGATTTTTTGTTTGATTTTTTCTTCAAAATGATATTATACTTCTTTGTTTTGCAAAAGACATAAGGGAGGTATGGCATTATCATGGAAAAACACTTTTGAAAAAATATATATATTTGTGATAAAACTGACCCGTGCGAAGCTTGAAATTTTTAGCCCTTCTGTAAAAATATCATGCGGAAACCCTATATATAAATCCCCATGTTGGTGGCATTAGCAGATCCAATGCCGACTTGTATTAGTACGTGTCAATCTCACCTACATCCTTGATTACTTCATATTAGTTTGTATTTATTCCTTTTATTTTTTCTTTAATTGTATGCGTTCTTACAATAATATATTCAAAAACACGTTATGTAAAGTAATGTTAAAGTTTGTGTACGAACTTTGCTCATGAATTACCGCAAATGCTTTTTGAGCTGGCTTTTGTTTCACTTTTCAACGCTTTGGTAATAATTAAGAAATTCTAAACAAACTGGATAATGATATTTCAGATTTTAATGGCTCTCTAAACATTTAAATAATTTTTATATTTGAAAAAAAAATGCTTTTTTTTATTCAAAATTTTTTCCTGTTTGCGAAAAATGGAATTTTAACCAGAAACTAACTAAGATAGGGCCACATAATCATGTTTAGCTGTTATAACGCCCTTGTTTTGTTGCGCCGGTTGCCACTTTTTTCAGGGTCACAGGGTTTCACTCTTTCTCAAATAGTTCGCGGGGTATATGTGTTTTAGCAAACGCCCCCCCCCCCTTTCTTCCTCCCTCCCTCGGGAATATCAACCGCCGAAAGGGGAGACGACATGTGTTTTCATAACCACTATAGTCCCTGTAACAATAATCAGAAAAAAATTTCATCAGGTCTTCTATGCATGCACAAAACCCCCCTTCAGATCCTGAACTATGCTGCGAATCGTGTTCGAGCTTGATACTGTCATTTTGCATTTCAACGCGTTAACAGTACTTAAATAGTTTTAACAGATTGAATAATGATAATTAGGGTTTTATTTATATAAAAAATAATTAAACAATTTTTATTTAGAATTTAGCTTGATCAAAAAAAAAGTTATTTTTGTGTAATTTATTCAAAATTTTTGCTTGTTTGCGAAAAATGGAATTCTACTCAGAAACCAACAAAGAGAGAACCATAATCATATTTAGCTTTTATTAAAGCCTTGTTTTGTTGCGTTGATTGGTACTTCCTTCAGGGTTTTATCTCAAATAGTTCGCAAGTTATAAGTGTTTGAGTAAACGGCTCCCCCTCCACTGCCTACCCCCTCCCTCGGAGTTGTCGACCACCCAGGGGGGCGACGGCATGTGGTTTCATTATCAATATCGTGCCTGTAACAATAATCAGAGATAACATTGCTTCTGCCTTTCCATGCATGCTCAACCCTCTTCAGATCTTGCACTAAACAGTCACACAAGGTGTGTGACATGCCACGGAGGTGAGAATTCACACCTTGTGAACAAAAAATATACTAAAATAAAATTATTATTAAAAACTTTTGGCAGGTTTAAATAGATATATTTTGGATGAAATTACAAATCATTGTTAAATTAATTGTTCCTTAAAGTTTTTACTGTAAAAAGTGTGTGACAGAAAAGTTACACTTTTTGAAGAATGACCCCTAGTTGTTCTTCCACGTGTAGTCAGGTTGAAAAAAAACTCAATATTCATTCGGAGACGAGCAAAATGGAAATTAGGGATGATTTTTGGGTGAAAATTATTTCGCGAATACAATCCTTCTTTTACTATGTAAAAGGAAGTAAAAACAGCTAGAGTTCACCATGAAGTAGATTATACGATTAGGTTTCCGATCCAGCATTAATCGCATTGTTAACTGTTTTCGCATTTAAAAGATTTACTTTATAAGAAACAATTCGTAGCATGTAACTGAATAAAATATAGTTCATTTAGCTACGTATTACAAAATTATAGCATTTACAATTATTTAAAAATTTTAGAATTTTTTTAATGTTTTTTTATTTATTTATTTTTTTTTTTAATGAAAGAATAAAGTTATTAGAAGACTATTTAACATGGAAAGTAGCCACAATATACAACTGATAAAATGTATCAATTAATAATGAAAAATGTATGTAAAGTAACTATATTAAGAAAATACGTATTTATTCTAAATTGTGCCGTGGATATTTTAATCAAACAATACTTAAACTTTCAATTTAAAAAAATCTAGACTTCAAAGAGTCAAAAAATGTAACAATATTCTAACAACGTTTATTATCTGTAACTTCTAAGAATTTGTGAGATTAATTGAAAGTTTTTTTTATTTAAAAAATATGTTTTTATAAACAGAAAAACCCATTATAGAAATCATTTTTTAACTATTCTAACTTATTTCTTGAAATTTAGAGGCTAAAACGTGAATTTTACACTCACACGTTAGAAAAACATGATTGCAAAATGATTTTGTTCTTTACACATAAAAATTGATGCCTTATTTGCCTTCTTATTCAAGTTATCAAACTATAGTTTAGGTTTGTTGTAATTAAAGACGAAAGGAATCGTCAAGGCCCTGAAGCTGGCAATCGATTTTTTTAACTTTTCAGCAAGAGTAACATCCTGAGAGACATATCATTTTCCAATAGCAATACCGGACAACTCAAATAGTAGAATACATTGACATGATCTAAAAAGATTTAAATTTTGTTATTGACAGAGAAGCCAAATGCTGCTAATGTATGCCTTTGATCTGTTTACAAAATGGAAAGCGTTAAGGTTGAACAAAAGTAAAAACAGTTCTCTATTTCGCTGTCAACGCGGAGGTATCTAAGTGAATGATAATGACATGGATAGGTTCCTTGATGCATCTGAAATATTTAGAATCTGGTGTGAAAAACTTTATCTGAATGTATTTGTTACGCTAGAGACGTTATCGCATTTATTTAACACATTTCGAGTAAGACGACAAGCTGAAACGGATGAGCGTCAGAGGAATAAAAGAGAAGACACTTTCGTTTAGAGCCACAAATCATTTCTACCTTGAAGCAGACAGCAGCTCATAGCTTCCAGAATGATTTGCTTTGGCATTTTTTTGGTTTTTATGTTATATTGCTCATCACATGTGTCTTCAACTAATAGTTCGCAAACGGAGTTTGAGCCTTCTGGGAATTATACCGACAGACTTCCACCGCACATTCAGATCGATTCTCTGCTGACATCGGACAATGGTACCCTTGGAGACTCTACGAATCTTGAAAATTCTACAGCACGCAGCTCGAAATCCTTAAAGCAATTGTCCCCTGGTGAAGAGTTCTTGCTGTCCGTTGCAACTTATGAAGACGCTAAAGGCAATTCTTGGAAAAACTTACCATACTTGATGAGCCTTTTGCAGAGTGGTAAGATTAACGTTGGCAAGTTCAATGAAGATAACGATGCGAAACAAAATCAAGATAGCGGTTTAACTGCTTTGCCAATGAAACTGATGGATATGATGAAAGTGATGACTGCTGTGGAGAAAACTGATGAAGAAGAAAAAGATGAAAAGACAGATATCTCGTCTAAAACTAAAGGAATTTTAGCCAAACTCACCGAGGATCCAATGAACCTCTTATTGGCTGCCATAATTCCATTTTCTCTATTATTAGCAGCTGTTATTCCTATTTTGATGAATCAGTTTATGGTGAATCCAAATGCTGCTACTATGACTACCACGGCTGGTGGGGTCAACGAGCGTTCTTTTGATAAAAATTCTCCCGAGTTTTTTGTTCCAATACTTGAAAGTATTACCAGCTTTGGTGCTAAAGCTTTTGAAGGTATAACGAAAGAGGATGCTGACGATATGAAAGTAAAATTTCTTAAGTATGCTACTAGGCTCGTTTCTAAATTCGCAAGTGATAAATGGCTAAACTTATTTGGTACTACAGTTGTGCAGTCTATTGACAAAAGGACACTGAGTTGATTGATTTCACATTAAGACATTTTAATTTAATGTATGATACCTTATTTATAAAATGATGCTGTTTATGTTGCGTCTATTACGAGCTTTGGATATGTTGTTTTTCTATGTAACATCCAGAAAGTTTGTAATTCTTGTGTACGTGTAGCATTAAAAATATTTCTTTTTCTTAATTTCAGGTTATTTTATTTCACTTTGGTTTGTTTTACCGGTTAATAAACTGTGTTTTGTAAAGGTTTTTTCTTATTTAGCTGACAATGGTACGTCTAATATGCACTGACTATTTATCTTTTTATTAAGTTCACCAAGTACTATTATTGATCCTTTTAGTGTTTCGTACCTTTTTTTTTTCAGACGAAGAACATTTTGAAATATTGCTGGGATTTTAATCCCATTCACATACCTTTACCTAATATTTTTAATATCCCATTAGAATTTGTATGAAAGAAAGCAATTTTTATAATCTGTTACTAATATCACTATTTCAATTGGTCTTGGCTGTTTTATGAAAAAAAATATGTTTCAAAGTATACGAACACTGTTATTAATACCATATTAATTTGTAATTTGAAAGGTGCATATTTAAAAGTCAACAGAACGTTTACACGAAATACTTGGCTTAGGATATGTTGCTGTTTCTGATACACTTTCAAGTGTGATTTTTTATACATTACTGTTTTCATTGATAAGCGAGATTTTAAGTGTTTTTGACTTGACAAAACTTTTTTTCCTTTCACACTAAAAATAAGATATACGCTCTTATTAAGTTTTAAATTAAAAAAATAGCTTGCTCTTTTTTAAAAATAGCTTAGTGAATATACTTTTTGAAAGTTTTAAAAAGAACGCCTAGAATCTGAACATCTGAAAAACATTTTAATCATGTATTTTCCCGAAATTTCTACTCACTTGAAATGAAAACTCTTTTGGTAAAAACATACTGCGAAAATCAATACCTTTCCTTCTTTTATGAAATTAAAAATATTTTGTACTTTCTTTCATTTCGTTTTGCGAGCAAACATATTGGAAACATTTTTATCGACTTCCATGACTTTGATTTTTACGAAAAAAAAAACTTATATTTCGACTGAACGTTTTACTGTCTCGGGAAAATACCAGATGAAAAGTGTCATCGTAAAAGTAAGTTTTTCAACTGAGACAACTGTTATTTGCTTAATTTCAAGAACTACGTGCAAAAGTATTGGTTCAAAATTCATTATTTTAAGCATTATTCTCTATGACTAAAGTGTATAAACTATTTTTTCTTTTAATGCTGTTACTCTTAGGAACCTTAAGAAGAAAACCTATACATTATATCAACAAAATTTTTTGGTTTTTAGATTGCTTTAAGGTACAAAATGCCTTTCACGCAAGAAACTCAAACAAATTCTGCGTCTAAGTTCATATGAAAAAATATATGATTTATTTATGACGAATTTAATTAAGAGATACTAGTGAGTTAAAAGAGAAATATTAACAATTACGATGAGTCCTATAAATTGAGTTTTTTCCCTTTACGAATTAAAAAAAATCTAAATCTCTTAAGTTTTTCAAGAAGAACTAAACCATACAGATACTTCTCCTTTACTCTGACACACTGAAATCAATTTTTGAACATTAAAAAAAAGTCAACAGACATAAAATTTTACTATAAATGAATAACCAACAAATGCAGAAGAACAAAAAAGAAAATTTTTATCAAAGGTAAGAAAAAATTTCAACTACGTTTAATTTTATCGAATAGAAGAAAAAACTTGTGCTATCGAAATTCAAAGTTGATACCTTTTAAAACTATTAAACACTGGAGGCATGAGTTACATGCTTTATTTTTTAGCAAGATGATTGTGTCTTGGATCATAAGACAAACTAGTTTTAAATTTAAATATAAAAAAACAGCAAAAGACATATTATTGAATGTTTGTGGGCCAAAAAATCCCCATATACTAACTCTTAAAAATTAATATTAAAAATCTGTAAAATAGTTTCCATTTCTTTAGGAAAGTAGTTTTTGGTCTATTTTTTCCACTGAAACTACCCTCTTTCTGCTTACTCTCTTCGGTTTATTGAACAGATGACTGATCATTTCGTACCTCATTTATTGGTATAACTTAATGATTAACACGTAACAAATAATGGATTCCTAAATTTATAGAAATCGTCTCTGATAAAAGCATGCTAGTTGCTATGCAAAAATCTGAACTTTTTGACTTTTAGTTTGGGTCCATATTTACTGTACGACTGCTTGCAGAATTGTGACAAGAACAGGGACTCGTTCTTGCATTGTCCTTCATTACCAGTGATGCATTACAGCATACGTTAGGTTTTCAGGTGACGACGCCTTTGCAACACCTGTTACTTTCTTATACCCAAATTAATCTTTTTTTCCTTTCGTTCCCATACTCTTAATATTACATTGAAAGTTGCTCTGAATTAGGCTAGACTAGATTATTAGAGAGTAAATTTAATCGACAAGTTGGGTACTTATGTCAGAATTATTTTCCTTTTCTTTAATATAGAATATCTATTTTAAATAACTTTATTCAAGTGGCACCAACCGTTGCCTTCACGTTAGATTTAAGATTTAATTGTTTGGAAAATAGAAATCGCATGCTCCTTTTAAATTAAAGTGTAAATCTGTGAGACATTTCATGATTTGTAGGACATATTTTAACAGTGAATATTGACGACACTATACGTCGGGTTCAAATGGATGTGTAAATGACGAAATAGTTACATTGCTTGTTTGATTCAATTGAAAAGATAACTTAAACAAACATGAAATATCCAATGACATGAAAAACTTCCGACAGCCCGCAGCTCTGTACTTACATACGTTGTAATACTCTTTGAATAACCTCCAACATTAGATCTAACAGAAGGTATAGTCTTTTTACCTTGGAAAAATGAAGATGAGGTCTTTTAAAATAAAAATTATTAGTTGTAATTCAAATGGAATTTTTAATTGAAACTATGGTTAATGGGTTTGATTAATGTTTGAAAATTTTTAATGAATACTTTTTAATAAACATAGTAATTCTTTCTTTAACTCTTATACTTTCAATCGCTATGATTTCAAAGAAAATTGTACTTCATACGATAGTTGCATTGCAATTTTTCTTTTTGCTTATCAACACGATATTTTATACAAAGAGAACAAAAACTAATCCCTAAATAGAATTTTTCCGCAAACAAGGAGATGATAATCTGATTTTTTGAGCTTTTTCGCCGAAAGAATTTAAAAAGTTGAAACTTTAGTTTTCTTTAATAATTTCATAGCGGGTTTCAAACTTCCAATTAAGGAATGTGTTTCTTAAAAGTGGTACTAAAACAACATAGGAATTTTTTCGTTTTCTTTTCTTCTCTGGACTCTTTTTTTTTTTTTTTTTTGAAAAAAAAAACTCAATTTTATTCTAAAGTGGTATGTTGGGAGTTTTTTGGAATATTATAATGGAATTTCTGATATAACCACTTCACTCAAAAAATAAAGGAAATAAAAAACTCTCGAACTTGGTCACACGAAAGTTAACAAAACTAAAGAAAAAAGTAAAAAATGCAAAAGTCAGGACATAACTCATAAAAAAAGGAAATAAGCGAAACTAACTGTCCCATGCGAAGCAATCGTACTCAACAGAAGCAACTCAAAAACTCACATTTTTACGTAATTTTTGAGCAACAGCAAATATAAGTCACGGTTCTTTATTTTTTGCTGATAGAGGTGAAAAAAAATCTTTAAAATTAGTTTGATGAAAGTCCATAAAGTGAAATTTATTTCTACATCCTACAAGAAATTTACAAAACAAATAATGACAAGCAATTATAACAAAAAAAAAAAAAAATGCACAAAATTATAGGTATATCAGAATTAATGAAAAACAATGAAGGTTTTCAGAATGTATTAACTGATATTTCTGTCAGCTGAACTTAATCAAAAAAATTTAGAAAAATGTTTGTGAGTTCATCTGCTTTCACATTAAGTTCGGTGAAAATACTTTTGAAAGCATAAAAACAAAAGTTTAGAAAAGTATCTACAGAAAGTTTAATCGGTTACGGATCATACACCGACATACCCTTCAACTCAGTAACTCCATCTGCTTTGAAGGTATTTAGCATTTCAAAGATTTCTTTCCTTATGATGCGACATAAATAGCATCTCGGGAGTGATACTTTTTTTGTCACATATACTTCTCTTGAGCACTGTTTTAAAGCGGCGGAACCAACATTTTATGAAATGTTGTTAGCAAAGTAAAATATGTCACTTGGGACTACTAATAGCACTACATGTTAATTAGAATAATCATCTGGGTTGTGTAATTGTGCTTTTCTGTTAATGTATGAATTAAAAACTTCGTTTACGGAGAAAAAGTCACTAGTCAAATTGCGTTTAGGTATTGTATTACTTAGTTTTTTCTTCAGAACGTGAGCCGCTTTTGACGAAAAGTAGCTTTTTACAAAGTGATTTTTTTTTCTTTGTTATTACAAATTTGTTTTGCTTATTCATGTAGCTAAAAAGCAAAAATTGTGTCCTCTGGATGTTTGTGTATGCATAACTGAACAAATGAAATATGTTTTAACAATAAATTCATACAAAGGATGTAGTAATGATAAAATTCCGTGTAGTAATGTTTATTTTGTGTAACAAATCCAAGGACTTGATTCATCTCTTTTTTTATTGATGGAAAAAAAGAAATTTAAAAAACAATAAGCTTTCTTGGTTATAGCAACAAAGCAGTAATACTATTCTTAGTTATTTTTACAATCTTTGATATTTCAAATATTGAAGAAGATTTTCAAGTTATTTTACTTTTCAGAAGTGTTTTACAACTTGGAAAAAATGCGGGTGCGCCACGTAGACCAATAATACCATGCTCCAATTTCTCTATGTAGGACAGCAAAAATTTGTTATATCATGATTTTATTGGCATCGGAAAGAAAAATGAATATTTAGTGTCTGAGAATTTTAAATATTTTGTGAACAGTTATGGTCATTTTCGTTTTCCTCTTAAACTCTTACTTTAATGAAATTAAAAAAAAAAATTATGTTTTCCACTAATTAACTTAAGCCAAAAATTTACTGATTATGAGCACATTACCGGTTGTGACATTCTACTGATCATGACTTTGTTACAGCACCAGTAAATTTTTAATCATTCTTATCTTTAATTAAGACTGTATTTGAAAAATATGTTGTTTCTAAAATGTTAAATACCTTTTAATCATTTTAAAATTAATTATCCTTCCCATTTATGTTTTTGAAAGTAACATCATTTTCTTTTCGAAATTTTGCTTAAAAAATCATTTATATGTTTTTCTTCAAATTGCAATCAACCTTAATTATGTACACAAAATGTTGTTTTTGATGGTGTTACTGTGTTTTGTCAAAATTTCACACGTCCTTTCAAGTTACTCCGTTACTCCACATTTCTCACCAAAACCGAGAAGGTCCTGTTACCATTCTGAGGAGAAAAAGAGGAGTTGTCTTCAGTTGGCATCAGAAAGTCTAACTGATGATAAAGAGTTGTCAACAAGAAGTTTGTTATCAACAGGGAAAAGTGTAGCAATGCTTATTCCAACAAGCCTTGTCAACATTACCTGATATTATTCTACAAAAAGTTTTATTTCTTCGTGGTTTTATGTTGTTTACTAGTATAGGAAAGTTGTATATTAGAAGGCTTAATTTATGTAGTTGATGAACTCACAAAGAAAAATGTCGCTTTATCCCGTTAGTTTTTTCCGGTCCCGCACACCGAAAGATTTGGTGGAGGATATGATTCTGTGCTGAATATACTGCACCAGAGCCTCAGAGAACCAAGTCGGGCCCCTTGCCAGTTATGTCGCCGGGCTCCTCCCACCTCCCAAAAAGAAGACAAATAAAGAAAATAAAAGGGGGAAGGGGGCCGTGGTAGCCTGATCGGTAAGGCATTGGACTCGGGGCCGGAGGGCCTCGGGTTCGATCCTTGCTGGTCGAAGACCCACCGTCGTCATTAAAGGGGACTGGGCGACGTTAAACATGCTCGTGGTCTCAATGTCCTCAAAGTGAAACGATACCTCTGGGGGTGCTAGCACCAGGTAGCTATTAGCTCTTGGACTAGTTCTAAATTCTCATTAACTGCTCGATCCGGTGATGGTGCTGCCATCTATCGGTATATAAAATAATGGAGGCAAGGCACTTAGTATGCAGCCCTCGACATAAATGCAGTTGAAGTCAGTTGTGACTCTGAATCGAATCGAATCGAAAAGGGGGAAGAAGAAAAAAATGGGGGGAAAGGGGGAAAAAGGGTGGAAGGGGAAAAATCACAGCAACTTACTAGAAAACGATTAACTCTATTTTAAGAGACACAACAATAAATACTGTTACGCGTTCGATGCAACTTCAAACTTTCTTTAAATGACGACACAGTTCTTGAGAAAGCACATATTTATTTACAACTATGCACAAGAAATATCGTTAACAACTGCTAAACTAACCTTGCAATTAGGCAAATATGAATTAACAGCGTAAACGCTACGGTAACACACGTATTTATATCAAAATACGCAAAAACACAGCGCACAGGCTAATATATTTTCCAACGCAACGACTGAAAACGAAACCCCACAGTTAGAAAGCAAGCTGACTGAAACTCCTTTATTCACAAGACGCGCGGCGTTTTATACCGCTTTGGAAAGTTCGACAAAATTTTATTTCTTTCTGGATGTTTTATTTTTATTTCATTCGCAAATATTATCAGGGGACCATATACGTCATTCGAATGTTAGGGGGGTTTATGTTCTTGACAATAAACTATCTACAGGTTAAGTTGCTATGATAATTTTAGATGAAAATTAATGGAACAAGCGCCGAAGTTAGCCAGATTACAACAAATTAATCATAAAAACAATTACATTTGCATAATTTGTAACAATACCAAAAGAGTAAATTTTACTTAATCTTTACGTTTTCTTTTATGCGGTGTTCCCCTCCTCCTTTTACTTTCTTCCTTTTTTTATTTATTTTTCCTTTTTTTCTTGTCTGTTTTTTTGCGACAATGTCGCTGAGCCCCCGCAAGGCCAGGACCGCTAGTTTCCGATTGGGCTGACGTGGCCTCTCGTCGGGCTTGTGCACATATGTGCCTGAACTGTGCACGGGAGTGACCAAAAACTGAAAATAACGCATTACTAGTACACCGAATGTAAAGATTAATCTTTCTTCTTTAAAATGAAATAAATATGGAATTTTTGGTAATGTTTTTTTAATTTTTCTTATACAGTTTAGTACGTTTTCATATTGACAATTAAGAATGTAAAATGTTTTTTAGTTTGATGGTTCTTTGTAGCATACTTACCTGATGTGCAGGACTAAATCAGAAACATTTACTGTCGTAAGACAATGCAAAATAGCAAATGGAGTGGCTTGATAATTAATATCATATAGTGTTCAGCACTTACTATACCAATATGTAAGTGGAACTTACTCGTGCGGAGTATGAAGTTTGTGTTATTCATTATAACCATAAGAAAATGTCACCATTGATTTGAAATTGGCATCGTATTCCTGAAATTAAAATTCTGTTTTAATCTCGTACCAAATTGAAAAGACGTTTTCCGGAGAATTGGTCATTTACCTCTCAGTATCTCAAGAAAGAATGTGTGTATTTGTTATTATTTTCTCTTTTTAATTTCTTAGCAAAAAATATATATACTTTCGGCAGATTTCACCAAAGAAAGAACAACTTACTTCCACCAGCATTCTAATTCGTAGTTCGTTTGCTCTAAAAATTCCCCCAAAAAATATTGTAACTGTATTCACCAAAGATGCTCAAAGCTGTAGCTCTGTCATTTATGTCAAAACAAGCCATTATTATTTCTCAACACGTCGTAGTGGTCTTCATTTTTTAATCGGAATACGTAAGGATTTTTATTTTATTTTTTTAGAGTTTAAGTTTACCACTTGGGTTGAAAAATTCAGTACAGACCAGAGAACAACTTTAGGAAAGGGAAAACAGCCAAGAGAAGAAAAAAGCCTTATTCTTCCCATGATCCTTTGTTGGGGAATATTTTTTACCAAAATCGATATCCTTTGGAAAATCTGAAGGTAATCTATTTATCCTCGGTTTTTCAGTCGGTATTAGACACGTAGTCCTCCCAAGTGTGTGCATTTCTATTTTCAGAATATTCATAGAGATAAAAGATATGTTTTCAATGTTAGCTAAAGGTATTTTCATGATTTTTGAACACTTTTTAATGTTCAATTTATTTTAATTCAGTAAAATGTGAGCGTGCTCAGCCCTTTTCTAAGGCAATAAATTGAAATATGTGCTTCATTTTATTAGAAATTTATTTAGCTTAAACAAAATTATAGTTTTTGCTTTAGTTCTAAAAATAAATTCAAAACACAGTTTCAACCATTATTGAATAATCAGATATGCTTGACAGATTGCAAGTTAAATAACGTCTTCTTTGACTGATAGCGTGTTATTCTGCAGTACTATAATTAAAATGAAACGATATATTTCTGTTCTCGACAAACGAGTTTAAAAGTTAAGTATAAAAGTACGTCTTCGTTGACAAAGCAAAAGTAGCTTATTTTGCTTTAAAGTCTTCTTTTTAACAGTTTTAGCTTCTGAACTATTTGCACTAATAGTGCAAATGTTGATTTGCACTGTAAAACAATATATAGTTGATCTAAACATGTTGAGATTAAGTACAATTTTTTACATTTTAAAATTAATTAATAACGTTGGCTTAAAAATATCACTATTAAATTGATAATCTGAATATTTAAGCGATTCTAAAGTTGTTTTGTTGAATTTTTTAAAAAAAGCAAATCTGTGCAGGAAAATTTAACTACTATATAAAAAAGATATATTTGAAGCCTTTTGTCTATTTTTCCGTTTCAACTAGAAAAACTTTTCTTTTTTCACAAGTTCATCAAACAGCGAAGAATATTTCAGCAGAAAGTTAATAATTTCTATTTATCTTAGTTCGATTGAAATAAATTTCTTTGAAACGTCTACAACTATTTGTAAAACCTATTAGCAAATCAATGAATAATACTCGTACCCTATACTAACACTTTTTTAAAAATATGCTTCGTAAGCACAATAGTTGATTTATTTTAAAATGCTCCGTTTGGGATTTTTTAATATTTTAAAAATTCCTAGACAGAGAGGAAAAAAAGGCCTTCAAAAAAATTACTTGCCTTCGTACACTTTAAACATTTATTCAATAATGTCTTATTTCTGTACCTTAAAGCCAGGCTAACGTAAGTCACATAATCGCTACTTTACTGGAGGGGATGAGAACGTTTATATGGCGCATACAAAAGATGAGACCCGTGGTTGTACGTGCACATGGCTCTATCTGGAATAGGATTCTACATACAATATACTAATAAAGGGAAACTCGCAATTTTTGAACACTTACGTTAGCATGGCTCTTTGATACAGATTGAACACCATTAAAATAATTACGAAATTCTATTTTTGATTAATAAACATGTATATTTTGTGTTCATTCAATGTATATTCTGATCAAACATCTACTAAAACAAAACGTGCCTCATAAGAAAACGACAATTCCAATCCAACTAGCGTCGTAAAATTTTAAAAGTTAATACAAAAGAAAAAGGAAATTTTCTTCAAGAATAAAATGTTGGAGTGTGCTTTAAATATACAGGACATCGTATTAAAAAAAGTCCTTAAAAAGAAAAACTTGAAGTAATTTGTCTTTTACATTGGCAGGCATAAATAATGAAATGTCATGTTGTCTTCTTGATATCGAGAAATGTATTGAGCAAAGCAGTCATGGGCACCAAATATATTTGAGTCAAGTGTCAAAGCGTCCTCCTACGCCGTAAACGAATTGAAATCAAAAATGAAATTTTGTTTGACACTGTCATGAAACATTTTATTATTTTTCTGGAGTAGAAATACGTCGAAACCAGTGAGGTTTTCTTTACATGCATTTGATTCCTGACGAACATAATGCAATGTAAAATGGAATTTTACTTTGCATTATGGTAATGGATGTTTTTTTTTTCTTCTCATTCATAATTTTCAGCCTACGAAATAGAAACTAGCATTTCACATTAAAATTATGCATATATTTGAGTCTTTTTTAACTAAAGTACTTGGTATGAGAGTGCAGAAAAGTGACATACAGTGAAAAATATGTATAACGATATTGTCTATAACGGTAACCTGCCTATAACATTTTTTTTTTTTTGGCCCCAGCAAAATGTCAGCATGAATAATCAAACTGTCTATAATGATAACCTGTCTATTACGACATTTTTTTTAGGTCCCAACAGTATCGTTGTAGACAGGTTTTACTATACATGTAGATCATTAATTTCATTCTTAGCACAAAACGAGAACTTAATTAGCTTTAGTTTGTTCGTGAAACGAAAAACCTTTGCGTTAATCTGTATTAAATATATGTTCACCGTAAACTGTACCTGACTATTATTTATGTACAACGCTGGCAAAAAAATCTTGACATTTGGTTGGCAATTAAAAACTTTACATACAAATCTCTTGTTATGATTTTACATGGCATGCTCCCTAGTCATTTGGCCGAATACAGAATATTCGGCTGGATATTCGGTATACGAGTAAA
Source organism: Uloborus diversus (assembly GCF_026930045.1). NCBI lineage: Eukaryota > Metazoa > Arthropoda > Arachnida > Araneae > Uloboridae > Uloborus > Uloborus diversus. Next base: position 91,245,336 of record NC_072732.1, on the reverse strand, counting down.
CCACTGGTAGCATTCCATGTAAAATTATGACAAGAAGTTTGCATATAAATTATTTAATTAAAAATCAAATGTAATTTTTTTTTTTTTTTTTGCTGCTACTGTATATAATTATAGTAATCGAACTATGAGTTTCAGCTTAAAAGTGATTTCGCATATTTCAACAACTATATGAATATTTTTTACTTTACAGGAATACAAATTCAATGTTTGTAGAATTCATCACTTTTTATGATGCTGCTACGTAGAAGGAACAGAGGATGACGCGGAAAAAATGAATGTATGTGTGAATTTTTATGGATACGTCATGTGAAGAAATATTTGATTATTAACTTTTTTTATATATATATTTACTTTCATTCTGAAAACGAAATCAGCATAAAAATGGAACCGTTGTAAAATCGTATCATAGTCAAGTAGTAATTAAAATAGTTTTAGAAAATAATTGAGCTGTTTTTTTTTTTTTTTTTTTTTTTTTTTTTTTTTTTTTTTTTTTTAATTTTGAAACTCAGTTTACAGGGATGAGAGTGATGCTTGAAGGAACAATTACTGATTCCAGGCTTTGTCAGTTAGGATACATGTTTGGCCAGCTTTTTGCCAACAAATAAAAATTAACGAAATATGAGGCCGTAAAACGCTGAGAGATATAAGTGAACATTTTAAAGTGTCGAGTAAAACGCGTTTGAAGTTCAGATCCTAGGCAGGATTTCATTTTAAAAAAATCATCCTGTATAGCAGCATCTACCAAGGCTACTAGTACTGTATTATGCCCTAAGACAAAGAAGATGTTCACCAGCCATTTGTACTGATCATGCCCACATTTTTAATTTTGGTACTGATATCCCTTTTGCTTCTACTACCTCCTGCGTAATTTTTTTGTAAAACCACAAAAAAAATTCTATCGGTTTTACAAAAAACTGATTGTTTTCACTGAGACAACAAACATTTCATTATTTTCCCTCTTAAACAACGTATTTTTTCTACAAAATTTAAGTGAGCTTTTAAAAAAACTCGCATTTCATAACTCATTAATAATAGTATCAAACGAAATTACGATACCAACTGCTACCAGTACTAAGCAAATGTTAATAATCGATTACTTGAAGCTAGACGAAAGAAAGTGCCCCAGTCATAAAAAGTAAATTGAGTGAAAACGCTGACTCGATAAGATTGTGTAATATGTTCGGCTTTTATGGAATATACGTGCTAGAAAAAGAGATAAAGTATTGATGAAAGAGCCCTAATAAAGAATGTTATATCACAAACCGAAACATATTACTCTTTTTTGCACCCTACGTATAATGTTAACGATCACGTGCAATAAACTCCTGGGTGGTTTATTTTGGTAACAAACTTATTGGAAACTTAAAACGTAAGGACTTAGTTCTGTAATATTTGTGAGAAGAAGTTTTTTAATAAATATTTTTAGGTTTATAAAAAGAACGCTAGGTGTATCAGGGATTCCTTTTTGGAGGGATTACGTTCCAATTACTTAGCAAAAGCAAAAAAATATTAACCCTAAATAGAAATCCCGGGTGAAAATAAAGCTAAAAAATAACTGGCATATTGAGGTGTGTTTTAAAGGCACCCCTTGAAAAAAATGATAAAAAACGACCTTAATGTGCAAAGAGGTAGTATTTTCAATCGTCAGAATTCCTTCTGGAAATTCTAAGATTATTAGATGATGTTTTAAGATTATTCTGAGTTTAGGTTAACCGTAAATGAGCTATTTTAAAGCACAATAAAGCTGTCTGAAATGTCAAAATTGATCTAGCCAATATGATCAGATGTCAAACGGCAAAACATTCTTTTTTTTTTTTCAAGTTTTTTACTTTTCGCCTCTTTTAGTATGATAAAGTTGTCCAGATTTGGCCCATATGATAAACCCGCAAAAAGGTATTAAGTAATTGGAAAATCTTTTCCAACAAAATGCAGTTGATGCCTTTGTGAGTTAATGCATGAAAATATGTTACTTGTCCCAGTTATGCTTTATAAATTTATTAAATTACAAGCGTCACCAAGCACAGCAGCATTTGGCAATCTCGCAGAATTTGCCAACTTGGCAACATTCTTTCTCCTATGTTAAACTGACGCTACGAATGTTTAAACAGGGGGAAAAGTTAGTAGTAACGTTTCAAAAGTAACGTCATTTGAAGTGAAAACTAATAAACTAAATGTCGAATCTAGCCAGATTAACAAAAAACACTAGAGGAAGCTGCTGTACCTGCGACCAAAATTTAATTTTCAATTTTTGTTGGTCTTTGGGAATGTACAATCGACCAGAATTTTTTTCTGGCAGAATCGACAACTTATCAACTAATTTGGAATTTTTTTTCAGGTGAAAATCTCAAAACATTCAACTTCAAAAAAAAAAAAAAATAATAATAATAATAAATAAATAAAACCCATCTTATTGTCCGTGGGTACAACACCCCGTTCACCCCGCGGACAGGTGCCTTTGTACCTATGGATACATAAAAAAATAACATATAAATGGGTCTGAGGAACTCAGTTATACTCAATAAAGTTTTCAAAGGCCATTTTATATTGAAATACTTCAAACATTCATTGAAAATAACATAAAATAAAATATCCAACAGAAATTAAACTTTGAAAGTTAATCGAAGTTTTTTTCCCTTTTTTTAATTTTCTTTAATTTTTAACATCAGTGAACTCTTTAAAAAAGTTATTACTCTTAAGAGATTTAATAATGTTATGAATAATTAATATGTTTTTAAACAAAAAAATCTGGATTCATATTAGTATGGCTCTCTATGTACCTACATAATAACTTCAATTTATATGCAAATTGAAACCTTTTACCAAAATTGAAATCGATTACGAAAAACTCAGTTTAGATTAAACCAACAAAAATTTAGAAAAAGGACTTCAAATGAAAACAGGTGGGATTGACGGTTTGTAGATCCTACAACAGGTTGGGGTTACTTCAACACTATATCTTACAGCTCTACATCAAATTCATCATCATTGTTGAAAGCAAATTTCGGATTTTGATGACAAGGCACCAGTTTGAGGTACTTCACATTGTAAGAAGACTCAAGTGTGATCCAAGGAGACTAAAAACTGTCGTCCGTGGGTACACATGGTTATGTGTCCTTGGGTATAAAGGTACGCCATTTTGGTTTTGCAAGCCAGTCACAGCGACGGGCCACAGTTTTACAACATTAAAAATCAGAAACAAAACGTTCAAAATGTAGGGAATCATGATATCTACAACAAAAATGAATGATACAATCCACGACGGACGGAAAAAAAATTGTTCATGTTTATTTTTTCTTCGATCTAACTAAAACCGAAAAAATGTGATAGAATCTTAAGTGTGCGTTTGTTGACGTTGAAACTTCCTGGGTGTACTGGAGAGGGCTGTGACATACACGTTGAACCCAATTGGGATCTCTCTCGACAATACCCGGAATTTCCGACCAACGTCTATAGGTACAACCGTTCGCGGGTACAGCAGCTTTCCCTACATGTTTTGATTAGACACAGAATATTAAAAAATATGTTTTATTAACAAAATTTGCGACACTATACACTGAAATAATCATCTTGTGACGTTATTATATCAATGCAAAACCAGACTTTGAAATTCTTTACAAAAAAACAATTTTCTTCACCACGAATATTGAGCAGGTATTAGAATGCATAACTGACACCTAATAGAAATAACACAATCACCGAAATATTAAGAAATAAGTCAGAGTAAAAACGACCCAAACTAAGCTGATTGTTTTAAAAAAGTTTTTCATGAAATTTATTTACTCTTCCTCATTTTAATCAAGTAAAAAAATGTACCAAATTCTAAAATGGCGTGATAACTGCCTATTTGATTCGTTGTAAGAGATTTCGTGTTAACAAATACCTTTTTGTCACGTAGCGCAAGTGATTCGTAAAATTGTAAGTGCTACTGGTAATCACCAAAACGCATCTGAGGATAGTTTTATATTCTTCGCGTGCAAGGAATTTTGCTTCATCGTATCTGTTTTATGTGTAACAACGTATTTGTTGTACAATTTACAGATAATAAAATTTATCTTAGTTAAGCATTTTCTATGTCTATATTTTCTCCTCTTTTATGTATAAGTGTATTTTGTGGTCCCACAGCCGCTATCTAGTGTTCAGTCCATATTTGTTTTTAAATGTTTTACCAGTTTATTTAAAATTAATCATGGTTTAGCCATGAAAAGAGTCCATTGCTTACACGAAACAGCAATTGATTTCAAACTTTTGTTTTTAATGCTGGAAGAAACAAATTAATTTACCCGGATCATAATCTGAGTAATGAAAACTTTCCCGAATTGTAACTGTAAAGAAGCTCGAACCAAATGAGCTATTACCTAAATGGGACACAAATATAGTCATCATTGCTTATGGCTAGTAGCATTCAGTTTTGAAAATTAGTAAAAGTACTTAATTCTTCATGAAAATGTTTTACCTTCCTCTGCGCCTAGTCAATAATGCATCTAAACTTCTATGCAATTGTGCTGTAAGTTTTTTTCAATAAAAATATTTTACAGAGAAGAAGGATAATTAAGGGGTCAACTAAAGCTCTATTCGGTACTGTTTATGCACTAATGTTTAGTATGCTGAAAAATAAACTTTATGAGTAAATTAATTTGAATTTCAGAAGTATTGGAAAGAACCGTTGTTGAAATTTTAGTTATGGCTACTTGCGATCTTCTAGCGGCTATCAAGACGGAAGAAAAAACAAGTTCAAGCAGAACTTATATTTTCTGCCACTTCAGTCATGATCTCCTAGGATTCAGTGGGGGAATTAAAGGACTAATTATAGTAAAAAAACGTGTGTGTAAAAGCTCGATTTTGAGAAGTATTATAAATTTTTAAGTCTTGGTGGAAAAAATAACCATCAAAATACATCTTACCTGTATAGTTAGGGGAGGGTGGCCGAATGCGGGTAGGTCGCCCAAAGTGGGTAGGCTTTCGTATGTCCCTCCTCCCCCCCCCCCCATTGTGTGAAAGCGACGATGCATACGTATGTCGTGTTTACATGAACACCCCTGAGTTTTAATCAGTCCCAGCGAAGCAGTAGTGAAGCGGCATGGCGCAACCAGGCTTAAAATTAAAAAAAAAATGATACATTTCTTTTAAAAAAATTAAGTTTTGTAACTTGCGATTAGTCGAAGACCTTTTTTTTTTGGTTGCAAATAATATTACGTCATTCTGACACCATCCACCCAAAAACTACGATACTCCTTTCGTTTGTTTCTTTTTCAAATTTAAGCTTTTAATTATTGAAATAAAAAAACCTTTAAGTTTCTATTTTTATATGATTGAATCCTATACCCGCTTTGCCAGAGGGAAAAGCGGGTACAGGATTTAATCATATATTTATTTATAATTACTTCACTCGAGGGCTGATTTAGAATTTTTATTTCAATAAAATAAGAAAGTATAACTTTAAAAAGTTATTTTTCAGGATGGCAATAAATTAGTCTATTAATTTAATAAGTTGTTTCTTTATGTTTTACTAGCTTTACCTGCACGGCTTTGCCCGTAGTAGAAATTAAAATTCATTTTGTTCGCCTGTATATTACAAATAATGGATGATGAATTTCTTGCCGATTTGCTATGTTCATTTGCTTGCTCATGTTACGGTAAGTTGCTCGCCCACGTTATGATAATTTACTCGAGCACGTTATGATAATTTACTTGTCCATGTTGTGATAATTTTCTGAATAAAATCGTCTTAAAATTCGATAGAAAAAGAACAAAATCGAATTTTCCAAAAATCGCTTCGAGGTGCTCACCCCTGTGCTATGATTTAATTATGGGAAACATTTCAGGAAAATCGGTCGAACGGTCTAGGCGCTATGCGTCTAACAGACGTCCAGACATCCAGAGACACAGACATAGACACACATATCCAGAGACACAGACTTTCAGCTTTATTATTAGTAAAGATAAACAAATGTGCTGACTGTTTTGTATTTTTATATATAATGGCAGGTAGCTTTGATTTACAAATGTACCAAACTACTATTAGTTAAGCTTACCCGATTCGGGCTCCTTAGTAGGGTAAAGCGGGGTTTTCAAATGTTTGTAAATTTTGATAATAAACAAAAATATTTAGTTTGAGATATTACAAAAACCACTTTTCATTTTGAAATTCAAGGACCGCTAGGAAAAAAAAACGAAATTCCACCCTCCCCCATGTGTTCGCCGTTTACATATAAAACTGTTAAAGGAGTCCTTAACACATTTTAGTCCTAACATTTTAGTAGTTTTTTAGTCCTAACACATGCAGTCTTTGAAATCATACATTTACACGAACCTTTTCTATGTTATATGTACCCACCTATCTTTTATGGCCATAGGGAAAACTTTCTTTGCATTAAACTTTTCATCTTATTTTTTATAGTCATTTAAGTCATGTAAGAACACATTTATGACTGACTTTGGGGTAAAAAAGGCGAGTCGGAGTCTAAGACTCTAAAAGTCCCGGAGTCGGTCATTTTTCCTCTGACTCCGCAGCCTTAGAAATAGTTTAAACTAACCCCAATTTATTTGATGAAATAGGAATTGTATTTCATAAAAAGAAACATTCGTTAAAATCAGCATATTGACAGGAACTTCATTTCCTGTTAGATTTGATGACAAAGTGAAGATTATTTTTTTTTTTAGTATCTCAGACACCACCTCTTTGAGAAAATAAGTTTTGTAGTTCAGTGGGTGGTCTCCTTTGAGAAGCTCCGTTGAAATTGGGTATATCGTTGCCTCAGAGCAATAGTAAGATATCTTAGTATTATTTCTGAGATTAGATGTCTTACTGTTGCTTTAAGGCGATGATATGGAAAACAATAGTTTTCCAAAAAATGTTCAATACTTTCTAATTTTTTTTTGTGGGGGGGGGGGCAATCACATTGCTTATTGTTCTCATTTGTCTATTTTGAATTCCTATGATTTTATTTTCCCCCGCCTCCCTCTGCAGTATCACCGTCGACCGGCCTCACGATGCTGCTCTTCTAGCGAAAACTGTCTCCAGGTTGCATCCATATTCTACACACACACACGCATACATGCACACCTACACACACACACACACACTCACGCACACACATATACACACATATACACACACCTACACACCTACACACATATACAGACATACACACACATAAACACACCTACACACACATACTCACACACTCATGCCTGCATACAGACACAAACAAACACGCACACGTGATTGCGAAAAACATAATTTGAATTCAAGATGTCAAAATTAAAATTTTTTTTTTCAAGGAAATTTTTGCTTATTTTAACGAATCCAATCTGTTGTGTGGAAAAGCTGTTGTATCGTGAAAAAAAATTCCCGAGTCTCAATAATATGAATATTTATTCATTTCCTTGAATACTGCTATATGGGGGCGTTTTCGGCAGCGAAGATAGATGAGTAGTTCTTGGGAGTACTTTTGCTTTAGAGTGACTCTATCATTAGGTATGTCGCCGGATAAAATTGAACAATTGTATATTGAGAACAATGCCGCCCAGAACTTCCGCTAGATAAAGTGAAAATTAAATTTTGTGAAATAAAGTCGGAAAATTCAAAATATCTTTTGATTGTTTATTTGAGAATTTTATTATAATTTATTTGTCTCTATGTACGGTAAAATAATTATTTTTTTGTAAAATTTAGACCTAGACAACCAACTCTTTTTTCATCTTCTTCACCGTAAAAGTAAAAAAAAAGAAAGTAATGGCAGTCGCAGGACTTCCTGACAGAAGCCATGTTTTTTTTTTTTTTTGGGGAATAATTTAAGCGGAAATTTGAAAAATGATAATTTTGACTGAACTTTATTCAGTTTTTGTTTCAATATACAGTCTGACCACCGATTAGATTGAAAGGTCAACTTCCGGTTTACTGGCGGAAATGGACGCATCTATTAGTTTTCAGGGATGCCAGCTTCGGCAGATGTATACTGACCTCTAAATGAAGCAGAGTCACTCAAATGAGCTGAGAAGAATGTGCCTTCAACATCATAAGCTTATATTATTTAATAAAAATATAGCTTATGTTGGCCAGTCCCTCACCTACCCATTATTTTCAAAAATTAAAAAAAAAGCATGTATAATGTATTGCTCTCCCGTCTGGGTTTAAATGTTTAAAACACAAACTTTTGGTTAGCAGCCAAACATGCTAGTCGATAGCGGTCCGGAGGCTTTGCTTCTGCTGAATCGTCAAACGATTTTATACAAGAAAAATGGCACAAGCTAAAAATGTTGAAGGTTTACTGAAACAACAAATGGAAATAAGTTGCAGTTTTACAGTTAAATTTATGAATTAAACATTATCAAATCAATCTTGTCTTATTTTTTAAAAAAGCATAATTTCTCCCGGTCAGTCCCGTGCAGTCACTTTACAACATCACAGACTAAGAATAACTTACTTCCGCTCTGAGGTAGCAATATATCCATTTTTAGCCTACTTTCACAGTAAAAGTCAGAAAAAGAAGAAAAAAGCATGAAAGAAGGCTTAATGCATCTTAAAAATATCGCGAAAAACAAACCAAAAAAAAAAAAAAAAATCAAAAATAAGTAAAATAATTAAATAAAGATTGAAAAATTAAAAATTGGAAAGTAGGGTATTGAGATGGGGAAAAATGTCTGTCGGTCTGTCTGTCTGTCGGTTTGTCTGTTTGTCGGTTTGTCTGTCTGTCTGTCCCCCCCCCCCCCTAATAACTTTTGATAATAACTTTTGAATGAATAGTGCGATTTGAACAAACTTTTTTTTGTTCGAAAGATCTCGGCGAGTACACCTCATTCCCATATTTCACTTTTTGATATGAACTATTTTTTGTTCAATTTTGAACAATTCAAAAAAAATTAACATTAGCGCCTACGGGGAAATTCAAGGCAATTCCGAACTGTGAGGCGAATTTGCTTCAAGCAAACTTTGTAGGAAAAAACATTTGATGAAAAACTTGTATAAAAAATATCGTTTTGATTTGAACAATTTTCCGTTCAATTTTGAACAGTTCAAATCCCTTAACATTAGCGCCTACGGGGAAACTGAAAGTCAATATAGATTCCGTACTTCAAGGCGGATTTACTTCAAACAAATTTTGTTGGAAACATCTCTTGACGCCAAACTCCAGACTCCGACAATTTAGGGGCACCTGACTCCGACTCGACTCCTGTGCCCGATAATTAATCGGACTCCGACTCTTCGACTTCGACTCTGACTTCGTAGCTTTGGCAAAAATTTATACACGGAGGACAGATGACTGACTCCGATTTTTGGATATTCGACTCCGACTCCTTTATCCCAAAATGAGATTGACTCCAACTCCGACTCCGCAGCTATGGTTTCAACTGTGAAGTAATTATTGATGATATGAATTGTTTTTATTTTCAGGCTAAAGTTTTAAATTTAGGCGTTCAGTTTTCGGCGAATAAACTCGAAGTCATTCATGTTTCTACATAAAGACACAGACGATTTTTTTTTTTTTGACAATAAAAATTATTTATTTAAGTTGACATTTTATTGTTTTTTTTTAATTTTGGTTATTGCATTAATTCATTTAAAAATTATTTTTGGCAACAGGGGAAAAAGAAACGATTTTTTTAAATATAATGTATTTATTTTAATAAACTTATTAATTTTAATTATTATTTTTTCGTTTCGAAAGCTGTTAAAGAATTTTTTTAATGGAAAAAAGTGTATTAGCTGATTTGTTTAAAAGGTGCTGTTTTTTTTAAAGATAAGTGAGGAATATTTTATTCCTAGAAATCAGCTTAAAATATTTAAAAAATATTTTTGAATTAATTTGCGATTTTAGCTATTTTTGAGAAGATTGTTCAGGTACTAGAAAGTAGTATGGGTATATGGGAAAGTAGGCTCGTTTAGTTCTAGACAGAACTTCTTGTTAAAAACTTCAATACTTTCATAAGATGGGATGAAGGATTTAGATTTTACGATTATTTTTAAAAAAGTCAGCTAAACACAGCGTTTTTATTTATTTATTTATTTTATTTATTTATTTATGTATTTTATTTATTTATTTATTTTATTTATTTATTTATGTATTTTATTTATTTATTTATTTTATTTATTTATTTATGTATTTTATTTATTTATTTATTTATTTATTTATTTATTTATTTGAAAGTAAACTACAGCAAAGAGTGTTACAGATGCTACACAAGTACGCCATGTAAGCAAGCTATAAGAACAAAACACAAAACACAGAGAATAAGAAAATTTTAGTCACAGTAGGTTTCATTTTGCTCCATTTTCTGCAATTTGCCCATTAAAATGAAGTTGGACGAGGGAAAATTGTCAATTAAAAGATTTAGAGCCATTTTTAAATCAAAAAGTCGAGTTTCTTAGTAATGAGAGTAAAAATCGTCTAAGAAAAGTGGAAAGAAAAACATAATTATTTAAGTCAGAGGTATATTGAATGAAAAGTAACAAGGAATAAGTCATTGTGCTAGGCATGGAACAGGATTTTAACGTGCTATGTTCAAAAACAATTGTCTGACCTGTGCTACTCTGTGATTAATGATTTTAATATGTGAAATATGCGGAGAAACCTGTTCTTCTCAAAGTCCGTGAAAGTATTTGAATACACTGGGTACGTGGTTAGACCAATGGATGAGAAAAACGTTTAGCCGAAAAACTATTTAATAATATAGAACACAACAGATGATTAACGCCTTAAAGGACACACACATAAGACTGCAGACACACGCATGGAATAAAAACATCAATTCGATGCTCTTCTCACACTTCAATATCACCTGTTCATAATATTCATATCATTTTGCATACCATGTCAACAGTATTTATTTCATTCTCTAACAAAGCAGTAAAAAGCTTTTTTTTTTTCACTTCGAAATTTATCAGCTATTTCACCATGTCTTAAAAGCAATAAAATCATTTTATTGACTAGGTGCTTCCTTTTTTTTTTTTTTTGGTTCTCAAAGTCAGATGAAATAAATTATTTGCGTCCACATTTGAAAATAAGTAATTCTTGTTTTCAGAAGGAAAGCAGCGCATAATTTTGCAACCATTTCCGTGATTTTTAAACGTTGATCGAAGCATTGTGAGTATTTTGGCTGGACAATGAATAACAACAACTCTCAAAAAATTTATTTATGATTGTATTTTATTTGTTTCTTTATTATGAAAATATTTATTTATTTTTTCTTTTCTTTTTTGAAAAATCATGAAAAAGACGTTAGAGATAATATTTTTTAAAAGCTGAGAATTTATGATTACTTTTTTCTGGGGAAAAAATAATATGTTTCTTTTTTAGATACTTTTTCACCCGCCTGCGCGTGCACGATGCAAAGGAGGGTAATGTGTTTATCAGTCTATGTATGTATGTCAGTTTCTATGAGGCGTTCTAGGGGCTAAACGCCTTGGTCAATTTTAGTAATTCTTAAGTCAATCGATTTGTCTTAACCTTGGGAATGTCACTAAACACATGAAAGTAATCAAAATTCACCATATCAACAACCAGTTGACAAAATATGGCAGTTCGGGATCGGCGCACGTTTGTTGTTGCATACTGTGTCGCACGCTACCTGCGTGCGGCAAATGCAGGTAGTTTTCGCTGCCTGAATTTTTTTGTTTAATAAGTCTACTAATTGGGATCTTAGTGGCCGAGTGGTCTAAGCGATCGCTTCTCCCACTTGAGGCGGTGGGTCAAGACACTCTCGCTCCGGATGTACTTCCCCCTCTTTCTGATGTGAATTCTTTCATGTGTTCTTTATTTGTATTCTGTACTGTAATAAAAAGTATATTATGCGTAACGAAGGCAAGACACTCAGATTGTAGTCCTCATCAAAATAAACCCGTGCAATAAGCACCAAAAGAAGGAAAGTTTACTAATTCGATTTTCATCTCTAACATGTTGCATTTGTTTTTGCCTTGATTCAAGGGACTGAGTTTCCCGACGTGTACTTTCTCGACAGGCTTTTTTGTTTTGCGAGAAAGATTTGATTGATGGGGGTGGGGGGACGTTTCCGATTTCGCGTCATCATGAGTTATACAGGCTGTTTATGTAGCTGTGCTGTGGTTGACTTAAGTTCACGCATTTTTGCCAAAGGCCAAGCACATGTAGCTTTGGGGGACCTAGGTCCCTAGAGGGGCTAATTATCAGTAGTTAAGACCAACGCAAGTTACTTAATAGACCTCACAATACAAACAAACTCTCTCAATGAAATGACAAGATTGCGAAATGTGCCGTATCATAATCATATTAACTAAGCCAAAGAAAATTAACTAAAAAGTGTCAAATGAAAAATTATTAAATAAAAACAAAAAACCCGACCGCGTAAAAACCAAAAAGAAAAATGTATAAGCCCAGTAGTTTAGAATATTTTTAAGTACTACTGAATAACTACAACGTTGAAATAGTTTTATATAACCGTACGCAGATAAGACAAATCAATAATTCAAGGGCAGAATAGAAGGATCAACAGTCGGGGCCCATTCAAATTTTACGGGTTTCTTTGAATCAGAAAGGAATGGACCTCGACTGTTGATCCTTCTATTCTGCTTTTCAATTTATGATTTGTCTTATCTGTGTACGGTTATAAAACTATTTCAACGGTGTAGTTATTCAGTAGTACCTAATAACATTCTAAACTACTGGGCTATACATTTTTTTTTTTTTTTTTTTTGTGGTTTTTACACAGTCGGGCATTTTTTTTTTCATTTAATTTTTTTCCCTTTAAAATCCTAGGCATTATAAAAACTCGTTAAAAATATTTGTGATCAGAGTTTGTTTGTATTGCATAATACAAAATGGCTTAAAATCAAACGCTTTTCTACTTCTTCGGAGTACAGGGTGTCTTTTTTATTGAAATTTTAAAAAATGGTCGTTCATCAAACTCTATTGCTATGCGTCTGCTTTAAGTGTGAAATATGCTGGCTTCTGTGTGTGCTATCGCAAAATCTGAGCGGCTCGAAATTTTGTACACATATAGTCTAAGAGCTGATAAATTGACATTATAAAATGCTTTCTTGAAAGTTTCATCCTATTTAAAAATTTCTGCGCATAATTACTTATGAGGAATACTTTTTATTACTTGTAAAAGCGTTTAGTGTACATATTTTTTTTAAACAGGCAATTTTGTTGGAGATATTTTTCAGAAGCAGTAAGCCTTCTTTCATGCTTTTCCATCTTTCTTTTGCATTTACAGGTGAGTAGGCTAAAAAAAGTAGTTAAACCCAGTAAATGAATGGGTGTAACCTTAAAGCAGGAATTAGTAAATGGAGGGGGCTAGTCGAATCATTGGCTAAGCAAAATCTTGGGGAAAGATCTCAAGTCAAGTGACTCAACAGACGAATGGTTGCCACGTTTTGCGTTAAACTAGCTAAGGAAACCTTATGTCTTCCAATGCTTTTCATTAAAATCTATCACGTGTGACTTTAGGTCTTTCCTTTACGAATAAAAGTCTTCACTCCCTCCATTTCATCTCTTCTGAATGCTCCTAACCAATGGAATAGAACATAATTTTTTTTAGTCTTTTCCCTATTTAAATTTACAGGAAAAAGTTAATACTGCCACTAAAAAATACGTTCAAAACCTTCTTACTAAAATTATTATTATTTTTTTTATTTTTAAGAGAAACGAATTGTTCATTCACTAGTCCAGCTGCTGTACTGCTTTCGACCTAAAAAAATAAATGAATCGTAATGAATTACAACAATTACGTTAATATTTGTTTATTTTTATGGAACAAGACTTGTACATAAATTTGTATCAATTAAAATGATGGTTAATTATCCATTAACCTTTTGATTCAATCGTTAAATTACAATTGTACGACTACATGCGTGTCATTCCAAAACTTTTTGTGTCACGCGTGGGCTTCATTTTATATTTTTCACATTTAAATGTTCCTGAACATTGATCCATTACTTTATTGCTCACATCTTAATTAAATTTATTAAACAATCAAGTGTTATTTCACATTTAGGTAAATGTCTTAGTATTTAGCTTTAATTCGCTTTTTCATTTAGTATAAATTGTACAATAAAAATTTAATTTTCCGACAGTTTTGATGGTAATATTAAACTGTAAAAATGCTACAATTGTAAAATCAAACAAACTGAATGAATTATTTTTTCTAAAATTCAAGATTGTTACATTGTTACTATTCATTTCTTTTTAGTATTATTTTCCCTCATTATTCTTTTTTCAACGTGAAAATTAATTTGTTCGAATTAATTGATGATTTAAATCGGTTATAAATATATAAAATCACTAGAACTATAATTTATTATATTTAAAATCCAAATGTTTTTTTCTCATGTTTAATCTTTCATTTTTTACCTTAAGTATACCTTTAGAGGCTATTGCGTACTCCCGTAAATGCTCTAGCATCAAAGGCACCTTCCAACGATCTCTTCAAATTATATTTAAAAAAATCTCCTAAAAAATTTAATGCCACAGTCGGTGACATGAATCTACACGCCCTTCCAAATCGTGAACATCCCTGTCAATCTCTTAAAATTTAACTTTAAATGATTTGTACAAAACCCTAATAATGAAAGGAATGTATTCAAGTACTTGTAGTGAAGAAATACCCATATTGATTCTTTGCAACTTGCTGGCCATAAAAGATGATTGAAGGAACACGTGTGAAAACGATAACATTGTTTAGACTGTTTTAGTTTCAGGGACTTACTTAGCTGATAAGAAGATAAATGAAAGCGAAAAATTTATTCATTGCTACAAAAAGTTGCATTAATCACAAAGTATTTCCATTTGGTTCTTTCCTGGTGTTGTAGCTTAGTTGTTGCACATTAAATATACTTATACTCTGGCCATTGAAAATTCAGACACTCATAATAATTCGTAATTATTTTTTTAACTAATTTTTTGCACAAAATCATTTTTATTTATTCCTTCTATTTTATTCCTATTCAAAACCTGATTAATAATTCAGCATAGAAGTGAAAAGTTTAAGAGAAACAAATAGCAAAAGAAAATAATGGAATTTTGCTTCTTTCTTAAAAAATAATTATTTGTAATAGAATAATAAAATATTGTTTAGAATTTTATTTTAAAGTGAAAAAATATGATGGCTAAAATTAATTAATCTAACCAACTAAATGAGGAAAAACGTCGTCTAAAATATAGTTTAGGATTTCCGTCAAAAAACAGCCAGTACGTGCCAAATAATTTGTTTCTAAAAATATTTTATGCCTAATAAAACGTTCTGCTAAAAAGAAGAACACCTTTCTATGAAAAAAAAATCTCATAAAACCTACATTAATGAAGTATGAAGTTTGATAAATAATTGCATGAAAAGGGATCTTACTGAATGCTTCTTCACTGAAGAATGTAAAACTCAATAGCACGGATGTGCAACCAAATTGAATACGTTATCAACGTTGTTTTTTTTTTTTTTCCTTCAGCTAATGTCTTTTTAGTACCAACTATTTCTGCTTAAATTGATCCCAAAATTGCTCCCTGATTGCGCTCAAAATTGCCAAGTAGTATTTTTACACACAAGCGTTTTTTTTTTTTTTCAACTGAAATTTTTCAGTCGTTAAATACGACTAAAAACATCAAAACTATTCAAAGTAATTTTTTCAAGAGAATTTCATTCGCAATAAATACCAGGAAACGTTTTGCTTTGTTTCTTTGAAAAGAGTTTTGTTTGCATTCTTTCACAGCAGTTTTTTTTAATTGTCTTAAATTTGTTGAAATAAAAAGAAAAAAAATTATATTTGGTAGCGGCAAAAATGACAAAAAAATTATATATACCATTTAAGCCAAAGAAAACTTCGAAACAAGTCAAAACAATTTATAAAATTCCAGTCCTTTTTTCCACTTCTGTAATTAATCTGTGCCAATGACACAGCTGAAAGAAATACGCGTAAAACAAACAAAGAATTCCACAGACATTATTCAATTTTTTTACAAAATGTATTTTTATTTTTATGCAAAAATCGATGTTCCATATTTACTAATGAATTTTTATGAAGAAATCTTTTTTGTCTAAGCATTACATTTTTTTTCTGAAATGAAACTTTTAAATGAACAACTCTAGAATCTTACAGTTATTAGAAACTATCGTGTGTAAGGTAAAAGTTCAAGTTAAAAGGTAGAGATTTAAATCGAAACTAAAGATTTCCAAATGTATTTAACAATTACGAGATAAAAACACAAACAACGTTTCGAGGGGGATGCTTGCCACTCTCTCTTCACTTTACTTCTTTATTTTCTTCTCCCCAGAGTCCTTATTTGAAATAGGGACGATGGTTTTGTTACGCAAATGTATTGATTGTATCAATAAAACGGAAAAATAAAGTGCACAAAACTTAATAATAATGCTTAAATAAGTTAATTTTGTCTATTATTTTATTTTCTTCTTTTCCCGTTCGTTTTTTAGCCTACTTTCCCAGTAAAAGTCAGAAAAAGAAGAAAAAAGCATGAAAGAACGCTTAATGCATCTTAAAAATATCGTGACAAACAAAAAAAAGTCAAAAATAAATAAAATAATTAAATAAATATTGAAAAATTAAAAATTGGAAAGTAGGGTATTGAGATGGGGAAAAATGTCTGTCGGTCTGTCTGTCGGTCTGTCGATCTGTCTGTCTGTCGGTCTGTCTGTGTGTCGGTCTGTCTGTCTGTCCCCCCCTAATAACTTTTGAATGAATAGTCCGATTCGAACAAACTTTTTTTTGTTCGAAAGATCTCGGCGAGGACACCTCATTCCCATATTTCACTTTTTGATTTGAACTATTTTTTGTTCAATTTTGAACAGTTCAAAAAAACTTAACATTAGCGCCTACGGGGAAATTCAAAGCAATTCCGAACTGTGAGGCGAATTTGCTTCAAACAAACTTTGTACGAAAAAGCTTTTGATAAAAAACTTGTATATAAGATATCTTTTTGATTTGAACAGTTTTCCGTTCAATTTTGAACAGTTCAAATCCCTTAACATTAGCGCCTACGGGGAAACTGAAAGTCAATGTAGATTCCGTACTTGAAGGCGGATTTACTTCAAACAAACTTTGTTGGAAATAGCTCTTGACCACCTACTCCCGACTCCGACTCCGAGAATTTAGGGGGACCTGACACCGACTCTGACTCCTGTTCCCGACAATTAATCGGACTCCGACTCCCCGACTTCGACTCTGACTTCGTAGCTTTGGCAAACATTTATACACGGAGGACAAATGACTGACTCCGATTCTTGGATATTCGACTCCGACTCTTTTATCCCAAAATGAGATTGACTCCGACTCCGCTGCTGTGGTTTTAACTGTGAAATAATTATTGTTGATATGATTTGTTTTTATTTTCACGCTAAAGTTTTAATTTAGGTATTTAGTTTTCGGTGAATAAACTCAAAAAATATGCGCAGACTATTTTTTTTTTTTTTTTTTTGACAATGAAAATTATTTCTTTAAGTTGACATTTTATTGTTTTTTTTTATTTTGGTAAGTGCATTAATTCGTTTAAAAAATTATTTTCGGCAACAGGGGAAAAAGAAGCGATTTTTTTTATATGATGTATTTATTTTAATGAACTTATTATTATTTTTTCGTTTTGAAAGCTGTTAAAAAAAATTTTTAATGGAAAGAAGTGTATTAGCTGCTTTGTTTAAAAGGTGCTGCTATTTTATTTGTTCGTTTTTTTGAAGAAAAGTAAGGAATATTTTATTCCTAGAAATCAGCTTAAAATATTTAAAAAAATATGTTTGAAAAAATTTGCGATTTTAGCTATTTTTGAGAATATTGATCAGGTACTAGAAAGTAGTATGGGTATACGGGAAAGTAGGCTCGTCTAGTTCTAGACGGAACTTCTTGTCAGTAATATTTCCGATAAAATGGGAGTTAAAGGAATGTGTTAACGTTTTGTCAAATATTTTTCTGCTTCTAGGAGTACCATGCGTCCTGCGTTGGTAGTACATGCTGTACTGCTGAAGTACAGGCGTAATTAAATAGTGTAACAAAAAAATTCATGCTGCAAAAATATATTTTATAGTTAAATTATAACCAAGCATTGCTTGTTATTTTCCATTGTACTACAAATTGAATTATGTTCCTTTTCCAAAACCATTCTTAAAAAATGGACGTACGTTTCATTGCGTGGCTGGCTATCTCTTCACAAATACTCGGAGTTAGAAAACTATACATCTAACAGAAACTTAGGAATTTTTAAGTGAACCCATTTTGTCTTGCCTCATCTTTGTAAGACTTTAGTTGAAGATTTTTTTAATTAAAAAGGCAATCACCATTTTATTTACAGCTTTGATGTTAAAAACATATCAGAAGTTTATGCCAATTGAAAGAATGAATATTGTGGGTTAAGATGTAATTTGTTTAAAGCTTCTTAAATGGTTATATCTGAAGCTATTAGTTGATTAAGCACAAAATCTGAAGCTACTGTTCTAATGCAAACTATAACTTTAATTTTAAAGAGAAAAAACCTTGCATTTGTTTTATGTAAATTTAGGAATATTTTTATGGTATATTTAATTGTGCTACGTAATAATTAAATTCCGACCAAAACGTCATATGTTTAACAACGTAAGCATCAAATAACTAATCAAATATGCCATGAAACGGAGCATTTGGGTCATTCTCCAGAAAACGTAACTTTTGAACGCAAATATTTTTCGATTTCGGAACCTTTTGTTTTCTTTTTTTAAAATTTTTACATGAAAGTGTTACCTATTTGAAGTACCATAAACAATGGCACAGCTAAGTTCCAATTATTTTATGCATGGATTAATAAAAATAAATAAAGAAAGAAAGAAATGCCTTGTTCACGGAAATAAAAAAAATAAAAAAACTTTTGATATATAAAAATCGTGGTCAATTTAATATCAAAGTAGTAATTTTGTTAATTATACAAAAAATCAGCTATTTTAATGATTAGGGGGAATATAATATTAAGCTCTCTTAATTAAAGTACGACTTAATTAGTAGTTTCAAATGTATGTTAAAAAATAGTATTTAGTAAATTTGAGGATATACTGGCAATTTATAATTTTGGTAAAATGCCTATTATTGATGTATTTCCCCTCCATCAGTTATTTTCACCTCAGAAATAATGACATTGAAAAGGTCTATCACGGAGGTGAGGATCTTTCCACAATATAGACATCATAGATACATTTTTCATAATTTTTTTTCTTGGTGCACATGTTAAGCATATGAAATCATGTTCACTTCTTTTTTTACATTAATTTACATCCATGAAATTTAAGTTCACGGAGTGAGAAGTTGGCATAACCACACTAAGTTCTTAAAGCAAAATATATCTTCTTGTTTCTTATAAAATCTTATAAAATCTCACAAGTTCAACTATGGCTGAAAATAAACAAGGAGGGCTCCCTTGTCTCATGGAAAATAAAATTTGATGTCATTACTGCCACGTTTTAAGGAGGAATGGCATTTTGTGTTTAGGTAACGGAGGTGAGAGTTTTTTGTTTGACATGACTACTTGTCCAAAAAAAAAAGAACTAAAACACGATATTAAAAAAATAAATATTCTTAAACAATTAGTATTTAAAATACTTGTGAAAGAAATAACAAATAAATAAACATATACTTTTAGTTAAACAAGGTTTTACAAGGTCAGTCACACAAGGTGTGTGACATGCCATGGAGGTGAGAATTCACATGTTGTGAACCAAAAATATACTAAACAAAAATATTTTATAAAAAATTGTTGGCAGGTTTAAATAGATATATTTTTGATGAAATTAAAAAGCATTGTTCAATGAATTGTTCCTTAAAGTTTTTTTTGTAAAAGGCGTGTGACAGAAAAGTCACACTTTTTGAAGAATGACCCATTTAACATATGTACATTTTCGACTTAATATTTTCAATTTACTCTAGTCTCACATAATATAGTTGTCACGCTTTATTAAACTTCTGGACTCTGAAAATGCGTGATGACGCTTTTCATTCCCCTTCTTCTAAGGTGAAGAATGTGGGAATTGTTTCCTTTCTTTGTGAAACCTCTATTTAAAGGAGTTACTCTTTCGCAAAGCGTGCAGTAAAGGACAAAGTAATCTTCAGAACTAGTTACTGATTTGCAAGTATAATGTAAGTTCAGATTAAAAGGGAGGTGTAAGAATGTTTAGCATATCTCCAGTAGTGAGAAAGCTTTCCTTTTACTCAAAAATTTTACCTAAATAAGATTTTGAAAAATAGAATCAAAAAAGTTAAAATTTAAAGATTTAAATAGATTCCTGTTTTTATTAAGTAAATTATGTCAAGGTTTTCTTTTGCTGTTTTAAACTAAATGCTTTTAGTACGTTTATGATAGGTTAGTCTAAAATTGATGAAAAATGTTTTCTCCAAAAGTTTAAATACAGTAAAATTTACCCAAAAGTCAGCAGTTAAAAATCATTTCAGATAAACCTTCTCAATATGTTTCAGATTCTTTTTTATATTTTATCCTATATAGTGTTTTAATGAACTATATAGAAGAAACCAATCTTTTATTAACACTTGTCTGTCATGACCTGTTTTGATGACTAACTTACGACTTGTTTTGACTGTTAATTTTCTCCTAGGACAAATAAAGAACTCTTTTACTTTACTAAACGTAGAGCATTAATCAAAAATTCAAATCCAAGATAAACGAAAATAAAGAAACATTCATAGAAAACAAATAACTTCGTCCTATGTTCATTTGTTCCATGCTAATTTGTTAATTAATTAAACTAATTAATTTATTTAAAAATTATTGGGATTTTAAAAATAAGCACATAAGGGTATTGCATATGAAATTTGTTTACAAAAACTACTTGTGGTACTGTGTTGAAGATTTAAGTAATAAAATTAGTTTTTATTTTATGTTTAGTATAGTTAACTGCAAATTATTTAGAGTAGTTTTTCGTACTCTTCGAAAAAGTGCAAACTAGACTGCTGCAAAATACACGTACTATCTGAAAAGTATATTCATCTTATAGAATTATAGCACTGCTTATAAATTCTGCATCATTTATTGGTTTAATGTTTGCATCGTCATTGTAATTAATATTCAGCAGCAATAATCAATTTTGTAACCAGTTTCGCTTAAAGTTATTCTTGGATAAATATTTAAGTTCACGTGGAAAAATTCAAATGTCTTGAAAATAGTCACTTCTCTTGACAACTATCAGCTACAAATGGTGCAGATAAAATCTACAATCATTCCTTTTTGCAGTTGAAGAAATGCCAGAAATGCCAGAATTGAATCATTCTCAACGGAGAAGTATAATTTACGTCTCACTTTGAAATACAGCTTAATGTATCACAATATACATTTTAGGACTATTAAATTTCCTTGCAAAATGTTAAGTAAACAAATAAACTTAATAATTAAAAACTTTTTGTATCTCAGGAAAATATAATTCTATGTCTTGTGCAACTCAGAAACAATGTCTTAAGCAAAATAAGACTTTCAAGAATAATTTATTTTATTTCAGAGCGAACTCTTTAAAACACTAAAACCACTAACGACTTAAAAAACCCAAATACCCCCATCCACCCGATAACATCAAATTTACTTTAAAACAAAAACCGGAATCAATTTTTCCGAAAATAGTTACCTCAATATCGACATTTCTGAAAGCTATGTTTCTGTTTATCCTTCTTTTACTCTTTCATATTATTTTTGTTTCCTCCAACTCAGATGGATCGGAGTAAAAATAACGATCTGATAACATGTCTTTACATTGGAAAACTTTGATGACTTAAAAGCAGCGGGGATAAAAACAAGCGAAATCTGGACACATAGGAACAATTTGTAAGATTTCAAACATTTTTCTTCGAGTGACAAATGGCTTATGACGTTAGAGTTGAAATTGAAAAACAGGGGACGGCTGAAGCAAAAAGGAAATGCGCCAAAACTTTTCCAATTTATTTTCAAGTTTATTCTTCTCTTTTGCGTCATAAAAATTCAGTGACTGAACAGAAGATGCATTTGCAATGAGGTTTTAAATTGGAACTTTTGACTAAAGACTAAGTACTTTAAAATAAAGGAAATGTTCTTTAGGATTCTAAAAGTAGCAAAATTTGTATAAAAAAGGAAAAGATCAATGAAAACATTTTTGTTACACATATGCAATGTATAATTCTTCAGCTTATGTGAATGAGTGTTTCTCAAAGGAACTTTAATGGAAGGTTGACAATTTTAACTTAAGTTCAGCTATTGAAAAGGTTTTCTGAAATCCAAATTTTCGTACACATAAATTATACTAATTATTACTTAATTAGGCATACTCTACGTGTTTTGCAAAATGGAAATTTTTGTTAAGAATTTTCAAGGAGCAAAATTTGTTTGAAAAGCAAAATGTCAATAAAGTAATTTCTGATACATATATGCCAGATATATTTCTTCAGCTTATGTGAATAAGTGTTTCTTAAATGAACTTTAAAAAAACGTTGATAATATGAACTAAGTCTAGTAATTTAGAAAATTGTCTTAAAATCAATTTTTTGCAACACATAAATCATATTAAATACTTCCTAATTCACGATATCCTAAGTACTTTGAAAAATGGAAAAAATCTCTAAGATTTTTGCAAAAGGTCAGTGAAATAATCTTTGTTACACATATGTTAGGTATAATTCTTCAGCTTAAGTGAATGAGTATTTCTCAAAGGAGCTTTAAAAGAATGCTGACAATATAAATTTAAGTTAAGCAATTTAGAAAGTTGCTTGAAGTCCAAATTTTTGAACACATAAGTTGTAATAATTAACTTAATTCACCTTAGACTAAATACTTTGCAAAATGGAAATGTTCTTAAAAATTTTTTAAAGAGCAAAATTTGTTTAAAAAAGCAGAACATCAATAAAAGCAATTGATTTATTCATATGTTTCGTATGCTCTTCAACTTAAGTGAATAAGATTTGTCTAAAAAGAAAATTGACTCAGTGTTGACGGTTTAAAATAAAATTTAACTGATTAGATGGCCAACCTAAAATACTTTCCCTCCGAGTCTACGTTTCTGCCAAGGCTGCTGAGTCACAGTCGAACCTTTTGAATCAGAGTCGAACCAATATTGTGGTAAAGGAGTCAGAGTCAGTAGTTGGTCAGTTTCCTTCCAACTCACAGCCATGATGAAAATTTCTGATCGTTGAATTCTTTTCATGTTGATCGAGTCATGTTTAGATCCTACTTGCGTCAATGTTAGGTCTACGAGATATGATATTTCGATTTTTATTTATAACTTTTTTTCTATATCTTGAAAACAAAAATTGATAATATAATCAGAGTCTATAGTTTTTTTTTTCTTTTTTTTAATGTTAAAAAATATTTTTTTTTTTTTTTTTTTTTTTGTGTGTGTTTGCCAATAATGGGGAAATGACATTAAATTGGAGTAAAAGGAAGTCATGTGATGCACACATCAGCTCGTTTTCTCATCGTATATACACTTCTCCGTGGGTAGTTTTCGAGAAGATTTGAGCGATTTACAACTTCGCGATAAGCACAAGAGCAGCCAAAACTTTTTTTCTGAGGAGGGCGGGGGGAGCTGTTATAGCCATCCTTATATGGGTATTATAAATTGTCGTATTAGGATCGATATAGGTGTTAAATTCAAGGGATGTGGGGAAGGAGGATTGATTCTCAAAATACCCCTAGATATGCCCTTGACATATCCATCAATGTGTCAAGAATTGGACAAACACAATGTCACTGACAGTATTTTAACCAGTAACCAATCAGTATTTTTTCTTTAAAAGACAAAATATTCAGTTTCCGATATTAGCGTCATTTACCTCACTTTAGCTAATATTGTACCTATGGGGGAAAAAAGCTTGGTAACATAAGGGGTTTTTTTAATGTATTTATTTCGTCAGTGGAAGAATTAATAAGCATCTTGTTCTCTCATTAATTAATGAAGTTTAATGTTAACCTTCCTTTACTTGCTCAAAAGCAAAAATAAATGTTTAAATAAAAAAATAAATTAAAAAAAAATCATTTGACACTGAAACGTCCTGCCCGTAGATTTTTGCTTTTGCTTTTTCATATAGAGAAAAATCTCCAAGTGGAAACACGAGGTAAAAGACACAAGTTGTAGATTAAAATTTACTTAATATAGTTTTTAAGAATTTGTTTCTGCTTTTATAGTGAACATAAAAAAGAAGAAGAAGAAGAAACCTATAAGTTTATCGAAATATTGAAACCTCTGTTTGTTTATTAGTCGAATCTTACATTGAAACCTTGAAGTCAAACGAGGACACCGCATTTCCATAGTTTACTTTTTTATTTGAACAATTTTTCGTTGAAATTTGAACAGTTTAAAAAAAAACTTAACATTAACGGCTTCTTAGCGCCTCTGGATCTATATTGGCCTTCTTAAGGCTAATATAGATCCTGAACTTAAAGGTGAATTTACTTCAAAAACCTTCGGGGGAATCTACGGGCAGGACGTTTCAGTGTCAGATGTTTTTTTTTTTTTAATTTATTTTTTTATTTGAGCATTTATTTTTGCATTTGAGCAAGTAAAAGAAGGTTAACATTAAACTTCATTAATTAATGAGAGAACAAGATGCCTATTAATTCTTCCCCTGACAAAATAAATACATTAAAAAAACCTTATGTTAACCCCTTATGTTTATGTTAACCC
Organism: Uloborus diversus; assembly: GCF_026930045.1. Lineage (NCBI taxonomy): Eukaryota > Metazoa > Arthropoda > Arachnida > Araneae > Uloboridae > Uloborus > Uloborus diversus. The sequence continues at coordinate 91,220,751 of NC_072732.1, read as the reverse complement.
CCATATATGTTTATGTTAACCTCCTTAAGTTTTTTTTCCCCCATAGATACAATATTAGCTAAAGTGAGGTAAATAATGCTAACATCGGAAACTGAAATTTGTTTTTTAAAGAAAAAATACTGATTGGTTCTGTCAGTGACATTGTGCTTGTCCAAGTCTTGACACATTGAAGGAAATGTCAAGGGAATAGTTAGGGGTATTTTGAGAGTCAATTTTCCTTCTCCACATCCCTTGACTTAAACACCTATATCGATCCTAATACGACAATTTATAAGGATCGATAAGAGTTTAAGTAAGTTTTGGCTGCACTAGTGCCTATCGCGAAGTTGTAAATCGCTCAAATCTTCTCAGAACTACGAAAACTGCCCACGGAGAAATGTGTATACGATGAGAAAGCGAGCTGATGTGTGCATCACATGACTTCCTTTTACTCCAATTTAATGTCATTTCTTCATTATTAGCAATTTTAATGTAATTCAATTGTTTACTCTCTAAATATCACCAACAGTGGCCAAATTGAAACCAAATTTTTTAAAAAATATTTAAAAAAAATCACCAAATTTGTCGTCAAGTTGGTGACAAAACTTGGCGACCAAAAGACTGGCGATATATCGCCAAATGTCCGACAAATTATAACACAACTTGAGTTTACATCGAAATCAACAATGATTTCCCCCAAAAAGGGGAAAAAGTCTCCCTTAGAAACATCCGAATGCAACGAAAAGGAAAGGTGCACAACTAGACCCCACTAGGAGTCTAGGTACCAAATTTCAACTTTCTAGGACATACCGTTTTTGAGTTATGCGAGATACATACACACATTCACACATACGCACATACGGACGTCACGAGAAAAATCGTTGTTATTTACTCGGAGGTCGTGAAAATGGATATTTCGGGTGTCTACGTTCTGAGGCATATATTCACGTGTGGTCGGGCCGAAAAAAAAACCTCAACAATTATTCAGGGGTGAGAAAAATGGAAATTAAGGCCGATTTTTGAGTTGAATTTTTTTCTCGAATACAATCCTTTTTTGTAAAAGGAAGTAAAAATTGGGCAAATGTTCAACATAAAAATAAATAAATAAATGTGTAAAGATGAAAAAACTTTTTTAAATGATTTTTCTTTATCAGAGCAAATTTTTTGGAAAACTTGTATTTCATACAGAAAAAAAACATCAATACATGTTTTTTTTTTCTGTATGAAAAAAAAAACATGTACTAATGTTTGGATCAAACATGCATTGATGTCAAATACAATTGTTTTTTTTTTTTTAATTTTATTATTTTTGTTTTTTTTTTATGAGCTTTATGATAAATAACTTTTTACATTGATTATGTAGGTTGTCACAAAAGGTTTTTCTTTTTACATTTTAATTGTAAATATCACAGAAAATTTGTAAAAAATAAATAATTTATTTGTATAACAGACATTATATTTCTTATTTATGAGAAAAAAAAATTCTGATCATGTCAAAGATTTCCAGAAAAATAATCTCGAACTTTTTTCATATACTTTTAGCTTTCCAAATTTATTGTTCCCTTTCAACCAGTTTCTTGAAAGTTGTGATATTTTTTCAATACATTTTCCATCCTTTACGTGAATTTCTTATCAACCAATTCAACTTTATTCGAACAAATTTCGGGTCAGACAGATACAGAACCTTTATGCTTTTTTAGGAAGGGCAGTAAATGTTTCTGTAGGCAATCATCGACATACACTGTGGAATTTATTGTGCCTTCACGGAAAAAAAGGTGAGCATCTATTGCCACATTGACAAATTACCTGCCAAGAAAGAACTCTGCGGTCGAATTCTTCAGTGAAAACATTTTTTTCGGAATGTGGAAGGTCATTCGTACTGACAATATACAAAAAAATAACGCCCAGCAATTATGTAACATTGTATTCTTAAAATATGTTCATCAGTGGCATCATCAATTTATTATCTCTTTCTTCCCCTGCAAAATCGAATTGTATGTGAACATAAATTGTTCAATAACAATGATTTAACTTTGCTGTTTTTATTTTTAATGATGCAAAAAAAAATGCATTTATTCTTTACTTTCAGGTGTTTTAATTAAGTATTTGTTATTAATAAATGTATTTTATTAACTAATGCTGAGTAATTATTCAATATATATATATATATATTTTTTAATGTTTCTTTATTTCCGACAATCGATAAAATCAAAAGAATATGTTTGGATGCGTGTCGGAGTCGGAGTACGATATGAGATTAGTTGACCTTTGTCCCCCCCCTCCCCTTTGAAAAATGCCTGTATGCGCCACTGCATCATTCTTTTCAATTAATTTAAATTTAAATTGCTCACTCAAGTTGGCCTGAATGAGCAAACTTGTTCTAAATATCCTTCAATGTTCTTTTTTAAAATCCTTATCGCTTATTCCACTTGCACTTCCCCTTCTGATTTTTTCTTTTATACTTATATGTTTCAGAAAACTTATTTATATTCAATTTACTGTCAATATTAATGTTTTTACTTTCTTTGCTAACCAATATAAAATTCCTTTGTTGTTTTCTAATCATACATGCAAAATTCTTTATCTCATTTATTCGCCTTTTGATGCCATTTTATTTATAATGATTGTCTAGCAACAGAATAATAACAAAAACTAAGTATTTAAGGAGATTTTTTTGATCCATACTAAAAGAAAAAAAATAGGATTTAACACTAGAAAGACGGCGTTTTGGGTATACCTAGAAAGACTAGCAGCGGTCACTTTGACCGCCATACTGAAAAGATTGAAAATTTCCTCCCTTCGTGATTTTTAACCATAGAAAAGATTTGTTTTAATATGTCAGAATTTGATTTAACAATTTAATCGTAATATAGTCTGCAAATAAGTCTCAGATAGCTTTTTTTTTAATTTTATGTTCGATCAAGTAAAATACATGCTTTACACAATTGGCATTGAGAAAGAGCAAATTTGTACAAAAAAAAGAGGAAATTTTCTTAGCATGTAATAACTAACAAGTACTATAATCAACCATGCATGCGTGTGGTGTAAAAAATATCTAAATAACGCAAGATACCGTACATTAATATCTCTTACAGTATTTCAAAATACTTATGTTATCAGGTCACCTGTATATTAGCCATTAACAGTTTTTTTTTTTTTTTTTTTGTTTTTGTTTTTGGCAATCAGAACAAATGTTCGTAGATTTATTTCCGCCTAGTTTAATTTCACACAATTTAATCTTTTTCCTGAGGTAGATACTTATTTACATGGAGCAAAATTGATCAGTGGAGGTGACTTGGAGGAAATTAGAGAAATATTTGATTTTTATGTTTTTGAAATATTCGCCTTTTTTTTCGGCGTCGGGCCCTTTTCCCCTTTTCTTTCACTGCTTTTTATATATTGATCATCAGTTTTTATTAGTGAGGTTTCTTCTGATTCTAACTCAGAAGAACAAGCCTTTTCTGCAAATCTAGGCTCTGAAAAATAATCACAATAATCTCATGAAAGCTAACTATTCTCATCGCTAGGAATATGTTTCTCTTCAGATAAGTCAGACTGTTCATTCGAACCATAATCTATTTTAGTTAAATCTGCAACAGTTTCAGGAATTAATGTTCCTGTAAGTTTCGCTTGTCAACGGTTCTTCTCGCCATTATAAAGATAATTATGTGACTGAGCACTTCATTATCATCTAAGAAATCGAACGTCAATGCTTCAAGCAGAGCACATGTTTTGGTGCACAAAAGTATTCCAGCAAACATTTTTGGAATTTACCTGTTTATATTTACTTCCTTTTATACCCAAAGTAATTTCACGTGTCCAGTCACATGCTTTTCAAATTTACCTTTCTCGACTTTGCCTCCTGTGCAGATAGCAGAAAACTGAAACTATGCAACCAGCAGGTGTTTCGCATTTTCCTAACAGTTCAAAGAATTAAACCTAACCAGCAGATACTACTCAAGCTCAAAAGAACATTACTCACCCTGACAACTAACAATAGTCCATAGTACATACAACTGATAAGAGAAAAAAGAATAAAACGGATGCGTAAAGAAAGGTTCACTTAGCGGTCAAAATGACCGTAGTCAGTCTTTCTAGGTATAAACATTTATAGCGACTGTAATAATAATCCTAAAGAAAAAAAATGTGCTGTTCTAAGATCTTAATAAATAGTTAGGAAAAGTCAATGAAGGAAAAAGAGTTTGAAAATTAAACGCAGCAAATATGAGCATTTGAAAATCATTTGCGGTCAAAATGACCGCTTCCGTCTTTCTAGTGTTAATAAAAGATACAACTCAAAATTGCTTGAAAAAACTTTTTAAAATTTCTTTGACAAGAGAATGATTTTTTATTTTAAATAATTGAATGCTAATTTTGAAGTTTTTAAACGCATTATTAGCGCCCGTAATCGAAATTCAAATTTTCAAAACTGTAACAATAGCCTGAGAAATAGTATTTTTCTATGAAAAAGTTAACAAACTGCACGACATGTGATTTTTTTCTTATCACTATGTGATACAATAAATAAAAATAAAAAAAAAATCTAAGGTAAATGCACCAGTAGTGGCCACTTTAAGATTTAAATTTGAAAAATAAGGATTCCAGGTCTCCATATGGATTCAAATTTGCAGGAGATAGAGCTCAGACTATATTGTAGTGAGCAGTTCAAGGAGGAGTAGGTAGAGCATCATGGAAAACTGTTATAAATTATTTAATGCGGTCGTCTGGATTGTCCATGTTTTTTCAGCTGTCTTCTAACGCTCCTCCATAACGAGGTATAAAAACATTGTGTTGTGTTATATATAGAACAATGCTCAAAAATAATATTTTTAGAGCTGTAACCATGTTGTGAAATGTGAAAGACCATGTTTGGAACGTTTTCAACTCCATATAGTTGTTTTCTCGGCTGACAGTTTATGTGGCCACTACTGGTACCAAAAATGTTAGGAAATTCAAAAGTGGCCGCTGAGTGACCACTACTGAATCAGGAAGGTTTTTCATAAATCATCTCGATTTTCCTTTTAATAGGTTGTAATCTCTTTACATAATAACCTGCCTCATTTCTAATACAAAATTTTTGTGTAATCTAGTAGTGACCACCCGGTAGCCACTTCTAAACAACAATATGTCCACTACTGATTCATGAACAATGGCCACTGATGGATCAAATTTCAGGTTTGGGAAAAAAATGAAAAACTGATATTCTGGCATTTGAAAAAATAGGTCAATTGAGGAAGAATAGGGCTATAATATGCTCATTGAGTTTCAAATATGGTAATTAATACTGTAGCCCCACAATTTAAAGAAGCCACAAAATATGCTTCACTGTGTCAACTGCTAGGTGCGTTTACCTCTTGTATGAACAGGCCAGGATTACTCATTACGCCATCTCCTAGGCTCCAGCCTAGGGGCGCATATCACAGAGGGAAAAAATATTAAATAGCTTGTTGGTAAAAAAAAAAAAAAAAAAAAAGAAACAGGAGTTTGGCGCTCTAGTATATATAGAGGAGAAAAATTCAACTAGAACCGATTGCAACTTGCCTGCTGAGCAGGTGAAAAAATGCAGGGGGAAGGGCCTAATATTTGATCGAGGTAATCCCTTTTCTAATCAAAGCAGATAATTTTTAATTTCTTAGGTTTAAGAAATCATTTCTTGAAAATACAGATTTTATTAGAAGTAAGTCACACACCGTAAAATTAGTAAAAGCCATGATATATAAAATTTTAGTTATGAAGCTTGTTTAAGGAACCATTTTTCTCTTGAAAGTCTTTAAACCATGTCTGTAAGTATGTGTTTTGCAATTAATAATCTACTGATTCATATTTATTAATGACTGCTAATAGTCAGGAGCACACGAAATTCAAAATTTTTGGGAAGGGGGACGACCGAATACCGAATAACAAAATGCAAATATTGTACTACTAACAGTTTTCTAAAATATCTATGACTAGCAATAATTTAGTGCTTACTAAATTACGTTTGCAATAAATAACATAAATAATCAGAAAAAAATTAAATATTAAATCAAAGTACTTAAAAATTAATTTATCAGACAATACCAGATATTTACCGCCAAAGTATTAGGATAGGTTACAAATATTGTAAAACTTCCGAATATGTGAAAAATGTAAGATTTACGGATTTTTTAAAAAAAATTACCTTTGAAAATTACCTGATTTCTGTACTTTATCGATGTCCAAAACGTCCTTAATTAATTCTTCAGACCGATTTTATTTTCTAAAATCTTCATTAACTCAAGACACAGCTGAGAATTAATGATAATTCTTATGAGTCTCTTGAATCAAAACGGATGAATTAACTTTTTCTCACTGAATGCGATCGGCAAAAACTAGAAAACTAAAAGTCCTTAACTACTCGATGAGACATTTATGAGAGTTAAAAATAATGCTCAATACACAATTATAACTGTCCAAATGGTAAAATCTCATGAAAAGAAAAACGAGCGAGCATTAGAAAAGTGGATGCAATCGGATTTCGAAATGTGTGAAAAATTGGGATTGACGAGTAACAGCGTAAAAAATAGCCAAGATGTGTATGTTTAATCTAATGTGTAGAATTCGATAAATATTCAAAATGTTCTTGAACTCAAAATTCATGACCAATAGACAATTTCCATGATTTTTGAGCATATTTTGCCGAAAATCATGGCTTTTCAGGAACATTTTCGATCATAGCCGAATTCCATGACTTTCCAGGTGCGCGGACAACCTGCCTTTAATAGCATTGAAAACTTATTCTACCAGTATCCGATATCCATTGATGTGCCTTCGTAAGTTGTAAGAAACAAATTGTCCTAGAATTACATTGAATAGTGTGCTTACCTTATTATTAATTATGAATGATTTTGAAGTGATGATAATTATTCAGTTCATACTTACCAAAGTTTATATGTATAATACTTATATAAGTACATGCATTTTCTTTTAATTTATTTTTTAAATTAGCGTACAAAAATTACAAATGAAAATTTTCTATCAAAAACTTTTCTTTTATCCTAAGTACTTATGTACTTTGAAGAAAGAAATGTACTATAAAAATGTGATTAGTACAGTGAAATCCCGTTATAACGAGCTTCAAGGAACCGCAAAATTTGTTCGTTGTAACGGGAATTCCGTTGTAATGGAATTCCTGTAGCGCAACAGAAATGAAGTCAGGACTGAAAAGTTCTTTCGCTGAAACGAATATTTCGTTGTATTGGTATTCGTTGAAATGGGATTTCACTGTACATTGGTACTTAATGTAACTATCATATTGAATCAATTTTATTTATCAGTTATTTGAATTTAAAGCAAGTAATGTAAATTCTAAGGAAAAAATGTCAGATGGCCAGACTCATGCATGTGGCCACTACTGAAAGTCTCAGATTTTGGAGTGGCCACTAATGGATCAAATTCAAGGTTTAGGAAAAAATTAATAAAAAACTGAACAAATTGAAATTCTGGCATTTTTTTAAAATGGGACGATTAAGGGAGAGTTGGGCTATAATACGCTCATTGAGTTTTGAAATTAGTATTGATATTGTAGATCCACGGTTTAAAAAACACACAAAATATCCTTAACTGTGGCCACTACTGGTGCGTTACCTTATTAGTAAAATAGACTCGTAGAAAGATTTTATCAATTATTGATATAATCCCTGTATACAAACATTTATCTTAGAAACTGTATACCATTAAAATTACTCGTATATAAAAAGGAAATGTTTTTAAAAATGGCACACAAACATAGAAATTTTAGAAACGGGCCATCAGTTTTTCTACAATCAAGACATCTGTTGCAAATATCACTGAAATCGAAATTCAATACTCTAGATTTTATGACAAATTTTCCGTACACTGTTATTAAGTTCTTATTTGTTCCGAACCGTTTACTTCTTTTTTTGCTTTTTCAAAGTTTTTTCTTTGAAAAAAAGCAATCTCCTTTTTGCACTACGTGGTTCTATAAAATTGGATTTTAACATCAAAGTATGTTATAAGTTTTTAAGTGAATAGCTAACGTAAGTTCCCCATGTATATTTATTTTGAATATTTCATTCTAAAAGAGAAGGAGTGTACTCACAAAAATAATAAATGTGTGTAAATCATAGTAGATATTCGAAGAATTTTTTTTTTTTTTGACTTTATAAAGGAAATTTTAAATGACATCTTATCAAAAAAGAAAGGTGCTGAAATTGCTACAGTCTGACCACCGATTAGATGTAATGGCAAACATCCGGTTTACTGGCGGAAGTACACGCATGTTCGCATCTATATTAGTTTTCAGGGATGTCAGCTTTTGCAGACGTATGTTAGTCTTTAAATTAAGCAGAGTCACATTCAAATAAACAGTACACGCTCGTTAAATTTTTACTTTTCCATTTCATCCAAATAGACTGGTCTTAACGGGACGTTTGCCAATTCTATATAATCCGTGAGCTCACTGTAGATATATTCCCATATTTTTAAGAAATACATAAAGCAATTACTTTTATTCTTTTGTCTTAGAATGTATTGTTTACTAATACAAACTTTGAACTATTCATCAAATTTAATATTATATCTATTTGCCCTGTATCATTTCCCAGTTGAGACTGGGGACATTTTACAGTTGTACTGCTTCGTTTTTTCAGCCTACTTTCCCAGTATACACTTGTGTGCAAAAATTAAGGACGAGGTGGTTTTTTCAATATAACTTTGTACAAAAGCTTTCCAAATCAACACATTTAATACCGTAAGATCCCCAATACGTAAGGACATGTGTAATGTAAGCAACACTTACTAAAAGAGATATCAGAGGGATAAAAAGAAGCTTTATTGAAAAAGTAGCATGGAGCACAATGCGACTGAAGGCCGAAACATCCCTGTGATGGGTCCAGCAAGAAACATCCGGTCTATAGTAGGGGATATGATCTCCCCCGACTGTTAGGCAGATTTCACAGTGTCTGCCCATGCTGAGAATCAGGGTGTCAATGAGTTGTTGAGGCATTGCTGATCATTCGTCTGGCAGCGCCAATCGAAGCTCCCAAACCGTTATTGGTGGTAAGGTACGAGCTGCCAAGCGTCTGCCTAGAAACTCCCATACATGCTCGATGGGATTGAGATCCGGAGATCGTGCCAGCCAGTTCATACGTTCAATATCCTCACTCTCTAAGAGCTGTTCGGCGGCTACTGTGCGATGACATGGTGCATTGTCGTCAATGAAAAGGAACTGCGGACCCATAGCGCCTCTAAAAAGACGCACATATGGAAGAAGAATCTCGTTACAATAACGGGTCCCGTTGACTGAACCTGCGTCGCAGATGTGAAGGTCTGTACGACTATCAAGCATGATGCCTCCCCAAACGAGAACACCGCGACCTCCATACCTGTCTCTTTCATTGATGTTCGAGGGATGATTGCGGGGATCCCCGCTCTCTCCAGATGAGTATGCGATGAGAATCGCTACTCAGACTGAATCTGCTCTCATCTGTAAAGAATACTCGTCCCCATTCATTGTCTCTCTAATTCCGGTGTTACCGGCACCACAGAGAACGCCTTCTCCGATGGACAGGCGTTAGAGGTACTCACCGTATAGGGCGTCGTGCAAACAGACCCCCACCGTGCAGTCTTCTGGCCCCGGTAAAACGCGATATCGGTCGTCCAGTCGCCTGTGTCGTGTGTCTAGCGATTTCTCCCGCTATCTGCCGCCTGTTTCTTCTGGCCTGTAAGACAATATACCGGTCATCTGCGGGTGTGGTTCCTCGTGGACGACCACTACTGAACCCCCAGATAGCTGTTCCTGTAGTTTGAAATTGGCTCCAAAGTCGTGAAACGATGCTGTGAGCAATTCCGAACTCTGCAGCCACACTTGTCACACTGCGGCCTTCCTCCAACTTACCAATGATTCGACCTCGGGTAAAAGCATCCAGATGTCGTCTAACAGATTGATTATTCGCCATTTCTCACTGAGGCAGCAACTCGGTGTGATTTTAACTGCTATACGGCGTGCAATCTCTTTGCCAGAAATACTGATCTTACACCGACAAAATGTTTTATACTACTCAGACACTCCCCCATTACGTCTGCCTGCATATCTGCGCATGTGCCACCGTACATCACCTTATTTAATCTCCTGATTGGTCTTTCTGTCCGCTCTGCCTCTTCGTTCAGCTAATATGCTAATTTTTCGACTTCGTTCTTAATTTTTGCACACCAGTGTATGCCAGAAGAAGAGGAAAAAAGCATGAAAGAAGGCTTAACGCATCATAAAATATTTTGACACACAAAAAAAAGTCAAAAATAAATTAAACAGTTAAATAAATATCGAAAATTAAAAATTGGAAAGTAGGGTATTGGGATGGGAAAAATGACTGTCGATCTGCCAACCTCCCTCCCCCTTCCCTCAAATATCTTTTGAGTGAGAAATTCAATTCGAACCAACTTTTAATTGCTCGAAAGATCTCGACATCTCATTCCCACATTTCACTTTTTCATTTGAAAATTTTTTGTTCATTTTAAATTGTTCAAAAAAAACTTATTATTGGCGCCTACGGGGAAATTCAAGGCAAATATAAATCCCGCAGTTAGAGGCGAATTTTCTTCAAACAAACATTGTTAAAGAAAGCTCTTGCTGAAGAGTAAGTGTAGAAACTATCTTTTGATTTGAACACTTTTCCGGTTCAATTTTCAACAGTTCAAATCCTTTAATATTAGATCCTACGGGGAAACAATAGAGTCAATATGGATGACAAACTTAATGGCGGGTTTGCTTCAAACAAATTTTGTTAGAAATAGCTCTTGATGACCAACCCTCGACTCTGACTCCTAAAATTTTAGAGCCGTCGACTCTGACTCCCACTCTTGTACCCGACAATTAGTCGGCATTAACCACAAAATGAGATTGAATCCGTTTCGGACTCCGCAATCATGGTCTTTATTCTGAAATAATTATTTTTGGTATGATTTGCTTTTATTTTCACTCTAAAGTTTTGATTTATGTATGTAGTCAATTTCTGGTGGAGTGATTCAGAGTTCTTTATGTTTTAACATAAACATAAGCGCAGACGATTTTTTTTTTTTTTTTTTTGAGCAATCACGAATGCTCATTGTTCTTATTTGACGGTTTTGATGTCCCTATGATTTTATTTTCCAACCGCCTCCCTCTGCAGCACCAACGTCGATCGGACTCACGATGCTGCTCCTATAGTGAAAATCGTCTCCAGGTTACGTCCATATCCAACATACACACGCATACATGCACACACCTGAACACACACATACATGCACACACCTGAACACACACATACACGCACACTCATGCCTGCACACAGACACAAATACACACGCACACACATACACACTCTCATGCTAGCACACAGACACAAACACAATCGCATACATACACACACTTACATACACACACATTCATGCCTGTTTACAGACACAAGAACACACGCATACATACACATACCCATACACTCATGCCTCGACAAAAACACACGCCTACATACACACGCACTTTCGTGATTGTGAAAAAAATAATTCGAATTCAAAATGCCATAACTCAAATTAATTTATCTTTTTTTCCCTTGGATTCTGAAAATTATTTCTTTTAGTTGACATTTTATTGTTGTTTATTTATTTTTAAAAGTACATTTATTCTTTTTTAAATTATATTTTGGCAACAGGGGAAAAACAAAAGATGTTTTTTTAAGATAATGAATTTATTTTAATGAGCTTTTTTAAAAAACATTTTTGAAAGTGTTTAAATATTTTTTTTAATGGAAAATAATATATCTGCTGATTTGTTTAAAAATTGCTACTAGTTTAATTGTTTGTTTATTTATTTTCTAAGCATCTGTTTCTGAAGATAAGCGAGGCAGATTTTATTTATAGAAATCAGCCTAAAATGTTATTAAGTTATGTTTGAAAAAATTTGGCATTTATTTGCTAATTTTTATAATATTAATCAGATACTAGAAAGTCGATAATGATATATGAGAAAGTTGGCTCGTTTAGTTCTGGACGGAACTTCTTGTTTTAAAGACTTAATTTTGCAACCATAAAATATGTATATTCATAAACAGATGCTGTCATGGAGTTAAACAAACTAGCTTGTTTATTCGCTGCGCGTGTGTGCGTCAACAAACTTAAAAACTCAGCACCATTAGCTTCCTCAATTCTTCACTTGGAGTGCACGAATCCCCCTCCCCCTCAAAAACCCACATCTATATGACTCAAGGATTTTGAAAAAAGTGTGTAAGGCTCTTGCAGTTTTTCTAGATAAATTAACTTTAAAAAAAAAGTAAAAGTCGATCTAAAATATCCATTGTATAAAATCCTTTTGTAGATAAACGAAATCGTGTACAATTTATGGTGACGTACATTGCACTTGTGCTTCTTTTACATGTTTAAACTGTTATATTATGACACCAAAAGAAATATGACTTAAGAAATATTACTTTTTTAAAACTTTTTTCAATCTGATTAGGATAAAAATACATTTTTTTCTAACCTGCTGCTTTTCAAAACCCATAAGGCACTGCACATTAATGATATCACACTTTTTTAAACATATTTGACCCCTCCTCCTGTGTGAAAAAATATCACACTTCACCTTACCCCCATCCTCATCTTTTCAAGTGTCATGCTTCATTACATACACATTATTGTTGTAAAGACATGTTTTTACTTCAACCAAAATGTTATGTCACGCTACTTGCAAACCCTTCCCTGTCCGTAATCCCAATTTGTCGCATGTTTTCAAACCGCTTCTCCCTCCCCGTCATAGCGTTGCAAAATTTGTGAACTACCTTTAAAATAAAATAAAATAAGTCACTGAAGCAAAAGTTAAAAACAGTTTACGTAAAGAATGAAGATAAACGTGATGCAATTGGGAAAAATGAATAAATTACTTCACGTTTTGACATTACAGATGACGCCATTCATGACAGAAATCAAATAATTTTTATGTAGTAGCAACTTATAGCTTTATCCTGAGGTGAGCATTTGTATTAATATTATTACTAGAAAATCGTCCGTCAAGGTATGACGGATGAAAATTGCTTCTACATTTGAACGAAGCCATTGTCTGTTTGGTGATATTTTGAACGTTGAAATTGTAACCCTAACTCCAGTGGATTAACCCTAAACTCCATCAGATAGCTTTCATTGTTGACCACTTTTTCGTCTCCTCATTGCACTGAAATAACAGTCTTACCAGCAAAACAGTTCAATTACCTGATCCAGTTCAGCCTTGACACAACAAAACCTTTCCCTGCATGTTAAACACTACCAAAACATATTATCAAATTATCGCGCTTTGCGAGAGTTTCATTGTTGATGGCGTCAGGAGCGTCACTCGATCATTAGCTATTATATATATGATTATTTTGAAACGAAGGCAAAAAAAATTATAATTTTCATAAAGATATGCCATGACGGAAAGTAATTTTTAATGTACAAAAGTTAAAATGATGTTGGACTTGAAAAAAATATTTTTTAGAGAAATTTCTTGTCCGTTTTCTTTCTTTCTTTCTTTCTTTCTTTTTTTTTTTACAGCGAGTTATAATTACTGCAGTTATTATTATCAGAAACAAATCCCGAAAAAAATTAATGAAATCATTCAAGATTAATATTTATGTATTGCGTTACAAGGAAAATCCATTTAAAATTTAAAAGTCCTTCCTTTGTCTTAAATATGATAACGTTATAGTTATAATTTATGGCAGCTATTTACAAAACAAAACCACTTATCTTAACTGTTTGTCTGAGTTAAAAGAAAAAAAAAACTAAAATTTTCTACTTCAACGATTTTCATTCTTTCCGGAGTGTAACAACTTCCGTTTTTAATTAACTAAATTTGTTTATGCTTCGCTTCTTACTTCCTTATCGCAAATTACGAAACCTTCTTAAATTCTAAATACGGGAGCTAAAAAAACACAAGCATTTTTAATTAAGAATGGAATGATATTCATGTCGAAGTTTATTTATTTGTTCAAAAAAAAATTCACAAATTATTCGATGCTTGAGTTTAGCTTTCTAATTAAGGCTTAATAAAACAAAAACAAATTGGTTATTGATTTCTGACTGGAATCTCATCTCCCTGGATATAAATTACTTACAGCTAACTTAACAATTTTCTGACTTAATGAAGAATGCACAATTCATTCCTTCCCGTTGATCTTCAGAAACAGTGAATTCTTTATGGAAATCAATGGAATTAGTCAGTAAGGGCTCGAAAAAAATGACTCGAATGCAATTTCACGGAAAATTGGATTTTCTGCTCGATATGCAACATGTCGAATGACTTTGCCTCCTCCACGTTATGGTTCAACAGTTCCTAGAGTTTGCGTTCACATTTTAAAGATGTGTTAGCTGTCAAAATAATTAATGCCATTATGCTGCTATTAAATACACCGTTGAAAGCTCTTTTTAATGCCTTTTTACACTTACATGGCAACAGGAGCATGTATTTCAAGTACGTCTTTCAGCTCCATGTAAACTAAGTTTAACACTAGTTTTAAAATGTAGATTTGTTTAAATAAAGTACGTTTTATTATCTTTCGGGTTTCCAACAATCGGTGCTTCTAATCACATTTGTTATTGAGAGAAGAGTCACTGTGTGTTTAATAGCAGACACTTTTTCTACTATTACCATAATCAAAAAAAAAAAAAAATAGAATTGTGTGTCGTAAAGGCTCATAACAGAAATAAGACTTTTTTCTTTTCTTTTTTTTTTAGCAATCACGATTGCTTATTGTTCTCACTGGACAGTTTTGAATTCCTATGATTTTATTTTTCCCCCGCCTCCTTCTGCAGCACGACCGTCGGCTGACCGTCTCCCGATGCTGCTCCTCTAGCGAAAACCGTCTCCAGGTTGCGGTACTTACTTCCCTACACTTACACATACATACACATACACCCACACACACATACACCTACACACATATGCACCTACACACACATGCACACACATACAACATACACCTACACACATACAACTACACACACATACAACTACACACACATACACCTACACACACAAACACATACACACACCTACAAACACAAACACATACACACACCTACACATACACACAACTACCCACACCATACACATACCCACCCCACACAAACACATACACACAACTACCCACACACATACCCTACACACATACACATAAAACCCCACACACAAACAAACATACCCCCCCCCCACCACACACAAACACACACGCCTACATACACACACACACACTCATGATTGCGAAAAACGTAATTTGAATTCAAGATGTCAAAGTTCAAATTATTTTTTTTCTTTTTACTTTCTGAACTGTTACTTCATCCACACATTATCTATAAATCCACCTACTTCCTTTTTCTGCGATTGACTTAAGAATCGTAACAAAATTGTATATTTTATTTCCCGGTCATAAAATCGAAGGTTTTCAACTTAGGTTTATAATAAATACAATCAGTTCTTTAAACACTTCAACTTTTTTGGTTGTTATTTTACATTGCATTATTAAAGAACACGGTACATTGAATTTTAGGCGGAAAATATTGATTTAAGTAGATTTATAGCATTTTATTTTCCCTATGTATTTATGACCACTTTACCCCATGGGGTGGGGGAAAGTGGTCTTAGAATGGGGAAAATTGGTCATAGTTAAAAATGGATTAGAAATAAATATCTCTATAGCAGATATATCTATAATATATCTGCTATTCGTACATATTTTGGTTGTTTTTATAGATACAAGTATATGCGTGTATACACGAGTATATACGTGTCGTGTAAACTTGAGTAAAGACGTTTGATTACCTACAGGAGTATATACGTGTCACGTATATATATACCTGTCACGTGTATATACAAGTACATATGCGTATAAATGAACATCATATGCGTGTATGCACTTGTATCTTGAGTATGTACGTGCATTCCTAAGTATATACTTGTATAGTAAATTCGTACATACATATACAGGTATACACGAGTTAACTGGTGTATACATCCATTGAGTGTTTGGAACATGTCTACTCACGTATTTGGAAGCACGAGTATATGCGTACGTATACTGGTAAACACGATTATATACGTGTAGAGACGTATGTACGTACATTAACGTGTATACACCAGTACATGTATGTATACACGAGTATATACGCTTATATACATGTATGACTACAGAGTGAATCCAAGCTCTTGGTCAAAAAACTAAGGGGTGTGAGAAAGGAGGATAAGAAGCAAAGAATCATAAGGAACTTATGATCGTTGATGCGCTACATGCACACAAAGCCAGAAACTGATGGATGCAAAACAGGTCACAAATTGGTTGCACAAAGATGATTTTAACAAACATTTTAGTTTAAGAAATAGTTAGAGCAATTGTTTAAAGTTACAGCCTGTAGTAGTTCTAATACACGTATCGCAACAAAGGCACTGCGACTGATGAAGGTTTATTAAAAGTATCGTTATTGCAACAGAGAATGTTTTGTGATTGCGACACATGTGTTACAACTGCAGGCTGCAAATTTCCTCAATCACTATAAAACTTTCTACAGACCTAAAATGCTGTGTAAAATTGCCTTTGTCTAATAAATTTGTAGCCTGCTTTGCAGCCATCAGTTTCTGGCTTTGCGTGCATGTAGTGCGTCAACATTGTGTTTGTGACCATATTTTCCTTATGATTCTTACTTTTTATCCTCCCCTCTTACACCTTTTAATAATTTGCTCAAGAGTTTAAACTCACCCTTTATACATGTATATCATATGCTTGTATGTAAGTGTTCGTATATATAAGAGTATAGACGAATGTATACGTATCTAGTCTAATGCATATCTGTATGGATAAAAAATACCTGCAGATACCAATATACGTATTTATTGGTGCATTTATGTGAATACGTATAGGGAAAGTGGGGTAAAACCGGGACCCTAAGGATAGAATGCTTTTAGGAATCACAGTTTTTAGCATAAAGGAATAAAATTTTTCAAAAATATGCACTACTTATCTATTAATGCAACCGCAGTTTAAAAAACATGAGTGATCTTTTTTTTAAATATTTTTTTTAAAGTCATTTTACCCGGTTTTGTTCCACTAGTGGAGTAAAACCAGTTCGACATGTTATTGCTAAAGGGGAAAAATTTTTTTTAAGTTTCTACAAAATTTAAGTTTTATTCAGTCACATATGTTAAATATTGTCATAACATAACAGAATAAGTATAAACGGACACATATTGATGAGTTGTCAGTAAATTTAATTATCTTTACTTTTAATTTTTTGCTATAATATAAGGCCTATTGACACAAGTCGCAAGTAAAATAGTTATCTTCCTCTTCGTCCCCAGATCAGCTTTTATAGGCCCAACGACGACAATGGATGCATTGGATCCATCCCTCACCACCCTTGGAGTCCCAGTAAAGCTCATTGCAGTGAATGCAGGTAGTATTATCTACTTCGTTGGACTCATCCCTCATTTGCTCCTTCGGTTTTTTTTTTTTTTTTTTTTTTTTTTTTGCCGCTGTTCCTTTTTGGCATCTTTAAAATGTTGCCAATTCTTTGATTCATTTATCTTTCCTTCAGGTTTCTTTTTCTTCCGTCCATCTTTGGTCTTCTTTCCGTCATTTGTCTTTTTTTTTTCTTCTAATGTTGCCTGAAGATGAAGTTTGTACGGGGAGCTTGCAAACTGACAGTTTATCCTTTTCTCTTGTCCTCCTTCGGCTGCGTCTTTCTCTCAGTGTACGGGGGGGGGGGGGGTACCCGGTTTTGCCCCTCAATTAGTACCCGATTTTGCCCCGCACGTACGGCTTTCATAAAAAATGCCCTCATATGACTGTACACAACGCTACAGATAATTACTTAGAATGATACTGAAGATAGTAAAATGTTGTATGCAAAGAGATCTACATACCTTTACTGTTGCAGAAGCAGGAACGTAGTATAATCGGTCTAGTTTCGTTCAAAAATTTTAAGCAAAAACCACTCAAACAGAATTTTTTTCACTGAAACGAAAGAAGAGAGTCTATTGCCTTCAAATTTATTGGCCGCTGCTTCTTCATCAAGGTGGAAGGCAGTTCTTCTCTTGTCCACGCGATTTCAGCGCATACAGATGCTAGAAGGGGGTACCCGGTTTGCTCCCGACTTCCCGGTTTTATCCCCACTTTCCCCTCTAACGTGCCTACACGAGTATATGCGTATACATACGCATATACTAGTACATTAAAACCCGTTTACTGTAAAAACAATACATATTAAGTGAATTTAATGTTTAATTAATATGTGCCTTATACTTAAAGATTTACTGACTTTAGAAGAACAATATTCGTTATACAGTCAAGCCCGCTTATTAGAATATCGGTTAAATGAATATCCCGCTTAATATAATTCAATTTCAATGTATCAAACCAATGTAATGTGTTATTTTGATCTCGGTTAATGGAATATCACGCTTATTAGAATAGTTTTTTGTGGCAAAATGGCTATTCCATTAGGCGGGTTCGACTGTACCTAATGTTATGACCACTTTACCGCATCTTACTCAAATTGCTCTAAAAAAATATCCAAAATAGACTCAGCAAACTGCTAATGAATACGAAATCTTGAGATATGTAGGAAGCTTCCTGTTTATTCAATTTGTTCATAATTCTAACAAACAAAATTTTCCGAGGAAATGAAAAAAGGTGTTTAGATTTCGAAAATTTTCATATTTACACAAAATACTTTTTAAAACCAAATAACATTCTGTCAGTTGCAAAATTTTGTACTAAAAATGTTGTGTTTCCAACCGCCCTACTCTAAAATAAAATTTTCACATTCACTCGAACTTTTATTTCCAAGCTATAGCCATTTATTTGACGTATGATCACTTAACCCCATTGACCACTTTACCTGCCCAGACCCTACACACACACACACACAAAAAAAAAAAAAAAAAAAACAATACATAATTTTACAGGAGAGACAGAAAATAGGACATGTTCAATATGGCAAAATTTTCTTTTCGATTGAATTTCTTTTTTCTTTTTTTGGTAAAATATCATTTTTGTTTTATTTTTAAAAGAAAAGCAGTAATGTCTAACTATTTACAGATAAAAATAATTTAAACTTAGTTGCCTTTTAAATAACGCAACAAAGCTTTTTTATGCCCTGTTCAAAAAAAGTCCATTTAAGATCATATAGTGTCAATTTCCAAGACCTTTCTTGTACAATTTAAAGTTTAAATTGATTGCGCAATTTGTATTAATGATGTCGTTGATGTTACCCTTACGTTTTGACAGTTGCTGTATGGTAAAAGCACAGATTGAGCAGATTTTGAAAAAAAAAATTCCAGTAGGCGTTGCCACAAATTGAAGTAAACCGCTGCCGCAATTTGTGGCAGGGTTTCATTCTGCTTGAAAAGGAATTTATACTAAAACTTCTTTTGGCGGACAGTTGCGTCAAAGTTTTAAATTGTGAAAGAAAAAAAGTTTTGAAAATTTATAAATTTAACTTGTTTTGATACAAACCACAAAAGTAAGAGTAAAATGTACCATTAATAATTATTACAACATTTTAGCAAACAGAAATCATTAGTTACTCGAATATTTTGGAAAACAATAACACTAGTTAAACACATCATTCGAAGGTTATACGTTAACCATTTACGCGAATTAGTATCATATTTTCAAAAAAAAAAAATCCATATTGGAGTGATAAGACGGTTCTTTATTCTGCAGTAACAATAACAACCTTTTTTCTTTTTTTTTTTTTTTCAAAATAAAAGTAATCATTAATTTGCTATATTTACTATATTACCAAAACAAAAATTCCAGTTAAGATGCAGTTTTGTGAAATAATTGTTCCTTAAACAAACGCAAAAGTTTGTACATACCTTTTAAAAAAAGTAACTAGATAACGGGGTCGTTTCCGAAATTCTAAAAGTATTTTTTTTCTGAAAGAGCATGCTTAAAAACAAAGGTTTGACCATTTGTAAAATATTTTGATAAGTTTACTTTTAAAAAAAATTTAAATCAGTGTGCAGACTCAATTTTATTTTTTACATTTCTGCGCCTGACATCACAAATGATGAACTGCCATTCACTGATGCCATTAATGCAGAGCATAATATTTACTTCACTTTTTAACTTGTAAACGGTGTTTTTTTAAAGGTATAGAAGTTTAGGTTCAAATAAAACACCATTAAATGATGTAAATCGCCATGAGTTTGACTTTATTCGAAAGATGATTCTTTGGCATTTTTATTTAAATGTGATTTCTGGTATATGGCCACTTCGGCTGGCTTGGAAAAAGTCTAATCGAGAAGTCCAATTTTCTATCACTGTTTGCAGCAATGAGGGCCGTATGTAAGTGATATGTGGCGAATGCTCTCATCCAAGGCGTCAATCGTCTGTGGCTTATCGGTGTAGACTTGAGACTTCACACAGCCCCACAAAAAATAGTCCAGCGTAGTTAAATCGCATGATCATGCAGGCCAATTCACAGGTCCATTAAGCGAAATTATTCGGTCACCGAAAGTTTTTTTTCAATAAATCAACTGTGACACGCGCTGTGTGGCATGTTGCACCGTCCTGTTGTGTATTCATGATGAATTGGCAAACCAAACTAAACACAAAACAAGTGACAACCATCAAAATGGCCAACAGATCAAACAGTGTTCCCGACTGAAAGTTCTATACCTCTAAAAAAACACCCTTTATGTAGTGGCAACGATATGGTTGATAGCAAAAGCAGAGCGTAATATTTAGTTCGATTCTGAATTTTCATAGCCTGGAAATGCGGTAGATAGCAAGCTTAAACATTCAGCTCCAAAGTACAACATTTGTGACGTCATAAAACTACGCCTTGCTTGAAAAATCACAACATTTTAAAAACTTATTAAAATAATAACTGTTCGGAAAATGAAAGTATTTTCTGGGTTCATATTTGATGACTAACTAATTAAAACTAACGATGATGAATCATTATTTTTTTTTCTTAAAGTAGTACTTTTAACTGAAGGAAACAACCCCATTTTAATGCAGGTAGGTCATTTTTCTTTCGTGCAGGAAATTCTTTACCTCATTTTCATTTAGTAAACGTTTCTCGAAACATCAAGTTATTAGTTGATTTTTTTTCATTTTTTTTAAAATAATAAGTCCAGTTAGAGCATACTTTAAAACAAAATTTTGTTCAATAACGTTTTATGTAACTTTGTCATACATCGTGCTTGTGCAAATTAATGAGAAACAAAACAAAAAGTTTTAAATTCTTTGGTTTGTAATGGCGTCATTACAAGTTTCCCCACCTTTTCAGTAATACAACATTGTATGTGCGTAATTTTTTTATATTCTACTGAATTAAAACTCATTGCTTCTTATGAGTGCTTTTTCTGAACAACATTGAGATAGAGAGATAGAAAATTAAAAGGTACGAAAATTGGGGTAATAGTTCCAATAAAATATAGATGACTAACTTTTTTATTTTTCTATTCATCCACTTTTTCAGCGTGCTTTCAGTTTCTTCAGTCACTGCTGATGCTTTTCTAAACATTCTGTATTGTGCTTTCTTAAACTTTCTCTTTAAAAAATCCTACACTACAAGAAATAGCTTTGTCTTCGTCTGGGTCTTCACTCTAATGAGATAGCAAATGTTGTTGTTTTTTCCTACGCTAAAAAAATATTGTTTGAATACCGAATCCGTATTCAGACGCAGATTTTAGAGCTGAAAAACAACGCCAAAACAAACGCAGTTTTGTTGATGTTTAAAGTTGAATTCTTATGTTTTATTCTTTCTCAATGCATTGCAGTTTCGAGCTTTCCATTGTGTTCAAAAATAATATGGTTTATACACGGTTTTCTAGAATTTCGAAATTATGGTGGCTTCGGAAATTATGAAGTGAAATAGTTTATGGACATTTAGGAAAAAAGCTCCCTTCAAACTACTCCGTTGTACGTAACTGTTGTTGTTTAACAATGCAGAGCTATTCAGTTGAAAGGATTCCGCAAAAAAAAAAAAAAAAAAAGACCGACTCTCACAATTGGAACAATCTTTTGTGTAGGAAAGTAGGCAAACGTCTCCTCTTGATCTTACAGCAACACGCTATTTTCGTTCTGAACTCTTCTAAATATGAGCAACTTTACGCGAATTTACTTTTAAACGCATAAAGAAGTTTTTCTTTTTGTGTTCTGTTGTACTCCGCGACATTCCAAAAAGAATTTCGAAGTGTTTTACATTACATTCTGTGTAAGCATTTTATTCCCCTTCCTTTTGCTTACCTATTCAGTCTATTTCTCTTTTTACTTATAAAATAAATAACGCATGCAATGGACCAATCATGAAAAAAGAAACAAAAATTTGTGTAAAAAATAAGTATGCGAGAAAGAATTTTGATTAAAGTTACACAAACTCATTCAAAAACGTCTCCATTAGCTCAAAATACTAAGGACATTTTTTAAAAATATTTGTGAATAAAAAATTTTGAATTCGAATTACACGTTTGAGATCATATCTAAATCATTATTTAAAGTTAAGAGAGTTAAATGACTTTTTAAAACATTTACTGTAATAAAAGCCGTTTCGAAACGGAAACAGAAATGATTCATTCTTCAGGTAATCTTCAAAAATAGTTTCAAAGCATTGAAATGCTCAAGAATCCATTGAACCCAACTATATCGAAATAAAAAGCCGCCTGCAGTAGCTATAACGTGACGCAAATATTCAGAGACGCCCATTTATCTGATAAAAAAGGGCTAGACGCATATCTGTACTATGAAATAGGAAATTAAGAAGAATTGAGATCATTATACATTAGTTTTAAAAACTATGTAGATGGTGTCATTCACTGTCATAATGAAAATAGGAATCGCAAAATTAAGAGTGTATGATTTTTGTACGATGACTTCAAGATAGATGACTTTGAATTGCAGCACAAAAAAAAAATGTCTATCACTGAACCTACATCAATCACAATCGGCACCACTCTAAACTATCGAATGTGAAAAATCACGTATTTCAAACTCGATGTTTGCGTAACACTCAAAAAGGGCTACTGGTTATAAATACTTCAAACGATAGATTTTTTTACTCTTAAAGTTATCTTTAAAAAAATTATAACATTGAAAATGACTAAACGCGTCAGGCATAAAAAAATATAATCACTGTTTGGCTTTCTTGAAAAGTGCCAATTTTCACATTCGTTTGTTAAGCATCGTGTTTATTATGTAACGATAACCATTGCAATTCTACAGAAAAATGCACCAATGGGGTCGTTTAAAAAAATTTAAAAGTATTTTTTCTGAAAGAGCATGCTTAAAAACATAGGATCTGACCATTTTTTAAATATTTTTTTTAATTTAATATTTTAAAAAAATTACTTAAATCGGTGCGCTTTCATTGTTTACACTTCTGTCGCGTGACATCACAAATGATGAAATGCCATTCAATGTTGCCATTCACAGAACAAAATATTTAATTCGCATCTTTACTCATGCGTATTGGCAACGATATGGTTGATAGCAAGCGTAGAGCGCAATTTTAATTCGCTGCTTGATTATCATAACGTGGAAACGTAGTAGAACGATGCGCGAAATTGCATCATTTGTGACGTCATAAAGACCACGCCTTGTTTGAGAAATCGGACATTTAAAAAAATTAATTTAAAAAAAACTGTTGGGAAAATGAAAGTATTTTCTGAGTCCTTTTTTTTTTGCTCATTCTATCAATTTCAATGACTAAAAGTAGTACTTTTGACTGACGGAAACCACCCTGAAAAGAGTTAAATTAAAATTACACAAGTTTTAGCTCTTCTTTCAAACATTAATGTGCGAAACTAAAAATTAAAAGTTAAAATAAAATAAAGTTTATAGTAAATATGAGTTTGTGAAGAAACACACATTCACTTCAACTTCAAAGCGATGGGATTTCGTATAAATGGTGGTTCTACAAATATTTTTCTTTCAAAGAGTATATCAGCTTTAGTTCTTTTTTACGGGAATAACTCTTGTAAAAGTTTGAAATAAATTCAATTACAGCAATATGTTTCGGCTCTAAATTTATTTAACTTCGTGATAGACGTTTTTTTAAAAATGTCTTCAGTGGAGTTATTTCAGTGGAAGATCAAACTTTGAGGGGATAAATTAAATAAAAATGTACTTTAAAATATTAGATCTGCTGACAAAGTACAAGTGTATTCCCAGTTTGATGTGATAATATTTTGACATTTTATTGCTTTTTATTTTTTGGTGGAATTTCTGTAACCAAGTAAAAATTCATCAGAAACTTTCAAAATCATGCATTAATTTAAACTACCATAAATATCAAATTCGTTTCATATTGTTTTTAGTTAAGAAACTTCAAAATGTTAACAACAAATATAGACTTGAGCTTCATTTTGGCACTACCTGCTCTATAAGGTATGGTTAGACTTTTATTTACTTGCAAGGTGTTAGAAAACTTGCTCTCTCCTCAAAAAAAAAAAAAAAAAAAAAAAGGAAACACAAACATATTTTTTTTCAACAGTAAACAGCACTTTCCATGACATTGTAATTAAGGTATTTTTTTACGAGTTTTGGTCAAACAATTACTTGTCCTACATTTAATATTAGTGGTTTTATAAGAAAATTTCCAACATTGGGGTCAAGTCCGCTTTTTATACACCAATCCAAAATTTACCGGGGAAGGTCGGAAATAGTTATCAAAGCGCGATTGAAGAAAACATATTTTAAGAGCCCGTCTTTTTAAGAATCAGGCAGGTTAAAAGTTGACATTTTTGATCTTGCTGAAATGCTCAATATATATTCTTCAAGTAAAATTGCAAGACAAGTATTTCTTTTTTCTTTGCAAAAACAAAAAAATCTTTCTAAGTTTTAGAAGGGCAAAGTTGAATTTACACATTTTCATTCCCCATTATTTTTTGCCCAAAGATTAAATCATAACGGTTACAATTATTATGTGTTCTACTACATCCACACTAACTGTTAGTGCACGAATACAGAGTGACAAGAAATAACTTAGACACACATAATACACCATAACTTTAATGCTAATGAAAATATTACAACCAAACTTCAAAATAAACATGAATACATTATTTCCTCTAATATATTTACAAATTTTCAAGTGGCTACCTTTAAGATTAATGCAGAGCTTTAAACGTGTCACAAAATTTTCGACTCTGGGCCGCAACTTACTTACTGATATTTTATCCTATGCCTTGCATAAGGATTTCTTTTGGAACGCCAAAGTTTTATGAGGTTTAGCACACACCCTTGTCTCCACGATGGATCAAACATAATAATCCATTGAGTTCAAACCTGGGTTCAAAGCTGACCATTCTTGAGCTCCAATGAAATCCGGAAAATGTGTCTTGCACCAGTCTTGAGTGCCTTTATCTATGTGTGCAGGTGTGGAATCCTGTTGGAAAGTCCATCTTTTGTTTCCAAAGAACTTTTACTACCAAGGTAAGACAACATCTTCCAAAATGCGTTTGCGATATATTTCTTGACTAATTTTATCCCTTGATCAACAAAAACAAGTAATATTTTGCCGCTAGCACATATCACAAACCAAACCATTAGATCGGCGTCGTTGACGTAGTTCAACATTGCAAGAAGGTCCTGTAGACAAGGTTGTGTGCTAAACTTCCCAAAACTTTAGCATCCCTTAAAGAAATTGTTGTGCAAGGGATGAAATAATATATCAGTGAATTGCGACTCAGGCCCGAACATTTTGTGACACGTTTAATGCTCTGTATTAATCCTAAAGGTAGCCACTTTGAAAATGCGTATATATATTAGACGAAATAATGTATTCATATTTATTTTGACGTTCGGTCGGAATATTTTCATTTGCATTGAAGCTATGGTGTATTATGTGTGCCTAAGTTATTTCTTGTCACCCTGTACTTGTGGTTGACTCTTCGTTTAAAAGTCAAAGATCACTTAAAATTTGCTGAAAACAAAAAATATTTCTCCATTTTTGCCCGTCGAAATCTGTTTGCAGCAGCAGTGACCTACCTACAAAAGTATATATTTCAGTAAACACATACCGAAGAATAGTGCCTAAAGAGAATAATATATATGTGGTTGCTTGTTAGAACACTAAAAAAATTGACTCTGAAAATTCAAAAATCTCAAAATTACGGTACTTTTAAGGACATAAATTACGGTTTGCGCCAAGAGTGACCACTTATGAAACTATATAGAAAACAGAATTTATGCCAGCAGAAACGCAATCGATAAACTGACGTCTGGCATCTCATTCAGATTTTATAAAATACTGCTCTAAACTTTGCTCAACGAGTGTTTTGCGGCACTTTTTAAAAAATCCCAATTATTTTTATTTTGATATATCTTGCTACTGTTTACACTAATATTACAATAAAAAAATCAACCAACTAAATCGTCATCAAAAGATAGTATTTAGTTGGGAAACATTAAAAACTAGCAAAAAGAAATTTTCGTGAATAGTAGGTATGGAAAGCACTTACATTTATTTAAATGACTCACTTTGTTTTATTAAGCTCACCTTTCTTATATGACTTGCATTTTTTTACCTGGCTCAAATTGCATACGACTTGAATTTCTTAATTTATGCTTTTAAATTTGCGTTCCCAGTTTCATATGATATTAAAAAACATAGTTTCCAAGTATGTCTTTAAAATTGGGACGAGAACTATCACTCTTAATTTGATTTACATTATTCATAAAACAATATTTGGAAACTTCAATATGAGTACCAGAAGTTGAAAACAAAATATTTTTTACATCATAGTTTTTAATGCATTTAAATATTTCATGTAACAAGTAAACCAAATAATGTTTTTAACTTCTCTAACACAAGCAGAACATTTAAAGGAAAACCAGTATTACTATAATCACATAAAATCTGGATAAGTAATGATTTATTCAGTAAGTTACCGCCCTATAGCCAGGTCTAAGGCAGAACCTATACCTGCCTTGCTTTCAGTATTCGAGTCGAACCGAACCATTGTTTCGGTCACTCGCCTGGTCAGTGCTAATTCTGTAGTAGCTACCAGTTTGTTTGGCACTCTAGGCTTCCTTAAGAGGTTTTCCACCTCCAGCTCAGTCACTCCTATGCCGGGCTGATGAGTGCTAATAAGCATGAAACTGCAGTCTTCGGCTGGAATTGACTGAGCTGGCGGTGTATTTCATGTAATTCATGATTTGTTGAATTCAAAAACTCTTGGTTTTTAAACAATTTGCAGTAAGAAAACATTTTATTAAAAAGTTCATTTTTGTTTTCCGTTCAATAAATGAATGTGCTGATTGTCAAAATCAGAATTTTTTTAATGCTTTGAAAAAATTATGTAAAAGACTTGCAAAACAATAAAAAACTTAATTTGAAGAATAAATCTTTTCCAGCGATATAACATAAGGACGCAGAAAATTCAGAGAAAATGTAAAGCCTCGAACAAACTGGTATCACTGAAAATAAAGTCGAAGCATCATGACAGAAGCTTTTGTCGTAAGTCGTAAATAATGACCACATCTTGAACTCATATTTCCGATGCTTTCATATTTCAAAGCCCCCAGACACTTTCTCCCGGATTAAATGGAACTCGCAACCGTCGAACGGTAAACATTTCACACAAAAGAATCGGATTCCTCCGTGAAATTTTATAAGTATACTTTTAAAACTCTATTCGGTTTGTTTGAGTGTGTTTTACCCATTTGAAGTACCGCATGACAATTTAAGGAAAGTGGCAAGCTGTATAGAGATT
Organism: Uloborus diversus; assembly: GCF_026930045.1. Classification (NCBI taxonomy): domain Eukaryota; kingdom Metazoa; phylum Arthropoda; class Arachnida; order Araneae; family Uloboridae; genus Uloborus; species Uloborus diversus. The sequence goes on along the minus strand of NC_072732.1, from coordinate 91,193,066 downwards.
AAAATATACAATTTTAATCATCATTCAGTGGCAGGCACGATTGTAAGGGTGACTGGGTATCGCTGATGCCTTTTATCCTTTTTTTTTGGGGGGGGGGGGGAGGGTTCTAGTTTTTGTTACTAATGACATGTATGGGAATATGGGGCAAAATGAAATAGCGGGGCAAAGTGAAATGGTGACATATTTACTCCTCTTTTAATCCCCCTTACCTAGTATAGTATTTTAACAATGTAGTAACATATGTGGTCTATTCCAGTCAAGAAAAAATTACCTTTGAAAATCAATGCATATGATAATACAAGCAATTTTTAAAAATTGATACTCTTATTGCAATATGTTGTTGTGAGTTAAAAATTATCGCTGTATTATCAAATGATAGATATTAATTAGGACCTTCTAATATTTAGTGTAGTATTTATTAGGTGTAATATATTCGGTGTTGTATACGAGAAGAGCGATGTCTCATTCTCCCCCGATACCAAAAAACACAAGCGACACACTGCTTTCACTCTACCCAACACACAACTTTAATCACCACTCTTTGGTACACAAAAAGGTTGTGGATCAGAACTTCAAAGCCCTCGCATACAAAGTGCCACTAGAATTTGGGGTGTAAATATTACGTGTATCAACTTGACTCATTTCGTCAACTAAAATACGATGAAAAAAGCGGCAACTTTTGTTATAGTTTAGTAAAATCATAACCAAGGAACGCAATAGTATGTAGCTCAGTGACCTAGCGGAGGGTGGTCCAAAGTGGGTAGGTAACCCAAAGCGGGTAGGCAGTCGTATGGCCCCACATGGTGTGCAATCGGCGATGCATAAGTATGTCATGTTTTCCCGAATACCCCAGAGTTTCAATCAGTCCTAGCGAAGCACCAGTAAAGCGGCATGGCGTAACCAGACTTCAAAAAACGACATAAAAAAAAAAAAAACTCTGACGGTATGTGATTCGTAATTAGTCGAAGATCAGCTTATTTTTTTACTATCCACACTATTACGTTATTCTGAAACGATTTCACCTATATATTACAATGACCATTCTGTTTGATTTTTTTAATGCTATATTTATTGAAATAAAAAACGTGCTTTCGGGCAAAACGGGTAGGGCAAAGCGGGTAGATTTTCTATTTAAATAGGATATGTATGCGATGGTATAAACGTCAAAAAGGTATTTTTCATGGTGGCAATCGGCTAGCCTATTGATTTAATTCATTATTTTTTTATGTTTTATAAACAAATGTGCTGACTTACATTTATCTAATTTAAATTTATATTCAAAAAAATAAAAATAAATAAATAAATATATATATATATATATATATATATATATATATATATATATATATTTATCACTTCATATTTGACTGACAAATGTATCAAATCACAATTAGTAAGGCTTACCGTTTAATAATGCAAGAATCAGATTGCATTTTGATGTTCACGATCCCTACTAGAAAATAATCCAAAAATTTTCTAGTAGTATCCAAAAAAGCCAAAAACTACATATTTCGATCGTTATTCGTTAACCTACTCGCTTTAGCCACCGTCCCTTAGATACTTCAACACCCCATGTGACAGTTGAAACAAAAAAATTACTTTTGTGCCCAAAACGCGAATTTTTTTGTGATAATTCACAACATTTTGTAATAACTCACAAAAAGAGAGTACTTATGTCCAACCAGCTTGTCTGTTATTTTCCCATAGAACTCTTAATTCACACACGCACTTTAGAATTAAAGCCCTTGTATCAACCTTATCTTTATAAAATGGACTTGGTCTCACCTATAGTTTATGAATCAAACATGCGTGGTATGAGTTGTGGCGTATAGTAAAATACATCATATATCTGCCATGCATAAATAATAGCATTTCAGCGGGTGACAGGGAGAAGGAAACTGGAAAGAGAATTCAAAGATAAATGAATACCTTTGGCCCGGATGTGCAGTGAAATAAAAATGCAGCAAGACACAACTTGTTAGGAATTCAACATACGTGTTTTAGAACTACAAGAAGCACCCCATTGTAGTGCGTAGAAATGTTATGTGATTTTTTTTCTCTTCAGTCGCGACGACACAATATTTATTCTAAAATCTTATTTGTCTTATTTTGCCATATTTGAACTGTCCAATAGAAATTTTCATGGATTTAAATATGGTGGTTAGCAAAAGTATACATATTGCAATTATCTTTGGAAATTATATGCGAACAAACCCTTCCAAAACCCTCCAAGACACAAAAAACAGATTTTCCACTTCGTATCTTATTTCAACGAGATTTATCAGCTATTCATTCACGTGTCATTTAAAATAAATTAGTTTCAAAAATGAATCGATGTTTTTTCCAAAACTGCAGATGAACATAAGTTTTCAAAATAATTTTCTGGTGTTTCGGAAAATGGATAAGAAATTTCACTTTTGTCACATAACAATACAAATTAGTAGATACTTTATGTCACTATCATAAGGGAGTCACCAACGTAACGCACATTTGCTTTGACTAAAAACAAATGACAGAATATTAAGACAAGAACTATTTATCAGGCATCAAAAATCTTTGACAGAAGATTACTGATCGGTTCCCAGTGGCAAAAATTTATACAAGCACCATTGTATAGTAGTCCATATATTGTCCTGCAGAAGTGATTTTAAACAGTAATTGTTTAGTACCACGAGACGCAAAACAAGTGTAACTGCAACCAACTTGAAATTTCGGCACCTTTAAGCTGAACAGTTGCAAAACGATTTTCTTTAACAAAGAAATTTTCAAAGAGCTACAGGCAATATCTAATCATTAAAACCGTAAATCTCAAAAAGGCCGTATGGAAGGCCCACGAGGAAAGGTAAATTTCAAGTATTAAACATTTCAAGAGAAACAAACCATGTTTGTCAAGGTTTCGTTGGTATAAAGATGAGATCATCACAACAGCAATCACCTTTTTCTTCTTAGCCAATACCAACCCTTGGCTGTTGAGCCATTAGTTGACGTGCTGATCATGGGTGTCCCTGAAAAATGTTGTTTACATATTTTTTACTGTCATGCAGAGCAGCAGAACAAGCCTTCAGGTATACATCGTTCATGGTTTCGTTGTCAAATAGTAAGCCCTCTGGTAATGGCATGACATTAATACGGTGGACGTCTGTGGAAAGATTATCATGCCCTGTCCTGATCCTAAAACTTGCCACACTAACCGCACGGGGTAGTTTGTGATCGAGGGAGACTCCAGAAAATAGGTTCTCCGAGTTCTTGCCCAATGACAGCCTCTCCATCCACTAACAGTTGCAAAGCAATGACTGTAAACAATTTCTTTCAAATAAATTCTTTATGTGCAAGTTACTTCTTATGTTTTTTCATTTCATCTTACAGACTTTTAGTGTATTACTAATTTCGTAAATAAAAATAGCCAATTGATTTTGGGTCGTCTTATTGTCTATGTGTTTTGATTTTTTTTTTTTTTTTTTTTTTTTGAATTCAGCATTATTATTCTCAAAAGACGTAGACACATCAAATGATCGTTAAATCTATATATCATATTCATCTTCTATTTTCTTCTCTAAAGCTAATAAAGTTTTTTTAAATAATTTATCATTTTATATGCGTCCAATAGATCCAAATTTCGTTTTTATGCATAAAATAAAGCTTCCTGCGACTCGCAATATCTCCCCGTTATTAAAAGAGGGAAATAAAAAATACTAGTTCATCGTTGTTAACAAACAAAAAACGAAAGTATCAAAAGGTTTGACATCAAAATGTTCCTTGAATATGATTCTGTATTTCATCTATCTCTATCTAACTCTGAAATATTCTATTCGATACATTTACTTTAGGCTCAAGATATTATGTTTGTTCAAGAATCATTGTTTGATGAAGCTACTTCTTTGTCGTATCTTCGTGTATGAAATAATATCTGTCACATAGTATAAAGCTATTTTTAAACTTTTACCCTAAACGATAATAAAATTTTGTTAATGGATTTTATTTACTAAATCTATCTTAAGTTGTCGCTAATTTAAAACTGCATTTTTAAAAACAAACTTAAAAAAACTCTGTTACTTTTGATTTTTTTATATATATTAATGGGAACAACCTGAATTTCTACAATTTGTGCTGCGATTTAGTAACTTCTAAACTTAAGTTCGTCTGCAGAAAATGTTGAATAACAGCATACGACGTGTCCCCAGTTAACCTGCAAGAATTCTATTTTAGCAACCGTTAGTCCTAGAATGATACTTTCAATTGCAAAAATGGTCGAATTCAGATGCAGAATTACGATCTTGAAAGCTTGAAGACAAGAAAGAATTTAGTGAAAAATATACGAAATTCAGCTTTTTATATGGTCTCCATGTCCCCTCATTTATATTTAGGAAACTCTCAAGCATCAAGAAACAACTCGAACAAAACATTGGCAAAAAAATTTTCCTCAAACTTCGACCTAAATGTCCATTTTGCTCACACCCGTATGAATGTTGAATGTTTTTTTTTTCAGCCTACAGCTCGTGCATATGCACCTAGAACGTATAGTCAGCTGAAATATGTATTTTGACGATAACCGAGTTAATTATCACGAGTTTTTTTCGTTTTCTCTGGTCTAGTTGTGCACCTACTCTTTTGGTCGCATTCTAATGTTCCAAAAATGGTCGTTTGCATGCTTTGGGGGGCAAATCCTCGTTTATTCACTGATTCACTGATTAAGTGATGTTGTAATTTGGCGATGTATCGCTAGTTTTTTTTTATGGTCTCCGAAGTTTTGTCGCTTTGGATGTACAACTTTTCGAAAACAAAGGAACCATTTGTAGTATTCCTGTAAAATTTAATGGTAAAAGGGCATTTTATAGTCTCTAATTTACTGTTTTAAATGTGTTGTGTAATTATCTGTCAGAGTAAAATGCACCTGAAAATCGTTTGCATTCGACCTTGAACGAATCCATTTCAAAATTGGTTGCTAATAGAAGTGACGGCTACTATAATCAAGCATTGACTAACCATTTTTTTTCGTCAAGTACCGTTTTTGCTATCAATATGTAATAACTTTGAATTGAAAACTCGTGCAAAACTCTCAGTTAATTAGCACACTGTGAGAGTCGCAACTTGTTGATATTCTGTTTCGACTCTTCCTGAGAGTACCTACAATGGCGAGAGCGTTTATAACATGCCTTTTCCTCGTTCTAGCTTGAATGCAAGTGAGCAACCAGAAGTCCTGGAGTCAATCAACCTCCCCAAAACAATTCGTCGTAAGCCATAAAGTAAGTTTGTGAATATACATATATAGGTGGAAAATCTTTTTTTTAATCCTAATATCTGGACATTTTTTTAAAATAGTTTCAACAATAATATGTAGAATCTTCGTAGCTTGAAACTGACATCCAAATATACCGTTAATATATAAAATCAGATGGTTTTCCATTATTATATGCATAGTTTGCGCAACAATATTAAGATATTTTTAAATTGAAGATATAACATTTCTGTGATGTAGTTTTGCTTTTTCTAAACATTTTATTACTTTGTACGAACGAAATTATATTTACCTATTTATCCATACAGTACTACACAGACAAATTTGACACTTTTCAGCTCTTTGGTGAAATATGCATTACCGTCTTGATTTTCAGGCTTCTTTGGATGTCGCGAAACTCAAATCTCACCAATTTACAAAAATGTAAACTATTCCCCAAGGTTAAAACTTTTTTCTTTCCTAAACGGTAAAAGTTTACAGGGTTCGTTCTTGCATTTTTCTTCGCAGAAAACCTGAATTCTGTTAACTTTTTCCCACTCAAGTGAAAAAACTCTAAAAGCACTCAATTTCCCAGCACGTTATGACTGGTTACGTCTCGTTATTGCGCATTGGAAAGATAAAGTAAATTTTTCTCTGCATTTCTTGTTTGCGCATTTTTTTCCTTTTTTCCACGCCATCAACCTTCACAGACGTAAAAATATTATACTCTAAGTTTACAAAATAAAAAGCAGCCTAATTTTGCGGTTAAAAGCTCTTATGATATCAGGATTTGAAAACAGGATTTGTTTTCTATGCTGCTGAGTCAACAATCTGGCTTTAACAAATTTACATTCTTTCATTGTCTGTGGGATATCAACACACGAGTGATTCCTTCAAATAAGAAAGACTTCCCTAGCTCAAAAGAAAGATTGGAAGTCGGTTTTTAGAATGTTATGTGCCAAATAATTGTGTGTCTGCTAAGCTTTTGCTGCCACTTCATCACTTCCACACTAGGCTTGGCTTTATGAAACATTTTGTAACTGCTTAAAAAAGAGATGAAGTCTTTTTCGTAAGTGAGAACGTAAGAAAGAAACAATTTTTCATTTGTTTTATTAAAAACCATTTCATTTAAGCTTTGATCAAAAATTAAAGACTGGACATTATTTTAGCACTATCTATCTTTCTTTATTTTTTTTTCCACAAAATGTACACCCATTATATTCAATTTTTAAAAAATCCCCAAAAGGTAGTCAAGTTAACCCCATTGTGTCTCATACACACTGGGGGCAAAACCTGGGACTCAATAGAGCAGAGCATAGGACACAATGGGACAGTAAGACTAAATTTTACTATTATTATTCACAGACTGAGGTACACCAAGTACGCAGAAGAAGCAAGAACGATTGAACGGCTGCACTTAAAATATTTATAATAATAAAAAGCATTTGAGAACTGAAATGTTCTCTGAAAAATAATGTTGTAACATTGAAATAATTCACATAGAGGGATTTTAAACAATAGGAAAGATAGAATGTTAATGATAGTCAAATTCATTTTAACCTCAACAACAATGTTAATAATTTCTTTGTTGTTTTTGAACCTCCACAACCCTAGGTTTTGACAACTTCAGAGACTTCTTCAGTTTGGAGCCACAACAACTGAGAGTAATGTATTCAGATTAAAATTATTAAGAAACTTTCAACAACAAGAATAGTTTAGTATCAGCAGATGTTATACATTTAAAGCTTATGCTCATGCATAAGTTTTAAATGCTTTCTTTAGATGTATTAAAATGTCATTGAAAATAGGGGAAAACACTGGATATGGGCATTCTTTTTGTTTTTGTCTTCTGGAGCGTTCGGGAATCAGGATTTAGGATCATTTGAGCTTAAAAACTTAAGCAGTGAGGCCCAACCAACGATCCGCAAAGCCGATCCGAGTCACCCGTTGTTATGTTCGATGCTACGAATTGAAAACTACGTTCTGGAAACTATATCAATAGTAAAATGCATGTGACAGAACACATTTTTTTCCAATACCAGCATTCATATAGCCCTCCAAGTCTTGAGACATGCAAACCAGGGAAAACCATATTAAGCTAGTTTAATAGGAATTCAATCCACTCTGAAATTGGGGAAGAGGGCATTGTTGAACAATGAAAAAACTGGCTAAGCTTTCGAGTCATTGAGAACTTTTTTTTTTTTTTTTTTTTTTTTTGCGTTCTCAGTGTTTATGCAATTTTAATGTTTAAATTGCTTCATTTGAGGAAAAAGTAAAAATCTCGACAATTTTGAACGACAATCATTGAACGATAATTTTCGTCGTTAGGAGCAAGCATCAGCTTACAACCAAAGTAATTTAAAAATTAGCAAAGCATGTAATCACAACATGACATACTGTAAAATGTTCAGGAATCTATTCAGTTTCTGCTTTTGTATCAACTGCTGGATTAATTGGCGGTAATTTGAGGGTAATTATTATTTTTTATGCATAGGACTTATTTATTTTATTTATTTACTAGCTGTGTCACCCGGTTTTGCATGGTCTACTACGAAATGAATGTTATGTCAAGTGACGCGTGTTCAACAATCAGGCTTAAACAAAAAAAGAAAATCTGCGAAATTTCTCTACAGATTGCGGAAAATGACCAAAAAAAAAAGGAAACATTTTAAGTCCCTTGATAAGAGCCAAAGCCTCAAAACAATAGCCGGAGTTTTATTTGTTCATTTTTGAAAAAAAAAAAAAAAAGCAACAGATGTTCTTTCTCAATGATTTTCTTCATGCTACAGATTTAAACGAAATCGTTGTCCAACAATGACCGTGATCAACAATAAATTTCTAATTGAATGCGTACCTAAATTTTAGCGTGAAGTTAACTAAAAACAGTTATAATTTATGTTATAATTGCCTTGGAACATTGGAAAAATATTTATCTGATATTGAAAAATAAGGGGTTTCAATGGATATTTTATTCTAATTTTTGCTAGCATTTTTCGGCCCTCATAAAAAGGGAAGACGCCATTTTCGGGTCCTAAAATTAAAAATCGAACAATACGATTTTATTTTAGCTTTTGACCCCCTCCCCCCTACATTCCTTTTCGGGTGCCCACCTCCCTGCAAAATCTGGTGGAGATCCGACTTAAACTTTGGATTTGTATAGGGAACATACAAACACATAGATACACATGCATTCGTTGTTTTATTTATATAGATTCGTAACTTTAATGTTTTGGGGCCATTGAGCTACTTTCTCAAGAGATATTTAAGTTGTGATTTTACCGTAAACACGGAAGATATTCCGCTATACGTAGCCTTTCGGAGAAAAGCGTACCAAGTTATTTCGACTTTTTAATTCTTAAATGAAAAAGTATTTGGATGTATTTTAATCGTAGCTAAAATAAACTTAAAATACGTTTTTCCGCATTTCGATTGATAAAAAAAAAAAAAAAAACTACACTTGTTAATGTTTGCAAATTACCTGACTATATTAAAGCATACAGGTATCTAGCTTAAAAATTGCTAAATATATTTTACTTACGTTACTAAAGTATCCGAAATAAGTTGTTTAAATCCTTAAATATTTTCAAATAATTAACAACTATTTTATTTTTAAAACTTTTCTCATGGAGCGACTATGATGCAAAAATTAGAAACAAATTTTGATGTTCTATTAGCAAGCGATTTCTACAAATGGAACATTATACATTAATTGCTTCGTTTGCATTTTTTAAATAGTGGGTTGCTTGCACAAATCTACGAAATTTTGCTTGCATCGATTTGCCTTGCAAATTCCTAATCAGTAACGCATTGCAAAATAAATTTGAAATGACTTCAATCAAGTGCTACCTACTTAATTACCAAAACAGCTGATTCCAAAATAGTACAGCTCTTAAGTTAGTAAGAATTCAACAATCGTTTGCAGGCAGAAATAGAAGTGCTAGAATCTGAACGCATTAATCAGTCATTGGTGATGAAGGCTATTAATACGATTTTTAGTTCGTTAGTTCGTGCGACCTACTCATCAAAAATTGGAACAAAAACGCAGTTACTTTGAAATGAAAAAAAATCCTGCACTGAAAAAAATAAACACATAATAGAGAAAAATAATTCTCATGTACCAAAGACTTATTTAATTTCCATTTTTTAACTGCTTGTTCTAAAGTTCTCTTGGGCAGTTGAACTGATTGGAAAAGGATACTGTTCAGTGACGAAAGTATAAATTTTGCGTTTTACACATCATCAAAGCAGCGTATTTACGCATCTGAAACAAGAGATATTTCATACAAAATGCCTGAAACCCTTCAAAAAAAACTTAAAGGGTAAAGTTTTGAGGATTTTTGTGTTTTGTGAGTAAAAGTAAAATCGTAAAGATATCAATAAAATCTGAAATATTTTATGATGCTCTCAGCGACAGAATGGTTATTCGTATTTTATTATTTCAATAGAATTCAATTAAGGATCTACGCAGCACAAATCATGCGTCTCCCTAGCCAGCAGTTAAAGTCACCAGATTGTAACGGTACATACACTAGTGCGAGAAGAATTTTCTTCTTTGGGGAGAAGAAGAGATAGTTCGTAATGGCCTTTACGAGTATATGTATTACCATGCAGTGTTGGCAATAAGGTTTAAACTCATGAATCTTCGAAGGGGCTACCTTCTGCTGCTAAGTCGTTAAAACTATTTGTGAAATTTAAGAGATAAAATGCAAAAAATCATCTTTATAAATTGCACAAAAAAATGAGAAACCTCGTGAAATTATAAAGCAGCATCTATATTGTCTACTAGTATCATTATCTCTGAAAGTTAATTATCTTCAAATTTTTTACTCAGCCCTTACATCTCTTTGTTTATAATGCTTGAAATTAGCTTATTATTAAGCTATTTAGTACAGGATTTATGAACGCATATATTGAGAAGTAAATAAACCACGAAGCACATCAGACTCCCTAACAATTCTACTTAAAAGCAATTTGTCTCCTGCTTTATTTCTTTAAATCGTTATTTTCCAGTTCTTATGTGCTTTTAACGTCATCAATCTCTTCTTATTCTTTCTCATTATTGTTGATCACGGCAATGGTGATTAAAAACCTTTTTTGTGCATCTGTTGTCTTTCATTCTTCCCATACGTCCTAACTATTACAACCTTTATGCTTTATGGAGTTTATTATATCCCTTTCTTAAAAACATTTTTGAATTTCATTGTTGTATTGTTCCGTCCAAAAATTACTTTCTCTGATTGGTCCAAAACAGTTCATTTAAGACTTAGACTGCAATGAGTCACTAGACAGATCCCTTTATGAAGCATTTAACCAGGAGGGATGCACACAAAAATAAAACAAAACAAATTCTACAAAATGGAAAAAAAATAATAAATAAATAACTCATTTCAACTATAAAAATATTGTTTGTAAGTTGAGAAAGTTAGGGTACCTATAAAACATTTTGAATGTATTTATCAAAAGTTTAATTACACGCAAATAATATATATATATATATATATATATATATATATATATATATATATATATATATATATATATATATATATATATATATATATATTTCTTTAGTTTATTCCAGAGAATATACGAGATTTTACAAAATAATAATAATAATAATTTGTATTTCATTTACTTATCATTTTTAATCCCGACCCAAAAAGAGGTGTTTTACGACTCTAACGTGTGTTATTGTAATCCTGGGACATCATAGCTACTAAGCGGATGAACCACTTCTGATCTTTTTTCTTTTTTATTTCCTTTTACAAAAAACGAAAGTATTGTATTCGCAAAAAAAATTTCCCTCAAAAATCGATCTTAATTTCTATTTTACGCACCCCCCGAATGAACACTGAGTTTTTTTTTTCGATTCGACTACACGTGAATAAGTGCCTAAGAATGTATAGACACGCGAAATATTCATAATGACGATTCCCGAGTTAATTACAACGCATTTTCTCGTGACGTCTTTATGTGCGTATGTATGTATGTGCGTATGTTCGTATGTGCGTATGTATGTCGCATAACTCAAGAACGGTAAGTCTTGAGTACTAGAAAGTTGAAATTTGGTACGTAGACTCCTAGTGGGGTCTAGTTGTGCACCTCCCCTTTTGGTTGCATTCGGGTGTTTCTAAAGGGGTCTTTTGAACCTTTTTGGGGGGAAATCATTGTTAATTTCGATGTAAATTCAAGTGGTGTAATAATTTGGCGGACACTTGGCGATACATCGCCAGTCTTTTGGTCGCCAAGTTTTGTCGCTAACAATTTGGCGATTTTTTTTTTTTAAATCTGTTTCAATGTCGCCACTCCTGGTGATATTTAGAGAGTAAACTATTGAATCACATTAAAATTGCCAGTAATGGGGAAATGACATTAAATTGGAATAAAAGGAAGTCATGTGATGCACACATCAGCTCGTTTTTTAACGTTTGGAATCAGATTTTATGCTTTTCTATTATTATTTATTTAAAGTTACAAATTAGGTCCTACTGCAGATGGGGAGGTTCTGGGTTCAAATCCCAGTTAGGGATGTACTTTTTCTCTCCTGTCTTTGTCCTTTCCTTGTGTGAATGTATTGTGTTGTGAATGGTTGCCTACCCTATAAACGAGTCTTTATGGTATGCATGTACTGTGGAAGTCGGACTTCACACTAAATTACGCTAGAGTAATAAAAGTGAAGCAGCGTACCCCAAAACTTGCCAACCTAGCTAGCACAAGTCAACAACTACCTTAGATTTGATCTGGAGTGTTCTAGTCAGTGGTGTGCAACGTACTTCTAGTGGGTCATGGTTCTCAGTTGTGTTAAACGTTGCAAACCCTAAATTATCTTCTGGAACCTTACAAAACAGTTGCTCATCTTCATTCGGTAATGAAAAAAGTATGGAGCCAAATAACCATAAATTAGATTCTGAAAAGAGATGGAAACGTCACATTACTAAAACAAGAATGTAGCACTGGCAGCAACCAATCTTTGTTTTTTCAAATTTTCTTTTCGTTTTTGTGCTTTTCCATGTTGTCTGGAAAAAAATTAAATATACTTAAATTTTATAGGTGTTCTGAACCGTGTTCGAATCAATTTTTTCTTTTTTTATTTATTGGTAATATTTATAATTAGACCTTGTTAAAAGTATATTTATTTACAATCATGAATATTTTGTAAAAATAAAATACACGTTATGGATATTTAAATAAACTTTCATTTTACTTTATGCAAAATATTTTTTACGGCTCCGCCCGTTCGAAAAAATTTCCTTCTTTTTTTATTTACAGTTGATTTTTTTTTTAATTTTTCTTTCATTTACTACCAGTCTCAGAATGAGTCAGATTTGTCGAGAGCTTACATTCAATATAAATTTAGAAATGACCCATTTTTTACTTATTTTACTTGCAAGTGTAAAACTATTTCTACCACCCGATGTCAAAAAATTCTTTTTGAAAAGGAGAGAAAGAAATATTATAAATTGGATTATCCTTGTCTTGTAACACATGGGAAACAAATAGATTTTGCAAATTAATAGCTTGAAATGTTCTTAATGTAAGAATATTTATCTAGGAGTAATCATTAATTGATTAGGAACTACATACTTGTAATTATAAGTGTGACGCCCTCAGAATCAAAATGCTTAGGTGCTCATACGTATCACACACTTCATTTTGAACAAAATCAACACTTTCGTTATGACAGAATCAGTATATATTTCTTTCAGTTTTGAATAATGGCGTAGTACTCGAACTCTCAACTTCGTATCATTTTTCTATGACAAATACTTCCTATATCATATTTCAATGCTTACAAAAAATATTCTTTCATTGAAACATAATCTGTAGCTGTCATAAAATAAATATGATATTTAAAGAATAAATCATATTTCATTCGGGCATTTTCCTCTAACCCCTGAAGGAATGATATGTTTAAGCTTCAGTAAAATATATATGAAACAAATTTCAGTTTAGAAGATCCTCCAGTGTTGCATGGTTGTTAAATATTAGTACATGGATTACAGCTGCGATACAAATGCATACAGCATGATTTATTGGGAAAAAATCTTCAGGAGTAGCAGTTTTTGGTTTCGTAACAAGAGAAAAAAAATAAACCCGAAACCGATCACACAAAAGTGCGTATCCACTCAAACGAATGATATAGGATTTGATTAAAATTGCTTTTTACAGTAGCAAACTACATATTTCTTGAAAGTTTTTCTCAAATCAAATTTGAGGAAAAAAAGAAAAATTGAATTTTCTTGATAGGATTAAATATCAAAGTTAAAGAAAGATTCATTTTTTCAACTGAAATCTGTAACTGAAATCTGATTTATGATTTAAAATAGTGTTCCAATAACGATAAGCAATCCTTTTCCTTTTCTTTTTTTTCTTTGTAACTTTTTATATTATGGTACTTCGTTCTTCTTTGCCAGTACTGTGATAGTTATTTCTTTTATGATTGTATAATTTTTACAAATCTAAGCCATAAGTAGTGTTTTTCTGCAAGCATTTTTTTTTTAATTTTGAGGGAGGGGGTTCAATGTCATTTTTCCTCTATTTAATCATTTTTCAAAAATAGTAGGGAAAAAAGGATCATCCAACAATACCTGATAGCCATAAAAGACAATTTTTATGATGTAACTCTCATACTTTCTTTTCATCACGTATAATGCTTTTGTAGTTTATAGAGTAACTAGCTGCGTTGCCCGGCTTTGCCCGGTCTACTTTGAATATAAAAAATGTGTCAAGTGACGTATATTCAACAATTAGGCTTAAATAAAAGAAAAAAAAGTCATCATGCAAAATTTTCCTCCCAAACAATGACGACAGATATTAAAATACTTTTAGGAAATTAAATCGACAAAGGTGGATTTAAAAAGCGTATATATGGAAACACAAAATGAAATAAACTAAAGAAACACAAGAAACTAAAATGCGAAAGAAAATGGTTAACAATTTGAATGGAAAAGAGATTTTTTGAACTTGATTTAAAAAGGCACATATTTTTTTTCCCTTTCGAGATAGAAGCTTATATTTTCGACCGTAGATCGAGATGGATCTGGAATAAAACATATCGCTTTATCCAATGGTATCATAAAGAAAACTGTATGACAATTCCTTCAAATTTTATTGATAGATTTAATGAAGAAAGTAGTGCCTAAATTTCAGCTAAGCCTAAAAAAATTCGAGCAAAAAATGCAAACAACTACCGCCGTAATTAAGTTAGAGCACTAAAACAAATTGCGAAGAACGCGGAAAATTCTACCCTTTCCAACGATATGTAATATTAATTTATGCAAGTAATTTTTCACCCCCATATTTGGGAATTTATGTGAAAATTAGGCCTAAATTGGTGTAAAAAAAAGAAATACTCGCCATTTTTTTTCCAAACTAGTCTGCAAACCTTTCCGGGGCTAAAAGGAACAAACTGTGAAAATTTGAGCAAAATCGGCTGGGTAGCTCTCGAGTTTTGCGCGTTTAAAGAAGCAGACTCTTTTTGAAGACTTCATTTTATACTATGTAGAGATATGGAATATCACCCTACTATATGAAATTCATTTTCAGAAAGATGAAAATTCTTAGTACCTATGTTATACATTTAAATCCAAGTTACCCATCATCGTCCCTCTAATGTTTTAATGAATACCCGTTTTTTTTTTCTTTTTTTTTCCAAATTTTTACGACAACAGCATTAAGTACACTTAACGACTTAATAATACGTAAGTATTTTTGCTGTATTATATCTATGTAAGTGTAATAATAAGTAAAAAGTCAACAAGTTCAAGTTGATGTAATTAAAAGATAAAAGTATCATTTCTTTACAAATTTTATATTTTCTGGAGTTGTGAAAATATTTTTTTCCTTCTAGCTCAGCTAGTGATTACAAAATGAATGGTGAAAACGTCAATCACTTCACACTAACTTTCACCACACTAATTTCAAAATACTGGTAAACGCTTTAAATATAACATGAATCGTAGTTGCCTACATATTATGTAACGTTTCAGATTTTATTTTAAGTTTTTGTATTGCATGTTTGAATTAAATGTTCTTCAATATAAAAAGAGGGATTGTATTTTCGAAATCATACGCTTGTTTAGAAGAAAAAAGATGAGGAAGATTAATTTTAATACTTGGAAAGAAAAATAATTCTTAAGGTTAGAATGATATTCTGTCGATAATTCTATGCAAATATTAATTGTATGGTAGAAAAAGTTAGTTCAATGGTGTCTTTAAATATTTTAAATTTTATTTACATGAAAAGTACCACCTGCTTTGTCTAGCAGTCAGAGTAGTCTGACTGCAGATGGGGAGGTTCTGGGTTCGAATCCCTGCTCGGGAATGAATGTATTCTCTCTCCCGTCCTTTTCCTTTCTCGGTTTAAATGTGTTGTTGTGCTGTGAATGTTTGCCTACCCTATAAACTAATCCTGATTGCATGTGGGAACTGTGAAAGTCAAATTTTACACCATATTGCAGTGCACTTGGAAAAGTGACGCAACGCATCCCAAGCTTCGCCAGCATAGTTAGCACAAGTAGACAACAACACGAAAAGTACTTGTACTGAACGGCTGTAGATTAGTAGTCAGTTTGTTTCAGGTTATCAAATTTGCTGAAATAGTTTCAATTTTTATTCGGTAAGTAACATTTTTTCAAGTAGACTTTTTTTATTCAAATCCTTTTAATACAGAAGTGCTTGCGGCAGCGTTTTAACTAGATGATTTTGACCGTGTTTAGAGCTGGAGTGATCTTTCATGGAAGATCAATAAAAATCGGAAAGCTCAACTACGGTTTAATTGATAATGGTTATGCTTTTTTTTTTTTTTTTCGCTTTGATTTATCATGCGTTTGTTATCTTACTAAATTAAAAACACTGTTCTTAAGGTTCTTCTACTACAGATCTGCCTATTAAAAATCTGGACTATGGAATTTTATAAAACTTATCCCATAACGCTTTAAGAAAACGAATTTGTCTTTTTTTTTAACAATGAGAGTTGTTTTTTTCTTATTTAAGCGGAAAATGTGCTCAATTGAAATATTAGTTTTAACCAGGGCTTTATTTCTAACACAAGAAGTGCGAGAGTGCCATGCTCTTCAAAGTGAATAAGTAGTTCACAATTCCGCAAAATATGTCAAAAAAAAAGGAAAAGAAAAGAAAAGAAAAGAAAAACAAATCATCGAAAAAAAGAAAGTAAAGAAAAAAAAAACTTTTACCCACTTCTCCCAATTAACTCTAGTTTGAATTCTGAAACTTTGAATTCAAATTATGTTTTCGCAATCACGAGTTGCGACAAGACCTTACTCATTAGAGTTATTGTTTCTAGAAACGGCACTCCCTTCCCTCTCTCCAAGCATGTCCCTCCTCCTGGGTGGTTACGTGTGTATAGTTGAGTGTGTGCGTGTGTGTGTGTGTGTGTGTGTGTGTGTGTGTGTGTGTAGGCTTACGTGTGTGCACGTAGGCGTGTGTATGTGTGTACAGACGCGCGCGCGTAGGCGAGTGTGTATGAGCATGCATGTGCAGGACCTGGACGCCACCACCCAGCAGAAATTTATTCCAGGGGACAGTGCTCAGGACCCGAGTCCGGTGGGCGGTGGTGCTGCAGAGGCCCCTGGTCCAAGCTGAAAAGGAACCACAACATCAAGGACGGTCAAGTGAAGACAATAAGCAATTGTGATTGCTCAAAAAGACAAAATGCACAACACTTCTTATTAAAGTCTTAAAAGTTAAGTATTTTACTTAATCTAAGAAGAAAAGCATGCTTAAAACATTTTGTAAATATCGCAAAACCTACGACGGTTTACGGAACAGTATGTTTGTTAGTCATAGAATTATTTTTTTGTTAGTAAACAAAGCAACAATACGGGACATTTGTGGGTCTGAGGTAGAAGCTTCGATTCGAAGTCCAGGATTCTATTCCCACAGAAACTGCGGGTTAAGTCATTATCGAGGGCCCTAAATGATTCCAAGGTCTTCTCGGTTTGGTTTGTCCTGAAAGACAAACGTGTTTTTTTTTTTTATTTGAAAAACAAAAAATACATGAAGTGATCGCATAATCATTGCTCTTGGTAAATAGCGGGTTTTTTTTTTTCTTTTTTGATACAAAATGCAGTAAAAATTACATTATGTGAACCCAAACTATTGTTAGAATATAAATGTACATACTAGGAAAATAAAGTTATTATAATACTAGCGACAAAAATAATTATCAATCCGGAACCCCTTAATCTCCGGAACCCCTGCCCCTATTTGAAAAATTCCTTCACTATATGAAAGATGTTTTCTTACTGAGTGACATAGGCTATAATTCAAAAAAATCCGATAAATAGTTCTTTTTTTATTCCAATTTAGGCCCAAATTTCACATAAATTTTCGAATGTGGGAGTGAAAAATTACTTGCACATATGAATATTATATATATCGTTGAAAAGGTTTGAATTTTCCGCGTTCTAAACAACTTGTTTCAGTGCTTTAACTTAATTGCGGCGGGAGCAATTTGCGTTTTAAGCTAGAACTTTTTTAGGCTTAGCTGATATTTGGGCACTACTTTCTTCATTAAATCTATCAAAAAAAGTGAAGGAATTGTCCCACAGTTTTCTTTTTGACACCATTAGAAAAAGCGACATTTTTTACTTCAGATCTCTCTCGACCTATGGTCGAAAAACGTAGCTTCTTTCTTCAAAGAAAAAAAAAAGTTACCAGATTTTTGAAATCAATTTCGAAAAATGTCATTTTGATTTAGGATGTCAACCATTTTATTTTCGCGTTTCCACAGTTACGCTTTTTCAATCCATTGTTTCTTTCTTTATTTTGCATTTAATTTCTTTAACTTATTTTATTTCGTGTTTCCATGGTTACGCTTTTAAAATACATCCATACAAATACATAAAATTTTGCATGGTGGTTTTTTTTTCTTTTATTTAAGCCTGATTGTTGAATATCTGTCACTTGACACAATTTTTATTCTCAAGGTAGACCGGGCAAAGCCGGGCAACGCAGCGCTTAATATATAAAGATTTGAAAGCTGCTGTTAATGTGATTTTATACTTCTTTGTTTGTTTGGTGAAACATTTATTTTTGCCAAAGAAAAAACATCCGCTTCACTAGCAAAAGGGTTGGATTCCGGTAGCGTGGTCACTTGGCGGCTTAGGCGCTGAGCAGTTCAGTCTAGGATTATTATTTTAAAGCAACCGTAAATGTAATTCATTGTTTTGGTGATTTGTTTTGAAAGAAAAGAAGCTGTTGATTTTTTTCTATCCGAGTGAAATGTACGACATTTTCTTCTTTTTTCTGACGATAATTTTTGAATGTTCCACGGGATGGGTTTTTTTTCCCCCGTTAGACGGATGGATTATGATAGCGTGGTTGCTGGGCGAGTTTGGCGATAAACAATAGTGTTGCGGAATTCTTTTTACTTTTAAAAGATATTATTTGATGTTTTTTTTTTTTTTTTGTTTTTTTTTTTTTTTTTTTTTTTTTTTTTTTTTTTTTGTTTATTCGGCGAAATATTTTAAATTGCGGTAAAAATCGCTTCACTCGCTAAATAGAGTTTTAAAGCGACTGTAAATCTAATTTAATGATTTGGCGAAAAGTTTTAAATTCCAAAGAAACTTTAATAGTTCTTTTTTCTTTTTTTAAAGGTGTGTGTGCGCATTTTATACAAAGAAAAATGATAATTTCACATCAGGGGGGGGGGCGTCAATTTTTTTTTATTCAACGAACTTCCATTAAATTTTTAGCAAGGCATTGCTGTGCGGGTACTGCTAGTTATTAAATAAAGGAACACCGATAGAGGCGATAATTGTGGTTAAATCTGTCACAGTCCTGTGACAAGGAATTTCCTCTCTTTGTGCTGTAACTATTTTTTGTGTTGTGTTTATGTTAATAAAGAAGTACACCGTCTTGAGACAAGAGCTTTTCATAACTTAATAGTGAATATTAACTTCGACAATTTAGTAAAGAAAAAAAATTCCATACTATAGTTTTTATAATTAAAACAATATGCATTAACTCGCAATAGAGGAAAAATATGCTTTATAAGAAATACCTTAAGAAAACGAAGATTCGCCTTGGGAAAATAATACAAAATTGACAACGTAAAGAGGATCTTTTTAAACATAAACAAACGGAAAAAGCAACTTGATAAGAAATATTTTGCAACAAATAAAAAATCAAATGTAAAAAGATTTATATTTCACATTTTTCAACCTTTTTTCACTAAATCCATGAAAGCATCGGAAAAGAATAAAATTTTTGTCGTCCCCATCCAAATGCATGCTCTGATATCTTTTCCTAAATCTTCTCAAGTCGTTCTCATTTTTCTGTCTCTTCCAATTACGTTCTCTTATTTCAAACAGACGAAACATTTTCAATAAGCTATCATATGCAAATGTCAATAGCAAATGCGAGACAGGGAAAACTTTCGCAGGCTTTGATAAAATATTCAGAATACTGGATTTTGCTTTTACACAAATCCTTGTCTGTGTTTTGTCTGATAAGACGCAGGCAAGCTTATCACATTTATTAAACGCTGAATATTAAAAATTTCAGGATCTACTAATTGAAAGTTTTGAAACACGACGAACGATGTGAATGAATTTAATAGAGCATAATCTTTACTAACATGAATTAAATCAGCAATTAGTCATTCTTTATAAAAAGAAAAAATGCATAATCAATTTAAATTTAACTTTGCAGTAATACAACAGAGGAGTACACCAATGAGGATGGGAGGTCACAGTGACCTCCCATCCTGACCTGAGGTCACTGTCTGGCGATTCGGCAAAATTATCACCAATAGGGGAAATTTGGAGTTTAATTCAGAAAAATTATCATCATTCGGCAAAATTTGGAGCTCTATTTGGGGAAATTATCATCATTTGGCATAATTTGGAGTTTCATTCTAGAAGTTCAGAATTTCCGCTCACCCAAAAAATTAAGTTCGGGGGGCCCTTGAGTACATATAAAAATTATCCAAACTGTAAAAGACCACGTTAATAAAAAATTATTAAATAAAAACAAAAAACCCGATTGCTTAAAAACCAAAAAAACTAAAAAGAAAAATGTATAAGCCCAGTAGTTTAGAATGTTATTAAGTACTACTGAATAACTACACCGTTGAAATAGTTTTATAACCGTACACAGATAACACATCATAAATTCAAAAGCAGAACAGAAGGATCAACAGTCGGGGCCCATTCCTTTCTGATTCAAAGAACCCCGTAAAATTTGAATGGGCGCCGACTGTTGATCCTTCTGTTCTGCTTTTGAATTTATGATTTGTCTTATCTGTGTACGGTTATAAAACTATTTCAACGGTGTAGTTATTCAGTAGTACTTAATAACATTCTAAACTACTGAGCTTATACATTTTTCTTTTTCGTTTTTTCGGTTTTTAAGCAGTCGGGTTTTTTGTTTTTATTTAATAATTTCTTATTTTACACTTTTTAGTTAATTTTCATTGACTTAGTTCTTATGATTATAAAACGGTACATTTCGCAACCTTGTCATTTCGTTGAGAGAGTTTGTTTGTATCGTTAGGTTTATTAACTTGCGATGGACCAAGTCCCTCTAGGTACCTAAATCGGTTTAACTAATAATAAACTCGGCCTAACTCTGCTAAATGTGCTTGACCTCCGGCAAAAATGCACGAACTTAAGTCAACCACAGCACAGCTATATAAACAGCCTGTATAACTCATGATGACTTGAAATCGGAAACGTCGACAGTCAAATCTTTCTCGCAAAACTATAAAAGTCTCTCAAGAAAGTACACGTCACGAACTTCAGTCCCTTGAATCAAGGCAAAAACAAATGCAACATGTTAGAGATTAAAATCGAATTAGTAGACTCCCTTTCTTTTGGTGCTTATTGCACGGGTTTATTTTGATAAGGACTACAATCTGAGTGCCTTGCCCTCGTTAGGCATAATATATTTTTTATTACAGTACAGCATACATATAAAGAACACATGAAATAATTTACATCAGAAAGAGGGGAAGTACATCCGAAGCGAGGGTGTCTTGACCCACCGCCTCAAGTGGGAGAAGCAATCGCTTAGACCACTCGGCCAATGAGCCCCCAATTAGTAGGCTTAGTAAACAAGAAATTCAGGCTGTGGGAACTACCTGCATTTATCGCACGCAGGTAGCGTGCGGCACAGTGTGCGACACCCAGCGTGCGCCGATCCCAAACTGACAAAATGGCAACTGGTTTTTGAAATGGTACTTTTGATTACTGTCATGTGTTTAGTGACACTCACAAGTTTAAGACAAATCGATTGACGTAAGAATTACTGAAATTGGCCAAGGCGTTTAGCCTGTAGAACGCCACATAGGGACGGACATACATACATACATAGACTGATAAACAACATTACCCTCCTTTGCGTCGCTTACGCGCAGTCGGGTAAAAAGAATAAAACTACGTTAAAATGCAAAAATTTGAGAAAAATTACAGACACGTGTTTTGGAGCTACAAGTAGGGGAGGGGGCCCCAAAGCGGCTAGGTCTTTGTATGTAAGCGGTTATGCATACGTACGTCGTGTTTACATGAACACCCCCGAGTTTAATCAGTCCCAATGAAGCAGCAGTGAAGTGGCATAGCGCAATGAAGCTTAAAATTTAAAAAATGATACATTTCTTTTAAAAGTTGAATTTTTGTATTTTGTGATTAGTCGAAGAGCAGATTATTTTTTTTTTATTGTCAATAATATTACGCTATCCTAACACCATCCCCTACAAACTACGATAATCATTTCGTTTGTTTCTTTTTTATATTTAAGGTTATAATTATTGAAATAAAAAACGTGCCTTTGGTCAAAGCGGATGTAGGATTTAATCACATATTGATTTATAATTTCTTGACTCGTGTGCTGACTCAGATTTTCTATTTCAATAGGATAAGTTTAACTTTTAAAAGTTATCTTTTAGGATGGTAATTAATCAGTCTATTAATATAATATGTTATTTCTTTATGTTTTATAAACAAATGTGGACTTTAAATTGGATAAGTACAGCTGTTTAATATATTTTGTACAATGGCAGGTAGCTAGTCAACTATTTTAATCGTTTATAACTCCATATTTGATAGGCAAATGTACCAAACCACAATTAGTTAAGCTTACCCGCTCTGGTCTCCCTGGTACGGAAAGGCGGGTTTTTTCAAATGTTTGTAAAGTTTGATAATAAATAAATATCGAGTCTGAAATAATACAAAAATCACTTTTTATATTTAAGTTCAAGAATCCTATTGGAAATAAACCGAAAACCGAAATTGTTGCGGTAAAAATCAAAAAGTACAATTTTAAGCGCTTTTTGAAAACCTACCCACTTTGGGCCAACCTCCCCTAAGCGAAGAAAAGAAACCACTGCAAACACAAGAGTATTTATTTATTTCTTACTTCCAAAAAAGTTAAATTTTTAGGCCCGAACTATTTCCTTTTGATTATTAGTACTTAATTTGTGTCTTTTTGTATATATGATTATACTATGTGTATATATGTTTTTTTTTTCTTTTTGTCTATTTAGAAGAATATTTTTGTCCGTCTCTTTTTTTCTTTTTTTTTTTTGTTATTTTTTGCATACTGGATGACTGATTTTAGGCAGTTATGTTTAGGGTGACAAAACAAATAAAATACCGTAGCAAAAGCCCTTTTTCTCAGTGTTTTGAAATTACGCTTGAAGAGTTTTCGCCAATTAAAGTCAAACTACAGCCCTACCTGTAACTATTATCCCTAAACTGTATCCACCTAATGGACGGATGTGCTGTTCGAGGAGCTAATGGCCCACTTCTCACAATAGTTTATATGTTAATTACAAATCAAGTAAGACAACAGTCGACACTTAATGTGATCCAGTGTAATCTAGGGGGGGGGGAATGTCAGTGTTCAATAAAATATGGTGAATTCCAGGAAAAAGGAGACATGACAGTTGAATTTTAAAAATTATTATTCTGCCACTTGCCATACATACCATTCTCTTCAGAAATACATGACTTTCTTGAATCTTAACTTGTTACTCCCTAATAGTTTGATGACTTTTAGAAAATCAAGTGCAAAATCAAGTTTTCTCTTTGCGTTTTTACATAACAAAAAATCTCTTTTTTGTTACATACTGTAACTTCAATAAACTTGTTATCAGCATGTAATATTTAGGTTAATTTTTATCTTTTGAATGTCTAGTTAAACTTTTTGGTAAATAATTTAAATTTCTTTTTTTTTTCAACCATGAAATAGGTCCATTACTAAGGTGGCAATTTGATGTCCTTCCATTACCAAAATACTACATCTCAGTTAGTTCATCAAGAATTTATTGGGTATAAAAACTAATGTTTTCTTATGCGAAGCAGAATTATGTCCCTTTTCATGGAGGCATAGTTAGAATTTTAATATAGATTTAATTTATATGGTTTTAATGGTAAGGTAAGGACAAAATAATACGGTAACGGAAGGGCATTCAACTATAAGCTGGTACAGGGTAAAATTTCAGAATGCTAGTGCAAAACAAACTATTATTTGCAGTTAGTAGTCACATTTAAAACATATATAAGTAACATTTGTACAAAAAGGTTTTGTGCTTTTATGTAATTATTAACCTTTTAATTTATTTTTTTTTTAAACTGTTTCATAATTTTATTTCTTCTATTGTCTGTGATGAAAATCATGAAAACAACACTTAAAAACTCCTAAGCATGTGAAAATCATTTTGGTACGACATGTTTGCGATATGACAAGCCAATTAGAGCAGAAAAATTTGCTTAAGAAACTGGAAATTTATATTGGAACAATACAATATTGAAACTGCTTTTAGATTTGTTGCCACAAATCACAGTAAAGGGCTGTTGAGAGCTTTCATTTAACCGTAAAACGTAGTGCGACTATATCATGCCTTGCATCGGAAAACTGGTACCATGAGAATTCAAAACCATTGACTTTGTGACAACTTGCATGCATTACATAGTCGTCCAATCACTTTTTTTAAATGTGGTTACGTCTGTGTAAGGATAAAAAAATAATATATTTAAGTTCTTTAAACGTTGAATACTTGCAAGTAATTACGACAGCAAGTTGAATGGTGTTCAATACAAAGTTGGCAAGTTTTCACTTCGGATAAAAAACACAATACTTAACAAAAGCACCGTTACAGCTGCAACAGTTTTCATGTCGAAGTGATGATTCATACATGGCATCTCTTATCAGGCACGGAACACAACGGTTCATAACCCTGTAGCAAGCAAAAAAGTGGTGAAATATTTATACTAATCAAACGTTAAGAAGTAGGATGCAGTTGTTGGTGCAGAACAAGACTTCGAACGCAAACTTTTAGAAAACAGGTTTCCTTAAGAATGAAACAATCTTACGGTATTTCAGACTTGTTTTCATTCTGAAAATTTCTCTCCCCCCCCCCCCCCTCTCCCTCGTCATCCCTCTAGTATAAAGTTTGTAGGCAAGGACGAATCCAGCATGCTGCTTTAGCAGAGATCTTTATCGAAAAGCAGAGGGAGCCATGACTTATAATCGTGCACAAATACGACCTTTCAGGTTCTCCACGGGAACTTTCTGGAAAAGGAAGGCCGAAAACCCAATTTAGACTATCAACGGTTGCATGGGAGGGAGAGGGGTCATGACCCCTGATCACACTCCTGGATCAAAATTTGATTGGAGATTAGTCTCCCTTCCACTAGTTCCTTTCTCCTTCCGCCAAATTGTGCCATGGGCCCCCTCCATTTTTGTCAATAGGTACACACAAGTAAACTTATAATCACTTTTTTTCGTTCCGGGCCTGTTTTTAGTGCGGGGAGCACCCTCTCCACTTAATAGTCGGAATTTTGTTATTATCAATCCAATTCGTTTATTATTATCAATCCACATTCGTATCAAAATGATTTAGTCCCTACTCAATCGAAGGCTACCGGTTAGAATCAAAGTTTCTTCTTCAAAGTTTTTATAGGTTTTTATCATTTAGACTTAATAGTATGAATTTTTAACCTTGTTGCTATAGCCATGAACAGGAGTGTCCGGAAGGAAGGTCACTGTGACTTCCCAAAAATGCTTCCCCTCCGGCACGACGATTCGGCAAATTTAGAGATGTTATTGAACCAATGCACTTTTTTTTTTTTCAAATGATGCCTCAAATCTCTTTTCTTCAAATGTTGGCAGTGCTTCAGGGAAATGAAAATAATTGGGGGAATTTATTATGGTCTTTAAGGTGACTCACCAAAACAAAAGGTGGTCTGAAAAAGTGGTCCAAAAATTTAGATATCATGTGCATAATTTTTACAGTAAAATAATAAATAATTTGCGGACGGCATCCTTTCGTCCCCTCCCCCCACGACCCAACTACAGACTGAATGTAGGTATGTGTGCCTGCTCGTACTCTGAAAATTCGGAGTATCGGTCAATTGAGAATTTTTCTCCGACAAAAAATTATAGTCCGTGCGTCCCTGAACCCAAATCGTAACTCAAAAAATAAATAAATAAATATATATATATATATATATATATAAATATATATCTGCGAGCGACACATGAAAAATATTTGTTCGAAGCCCATCATTTCATTAAGCGCACCGTAGGAGGGCGTTGCAAGCAGGGGAGCGATTCGAAACGGCCGGCACCGGACCGGCAGATGATAAGTCAGAGCGCGATTGGAACGACCGTCGCACGCGCAAGCCTTGCGTCGAATGTGACGCAAATGAAATCAACGGCCTAAGGAAAAGCGAAGTGAAAAAAAAAACTAAGTGATCAGATGAGGAAGCTCGAGCACTTTTCTGCACTCGGCTGTTGACCTTCAAAATAAAAAGAGTGCAAAGAATCAAACAATCCGAAAAAGAACAGGAGAGAGAAAAGAGAAACGAAAAATAAAACCAAGAGTGCACCTTGAGTCACGTGATTCAAGTTCAGGGTTTGCTGTTGTTGTTATCCGCCGCTTTTTCTGCCGAAGAAGATACTTCACTTTCATGCAAGGAAGTTCGGTAACAGCTTTCGCCGGCGAAAGTCTCCTCACGTGTTACGGTTCTCGTGCCGGTGAAGTTGTCTTCCGAACCGGTGGTTCTATTTCAGGACCGGACTTATGATCATCATTTCGTTCTGATGGTATCGACTCGGCTCTTTAACTGTCAGCCACTCAAGTGGTTAATATTTATTTGTTGAACTCCCTTGTTAATCAAACTCGTCTACAAAGTCTTCAAAGCAAAGCTGAAGATTATGCTTTTCAACGTAATATCGTGACAAATGAAAGTGGAATTTGGATATTCGACTGATTGTTGTGTCAACAAACCTTAAAAGTGTCACAAAAATAGTGAGAAGAGAAATAAAAGTGAACTTTTAGTTACTTTAGTGAATCAAAGAAAATGGAAATTAAAAATATTTTAGTTAGAACTATCAGCTGCAATATAGTTGTACTTCTCGCAAGTTTTAGCGTTTTTCTCGCACTGCCAGTAACTTCAGTGGATCCTTTGAGTAAGTAAATATGTTTATTGTTCTTTAAGTTATTTCGATTTTCTTTTGTTTTAACTTGTACAAAATTGGACTGTTTCTTACCAAATTGAAATAATATTGGATTTGAAACGAAATTAATTTTGCTGTTTATGATCATTGTTTAGTTAAATCAGTGCTGGACCTTAAAGATAACTTCAAACATTCTAATGTTTGATAATCGTTAAATCAAGCATGATGGATCAAAGATTTCAGTGTCAAATTAAATTGAGCAATGCATATTTACTTTATTTTATTTTCGACAAAGAGTTGATATTATTTATTGAACATTTCTGTACTTTTCTGATAAATTTAATTATAAGAAGTCGAAAAGTATTTGTTTGTATTTGTTGTATCGCACTGAAACTGGTACCATATGAAATTCTTCACCATACGATTGATACAATTATGATTTTTCAGATAAAAAAACTCAACGTCGTTACAAATCTTCTATTTCATTCTGAATATAATCAATTGTATTAGAACAAAATGGGGTTTTTTTTCGTTAGTTGATTTAATTTGATTACACTTAAGCAATGTTTTTTTATGAATCTTAATATTTGGCTCCATTGTACCTTCAAATAGAAAGGGGAGTGGGAATGCTTTTTTTAATATAATTTTTTGTACTTAAAAATACAGCTTTTACACCAGTCATACTGAGCTTGTGAAAAAGTCTTGGTTTTTATTCAAGTGTTATATTGAAAAAGCGCATGTTATTCCTTATGCACGGCAGAAGACAAAACAATTTTTGTAATTCTTAGTATTTTGAGCACGGTTT
Source organism: Uloborus diversus (assembly GCF_026930045.1). Classification (NCBI taxonomy): domain Eukaryota; kingdom Metazoa; phylum Arthropoda; class Arachnida; order Araneae; family Uloboridae; genus Uloborus; species Uloborus diversus. The sequence continues at coordinate 91,165,620 of NC_072732.1, read as the reverse complement.
TTGAGCATATTTTCACTATTAGTAGTATACATTTAGGAAGCATTGTTGACGGTGTCTCCTCTCAGCGATAATTATGACTATGGAAAACTCTATTGATCGAATATGTTATTGAAGTTAGTAAATAATTCACACAACGTAAATTCAGAGCGTTTTACCCCACAAATGACTTACTGATAATAAGAATTTAATCTTACTTTCGTTCTGAAAATTTAAATTATTAGTTGTCATGCCTTCCAAATTATTCTGTTTCATTAAAAATATTTTCTGAATTGAACATCTATAAGTTACAAATCATATAGTGTATATATATAATTACTCAATTTTCATTTTTTTTCTCCTTGATTACACTGTACGAAAATTGACAACACGCAGACTATTGTGTTTCAATTATATTAATTTCGAAGTCATAAACGGAAAATTATTGTTGTTTTATTTGTTTTTGCTTTAAATTCGAGATAAAGGTAATCTTTTAAAATTCCTTTCTTTGAAAAGAAATGAAGCTGCTTGAATTATACTTTATAATACTCTTTCAATTTTTATTTGTTGAACCACATTGTAAGTGCATCATTAATGCAGAATTATAAATTAAAAATCCTCAATAAATTATTGTTTAAAAAAAACTTCGTGTAATTAATATCCCATATACTGTTTTTAAAAAAAATTAAGTACCAATTTCAAGCATTACGTTAAAAAATCTTTAACCATCAACTCATTGTAATTCATCCACATAAGAAATACAATAACTCTTCCTTCAGTATATTTGGCACTCCCCCTGTGTCGTGCGTGTGTGAGCGACAGAGGAATCTGCCCTACCTACTTGATTTGATATGTCGTTAATTTAATGTAAATAAAAGGCAGAATGATGAAGTATTATGCTATCAGAGTCGATGCATAAACTATTTTAAATGAAAATTTCTCCTTCTTAGTTTCTTTTATTTTACAGAAGATAACATCGTCACAGCGATTGCAATTCTGTTTATATTTTTTTCAAGAAAAAGGATCGAATGTAAAGCACTTTTGTTGGCGAAGAAGTAATTTCAAGCTGCTTCATCGTATCTTTATTTTTTTTTTCCTAATTCGATACCTACGTATATTACTGATAAAATTATTGATTTAAACCTTTCTTCATTGTATTTTGTTAAAAAAACCTTTCATTTTACTGTTGGATTAGAAACTTTTTTTTGTTTATGCTATTCAAATATAAATCGTTGCAACTTAAATGCATTCCAAATGATGCACAATCATCAAATTTTAGAGTTAGCTTTACGAATATCTTTGAAATATTTTACAGCTTGATTTAATTTCTAGCAAAAGAAAAAAAGAAGAACGCCAGATTACTATATTCTGCATAACGTATATTCATTCATAAGAGGTCTGAAATTCCTTCTAATCTGGAAAAACATTCACTTAAGCAGTGTTAACGCAGATCTCCCGTTAGCTTCTAAGCAAAATGGAAATAGTAACTTCGATTCCATCGCTAATTTTTCTTTCTTTTTTGTGTGGTCGAAAACCTTGAGACTTGTTCAAACTATGCTCTCAATTGCGTTTAAAAATAAAGAGTTTTTTTTTTTAATGTGTATTTTTGGTCTTTTTTTCTTTAAATATTACTATACCTTTTAACTTATAATTAATTACTATAGTTATCTAAGTAACTTATAGAAATTTTTATCTTACTTATTTTATATTAATAATGTATATATTAACATTTTTATTCATATTTAAATTTTCAAATTTAAATTCTAGCTTTAAACCGTTTAAGAACAAAAAGTTAATTGGATGCTATTTATTATTTATTATCTTAAAACGTAGGAAATTCCATTCCTAGTTTTTACCGTTAAATTTTTTTCACTTAATATTTGTACGTTGCTGAAAAAAGAAGCATATTAAAATATATTAATTAAATCATTTTTGCTACGTATGTTATGCAGAACAAAACAATATATTATACACTCCGTAAACATGATTTATTTGTTCACTTGGCATTTGTCTTTTGAATTTTAAATCTTGCTATTAATTTAAGATTAAATAGCACTCAAATGCTTAGTTTTTATTGTTTGCGTAAATTCTCTTTTCATCAAAATATCTTTAATACTTACTAAAACAAAGTCTGTATTAAACTCGTGTTTATAACTTTTATTGATGAAAGAGCTTTTTCATGTGCACATACATCCGTTTATTTAAGAACGTACTTGATTTAGAGTAGATTTTAATTCTTGACCTTATTTAGAGAACTTAAAGAGGAGGTGCCCTTGTTTTATTTTCAAATCCAAATCTTTAAATTGTCGTTATCAATGATACCTAACTTTCACCAATCTGCTTGTTTCTTCATATTCTTACGACTCTCTTTTAACTCTCACTTTTTTAAATATTCTTCTTTGTTCGAATATTGGATAAGCATAGTTTTTTCAAATTGTGTGCCTGATCACAAGTAACTGCTTGTAATTTCTGGTCAAATATTAGGGACAGCAAAAGATAGTAATAAATCACTGCGAGGAGGATTGAATTCTTCTCTCTAATATGCCAAATGTTTCTCAGGTGCTAAGGGCTATTTATTTGCGCAATTTTATTTTTTTTTTAAATTTATTGGATGTAATTTACTCTAGTAAAATTCGTTTTTCAATACCATATCCTTTTTTATCATGCATGTTACTAGAAAAGTTTCGCCAGTAAAATTGAATTATCGAACAAGTGACATATAAAGTAATTAAAAAGAATCTCACTCTTAACTGGTGAGATGAGTTTTATTTTGTTGCATAATAGGTGATGTGTATGTATGTATTACAAACATCATAGTGCATTTCCAATCATTTTCACCTAACTCTTGCGTAGTTATTCTCAGCTCACGGGGCTTTTGATTGACTCCCTGAAACTGCAAGCCTAAAACAGATCTAACAGCTTGCGGGAAGATAGTACAACACGGAGAAAGAATCAAACATACATCAAGAAGAAAATCGATCAAACAATTACATAGACATTATCACGCAACAAAATTTCATGTATTTAATGACTTAGTTCAGTTTTTGACACATTAAAAAAAAAATTCTATTATTCTTATTAACTAGCTTTATTCGAAACTAAACTTTTAAATTTCAACATTATTGACATTAGCAACGTTTGAGGAGCAGGTTAGAGCTTTGTTTTGACCGGTTTGGCGAAGAATTTCAAAAATGACCTGTGCTGTACCTATAACGTAGAAAGAACTAGTGAGCAGCTTTTTATCCGAGCTTTTCCAAGCTTTCGTGGTTTATGAGTGCAAATTATTTTTTACTAAAATTTATCCTTTCACTAAGAATCAATAATATTTGCAAAGTTATAAATTCAAAAATATTTATTTGATGAAATGCATTGAAAATTTGGGTTTTAAAACAAGGGTTTTGAATAACATATTGTATTATTTATTTACATAAAAATAATTGAACGGCACGAAGAAAAATCGTAATTGCAAACACATAGAATGCAAAAGTCCAGTTCTTTTTGCGTATAAGACTCTCAAAGTCACCAGTTAAGGTTTCATGTTAACCCTAAAGCTAAGGGACTAATTAAATAAAAACAAATTTTATGTGACAGAATTTTTTTCCCTTCGAAACTAGAACCGCACTAGTGGGCTGAGGCACAGGTTCAATGCCACATAAAATTTAATGAAACAACTCAAAACAGATACAATTGTTTCAAACGCTTTAAAGCTTTCGTTAAGGAAGAAAACTCGATCCGGTCATGTATAAATGAGAAAATCACGCACCGTTTCTTTTACTCTTTTGGTTTGTATTATGAAGGCGTGTTTTTTTTTATTGTGTGTTTCAACCAAGAATTGAATAAAATCAGGAGTTATACAAATTGTTGCATGTCTTGCGAATAACATTTTTGCGTGTAATAAATGGCTAAGTTAAAACTCGTGAAGTGAAAATTTTGAAAACGTAAAGCTTTTATTTGTATCGTTTCCTCATTTACCATTTTCATTTAAGCCTGAAAAATATGGATAGAAAAAACTGTAGACTCTTTCAAGAATTAAAATTTTGGAATTGGCCAAATTAAAGACTAGATAAGAAAAAAAATAAGTCCTTAAGGGTCGCCCACAAATGATGTCACACTTTGAGGGGGAGGAGGTTCAAAAAATTGCGACAATTTCTAATAATGATTAGGGAGGGGGTCAAACATGATGAACAAAAGCGTGAAACTATTTATCCCTCCGTTGCAACGCCACTGTGTGTGTATATATATATATATATATATATATATATATATATATAAGACGGAGGATTTTAAACTGCAAACACATTACCGATTTTTTAGATATTTGTTTTGACTTTCGGCACAAAGTTTGATTGTATTCAAATTTTTCTAAAAATAAGAACCAATTCATTTTTAAATGAAATTCTGTTTGAAATTCCTGCGATCAAAATATGCATTTTCACTATTGTCTTGTAAATGTTTTTATAACTAGTATAATGACTTACAAAAGTAAGTACGAGATAGTCTGTGTAAAAAAAAATTAAACACCTTTCTCGACCTAAAGTTTTTTTTTTACGTGTTTGTTTTGAAATTTCTGCTTTCACTTTTTCTAATTTTTTTTTTAATTTATTTTTTTTTTTTCGTTTTTTGGATCCAGCTTTTGTAAACAGCATAATACAAAATGTAATGGAAGTGTACCTTTCATGTCGTTGCATTTAAATTATTAATAATTAGTCAAAAAATTAGAAAAAAATTTCTTTGTGCAGAACATTAATATTTTACAGCTACAAAACTTACCTTCTAGTTTTTGATATTTTCTTTTTTGTTTTCTTTTGTACATAGCAGTCGTACTGTGACACAAGACAAATATTTTTTTTGAAAGCAAACCACACAAATGCCGTCAAAAACTTCTTAGTAGACAGATAACACGTTTTGTACATTTGCAAAAAAAAAAAAAAAAAACTAGATAAACGTTTTTCTACGGTTTTCTTTTCTATCCCGCCCTTCATCCATATGCAAAGACTGTTACTTGGTTATTCGCCTATTTTTTAAGGTAACGTTACTAAGAACGATCGACCACATCTTGCCCTGTCTATAGCTGATGACTCAACATTGGAATCTTCTTTCTTATGTAGACAAAGAGTGAGAGAAATATATTTGCATTTGCAAAAACCTCTTTTACTAACCTATTGAAGGAATCCTTTTGTTATCTCTCGCACCGGCCTTGAACTTCATCATCGGTTATTCAGTTGCTTTCCAAATGGCTCTTTGCTAAATGATCTAATTGAGGAGGACTGAAAGTGAGTTAGGATTAAGTAAAATAGTCTGCAATGAATGAACGAATTTCGGAGACTGTTTCAATGAAGTTTTTGTTTTCTGTCTACATTTTCAAAGCACTATGGGAATAAAATATTATATAAACTGATCAATGAAGTAAAAAAAAAAATAAGAAGAAGCAAAACATTTTTTGAGTTTTTTCTTTCTGAATTCAGTGATATTTCTTTTCTCTCAAAAGACTTTAAATTCAAAAAAAAAGCTGAATGTTTGCATTGAACTATTCGAAACTCTGAATTGTATTTTTGGAGCTGTATATATTTTTTCTAGCCCTTTTTTACAAAGCTTTTCGTTATTATTGTTTTGGTTTACCTGAGACATTTGCATTTTGAGAACACTTTTGCTGTAAATGAGCAACCGTGACTACTCTATGAATACATTTTTAAAAATGTAACTAATTAAAGATTCTTCGTTACGATGGATCGTAAAAGTCTTCGTTAGATATGTCAAATCATTATTTCAAGCACTCTAAGTTGCAATTTTTATGAAGAACTAAGTCTATCGACCTTGCTTTTCTTTTATTTTTTTCAGAAACTTTTTTTTACTGGAAAACGACAGACCAGGAAGGAGGGGAAAAGGGGCGTTTGGCAAATTTTGCACTAAAATTTGTTTTTAAAAAGTTAAAAAACATGAATAATGAGGCTCAGAGTTACTTTATTTTGCACGGCAGTACATTATAATTATAGGCCTTAAACATTTTGTGAAATTAACCGCGATAAATATCTTAACTTGAACATTTTTTTTATTTTACTATCAATAGTGCCATTCCACTGTCACGTGCAGGACAATCCGCCTCGATAATTTCACCAACATTTTGATATATATCTAAATATTTTAATTGAACAGGAGTAAGCATATTTTTTAATCTCTGCATTTGGTACAAGGATACTTCTGACACAGTATTATTTTTATTAAATAACTTTAGTACTTCAAATTTAATTTATTTGCATTCGTCACGAGCGGGACATTCAAAATCAACCTATTGTAGTTTCCTGTATGCATTACTTAATATTTTTGTTTTATATATATAGCAATGACGAAAGAAGTTGTAGGTTTTAAAAACTAAGATTTCAACGTGAAGGAAACATAGCTCATTTGTTGAGAAATAATAATTTATACATTGAAATTATTAAACATTAGAAATTATAATATAATTAATCGTTGGAAAAAAAATGTCGTGGTCATTCCACGGAAAACGGCCGTTTTGTCCCGCACGTGACGTTTCCTATATTTAATTTAAAAAAAAAAGAAATAATTTTAAGAAATAATGTCGCAACTTTTTTCTTAAGAAATCACACGTACGTTTGTGATTTTTTGAACAGCATTTTTTTTCCTTCCATTTTAAAAAAATATTTTTAATGACATTTATGAAGCTTCACGTGCGCGACAAAATTACCGTTGTTCATGCAATGGCCTAATATAATAGTCAGAAAGATGAACCCGCTGCATTGGTGAGGAAAAAAAAATCACTTTATCTAGTGTCAAAAGGATTTTCCTGACAGATAAATTGTGTTCAAAAACTTTCTCACGAAACCAATACATTAGCATAAATCATAAAACAATTAAAAATTCAGATTCATTACTTTTTATTATTATTTGGTATTAACTCCTATCAACAACTGGTTTGCTAAGTTTGTACAAGTATCGGTATTCCAGTAAAACTGGTATAATTTTTGTTATTTCGTGCCAAGACATTATTTATCAATATAATTCTCTTGATTCAATAACGATAAAGCTTACGCAAGACCTCATATTTATTCAAAAGAATTGCTGCACGCACATTGTTCCTGCACCTTTTTTTAATGGGATCGAATAAATGAAGTTATTTTACTAATTAGAATTTATCGATTTCAATAACACTTCTCCCTAATTTAATTAGATTATCATTTGTTTGAATTCGATTAAAACGCTACTGTTTTTCACAAAAAACTTGTCTTCTTTATTTTTGTTATGTTTTAACGACTAAATGTAGAAAAATTGTTGGTTATATTAGTTTGAAAAGCAAATTCTTATTTGTCTTTATACTGTTCACTTGCCACCCAGTCACATACAGTTAAAGCACTTACAAAATGGTTTTAAAATGAAAAAAAAATGATTATTAGGAATAGGATGCATAAAAATCTTTTAAGAATAAAAGGTCTTCAAGGAGATCTTTAAAAGAAACTTTTACAATAAAACTCAAAAATCATTCTGCTCAAAATATCCCTTATTTTTCTTTTTCACTAAATCAACTGCAGGTAAACCTTCAAACTCATCCATATTAAAACTTCCTCTGGTAAGCGAAACTTTTTTTTCTACTAATGAGTTCTTGTCTATTTATGAGTTTTTTTCGTATAAAAAATTACCGCAATTAAGAAATTTAGGGCATAAGTTCTGTGAATTCTTAGAAGTAATGTGCTCTGTTTCATTCAACGTAAATATGAACTACTTTTAGAAACATCCATAATTTATACTTTTTTTTCAACTTTTAAGCCTTTATTACTTTCTAATATAAAACTAACATTGAGGTTTTTAACTTGATACTTTAAACTTCGAAATGAAGCCCGTAATTGCCTGATTAACTATTGAGAACTAATCACCTTACTTAAAAAATTGTCGTTATAAACTACATTAATGATTGGATTACAAAGTAGAAATTTTCTCAATATCTACTGCACAATTGAAAATTATGGAAGAATTTTTTTTTCGTTTTTTAGAATTTGCTTATAAAATACAGTGCAAGAATAAAAACCTTTTATTCAAGTTGTACTACACTCTTTCAATGTTTCGGAGTAAAAAAAATATATATATTTTGAATGTCACTTAACATTTTTTAACATTTATGTACAGACTCAATTCCTTTTTATTCTTTTTATTTGACAAAAAAAGGAAAGGAATACAATAATGAAGTAGACAAGTGCGATTGATCTAAAAACAGTTGAATAATGTCTCTTTTATGTCAGAGTAATTGCCATGCCCCTTTTGTCCCAAACTATTGCTTCCTAGCAACCGGCCCAACTTTCGAAAATGTCAAAACAATGAAATCGAACAATACCATCGCACGGTTGATTTAGTTAAGGAGGGATCTTTGGTAATCTTCTCGACCGATAATATCCACAAATAAATCTATTTACGGAAATGCCAACTCTGTTTGGTGTTTCGGAAGCCTGGAACGTCATTTTCAGTGTTACTCCACTCTTGGCTTATGCAGCAGAACTGTATGTTACGCATTGATGCGAAAACTATTGTTTTCAAGCAGAGAAATTTCTTGCAATTGCTCCTGGGTTCATGTAATAAACTTTCATGATTGTCTAGTTGTGGTCACACATATTTGGTAGGCCATAGCGCAATGAATCGTTTCTGTGCCATCAGAATAGAATCTTATTTTTAGATTTTGTCATATTTTTGAGAGTTTGTGACAGCTGTCTAGTGGTCTTGAACTAGTATTGGGGTGAATTGTATTCTTTAACTTTAAGTATAACTTTGAACTTCAAAAGTTAATTAAAGATTAATATAAAATTGCATGAATTGCAGTTAAATTAAATTTACTGGGGAAAAAATCCTAGATTCCACTAAAGAATTATAGGAATGATTTGTCTTCACCGAGATCTTTCGAACAAAAAAAAAGTTTTTTCGAATTGGACTATCCAGCAAACTTTATTATTGGGCGTTAGACAGACTGGCAAACAGAAATCGAAAATTGGACAAACAGACAGACAGATCAACAAACGGACAGACACACACTGTCCTCTACTTTCAATTTTTAATTTTTCGATATTTCTTAGTTACTTTTTTTTTTCGTTTTTAGCGATATTTTTTAGATACATTAAAAATATCGCAATATGCTTTCTTTTGTGCTTTTTTTTTACTTTTACAGGAAAGTGGGTTAGAAATGCAGTTTTGAAAAGTAATGAGCAAGATCTTTAGTTCAGGTAATAAGGAAACGATTTGTAAAATATTTAGCATATTTTTGTTAACACTCACTCGTTAAAAGGAAATATAGTGAAACTTCAGTAAGACGAACTACGATGAGCCGAAAATTCGACAAGCCTGTCTGAATGGAAAACTAAGGTTCTTTACGTCAGATAAGCCGAATTTCGTTCAGTCGAAGTATTCGATAAATCGAATTTTATTTACTGTCGGCAGATCTAATTTTCCTTACTAATAAATCTTTTTAAAAACCGATAATTTAAGTTTAATTTAATTATGTTTCCTTTTTTATATTAAATTATTGTTTGCTTTATTTCTCTTCGTAGAATTAAAAACACACCAGCAAGGGAAAACAAAGCTCTGATTTAGTGCAGCTCAAAAATTAGATGTTAAAAGAATAGAGATTGGCAACTTTTGGTGGAAAAGTTGGGGGAAGGAAAGGGGGAGGAGCTGGAGGGAAGAATTGTTTTCTGGATTGTGTAAGATTCTACAAAGTTGCCGGACCTTTTGAAACTGCCCTTTTTTTTCTTTCACTGTTAGTGTTTGTGGTGTAGCTTCTTTTATTTTAAACGTTTAGGATTATCCATTTTAATAGCCATGTTTTAAACATGGCTAAAATGAAGCTTAAAATTGGAGGTTATAAGAAAAATTTCTATTCTATTCTGGCATGACATAGCTAGAAATTGTATGGAATTTTGGTGTGCCTTTAAATACACTTTCAACAGTTTAAAAAAGAAAAAAAAACAACACAAAAAAGAAAGAAGAAAAAAAAATGAAACGTTTCAATTGACAGTGTGAAAAATGGCTGCGCAAGAAGAGAATGTATTGCACGTTTTCATAGAATCCCGTTCGAAAGTCTTTGCTGCCTTAAAATTATCCTAGGAATATTAAATGGAAGAACAAATTTACACTCAGAAGCAATATTTGATAACAGATTTAGTGCATATCTACTTTGTATATTGGAAAAGCGAAAGCTATGTTCTGCGTAAAAACAATATGTTTTTCTAACCTCTGAAACTCTTGAATTCATTTAATTTTTTTATACATTAATTATGTCAAGTATATATTATCTTTGATACATTATTCTAACCCTGTTTTGCTTATAGTTTAAATTTGATGAGTTTAGGTAGTAGAATTTAATTTTAATCTATGGTTTTTTTTTCGTATTCAGTAAGCCGAATTTTCGATAACTCGATTTTTCCTCCTTCAATTTCCACTTATCATCGAAGTATCACTACTTTATTTTGACAAACCCCGCGATGAACACATTTCTGCCTCGAATTATTTTTTAAGTTATATTTTCAACTCCCTGCACACAGTTTGTGCACATTTGAGCAGCATATGCAGCAACGTATCATATTCTCTACCCGATACTCCGGTATCATATTATAAGGACAATGGAGTGCTACCAAGGCAAATCATGGTCTTATTGGGCTATAATCTACTTTACTCAGGTTATAAAATTACAGGAAAAATTAACGGTGCCAAACGATATTTTTCTTTTTGAATTCGTCTAAAACATAACTCGGTCTTCAAGAACAATAAACCACTTTTTTTTTTTTTTTAGTAAACTACAGTGAACTATGTAAAAACGAAACTTGTCATGAAATAAGGTCAGGTAACTTTTTATAGTTTGTTGCAGGTAATTAAAAACTGCTATTTGATAACACTTTATCAGCCGTTGCTCTAAGATCAAGTGAACTTTTGTTATGCTGCATCAAAAAAGGAGCGGATGGCCTTATTTGGCACATCCAACTTAAATATAAATATTGGTGCCATGGACACTTCGCGGCACCCCTCGCCTCTTCCTACGGCACTTAGTTCGAGAAACCCCGACTTAAGCACTTATAAAATCACTTTTTTTCCGCAAGGCGTTAATTTTCGCGAATTGTGAAAATTTTATTCTCGTTAATTATTTTTTGGTCACGGATTTTTCAAATTTCGGATATGTTCATAGAAAATTCGCGAAAGTTTCAGCTCGTGAAATCGCTGACATCGTCATTTTTGGAAAATTTGGGCTTGCGAAATTAAGTGCTGTTTCAGTAATACCTTAACTCTTTTTAATTGTTAGTTTTAAGCTGCATTTTGGAACATTTACTCTTGCTTTACTAATGAAAACAAATGGTTAAGGTCCGTTATGATTACCATTAAAATTTTCTCCGGCCTTACATGAATAACAATTTTCCTGTTTCATGTATTCATTTATTCATTGATTTGCATGTTTTTTAACGTTATATCACCTCCTGCCAACCAAAAAAAAAAAATCCTTTTTTACGAAAAATAGTGTATTACGTGTTTAAGAATAATTATTGTTAATTTTAAGTGACTTCCCTTAAACTACCTTAAAGCTCTAAAACTTGCTCAAAACTTAGATTAATTTAGAACAGTCTGTTTAATTTGAAGAACCATTTTTTCATTTCAGACTTTTCTAAGCTTAAACAAACATTGCTTTAATTCCTTACAACATTTACACGTCCTTTTTCTGAAATGATGTTCTTAGAAATTTCCATAAACATACATTTTATGTATGAAAAGAAGCCATTCTGTCAGATATTGTTTCTTTTCGGGACGTGCAGAAGCTAAACAAAAATTTATAATTCCTGTATTCATTTTTTGGCCATTTGCCATATCAATTTTACAGCTCCGTACTCGTAAAAAAGAGCGAAAATCGATTTGACCCCATCAAAAATTTACCTTTATTGTACCTTTATCTCTCAAAATGACAGCAAATAGGAAATAAATTAAAAACTTTTCCTCGCCGGTATTTTAAGAAAATAACTGCATTTTTCATTTTGAACCGTCAGCCTTTTTTTTTTGTGTGTGTCACGTATGTTCTTTAAACATTAATAAAATAAATAAAGCCTTCATTTTTTTTCTTCTGAGAGATTCCGTTACTTGAATCTTACATGACGAGAAAAGTAATTTTGGGGGCAGCTTTTTGTTATATATTTTAAATAATTATTGCTCCATTTTTAATGTATAAAAAGGGATACATTAATGTACGTTAACCCGGAAAATTAGTTTTACTAAAAACTTTGTCAGGCACAAACTTATAATGAAAATTTGTAGCACATTAATACATTTGTTGGTCCTTGGAAATACGGCTCCCCTACTTTTCACACACTTAAGGGAATATTTTTTGGATCTCCGTGTATTTAATGTACTTGACAAATATAGAGTGGCTCCCAAAAGTGTTCGTACACTTATGGTTTTTAATGAAATACGTCATTATACATTGGTTAAAATTAATATTTTGAAATGGGCATTTAATTATAAGATCCATGATCCATTTTCAACAAAACTACATGCAAATTTTAATAGCATAAAAAACTTGATTTTTAAGAAATCAATAATCAAAAAGTGCCAGAAACTTTATCTCACAAAAGTCTTCGCACACTTTGAAAAAATATCTATATAATAGTAAAAAATCTAACTTTTTATAAAAATTATTATTTAGTAGAATATCATGTAGTATCAACAACAGCTTTTAAACGTCTAGGAATTGATTTCATTGTTTTTTCTTTCTTTTTTTTGGGGCAATTTCTAAGTAAGTGTTCAACCGCACTTCAAATCTTACTGGTTCGAGTTCGCTTTTCATTACTATGGTGTATTTTCGTAATCTAGCCACCAGATATCTCCAAATGTGTTACATTAAGTTTAAATCTGGGTGATTGACGAGATAATTCCAAACTACAGAACAATTTTTGAGGCACCAAACGCAAACGTGTGCTTCTTATCGTTACCTTTATAAAAAAAATTAAATTGTTTCCGATTAAATTCTGATCACCAAATTTTGGGCTAATAGTTTAAAATTGTTTTTTAAAAATTTTAAACAAACAGCATAATTCATTATTTCATCAAAAAATTCCAAACTTTCAAGTCAAGATGCTGATATGCACCAGCAGGCAAGAACACTTCACCGTCCTGATTAACTGATCCAAGTTGTTAAGATAAAATTCCTCATTTTTTCTTCTATTTACAATATTGATTGTATTCGCTTCACCCTCCAAATACTAAAAGTTAATACACTACTTGCTTCGATCTAACTCGGAAACAATGCCGAATGCTGCAACGTTTTCCGAACTCTTTTTATCCAATGTTGATAGCAAATTAAGTAATAGAAATGACTGACAACATGAGCTCCGAACGGGACCATGTTTGTGACTCACCGATTGCAAACAAACAATGGCTTTCAACAGTAGTTCAATTCTAAATATGGTAATGCGGTTTTCAACTTTATTTTTAAACAAGTCGAGTGGTTAAAATGTACCGTAAATGGTGATGTTTAGAATCCGATAGGATATTCAGTAATTATTCGTAAAATTTGTTTCAAGGATGATTTATGCACGCTTTTATTATTTTCGTTTAGCAAAAATTTAAGAGTCAACTCCTCGCAAACATTCAAAAACTAAGTATATAGGTTTTTGTAAATAGGTGTTTCTGTGTCTTTGGATAGTTTTTTTTCTCGTGACAAGTTGTTACATCCTCCAACTTATATTCGTTTTAATTTACTTATGTACCTTTTTTACGCCGTGGAGTCCTATCTTTTTTTTTACCCGTTGTGTTTTTTAAAAAGTGTTTAAAATTTGCTGATCTAGTGATAAGACTTGTGTATTTTATAACGCAAAAAGAAAAAAGAGAAGAATAAATCTTTTTAAATTGTTTTTTTTTAACATATTTTTTTAATTTTTTTATTGGATTTGACCTGTTACGTGCAGGTTTTACTTTAGGAAAACGGTTTTAGACTTTTCAGTTTAAACACAATATCCTAGGAGTCTATTATTGCAATTTTTAAAAATATGAATCCAGCTTCCATACAAATTGTTTTTAGTGTTAGTAATTGAAAAAAGTAAATAGTTGTCATTCCAGAGAAAATCATTGGCTTGCCAAGAACTCGACGGCTTTACATTTAACGAAATAGTTTTGAAAGGTAACAAACACATTTTTGCCCCGGGAACTACACATATTTAATTACTTGGACTAAACAATTTTGTTTATTACACGTTTTTTAATTGACAAGAAAGCCGTCACGCGCAGAATGAAAATTTGCTTTTCCATGAACTGGCCCTGTAAACGGTTATAAAATAGAAAACCCCATTAGGCAGTGTTATGTTGAGTTATAAGAGGTAAGTAACAAACAAATTCTTCTATCGTCTCAGGTTACCTCTAATTTGAGATTAAAATCTCATTTTGATGATCAGTCACGTTTTAATACGAAAGCTCACTTCCAACTTTTGCAGACCCAATGGAAATAGCTGAAGCCAAAGCAGATGTCAAAGTAAACAAAACGACTTTTTCTTGTTGTGGACTTTCTTCACACCTAAAATTCTTTACCCTTTTCGTTCCACTTCCCTTTTATCCGTGGGTTAAAAGCAGAAAGGAAGAAATGAGGGTACGTGACAAGAATACCAGATTTCAACTCTTGGGTAATCAAAGCTGACAACCTTAAGAAGGGAAAATAAAGGAAAAGCTATCAAAAGAAAGTTTTTTTTTTTTCATCCCTTTTATTCCTCACAAGTTACCCAGTTCAAGCAATCAAAGTGGGATTATATGAAGAGCTGTTGCCCAAATTCTATTTTTCTTTGATTTTTCTCCTTTGGTATGCAGGAGAATTCCGTAGCCTTAGGGAATGTTATAATTGCATGATAAAAAGCTTCAAATAATAATTTGAATTTCTGCGAATTGAGAATATAAATTGAGGTATTCGCAGATGATAAAAATATGTTTACATTTCGTGCAAAAAAATGAGTTTTATCAGCAATCAATAAGTTTTCTCTGATCATTTGACCAGAGATACATTTAAGATTCTTTCTGGGAATAAAGCAGTAGTTATTACTTTTTATAAATAACGTCTCAAAAATGTTTACTCTATTGGCTTGAATAGAAAGAAAATTTCATTGAAGTTGATGGCACATGTGCCTTAATCAAATTGAATATCACACTCAGTCTTGAAATTAGAAAAATCTTCATAGAAAATTTCGTATAAAAGGTTTTTCATGGTTGATTTGATTGAAACCCTTTGTTAGGTAATTTTATTTATCTATTAGTGTTACCTTGAAGCTATCTTTTGAACTAAGATCAGTTAAAGAAGGAAATAAATTATGAATATAGATTAATGAAAACATTTAACTTTAATGAGATAGAGGAATATTTTGTCTTTGGTTAAGTTTTTTGCGTTACACATCCCTCAGTTATGATTGATACCAGTCTAAACTAACCATATAATTTATTATAAAAAAAATCCGGTGATTATTTACTCTAATATTGATCTTGATGGAAAAATGTCTCCCTCTGTCTAGTAAAGGGTTAACAGTAGTTGTTGTCGTGTGTCAGCTAGGCTGGCAATTTTGAGGCGCTGCTTCGCTTTTGCAACAGTACCATAATTTGGTATAAAGTCCGACTTCCACAGTATACACACATACCATAAGGACGTGTTTGTGGGGTAGGTAACCATTCACAGCATAACAATACATTCACACTATTAAAAGACAAGGACAGGAGAGAGAAAGTACATCCATGCCTGAGTCGGGATTCGAACCTGAGACCCCCCATCGCAGTCAGACTTCTTTGAGCAATAGACAAGACCGCCAACTGGGTTAACTCTTCGTTTGTATCTTTATTTTTTAAAATAAATATTTTTAATCTTATTAGAAAAAAAAAGTACAAAGTTTATGAACAAGCTGTTTATGCCTTTCTTACTTATAACTCAAATTGGTTTATTACTTCTATGTATAGGAGTTGTCAAAAATAAAACATAGCATTTTTTTTTCAAATAAATAAATAAAAGGTTTCTGTATTTTCAGTTGAGAGTGCTCTATAAGTTGTGGAGTAATAACTACATGATTTATCTGTTAAGTATATTAAGTTTTTTAAAAAAAGTAAAAGAGAAATTATAATGTATTTTCAGTTGAGAGTGCTCTATAAGCTGTAGAGTAATAACTACAGGATTTATCTGATAAGTATATTAAGTTTAAAGAAACGTAAAAGATAAATTCCGGTATTTTCAGTTAAAAGTGCTCTATAAGCTGTAGAGTAAAAAAATAAATGTTTTATCTGATAAATGTAAAGGAGATAAAAGAAATGACAAGCAGAAAAAAAAGCAAGAAACAGAGTTTTCCAAGTTAAAATAAGACATGAAGGTGTCCTTTAAAGCCCACATCATTGAAATGATTTGAGTCAAAAAATAATTTCAAAACATTAGAGTACATCACTGTTTAAAAGATTTCAAAATCTTTGATCTTTTAAATTCCTCGTTCCTCTTAAATTTCCGACAGAACATAGATTAAAATGTTCTAAAGATATTTCTTTGTCTACTATATTCCTCAGAAATATTTACGAACTTAACATCACAGGAATGTATGGAATTACGTGTTAGCTATGGTTTAGAGATTGTCCCGAGTAAGCCTGTAACGCCTCTCTTTTAGAGACCGTTACTCCTAGATGCTTACTTCCAATTTCAAAAATATTCAAAATAAGACGCAAATTTAAGATATTAAAACTTAAAGGTGAAAAAGAAAACTAGGGAAAACCTACGATTTCAAACTTTTTATATAGTCCCAAGACAACTTTATCGCATTAAGGGAAAACACTAGCATGGATAATAAATTCCAGCTTAAAAACGTTTGAAATTAGTACGACGAATATTCAGCGAGACAAGCGCGACAATACAGCGTTTTGTGACTTAAACCGATTTACACTCGTAGTTAATTACACCTTTTTTTTTTGGGGGGGGGGGATACATGACCAACAAGGGTTTAAAATTATACGTGTGCATAGAGTTGTTTTTTTCTTTCTTTTTTTTTTTTTTTTTCAAGTTGCACGAGCTGTGCCTTTATACGATCCAAAACATACAATTGACATTTATTTTTCAATAGCAATAACAATTACAAATATTTTGTTTTACTACTTCAACAACTTGCCTTTCTTCTGAAAGAGCGATATGCTCTCTACCAATTTTGGGCCTGAATATCTCCTTGAAGTTTGGTTGCAAATGTTTTAAATTAGTTGTGTTGGTTTTATTTTTTAATGGAAATGGTTTCCCTAAATGCAATATAGGAGACTTGTGGACCATATAAAAAGTAAGATTTTCCTTTTCTTTCAAACTTTCTCTTCTCTTCATACTTTTCATACGTTTTGATATTATTATTTTGGCCATTTTATGAGTAAAATTTTCATTCGCGAGTTCTCAACTCACTAGTATTGACTCGAGTTCTGGAGGGTCAAGTTCAATTTCACTAACGTTTTTAAATTTTCTTTGTCCCGCAATGGTATATGGACCTAAAACCCTAAAACACATTCGCAAGCATATAAAAAATAACAATAAAATGTGTGTTTTAAATTGTATTACATGAAAATTTTAAGTTAAAAAATATCTATTATCTTCTATTACTCAGAACAGCGGAGAGGAATACATCTGTTGCTTTTTAATTACTTTTTGTAGTTGCTTACATTACAATAAATAATATATATGTTCTGTAACAAAAGCATTAAGTCAACTCATTTATCTTAAATATCGGATGAAATTTTAAATACTAACGTTTTTGCTTCTCATGAAAAACATTTTGTTTGCTCTTGTCCTGTAGCAAAGGCCCCGTAATACTTTAAATTATTAAAGTGAAAACTAAGAGCGTTCCAGAATATTGTATTCCTTTAACAAATAAAATAAAGACCCTTTTCTGCATACAATCCATGCTGAAGTTGGGGAGGGGAGGGACTCAGGGGGTTCTGTCTAACGAAATATTTGGTTTTTACTGTGATAGTAATGCAGAGTTGGTTTCAAACCACTTTCTCTTTTAGTGAGTAAATCCCACCAGCAAAGTGAGTTCCTCCAAACATTTTTTTCCCCAACTACAGCCCTGTTTTCAGTACGTCTTCATTTCATTCGTACTTAATTAAGATTCACATAGTACATAAATAAATATGGTATGTTCTTCTTGCATAAATTTCTAAATGCATACCGTAAAACGGTACAACTTTGTTCCAAGGGGGCAACAATGAGCCACTGTTGCCATGGCGATGATTTTGCTCTCTAGTGGCCTCTTTTTCGTGCTCCAAAAAAAAAATCACCAGGTAGTGTTACCATTTATAGGTAGCTAAAGACGCTTTATCAGAGATTGCCATTGTTTCTATATACCTTAGATATCTTAGTCGTTCTTACTGCGTGATTCGACTCACTCGTGGAAGAGCCAAAAGTCTCTTTTGGAAAAACTACTTATACTGTTTTCTAAGATCTCGTAAGTGCACATTTGATTTACTAATTTGTCATTTATGAAAAGCTGCTTGTTAACTTAAGATGTTTCATAGTTTTCACAAGCTCTCAATATTTATAGAAAATGGGAATGTTGGGGGTAAAACAATGGGTCACCTATTTTTCATGGTTTTCAGTGGCTTGGAGCGTCATTTTATTCTCTGTGGGGATGCTTTAGTCATATTTTGTGTTATTTATTGCAAAAAATGGCGAGAAAAGACAGAAGAAAGCGTAAGGGTCGCTCGTACTTCTAGGAGTTTTTGAAGAAGGTGCTAACTAAAATCCGAACCAACTACAAATTGAGACAATTTTTAAAAATTACTTATTTTAATGAGATTTGGAATAAGAAATGTGATTTCGCAGTTCAGTTTTCATTTTTTTTTAAATCTCTTTTAAAATTTGTCAGACCTATGTATTTTCTGAAACCTAAGTATAAGTACCTAGCCTTTAGTTGGGGATATTTTTCCAGTTTTCGAATGCGTCTACGTCAAAACCTTGGCAAATAATAAAGAACGTTACCCACGTTTACCGTGTTGAACTTAATTAATCACTCGAGACGACAAATGATGATTAAGTCTTAAAAAATTGAAGAAAAAAAAGAGGTAAATGATAGACTAAAAAAATTCTTTATACAGTTTCAAGCAGAGGACAACGTGTGGTCTCAGACAACAATAGGCCAGATCTTATTTTAAACGTGTTTTCTAAGTTAAAATAAGGTGTACCCCGTAGGGGTACAATTATGAGCCACGGGACCCTTTCCTCTTCTTTTCAATTAGATTTTTTTAAAACATTTCATTCGAGGTAGACGAGATGTACAGGTAACATTGCTAAAGTCCTCAAATTTCTAAAGTGGCCTCTAGTTGGACCATTTTACGGTACTAAATCTAATTTTGTTGCTATACTCATAATTTACGACACATATAATATAATATATTATAATATAAAGATCTTATTCTTTATATTATATATATTTTCTATAATGTACAGATCTTATTCATGCAATTTAAATTTTGTTCCTTTGTTAAAATGACGTGAGATGTTTAAATGGGAATAATTGTTGACAACGGTACAAAAATTTTCTACATTATTTTACATGCTTTAGAGCACATTAGAATGCACATAACTTATGCATTTGATGCTGTATTTAAGTATTTTACATTCTGTAGAGATTTATCTCGCAAAGAAAAGTACGTAACAGAGAAAAAAAAAGCAACACGTGACTGTTGTTTAAATTCATGACCTTAAACTTGCCAGAAAAAAAATACCGTATAAAGCTGGAAGGAAAAAAAAACACGTTTTTTTAACACTTCTGTTTAAACTCGTTATTTATAGGGAATCAAGATAGCTTAAAACTTCAGGCAAAAGCTTTTCTCACGTGTCTTCCAGCAATGTACTTTATAGCTATCGCGTGACTGACACTCGTATATTACCAACATGCTAGGTTGAAGATTTTGAACATTCTTCTTTATTTAGGCTTGCTAAAGTTTGTTGTTTTAGGTACTCTGATATTTTATGGAGTTTTTCAAGTAGAGTATTTTTTTTTTTTTTTTTTTTGTTCTTTTTGAAAATTTTAGAAAATTTAGCAGGTGATCTGAAAAATCATCTCAAATACCTACATTTGTACATTTGAGATTTTTAAACATATTTTTTAAAATGAAATCTTTAAAAGTGTTTTTTTTTTTTTAACGAAAGTAGGTAAAAAGACGAGAACAATTATTATTGGTAACCGAAGCTCTAAATTAGCAAGCACCAGTCACCAACAGAATTTCATTGAAAATGGCGACCAAAGAGCCAAGTCCCAATCGTCAAAAGTGGCAATTATGCGCGCCTTTTTTGTTGAAAGAAATATCGCGCTAAGACAAAGTGCTTACAAGCTTAATTTAGTCCTTCTTTTGACTCACTGATAAGCGTTATCTTGAGTTTGTACATTTTTTTTCCGTCGTTCGTTTCACACCGAATATTTTAAGTTAAAGTGGCAAAATCTATTATTCCTGATGTCTTTACTAGTATTTAACTATATATAGTATTTATAATGCTAACTATACTAGTGTTTAAAAATGATCCGTTTTTACGATCGCGATTTTTTGGTAAAGTTTTACGATTCCGAATTCTCTCAAAAATAATCATATTATTCAACAGACATTTTCTGGTCCTAATAAATAAAAAGTATGTATGAGTTCTCAAATGCTTTCATTAAGATATAATTGCCCACATTTCCATTATATTTTTAATTTATAATTTCGTATAAAATTATTGGAGTTCTAAAACCAAATCATTCAAAGAATCTGATCATTTTTCCTTAACCCGGGAGGACGCGCGGGGGTCATTTTATGACCCCAAGCGTTCTGCAAATAGTAACTGCGTAAAAACTAGCCAACTTTTCATTCTTTTCTTATCAGTAGCTGAGTTTGGTCTTACCATCTACCTTTTCGTAGCAGTTTGAATAGATTTGCGGCATTTGTGTTCCACTAAAACACGTTTAGTCAGTTCCTGGGGTCATAAAATGACCCCGTGCGTCCTGCCGTTTGTTTCACAGACCAACTATTTCAAATGGTCAATACGGTTAATCTGTTTGTATCCCTTTGATATTGAAGTTTTTTCATGTAAATAGTAATGCCATACACTTTTTGTTGAAATTGAATCAAATAACTGTTTCATCTATTGCTGGGCCTAAACCCCATAGTGGAGTTAGGTACAAAGTGTTGTGTTATGATTTGGTGGACTTTTGGACTGTAGAATATAGGAGAAATAATAGTTGGATTCATTATATCACATTGAATATTTATTAAATAAAATAGTACATATACAATTCTAAACTAAGCTTAGATATTTAGTCAAAAGTTAAACATTTATATTCAAAACATTAAAGATTTCAATAATTAAATACATCATAATTCTGCTCTCCAAAGAAATTAAATTTGAATCTACTGGTTTAAATTAAGTGGTGGGAAGTGGGAGCTAGTATAGTACGTACCAAGATTTCAGTCCCATATCAATGAAGTAATCCAAAGGTACTCTTTTCTATCATGACTCCGGACAAGACGTCTCGGAAAAACACCACCAGAGCTCGGAAAAGCTCTTCTGCCCTCAAAACTCTATCCTCTCTCTCCCCTCTAAAAATCCTAACTCCCCGTTTTATACCGGGGGATGCAGTTCCCCGGGACACATTCTCCGAGGATCATAGTTCAAACATCTGGAGATCCAGCTTCCAGGAAAACCCTATGCTTTATGGGATACGAAGTGTCGCAAAGTGTCAGAATGGAATTTTGTTATTCCCAAGTCTTCTATTTTATTGGCTCGAAAATGTCAGAACTTCAGAAGTTATATCCTGCAGCTGTGACTCGGGGACGGGGAAGTGTTTAAAATCTCCGAAAGGGAAGCTAACCCCTTTTGACCCAAAGCGGGAGTCATAGAAAATTCCGCTTACTCAAATACAAGCGGTGGGAAAATGTGTTTACTTCTAATTTTCTATTTTTTACACTATGTGCTCCACACTATGAAGAATATGGAGCTAAAGATTTTTTTTAGATGAGAAAAATTCTTAGATCATGAAAATTTCATCAAATATGACAGATATGAAAAAGGATGGAAATACTTTAAATAAACTTTAATAACTGTGATTTTAATTGCAAAATATGATGTATAATGGGGTAAAGTGGGACAGGATTGCCTTGAATGTAGCGTTTTTTTTTTTTTTTTTTTTTAGTTTTAGTAAAAAAAAATGAAACATTTTAGAATTAATTCTACAAGTTTCTGCATCGAAAACACCAATCGCAACATTATAGTTGTTATAAAGTTTGTAAAACTTACATAAAGCGTTATTATTCGCTGTGTGTCTGAACTTGGTTTAAAGAACAAATGTAGAAATGCTTTCATGATAAGTGCTATGTAAAGCTCATTTATAAATCGCTTTAACATCTAAAATTCAATTTTAATGTCGAAAATTATAAGACAGTATGATTTCAAAAGTAAACAATTCGAAAAATAATGTTTTTTATTACGACTAGGTTTTCATCTGAGGTCATTCAATGACCCTTGCGCATCCTAACGTACGGCCAGAAAGCGCACGTTCTCCCAGGTTAATAGTATTAGATAACTTTTCATTACTTCACAATCACAATGAATCCATGTATATATATATATATATATATATATATATATATATATATATATATATATATATATATATATATATATATATATATATATATATATATATACATATATAGTTATTATTAAAGTAATTAGACGAGAGTACTTAAAAAACGATTATAAAGTCATCCTTATATATTATTTCTGTAGCCTGTTTTTGGTTTCTACGCCAAATTTCCCTCAATTCTTGATCGATTTCTTTGATTTACGGCTTATTTTATAGCTTATGGTGCTGGCTACTGACGAAAAATAGACCCAAGGTCTAAAAATTGTTTCTTTTAGCCGAAAAACCTGTTTTAAAGAACCAGAATAAGGTTTTCGGTCAAACTTATAACTTTAATTTGCGCTATGACCGACAGAGCTGAGTAGCTTGATCGGCAGAGCGTTCTCTTCATAACCAGGAGATTACGTGTTCGGGCCCACGTCCGGACAATCTGCACCAAAAAAAATTAGAGAAATATCGCGCAGTATGTGAACACTGAACTAAATGAATAACAACTATGAGGGAATAGAATAGAATAAATGAGAAGGAAATGCTCCTTGCTGATATGAAAACATTCAGTGATTTTGTGCTAAATTACTTCGCAATTGCACGTGTTTTTTTTTTTTTTTTTTTTTGAAGCTTTGGCTCTGGAAAGAAAATTAAAGCATAATGTAAGCGAAAATATAAGTAACAGGTTTAAGATTTCAGACTACAATAGAATTGTTTTTTGTTCAGAAAAAAAATAATAAATCGTATATTGAAATATATATTCTTCTAATGAGTTTTTGACTCTTTGTACAAATAAATAAAATACTACCTCAATTTGAAGGGTAAAATATATATTTTTTCTTCTTTTTGCTAAAAAACAAATAGCTTATCACATTTTTACTACATTCGAAAAGCTACGCTTAAAAAAGAGCATAGTTCAATTTATTTTGTATTTTAACCGTGCTGTTAAATGATGAACACGTGCTGCCATCTAAGTTATAACGGTTCAAGCAGCCTGCGATAACAAATTGTAAAAATTTTCAAAAATAAAAACATTTTTCTTCAATATCTTACCTTATATATTATTCCCCTCTCATTTTAAAATTTACACACTTTTAATATTATTTATGTTTGAATTGAAAATATGTACGACCAAAAGGTGAGCGATGATCAAATTATCACAACGCTGTATTTAACGAGGTTTTGTTACTGATGTCTTTAAGTTACATGTCTTCTCTTCTGCGCTTACTTTTTTTTCGGTTCTTCTTCATAATGTTCTTCCTTTGAAATTCTTAAAGAGCGAAATACCTTATGAAACGATTCGAAGCACAGTGCGGAGTTCCGCACGGGTCGACTAGTTGGTCTCTTATTTTAGTTACATAAAGATTCTAAATTAGGAAGGAATATTTAGTTGACCTCATGACTCACAGCTATTGAATTTCTTCCCTGCTAATCTCGTAAGCAAGGGAAAAAAAAACCAACGTTTTTCGGACGTGCTCCACAAGAATGCACAAAAATATTTTTTTTTTCCTAAGTACGTCATTAAAAGAAGGTTCAGCATTGCAATTTGTAGGGATGTTACGCCTACTACTGCCCTAATTGGAATATAAATCATGGCTTTGATTGTGCTTCGTTTCTCAATAAAAAACCCGGAATGAAATAAAAAACGTTTCCTTTCCGCAGTTATTTTACTTTTCATTTCAACCAAAAAGAAGAGAACTATCTTAGCTCATTAGAACAGAAATTTGGACTTAAAAAAGTGCTCAGTTTCGGAAAATTGCTATTTCCAACAGCATATATTAACTGTCTTCTAAATCTCCAGGAGAAGATGTAAAGAAAAAGAAAAGTGTTCCAGAAGAAAACAATAGTGTATGAAACAATGGTACTAACAGGATGCGATTTTCTAAATGACTTTAGTGCGGTGTAGCACTTTCTGCTCGAAAGTTAATTAACTCATTTATTTCTCAGAGTGTACACCAGCCGGCTAAACTGCGAATCAACATTAAGTGAAGATAGCAGTAAACGACTCCAAGAATCTTTACTGGTTGATTTTGTTTTGTTCAAGTAGATTTGTTTCCATCTTATTCAAAAATGACTCATAAGTGCTTTTCTAATTTGAAGTTGATAACGGACGCATAACTTTTTTTAACTTGCTTATCGGAATAAACGATTTTGCAATGATTTTCTAAAAGCATTTTGAAACATACATTTGCAGTTAACTTGTACATATTTGTCCTTTCAGAAATTCGATCGTATGCCGTATCTTTCGTTGATCGATATTTAAACAGAAAATGTACACCATTTTACTAGCTTCTAGCATTTACGAGTCATTTCGTTAATTCTCAATTGGGAAAACCTTTGAGAACGTTTTAAAAATTAAAGGTAATTAGATTTGACGTAATTGCATGTTAATGTGCTGAGGGACTTTGGTTCTATGACTGAGGGTGTAATTATTTGGAACTGATGTTGCTGTGTATTAAATAAAACTTTTAAATCCTTTAAAGGCGCTGGAATATTTTGGAATCATAAAGCTATAAAATAACGTCTGTTTAAATTGTAGTGGAACACAAAAGTATATTCTCCTGTTTAAAAAAAAAAGTCCGATGGACAAAGAATTAAACGATTCCATTCATCAAAATAGGGCGGAGGAGAACCGTTTTGAAAAAGAACATGGAAGTTTATGTAGTTGATATCGTTATAGCACACAAAACAATCAATATAGGTTCTGGACCTGTATGATTGGAGTACACTCGTTGAAAGTTGCTTAGTTTTTATTCAGAACGTTTTAAATTAACATATGCTTTTGAGAGTAACTCACTTTTATGTTTCCGTGAATAATTAACTTTAAATGCGCTGTATTTTAAAATTTTATTTTATATTTTTTTTTATTTCAAATGGCAGAGAACCTGACAAATTGGCAAAATACAAAAAGAACTAAAACGAAGAACAGGGAAAAAAAGTAAT
This sequence comes from Uloborus diversus, assembly GCF_026930045.1. Lineage (NCBI taxonomy): Eukaryota > Metazoa > Arthropoda > Arachnida > Araneae > Uloboridae > Uloborus > Uloborus diversus. Next base: position 91,140,094 of record NC_072732.1, on the reverse strand, counting down.
TGTCTAAGTATTTCAAAATAATAAGCATTTCAATCAAAATACTGTAGAAAAAGTTTCGAATCTGAAGTCACGGGAGAAGAAAGAGTTTCTCGCCAGTACGTTCAACGACAGTTAACTCAAATCTGCAAGTAATGATATTTGTATAATTGATTTTACAACTTAATCACCACATGCAGACATTAACCCTCTTAAGTTCAGACCTCTTCCTATCAGAACCATGTAATCTACACTTTCTAGATACAACTTCACTTTTGAGAGGGAAAGAGAATGTTAATGGTGAGCTCTCAGTCAAAATACTACTTTATAAAATTTCATTTTAGTTTAAACGATGAAATAGAGAGATGAGGTTTTAAATGCACGTAAAAGCCTCATCCTATCGGAAACGCGGGATGAGCAAATTTTGCTACATTGACGTTGCCTGTGAAAATCCAGGGGTGAGTAGTCAGATGGTCAAACTTAATTTCAGTCTGCTTTTTCCAAAAATTGAAACTAGACACAACAGCACTTGATTGTAACTTTGTCGTCGAAGCCTATACAAAAACTTAAAACAATACGGCTTTTTTTTAATGTCGAAGAAACTATCATTTTTTTAAATGTCGAAGAAACTATCATTTAAAAAAGGCTTTATATGTTTCCAATCAGTTTCCAACCATTTTATAAAACAAATAAAACTTAACTTCGACCGACCTAATGGTTTAGTGAATCGTTTTCAATGTTTCAAGCTTTTTGACCTGCATTTGATTTTGAAAGAAAACATTTTTACCTCAACTTACTTCAATTTTAACCATAAAAACAAAGGTATGTGTAAATTATAAGGATGTTTTTCCCCCTTATAAACTTTTATGCAAGACAAACCCTTTTTGTTTTAAATTTATTTAGAGAGAATTGCATTTCAGAGTAGAATGCCTTACGTCATTCACTTGGCATAAGTAGAATTTTGTGATTCAAGCTCGAAGATGATTACTTGGCTGCGATGCCAACTGGAATCAAAGGGGCAGAACGGGCGAAGAAAGAGAGATAGAGGTACTTGACTAAGAGCAGTGTTTGAAGTTAGCTTAACGGTGTGGGAATCATTCTCTGTTTGAGATAAAATTTTGTTAACTTTCACAGGTCATTAACGCCAAACATGTTGCAATATTATCTCCAACCACATCTCCGTAAATTAAGATAAAATAAAATTCTCTTTTTTTTTTTCACCACACTGTCACACTACGTGCCAGAACCAGTTCATCTATGTAATAGGACGAGGGGGTAAAAACCATTGGTATGAAATAGCCAGCTTGTTCTTGCATTGGAAGCCATAGAGTTCATTCAGGATTGTGAATCGCAAAATTTTTGCTAGCTACAAGCGCGGTCCAATGATCTTCAAATGCTTTTATCTTTTCTCTGAAATCAAATATTTTTTATGAGCTTTCAGGTTCTAAGAATGTTGCTGCATTGCACTGCAATGTGCGCAATGTAACTTATCTGTTACTTTGGTAAGGCTCGCTTACAAAAGCAGGCACAGATTTATTTCAGCTATTGAAAATGTGCAGAAATAAGTGATTTTTTCAAAATTCTTTCAAAAGTCTTTTTTTTTTTTTGAGCAATCAGGAATTGTTTGTCGTTTTCACTTGACCGTTGAATGACGTCCGCATCCGCCCACGTCCTTTGATTTTGATTTTTATATTCTTACATGCAGGTGCACAAGTGCCTCGGAATCGAACTATTTATAAACAACCTTCTTGACTTTACACAATCCTTTTTATGCGAAAACAGTGTTCGGCCCATATGCATTCATTTGAATTTTGGCATCTTGCTCATCCTTCATATGCTCTTCATATGACTGATTTATAATTTTATCGAGCATTAAATTTGTGATTCGACTCACTAAGAACAAAAACTTCTAAGAAACTCAGATAACTGTAAATGATGGTTCATTTTTAACCGTAGTTTTTCGCCTTTTTTTTAACATCCGGGATTGAAGTTTTAAAAACACTTTGATTCTAAAGTGACAGTGTTAATAAAAATAAGCAGTAAAAAACAGTTTCTTTTTAATAATTATCATTTATTGAAAACATTATAACTTCTGCTTAAAATATCGGAAACTGTAATCTAAGTGAACCAATATTAAAACATCATTTGCACAATATCAATCTTTTTTATCAGTAGTCTTCTGTGAAATGACAGATTATAAGAAAACAATTGCTTAGCACTACAAAAAAAAAGAAAAAAAAAAGAAAAGAAAGAAAAAAAATAGCTTTATGGCTTTTCAACATTTTAAATATAAGTATAAAATTTTGATGTTGAAAAATAAGTTAAAGGAAATGTTAAATATTATTTGTACTCTAATTTTTAAAAATGAAAAGTAAGTTTTTGAAGTTTTTTTTTTCGTATTTGTAAAATTATTTATTGTTTCAGCTACTTAATTGGTTTTGCAATTTCCTTAAATCTATTAATGAATTTATCAGTCAAATTACACATAACCAAAATATGTAATTGATAAAAGAAATAATAAACTCATTACTGATAGTTCATTTTTAAGAAGTTTTTCGCCTTTTTAGCATATAAAGTTGAAATTATTAAAATATATTTATAAAATAACACCTGGTAATGATAAATGAGGGGTAGTAAGTAACAAAACGCACTCTACTAATTCATTTCAAAAAACAACATTAATTAAAAACTTGGTTCAACTACAAAAAAAAAATGGCAAAACTGTAATCTTTGAAAATGGGAGTCAACATTAAAACATTACTTGCAGCGAAGCGCAACAGCAATCTCTGAAATCAATAGTTCCTGTCCTTTCTAAAATGACAGAATGATAGGAAAACAATCGCTGAGCACTAAGAGAAAAAAAAGCTCGAAGCCCTAAATTTCTCCTAACATATACTTTACCCTCATCTTATCTGAACTTTACGACAAATAAGATGAGATGTGCAGGTGATTGCGCTTACCTTTTTTTTTCTTTTGCTTTTGATGAAAGTTTTGAAAAAAGAAGAAAAAAAAAGATTAACTGGCATTGGTTTGTAGTTTTTCGATGTAAAAAATGACGAAACAGAGTTTAGAAATGGCGTTAGCTTTCTAATATCCTATCATTACATAAAGCTTTTTTCCCCAATAGAAGACAGTTGTCGTGTCAAGATGTGAGTTCCATTCTCAAATACAAATTGCATTTTCCCAACCTCTTCACACCTTTTCTTTCTCTTCGTAATTTCATTCCTTTTTCTTTTGTCTTTCACTTGTCTTTCTTTTGTTTTTATTTTGCTTATTCTACAAGTTTATCATTTGTTTATTCCCAATAGCTTTAGAAAAACGATTCTATTGTGATCCTTAATCAATCAATGATTAAGTACTTTAAATGAAATTAAAAAATGGTCTTTGAAAATGAGTTTAATGATATGCTGAATAACATTTGTACTCCAATGTTTAGCGATTTAATGCTTTAAGTTTTCAATCCTTTTTTTTTTGTGTGTGTGTGTGTGTGTGTATGTGTGTGTGTAATTGCTTAAACTAAGAAAGCAAATGTTTGCTGTTTCAGTTATTCTTTTAGTTTAAAGGACTGTATAATTTTATCTAATACTTTAATTTCATTCACTTTTTACTTCAATAATCGTACGCTCTTACATTTTTCCTGCTAGTTCTTCCATTATGATTTTTTTTTTTTTGGGGGGGGGGGGGGCAGAAGTTAACAAGTAAGAATGAGCCAATTGAAAACATAAAACTTTTTCAATTTCAGTCGCTACACTGAAATTTGTTTTAATGTAGCTTCGCATATAATACATTTAGCGATTTTTAGCGATTTTGTCAAGCACAATAAAAATACACGTAAAAGAAAATAATGTGTTCAGTGGCGGTACAAGGGGAGGGTCATGGGGTAACCCCCTCCTAAACCGTCGACCACAGTATCAGTCTACATTGTGTTCAATCACTTTTTGCATAAAATGTAAGAAATTACAGTATCTTTTCAAGTCATTAATTATTTTTGGAAGTTTTGAACTACTACTTCGTTTTCCTGCTTATGAAACTAATTTGCAACGTTTAGCTCCAATTAGGTGCCTTATTCCTGGTCGATTTGGTGCTTTTTATTGACCCGTAAACAGTTTCAGACCTTAAATTGTAGGTTCGTTCATGGGGGGGGGGGCACATTTTTCAGCATAACCCCCTTCCCTAAACTGTCAACAACAGTATCCGTCTACATTGTTTAAACACTTTGTGCATAAAATGTAAGAGATTACAGTATCTTTTCAATTTGAAAGTAAATATTTGAGCTACTACTTCGTTTCACTGGTTATGAAATTAATTTACAACGTTTAGCTCAAATTAGGTACATTATTCCTGGCCAATTTGGTGCTTTTCATTGACCTGCAAGCAGTTTCAGAAATTTTTTATACCTAAAACTGTAGGTTCGTTCATCATGCCCCCCCCCCCCCACTTTTTAAAATGGCCATCTGTATCCGCCCAAATGTTTCAAATGTTAGTTTAGTTATAAGCTAAACAAAAAAAAAAATCTAATTGAAGTAAGAAGTTGTAAAAATTATTCTTTTTGTGAAAGAATGTTCTAGAAATTTAGATTGATTTCATTGAAACTCAAAAATTTTATGAATGAGAAAAGTAAATTTGAGTAACATGTAGTTTTACCGCTTACCTGTGACTCTCGAGCTGAGTTCTGACAGAACCCCTGAACCAATTTCGGAATATCCTATCTGAGCTCGAGCAAGAGAAAAATCGGTGTTTCAATTCCGTAAAGCACAAATTTAGTTCGCCAAATGCATAATGTGGAATGACCCCCGCTTAGGTTCTTAATCAACTGCCTTAAGCAATTGAAAGTTCTACAGTACAACAAGATATTGTCACTTCTAGTTTTACTCTAGAATAACAATATTTTAAACTACTTTTCAACGATTATTTGCTTCATACCATTAATTGTACAAGTATAGCAAGACATTATATTATCTAACGTTTGTACAATTATAATCAAGGTTTGCTTGTGGTTTTTTTTTTTTAGATTCTGACGAGTCAATCTTTTTTTTTTTTTTGCAGAAGGCAGTGTGCTTTGAATTAACAACGCATTGCCTTCGTTTGAGACAAGCACACTATCATTTGTGAAAGCAAATGTCGAGGAATTAAGTGTCTTGTTTTTAGTTATATGTACAATTCTTGGGGAATAAGGTTTTTTTTCCTCCTCACTGTTTAATCAGTGTTATTTATTTTCAATAATAAGCTAGTTTTCCTTAAATGTGCCCACTTGCGGAGCTTTACATTTTCATGAATGTAAATTTCAAGGAATAAAACGCAAGAAATGCTATTAAAAAAGAAGAATAAAAAGGGATAATCCTATAAAAAGTTATACATATATATTGCGATGACGCAATATTTTTTATTGATACGTTAGTTGTACATAATATAAATAAGAAAAGTGATTATGTTTCTCTGATGTATGCTTTTCTATCATACGAGTCAAAATGGACACGAACACAGTTAGGGTAAACTTTTTTTTGATACGCAGTGTTATATTTAAATCACGGCAAAAAAAAAAAAAAAAAAAAAAAACATAGTAAAATAAGAAAATCAATAAATTTATGAAGCTGCAACTTTATACCAACGTTACTCGAAATTTTATTGCAAAATGAAATCGGCTTTGAGTCAAAATGGACCCGAACACAGCAGCAGGTTTAAGGAAGAGGTTAAAAGTTAAACACAACGATGCGTTTAATTTCAACATGTGAAACCGAAAATAAAAGCAAACAGGTGGGTGCCGACAAATATGACAGTGAAATAAAATATTTTTATTGCTCCATGTTTTACAGGGAATTTTTTATAAGACCGTTGTTTTAATGTTTTGATCAAAAAAGACATGTCTTGAAACAATGTTCTTCGCTATAATATGTCTTACGCCAAAATACTCATAAAGCACTTATTTTCGCAAAGCTTTAGATTTTGTTATTTTCGCGAGCCCGTCGTAATCGCGAAAATTTAAATATCCCGAAATAACGCAACGTTTTATGTATCTACTATCAACGTTCGGTTCTGTGCATAAAAAAATCGCGTAATTTTAGCTCTCGAAATCACGGATAACTTTATTTTCGCAAAAACTACGGCTCCCAAAACTATGTGCTTTTACTGTAATCTATTTCTGATATTTTGATTGTAACAAATAAATTAGCAGACAATACAACAAATAGAAGAGCAGAAATATTTTCATTTTTGGCACGTTTTTCTCAAACTCATTCCAGAGGCAAGGGCATTAAATGATCGAAATAAAAAATACTGCATTAAAAAGTATTTAAGCGTTTAATCGAAAATAAAACAGTACAGGCTTGCTTTTAGTTTCTTCGTTTTGTGAATAAAGTAATGGTTCTTATGTTTAAGAAATACTCAGGGATAATTATCTGTTTATTTTGATAATACTCATTTTAAATATTTTTTGCAACATTAGGTTTTAGTTAGAACGTCGGTAACCATATGAGAAAAAATCTATAAATAATGAAACACTACGAGAAGAAGTTTAAGGTACTGTCTATCTAAAAGAATCAAATTATGATCCTCTTCATATCTAAGTGATAAATCGTGAAAAGTTACTGACGAGAGTTGCCATTAAAATGAAAAATGAACACAGAAAAATGAAAAAGAAAAGCAGATTTCAACGTACCATGAAAGGAAAGCTTAGAAGTATATTTTTCTCCCTTCTTCTTAAATTAACTCAGTTACCCACCAAAAAGCTAAAAGCAAAATCCATTGAATCATCAATTTTTCATTTGATATTCCTTTTTCCGTAATGTATTCAAGGGCTGGAAAGTGCATGAATATATGCAAGCACATAAATATATCATACTACATTCTTTCGAAAAATAAATTTCAAACTCCAAAAAGGCTTTTAGTCTGACTATTGCCGTTATCCAGGAGCTGCAAAACCTGATAAATTCCTTTTGGATGTGTCTGTGGTTATTTTGGTGAAATAGCATCAATTTTCTTTCTTTTTTTTTTCTCTCGAGTCGAACAACAGAAGGAATTCTTTTCATTCTGTACTATATCTCAACGAATTTAGAGAAGAACTCATATGGAGACAAAGCCCATTAATGGACTAAATGGGTAGTTGAGGCTAAATTTGGGCTTTAAAGGTGGCTGGAGTGGGAGCCGAGTGTAGATGGAAGTGCCAAGTGGGGCTGGCAAATGGATTCGCCTTCCTTTTGTTAATTGCGAGACAAATAGTGCCACATTCCCTTTAGTGCAATTTGATGGTTCGTAAATTGAAAGGGCTCTGAATGTTTTTCGCTTTCCGAGTAAAGTTTTGCAGCTATTTTCTTTTCAAATCATTTTGTGGAAAACAATTTCTTGATCATTGTTTTCGTTGCAGGTTAGATTGTTGTAAAACTCTGGTAAAACGCCTCAAATTGAATTAAGGGGTAAAAATGCAGTAATTATTGCTTACTTTTAAAATAGTATCAACTATAATTTAAGTAAAAACGAAAACATTCAGGTTTCATATATCTGTATCTTCTGTATATATGTTTGATATGCCTATAACCTTAGGCATACCACATTTTACCGAAATCATAATATTCACGATACAGTGACGTACACTCTTATAGTGACGTTCACACTGGCAAACTTAACTTTGCTTTTTTTCTTTTCTTTTCTTAATCGAAAATGCGCAGAGTGCAAATCAAAACCTTCCTGCTTCTTATTAGAGGCATATTTCTTAAATTTCAACAGCATTAATACATTTTTGAATAATAAACCAATTGAAAATCAGAAACTACATATTCTACCTTCCGAAATTTCAAATACACACTACGTTAAAAATATATCACTGATTTTTTTTTGTCAATTATTAAATTTGTAATAAAATGGATTCTTCATGATGAATAGGGCAAAAAGAATATCACAGTACAAATTCTAAATTTGATTAATTCAAAAGAAACAAACTGATTTTGAAACAAAGTTACATCGTTACCCCAGGGTTCCCCGTCCTTACCACTTAACGGTTTACCAGTTTAATGGACCCCTGGGGACAGTTCCGCCATTTGACTCCATAAACAAACGGAAAAACAATATCCATACAGATAATAATGCTTTTGCTGGAAATCAAATTGTTGTAATATCTACGACAGAATTTACTTCCTGTAAGCTTTCCTATTGTGGACTTTAGAAGAAAGTCATGAAACGCAACACTGAGTTTATATCGCAGATGCTCCTTAACTTTCCCATACACTTTAATACTTCAGAATTCATGCTTTTGTCAATGAATTCCAAACCGAAACTAATCAGATAAAATGGCTAGATCTCTAGACGTAACAATACGCGGCACAATAAACGAGAAAATGGATTAATCGTGCTAATATAAGTAGCTTAAACGTGTCTCATATCTACATCATTAATAAAGCTCTTAATGTCTTTCTATTGCGGGGTTGACATTGGAACGGTGTTAGATTCTTTGCGACAAGATTCCAAAGGTGCAACGACTTACCGTGACCTCAACCCCCGTTAACCGTGTTCGAATGTGAAAACGATCGCCTCAGGAGGGGTCGGTTTGGTGTGGATAAGGGTTGGATTCCTTAGCCTTGGAATCGGCCATCCAAGTTGATTATATTCACTCGAATTGACATTTAAGCGAATTCTGAACGTGACTTCCATATTACAAATTGTTGCTAGATATTCTTTTATTTAGAAGTGTTACCGAACGCTGTTAATTAAAAGTGAACACACATTCGTTTTGTCATACAACCTTTTAGATGTCAATGAAAGATACTGAATAGCTTAAGCATTACATTAGATATTAATACTTTGTATTCATTGTGGAAACTGGAGGTTTTTACTTTCTTTTTTTTAATTCTTGAAAGACACTTAATCAAAACTGTCAATGTTAACAAGGAGTTCCGTCCAGAACTAAACGAGAATATCAGTGGCGGCTCGTGCTTTGAAAAATTGCCATATCATAGGTGCACTCGCACCCCAAGTTTTTTGAGGGAAAAAAATATTTTTTTTTAATATTTAAACTTTCTTAAAATATTTATTTGTGTTAAATAAATAAATTTAAATTCATTTTAGTCACAGGACAAGCTACAAAATACTTAAACTACTTAGTAAATCACGAAAGATATTAATATCATGTTTATGTCCATGGTTGCCGGCAAGGTGGTTCACTTTCACCCCCTGACTTTCAAAAATAAAATTTAATTGATCAGATTGAGAAAAGTTACAAAATACATCACGAAAACTTTTAATCTCACATTCATGTCCAGTACGCTTACCAGCGCTGCAGTACGCCACCCTTGCAGCACAGGTAAGGGGATGCAAGGGAGGCTCTTTCACGCCTTGGCGTTTTAAAACAAATAACTTTTAAAAAGCAATATTAATCTAAAATTTTAATGGTAATATTATTTTTACTCTTTTAATAGATAGTTATTTTGAGTGAGTAAAATTAATTTCATTTTAAGCAACGCCAAATTGCAAAAGTGCAAAAATATTGTGATCAGAAAAATATGTAAAAATTACAAATTAATTAACTTTAACAAAGATGAAAATGCATCTCAGTATTGACTTTAAAATAAATAAAATAAAAATTGATCAACTGAATTTTGAAAAAAAATTAAAAATAAATAAATTAAAGAAATAGTAAAAAAAAATCTTAGCGATTTACATGCGGATGTATCCTTCTGCATATGAATCTGCCGGCGCACATGGGTCAGATTCAGAATTTTTATAGAGATAAAGAAAAAAACTATCGAACTCTTTTATTTTCTTCAAGTTCACATTTTCTTTAAAACTACATGAGCAGTAAATTAAAACAAAATAATAATTTCTGTGCAACAATGAGAAGACATTTTTTAAATAAAAATATAATCTTGTAACGATATATGCACAGACATACATACAACACAACACATAACAGTGGCATAGTTAGAAAATAACTATTAGGGGGAGGGGGAGCATAAAAGGAAAAAAATCTCATCAATTTGATTGGTTTGATTTGCTCATCATCTCAATTTTGAAACTTGTAGTTTTGAAAATGCAATTTTAGACGGTCTTTGGAGATATTTTTGAAGGAGGATTCTAGGGGAAACAGGGGACTCCACGGAAATGGGTATAAATTTAAGCTTTAAAACGCGGTTACAGGCCATATTTATTGACGTTAGGGTAAGGGATGGGGCTGCGAGCCTCTCCCTGATCGTTTTACTTTTCTTTCTGTCTGTCTTTTTTTTTTTTTGAAAATTAAATAGAAATTATAATTTTTCATCCTCCTCCAATTTTTCGAAATTGCAGTTCCAGAAACGCAATTGTAGACAAACTTGGAAGAATTTTACGGGAAGGGGTTCTGTTGCTCTCCCCTGGAATTTTTTTCCAAATAGAAGTCCTAAAACCGATTTGAAGAAAAAAAATTAATCTTCGTGTTCTCCGTGGACAATACGATGCAAAAAATGAAGTTTTGATTTAACATGCAATTTTAGTAACTAAATTAAAAACGTGAAGAAGAAATGACTTTTAAGGTATATTCAAAATTAATAAAAAAAATAATCTAAAAAAAATATAATTTCTTCTCTAAATTGTCATTATAGTACGCTAATTACTTGAAGACAAAGAGTCAAGAAAGGAGCAAACGGTCTGATCTTGTGCAAATGAAAACTTCTTCCTTTACTGTATGTTGTTTATTTTACATGGCCTGAATCCGTAAGAAAAGCATTCCAGCTATGTAAAATAAACAGCATACAGGCAGGGTAACGAGTTCGGCAATCTTGCTGTAAATATTGAGGTTCAATGCATTGTCGTTGAGGGGGGTGGCACAGATAATCCGCACCTCATTAATTTTACACTTTTTTAACAAAAAATCCGCGGATTATACACAGGAAAATACGGTACAGCCTTTTTTTTTTAAATTTCGAGCACGTACGTCTGTACAAAAAAAAAGAGAAAATAAATAAAAAGTTATAAATTATTGTCTGAAAAAATTGTGGGGCCTCGGGCCTTCTCTGGCCCTTCCCACGAGCCGCCACTAGAGAATACTTTTGCATATACCAACATCGTTCTAGGATCTGGTCAATAATCTCTTAAAATTATGTGAAACATACCATCGTTTTCAAAAAATAGTAAAACAGCAAATCAAACTAAACACATTGTAATCAAAATCGTTTGTTGTTGCTTCTTTTTGGCCAAAAACACGCTACAGAGTCTATTTTTCCCCGTTGCCAAAAATTAAAAGAATAATAATACGTATACATTAAGAAATAAATAAATGATAAAACGTCCTCTTAACTAAATAATGTTCTTCAAAAAAATAAAGCACTTCTTACTTCCCCTTAATTTTCTTTGCTAAAAATAAAGGAAATGAATTAAAATTTCAGAATAAAAATAAAAACAAATCATCTGAACAATCATTCTTTCAGAGTGAAAACAAGGACAACTGAGCTGTAGCTGGACTGATTTTGAGGAAAAGGAGTCGGAGTCGGCAGTAGAAGGCTTTACCATTCCAAATGTCGGAGTCGGTCATTTTCCTCCGAGTCTGTAACTCTGACAAGGCTGTGGAGTCGGAATCGGACTGATTTTAAAGTATAGGAGTCGGAGTTGGTGTTGCAAGTTTTAAAATTCTAGAAGTCGGAGTCGGGAGTTGAGCACTATTTACATCGCTTATACCAGCGATTTTCAAACTTTTTCGATCATCGGCAACCTTTGAAGAATTAGAAATTTCTCAAGGCTTCCCAGCTGATCTCAGTTATCTTTACTAATAATAAAGTTGAAAGTCTCTCTGTCCGGAGGATGTCTGGATGTCTGTAGGATGTCTGTGACGCGCATAGCGCCTAGACCGTTCGGCCGATTTTCATGAAATTGGCACAAAGTTAGTATGTAGCATGGGGGTGTGCACCTCGAAGCGATTTTTCGAAAATTAGATGTGGTTCTTTTGCTATTCCAATTTTAAGAAAAAAAATATCATAAGATGAACGAGTAAATTACGAAATTATCATGATGTGGAACCGTAACATGGGCACAAGCCAATTGGCGAGATACGAAATTATCATAACGTGGAACCGTAAGATGGGTACAAGCCAACTGGCGAGAAAATTCACCATACATTATTTGTAAATATACAGGCGAACCAAAAGACCTTTTGATTTTTCTATTACGGGCAAAGCCGTGCGGGTATCACTAGTCTGAAATAAATTCGTACTGTTGACATTTCATGGCTCCGGTTGCTGCGTCCTGTGACACTCCAAGGTGCCGCTGCAGCCACTTTGGGAACCCCTTGCTTATACCATACATGTTTGCCTAAAAATTAAAAATAAAGTCAAAAAGTTATAACATGAACCAAAGCAATCTTGCAGGATGCATGAAAAATTATTTGTTTCTCAAATTTCTGTTGGGCTGTCATTAAAAGCTGGTATAACTTCTAGTTCTACTCGCTGGTCATCAGTTAAATAAAAACACGCAAATCAGCAGGACACAGAAGAGAGGAGTATTTGTTTAGTACATGTATTTTGTACATCTACTAGACAAAGAATATTTTTATGCTCTCCGAATCTGTTTTTGGTCAAAAAATAAATAAATAGGCAAAACTTAAGAAAAATTCTTTTAAAGTAGGCAAATATATTTATGAAGTTTTATTACCATGGTGTTAAACCACATGAAACGGCAAATGGTCTAGTATTTTTATTTGTGCGCCTAAACTTTGAGGGATTTCCTGTCAAAACGATTGTTTTTTATTGTTCACAGTGTGCTGAAGTAAAAAACCATGGAACTTTTACATAATTGGTGAGTTTGAAAAAGTACACAATTTATCGGTTCATCCCATGAAAACTTCCGCAAGTCAACCAAACAAAAAAGTAATAGAAAATATAAAGATTTTCTTCCATTAAAATAATTTTCATCGCCAAACTCAATACAGTATATATTTTTTGAAGGTAGAGGAAAAACTTCATTCAATTTAGAAAATTCAATTACTGTAGTCTAGTGCACGTAATTCTTCAAAAGATGACTGAATCGAAAGGTTGCAAAATTTACCGACAAGCGATTTCAATTGAAAGACCACCCAGCAAACGTTGACTCCATCCCGTTCGACCTTCGGCTAGGGTTTCGATATTAGAATACCATAAATCATGAAAGTCGCTGGATATATTGTGTTGCCAGCAGCACCTCATTTATTTCAAGAAAGCACCCTAAGGCTGACATAGAATATAATTGTCGAAGTCAGGTCAAATTCCTATTCCACGGGTATAACGGATTCTTCAGTTCACTGACTACGCCTTCAGGAATCTATTGTAGAAGTGTGATGAATTTCCTGGCATTTCCTGAAAAGAAAGTGGAGGAAAAAATCTATCTTCCCTTTTTTACATAGATTCGTTCCGTTCTGACGGGAAAATCATTCGACTGTATGTCTGATGGCTCGTGAATGGATGAGAGGAGAAGGTTGAATGAGTAATGATATTCAACAGACGATCTTGTTTTAAACAACAAAATTCGTAGATGCGAAAGCGTTTCCTACTTTCTCCCGTTTTACTTTCTACCTAACGGCGTAACTGTAAAGTAAGAAATTAATACTTAACTACAAATTTCTATGCGTATCTTAACTTATAATGTTATGCAGTCTTTCTAAACAGTCTTTGTGTCTCAATCAACTTCTGGCGTTTTTCTTATTTAATGAAGAGTTTCAATTTTCCGCAATATCTGCTTGTGTTTATGAACTAGTTTACATATCTTTGAACTTTGTTCAATTGCAATATGAAAATATTTGGGCCGAATTGCTCTTTAGGTTTAAAAAAAATACAAATCATTCAATGAAACCATTGCTCACACAATAATATTTATTAGTACAATGATGATTGTAACAGTAACAACAGCATTAGTTATTAGTACAATGACGATTATAACAGTAATAACAGCATTAGTTATTAGTAAATGATGATTATAACAGTAATAACAGCATTAGTTATTAGTACAATGATGATTGTAACAAAAACAACAGCATGAATTTTTTGTACTATGATGATTATAACAATAACAACAACATGAATTAATTGTGCTATGATGGCTGTAACTATAACAGCATTGTTTATAGTACAGTGATGATTATAACATAAACAACAGCTTTATAATTATTAGTACAATGATGATTATAAGAACAATAACAGAACTAATTAATAGTACAATGATGATAAAACAGAAACAACATCTTTAGAATTATTTGTACAATGATGATTATAACAAAGACAACAGCATTAATCATTTGTACTATGATGATTATAACAATAACAACAGCATTAATTACTAGTATAATGATGATATAAACTAGTGATGTGCCGGATCGTTAAAAACGTAGAGCCGCGGGTACGGATACGGATCCGGATCATTCGTGTCAAGATCCGCGGATACGGATACGGATCTCAATTTTTTTTTTAACCCAATTCATCTATCCAAGTGTAAAATTTGTTAGGGAAGGTATTCCAATCAGAATAATGGCAGTTTCTTCAAAAAATGTCAACTGCGGCAAAAATATAATCAAGACTATGATTTACTCTTTAAAGAAATCTCCGTTAAAACTGAGGGAGAGTTGGAAGGAATGGGTTAGCGCTGCATTAATGCTTAGATGGAATGTGAAAAATAATTTTTCCCATTTTATTTCAGCATAAATGCAGCACTGACCCATTCCACCGATTTTCTCCGACCGACGAAATACAGAACCGGGAACACCTTTATAAACAGTAAATAGAGAATTTAGTCTCACTTTTTTTAAAGGATGCCGAGGAAAACAAAAATGAAGAATGAGAGAAACCCCAAATCAATAACAAAAACTAATATTAAATTAATAATTAAAAAAAAAGACCTGTGACCCGCCCCCAATCAACTCTAATTTGAATTCTGAAACTTTGAATTCAAATTCAAATGTTTTTCGCAATCACGAGTTGCGACAAGACCCTACTCATTGGAGTTATTGTTTCTAGAAACGGCTCCCCCCCCCCGCCCCCAAGAATATCCCTCCTCTTGGGTGGTTACCTGTGTATAGTTGAGTGTGTGGTGTGTGTGTGTGTGTGTATGCTTACGTGTGTGCACATAGGCGTTTGTATGTGTGTAAAAGCGAGTGTGTATGTGTATGAGTATGCGTGTGTAGGACATGGACGCTGCCGCCCAGTAGAAGAGGATTACGGGGGACAGTGCTCAGAACCAGAGGAGCCACGCCGGTGGGTGGTGGTGGTGCTGCAGAGGCCCCTGATCCAAGCTGAAAAAGGAACCACAACATCTAGGACGGTCAAGTGAGAACAATAAGCAATCGTGATTGCTCAAAAAACAAAACATGTCCCATAGAGCCAACCTCATATTAAGATGAATTTCGCGGATCAGAACACACATTTGTTAACAAATATGAACTGACAGCAGGTAAAAATTTTAAATCATTGAGCTTTTTCTCCTTATCTTCCGACTATGAAATCGCTACCAATCACGCATATAAAGGCTTAAAATTGCATTTAAATTTACTTAACAAGATTATAGTTCCTACTGTATATAAGTTAGAAGTTTCAAATAAATATCAAACGCAGAAAACTTTCAATTAGGGCCAACATTTTTAACGTACGGGTAAATTTTTACTACCATAATTGTGAAAACGTTAAATCGGTTTTTAACTAATATCTCCGGTAATTACAGTTCAACGAAAACGAGACCAAGCTAAGAAAACTTTCGATCAAGTCACATTTTGAACGAAAAATAAACTATCAAAATCGGTTCATCTGTTTAGGAGCTACGATGCCACAAAAAGACACATTGATACACACTTTTAAAACTTATTTCCCCTTCCTTTTTGCAACGAGGGGGGGGGGGTAAAAATTGGCTTCTGAAATTATACCTTATAATTTAAATAGGGAATAAAACCTAATTTAAACGGAATTTAAGAGACTTTTATTCAAATATTTAAAATGTTTAGAATAGAAATGATCCGTTTAAGATCCGTCAAAAAAGTAACGGATACGGATACAGATCTTTATTTTCCCTCGGATAACGTGGATACGGATATCCGGAACATCACTAATGTAAACAAT
Source organism: Uloborus diversus (assembly GCF_026930045.1). NCBI lineage: Eukaryota > Metazoa > Arthropoda > Arachnida > Araneae > Uloboridae > Uloborus > Uloborus diversus. Next base: position 91,124,093 of record NC_072732.1, on the reverse strand, counting down.
AACAACAGTATTAATTATTAGTACCATGATGGTTATAACATTAACATCATTAATTACTATTTTTAATATTCTCCGTCATATTTCTTCATGATTTCAAGAAAAATCTGCAACACAAACTCTTTTCACAGAATTTATTTTCGAAAATACGTTTCAACAAGCGTTTCGTTCCGATTAATGTTTTTCGAAGCAATGCAAAATAGTTCAACCAAAATGAACTCATTAAATTCAAACATATAAAATTTACCAGTGAGTAATTTAATCATTTTAAAGGCCATTTCTAATGCTCCATTCTTTTTAATCTATCCTGCGATTTGTTTTTCCTTCTAACAGTTTAAAACGTGATTGTATTTGAAAAATATTAATTAGCGGAAAACGTGTTTGTGTTAAAATAATATGTAACGCATCTTTAAATTTGAGCGTTTCTCTTTGAAATAAGCTCTTAAATTGTCCTGCTAAATATCAATTTGCTGGCATCGATTTTCCTTACCTTAAATTATTTTATTTCTGCTAACCTTTTTTCTCTTTACTTTCTTTTAAATAACAACCGCAAAACTATATTCAGTTTACCTATTGATAAATCTTTTCTTCCATAGAGGAACAAAAATACTTAATCATATCCTTTTTTAAAAATAAGAAAAAGATAATAAATGCTGTAAAATATGTTGAAAGTTTAAAACTTTATAAATTATGATAAATACACACACAGGAAAAAAAAACGCCACATTTTTTCTTTGCATTTCATACCGATTAAAAGTAGACTTAAGATTAATGGGGAAAAAAATAAGTACTTTTAATTATTGCATAGGAACACTTTTGCAGACATTTTCTTTATCTTTCAAGATCATTAGATATTCTTCTTTCCTGAGGTCTCTACGACAGCATCATGTAAAAAACTTTCTTCTAGCTGCCTGACTAATTATGGGACTGATGTAAAGAGCTAATGTCGTCCATGTGTATTATCTTTGATACTTGTTATTTTCTCACTTTTTCTCTTTGTTTTCACGTTTAAGCAACGGGATTTCATATTTTTTTTATGTTTCTCGAGCGATGTTTTAAATTAAGAAGACGTGTGGTATTTTGCAGCGTCATATTAAAAATAATAATTTTAATTTTGATTTAAGTTTTTTTTTTTCATGTTTTATTTCCTTTATGTACGGAAATTAATGCTCCGGAGTTCCGAAAATTTTATTGGGACAGTGTATTGTGAGCTGTACTTAGCGTCTTATATAAAATCTTAAGCGCCTTGTAATTTAATGAGCTTAAACGCTCACAAAGAAAAATATTTCGTTTGCAAATGAAATTCACACACATATTGTTCTACTTAATCTATATAATAGTCTAAATTACTTGACATTTAACAGGGAGCACAGATTCAGAATCTTCCATTGCACAGACCATTGCTTAACATTTTTTTGATTTAAAATATTTAATAAAGGAAAATGCTTGAAAATTATTATTATTATTTCTTGATTTGATTGCCTGGTTTACAGGTGGTTTGTAGCTGCTGAGTGGGCTTCCTGAGTTTTGATTGGAATAGTCGGATACCATAATAATACTTATAAGAATAAATAAATTTCCCTGAAGTTTTCTGCTACAAGATGCCAAAATACCATTTACCAACAAAAAAAAAAGCTGACGAGTGTAAAAAATACAAAAAAATGCTACTTTGATTTTGTCAACGCATGTCCCCCACATCGGTGAGACTAGCGATAACTCAGCAATGGGATGCGGACGAAAAAATGAGCCCTGACTACTTAAAAATTAATTTCGTTATACTCTAAGCTTGACAAAACTGAAAGGGGCCCACAGTATGATCTGGAAGGAGGGTCCCGTGATAATAATGGGGAGACCCATGTGTCAATGATTACTTTTTTATTTTTTGACATTTATTTCTCTTAAAAACAACTTCCGTAAGTGAGTCAGTGAGAAGCAAAGGGATCAAGTGGTAAAATGAAAAATTTGGAGATAACCAGTACAGATGGTAAGTGAACCTCTTCTCTATCTTTGGGAAAGATGTGGTACTAGTTGCCCTGTTAGGTGCTGCTTTTCCGCGTGATTTAGAAAAAAATTCAACGAAAGCCTACCTAGGAAGTTATATTTAATGCGTTTCACTCAAAACTTGAAAATGTCCACTTACATCCCTTTGCTTCTGACTGCCTCAAACGGAAATGTATTTTAAATAATAAAATGACTTCGAATTTATTCTTATGGTAAAGCATTTATTTAACAGACTGTTTTATTCTTACTTCATAGACCTTTGCACCTTTCAACAGCCCTCCAAACCACGAACAGGTTTCACTCCAGTATCCGTGGTTTTTCTGCGAATCCTCAGTTCATTCAGTCATAAAAGGTCAGGATATTGCTTTCTCGTGTCTGGAGCTTTCAACATTGGCAGATTCACTTATTGTCGAAAATGTAATCACCGATTCGGATGAGAGTTTCCCATTCCCATTGCAGTGAAATTGTTCCCATGATTGCTTAGAGATCGGATTAAAACATTCTATCTGCTTTGGGAATTTGAGGAAGTTAGGAAGCGTTGCGGCGTTTGAAAATAATTTGTAAAAAGAAGTTTATTTGATTTAAAGCTTCTTATTTTCTTGAGTTTAAAGATACTTTTTGTTATTTTTAAACAGCTATATTTCTTTTTTGATTATAGAAAGTAAAAGGTTTTAAAAAATTATTCTTTTTACGATAGACGGAAATGCAAACCGTTATATGACATTTATTTTAAAATCCGTTAGTCTAAGTAAATAAACATTTAACCTCATATGTATTTCTAGAACTTCATTGCATTGCTAAAAAACTGAAACATTTAATACATGACATTGAAAACATTTTTTATTAAATGTGTAATTAAGAAAAAAACTAGAAAAACCATTATGTTTATTTATTTCTTTTTTTGGAGGGAGGCTGTAAATAAAAATAGTACAGCAATCTAGAAAATGAACACGTAAAACCAGTAGACAAGCAGATAACGTTCTAATCATTTCCTTATAAGCCTACTTTCCTGTTTAAGTAAAAAGTAAGCAAAGCATGTAAGGGACTTAATGCATCGTTAAAATATTGCTAAGTGCAAAGAAAAGTCAAAAATAACTAAGTAACCAAAAATTTAAAAAAAAAAATGGAAAGTAGGGTTTTGAAGTGGGGAAAATGTGTGTAAAATAATGATCAACTTTTGATTCCAGCTTCTAGAATTTTAGGGCCTTCCACTCCGACTCCTGTTTCCTAAACTCAGCCCGACTCCGACTCTGCAACTAATGCAGAAATACAGATTATTAATAAAAATCACTGACTTCGACTCCAACTCCGGCTCTGCAGTCCTGGTTTTCATATATATATATATATATATATATATATATATATATATTTTTTTTTTTTTGAGCAATCACGATTGCTTATTGTTCTCATTTGACCGTTTTTGGCGTGCTGTGATTTTATTTTCCCACCACCTCCCTCTGCCAGCACCACAGTCGCGCCGACTGGCCTCACGATGCTGCTCCTCTTGCGAAAACCGTCTCCAGGTTGCGCCCATATCCTACTCGCACACGCATACATACACACACATGCACACACACACTCGTGCTTGCACACACACACACTCATGCCTGCACACACACGCACGCCTATACATATATACACATACTCATGCCTGCGCACAGACACAAATACACACTCCTACACACACATACACATACTCATGCCTGCACACAGACACAAACACATATGCCTACATACACACGCACACACACGAAGGCCTACACACACACGCGCCTACACACACAGCACTGCGTACACACCATGAACACACATGCATACATACACACACACACACAAGCACCCACACACATCCGCCTACACAAACACACACGCTCATTCATACACACACACGCTCGTGATTGCGAAAAACATAATTTGAATTCAAGATGCCAAAAATTCAAATTAATATAATTTTTTTTTAAATTTTTTTTCCGACAACGGGAATTAAAAACAAGCTTGGAGTGCTTTATTTTTTTAATCAGAAATAAAGGGCTGTGTAGACGATTGTGATGAAAATTGTTTCTTTAAGAGGGAATTTCGGGAAAAATAAAACCAGAGGTACCTTATTTTTATCCAAAACAAAAGGGAAACAACAAAAAAGTAACAGTAATAATAAAATGTTTTTCTTTTCAAATAAAGAATTTTTTACGGAAAAAAATCATATATGCTGCATCGTTTAAAAGGTGCAACTACTTTACTTGTTCGTTTATGTTTTTACACATGTATTTTATCAGATAAAAGAGGTGTATTACGTTTTTAAATGGTTAAAAAAGTATGTTTCACGCAATTTGCATTTTTAAGCTGATTAAGAAAATATTGACGAGATGCTAAAGTCGATAAGAAAGATAAGGACGTCGGTGCTGCTATACAAGAAAGTAGGGTTGTTTAATTCTGGACGGAACTTCTTTAAAAAAAAATAGCATTGGTAAATTTTCCTATCAAAATATTTTGCGAACTTAATAAAATATTTAAAGAAAAAAAGAAAACTGCTCATATACTGACTGGAATGCTCCATACCAGTTTTCTTTCTGCTGAAAAGAAAAAAAAATGAAAGAATTTTCATTCATTTCGGGGAAAGTCAATAGTAGAATCAGTTTTCGAGGTTCTATGATTCGTCCCATTTAAAAACATACTTTTACTTAAAGAAAAAAAAAGTAACCCCAATTAATGTATTGCTAGCATTCCAGAAGTATGGATACGAAATTCCAAGTATGTTCATTTTGTTAACAACTCTACCTTGAGGAATTCTGATTGTCTGCGTCAGAAAACCAGTTTTCTTTCATTGTCAATTTGGTCATGATGTTTTCACTCTACATAATTTATTAGATCACATAAATCTTTTCCCTAAAACATGCGCCCATTGCTATTACTGAAATGTAAAAATTTTTTAACAGTTCATATCTCGTTACGATTTAAGCAACGAAAGAAATTCTGTCACAGTATGGCTTTCTTTTTTCTTCACCTACCACCTTAACAAATTCTTAATTAATGCAGGTGTTTAAATTAGTGTATATTTATCACTGCCCCGAGAAAATAATGTAACAAAATCTCACTCTTAGTTGCCATCAAATGATTTAAATTCTGATTGGCATCAGTAATTTTTCAACCCCAGCACGCAAAATCTTCGTTTCTTTTTCTTTTTTTTTCCTTTTTAGGACGTGTTTTGGAATATTAAAGAGACTGGTTTTGATATCCGGCTATTTTATTTATAGCCGTATCGCAATCTCGTTCCCTAAATATTCACTGCGTGCTTCGAATGTCGAAAGTCTAAAATGATTTTCGTTCGGTTCATTTTACGTTCAATACTTTCGAAATTTTCTGTGGTATTCAGTAATTTATGAGCTACATGGCTTTTACAAGACATCAATCTCTATCATGCGATGCATGTACACTTTTTTTTCCTTTTTCTTTCGCTTTTTTCAAAGAATAACAATCGATGAAATTGATTTCGGACCATTAACTGCCCTGGGGTGAAGCATTGTACATACAATGATCTTTCTTTTGCCACATAAGTCGTACGTAGACTGTGTGTCGTAAAAGTAATTAAACAATGTAGTGAGTTGAGATTCTTTGAAAGCTAAGTAAAAAGTTACGTTGATTCAAGAAATATATTTCGGAAAGGTTTAAGTTGATCTAAGCGTATAGCATTCACTGTTTCAAAAAACCAAACAGATGTTTTTATTTTTTTTTAAATTGCTTGATGTAGTCAGAAGCGGATACAGGGGGGGGGGCATGACTTCCCCCTCCCCTTAACCGTCAACAGTATTATCGATCCATCATTTTTGTATATTATCTTATTTTAATAATTGCATACGAGATGTAGAATGTCACGCAAACGTATCATTACACATTGTGTTCAGATACTTTTCAAATAAAATGTGTTTACCGTGATTTATTTGTTAACTATTTGCATAATAAATATTTAAAATAATACTTCCTTTCATTGCTTCTGAAATATATCAATAAAGATTATGCCTTACTTGACGCCTAATTCCAGGCCGATTTGCTGATTTGTATTGACATCCAAACAGTTCCAGAGTTTTTTGTACCCAAATCTTTTCTGCATGAACCCCTCCCCCCCCCCCACCCCTAAAATGCAAGTTTGTGTCTGCCCCTGAACGTAGATATCTTCAATACCGCCATTTGTATACCTTATAGTGTATGGTATACCACCATTTGTAATCACACGCAAAAAGTTGCATTTTTTGTGCCAAAACTCTATATTTTACAGCGTCCCCCCACCCTAAAATGCTAGTTTGTAGTTCCCCCCCTACATGTAGATATTTTCAATACCATATGTTTAAAAAAGCTCTTTAAAAAGAGTCCCAATTTTACTTCTTATCAGATGTATAATTCATGATTAGGAGAAACAATCGTACATTGGCAATAATATCTTATTTAATTGTAATATATTTAAGTGGTATCTCAAGATGAGAAGAGTGCATTTACAGCTTCATTGAATGTGGTGGCGTTTAAGAACTACAGCCAATGCCATGTCACGTAAGTGACAAGAGTACGTGACTTGTACATGGTTTTTAAAACCATTTGAACACACGTGCTTCTGCGGCGCATGCTATCACGAAAACATTAATTTATCCTGCTTGTTCGTTCACTCCTTTTAAAGCTACAATAGATAATTATCTCGAACTAGAACCTTAATTTTAAAGTATGATCTCGCATGCAATCATGACAATGTTAATAAAAGTTTCCTCATGTGCAGAGTGATACAAATCGCATTGTAACAATGAATTCAAATATTTGAATGCAGGATTTCTACTTCATAGAAAGTGATTAAAGTTACAATAGAAATTATTTTCGAACTATTTAACGTTTTATTGCTCTGAAATAACTCAAAGATGAGTCATTAATGGAAGATTAAAAAGACATTAAAAGGAAAAAAAATGCGGAAAAAGAAAAAAAAAAGAGAACCATTTGCAGTTAAAGAAATTCTTCTAAACTAGTCTTCAAAGGTGAAGAAACTACATTACATCGAATATATTGAAATCATACTGGAACTTAAATATAGAAAAATCACAATTCTGTCTCATAAAATGTTCGAAAAAATAAAAAGTGCACTTTATGTTTACACAATTTAAAGATTACTATTATAATTTTTTTTTTTTGAAAAAATTATGTCTTTTCTGTCAATATTTAAACAGTGTTATAAAAATAATAATAAAAAAAACATGATTTATTTCTATTAACATTATGCATCAAATACTGTACGCTCTTTAAGTGATCTAATATGAACATTCTGTAAATCATGTTGTTGTTTTCCATTTCTTCTAAGCGTACATTTTTCTCATCAACTGGACAAACGTATCCCTTTCTTGGTTTGGGATTATTAGTTGTTATACTTGGTGCCGTGCGTCAACGTTTAAAGAGCCTGAACACTTCAAGCGTGATGTCAAAATATGAATAAAATTGTTTTCTTTGCTGTGGCTTTATCTGTTTTAAGTTAGTCCAACTAAAAGTGTCTGAAACTCAGTGAACCTAAATGCGAAAAATGGATAATTAAACACAAAAGTTACCCACAAAATAGAAGAAAACGCATACTCTGTGCAAAGGGTTGGATAAAAAAAAGCCATAAACACTAACAATACTGTGCAATAGTGCTGTAGGTTCTCATGTTTGTTTTATCTCGGTGTCCTACATGTGCTCATGCCTTCAAAAATGCCAAACAGTCTCGATCGCGGGAAACCAAATGAGCCATTGGAAAGTAGACTTAAACAATAACATTCAAAGATAGCTAGTATAAATATTTGTTTTCTACTGAAGCGAGATAAGACCTTAAAGTATATGCCTTAAAAAACAATAAATAGACATCATTTGGAATAATAACCGCGTTTTAAAACAATTTTGAAGAATATAATTTCACTTTAAACGGTCTGGTCTTTGAAAATAAGAAGAAAAAAAAAACACCCAAGTTAAAACTCATTTGTCTGGAAATAAAGCGTAGACAAACGTAATATATGCTTGCATGATATTTTTGCTTTTCAAAGCGAACAATTATAGTATAACAATATATTCTTTCAAAAGAAAATGGCAATTTTGAGGTAATTCACCTGATTGTTCGGTATCATTTGAACGTCCAGGGATATCTCACAAGCTAATGACTCTTTCTGGCAGCCAATTTTTATACATTGGCTTCATTACAACAAGACTTAATGGCAGGCTTGCTTTGTAAGTTGATGAAGGTTTTGATCAATCGATTCTCATTTTGCAGAGAAAAATGCATTTCGGCGAAAGCTTCAGAATCATTTATCACTGATCATCATCAGACACGAGAATCATGCGACATTTCGATCATTTACGTGCAGAAAATGCAATTAATTTGCGTTTTCCACGCAAGGTGAGACAGCAACATAAGCTCTCCTCAGAAGTTGTTTTTTTGTTTGCTAATTTAGAAAAATCTAGATAAATATTCTTTCTTGCTCAAACATATTATGAAAAACAATCTTTTAAAAAAAGTACTAAGTCTGCAATTTCGCGACCTTAATCCCTAAGCTAGAATTTTATCATCACAGAGCTACGCGTAATTTGTTTCTTTATAAATTAAAATCAGGAAAAAAAATTCCGTGAATAAAAAGCGTATGGGTCATTCCATACAGATTCAACGGATGAGTGCGCTCGACCATTTTTAATTTTTTTGAAACTCATATCCCAAAAAGATGCATATGAATGATGTTTAAAACCACTTTTATTTTTTCTCTAACCTTAGGCCTTGATTTTCTAAAAGGTCATCAAAAGTCATTTTCGCAGTTAAAAATGGGACTTTTAGACCTTTGCATTTTGGCCAAAATCTATTTGAATTACATTTATGGCAATTAATTTTACGCTTTGATGTTAAAGTGCATAATATGATAGTCTTACATGCTGAGTTACGTGGCTATAACTTAATAGTTAAAATAATGGCAACAGGTTAAAGTTCAAGGTCAAATGTAAAATTTTTACTCATTTCAAAGGGTCATAACTCGCTTAGGGGATAAAAACACAAAGTGAAATATGGCAAAAACTAATCACTGGAGTCACACTAATGAGAAAATATAGCTGTAATTGTGTGTTTGTTTTCCCTTTATAAATTTTGGTTTGTAAAAAAGATACAGGTCTTTGAAATTGAGCAATTTTGCTAGTTAATTTCCGCACTAAAACAGAAATAAAAGTAAAAATTCATTGCGCTTTCTTAAATGGCCTATATAATATATTATACTGGAAAAACATATTTTAAGTATAAAAAAAACTATTTTAGTTTGAGAAATATTTGGACATGAATGAGTAGTTCATATTTGATTGACAGCTTAAGTAGTTAATTTATAAACTACAACTTATAAAACAAAATTTAAATTTTAAAAAGTGCGTTTTTTATTTCTTGTTTGAGTGTAGTTTTGAAAAAATGAACTCACCTAGTAGTCCTATAGTTGTAATGGTGACTCAAGTACATGGCGTTTTGTAATGCTTTACCAAGGCACATTCATAATTTGATACTTTGAAAATGTACTAGGAGCCAGACAATGACAGGAGTTCTAAATTTAGTGATCAACACAAGCTGTGTAATAACTTTTTTGACAATAATGGCCATTTTCTTTTAATAATCTTTTTAGTAACACACTATTCTTCATACCTATTGCTAGGGGACAATAATTTTAGAGAGATAATATGTAAATACGGTGGCATAAAGTAGTGATTAAATGCTGTATTGCGAATTTTATTTGCAGAGTCAAACCTTCCTTGCAGCATTTTTTCAGCTAATTTAATATACTGAACGCTCACAAGGATACATGCAATGTTTAGTAGCAAAAATGCAGAAGGTATGCATTTCTGTAGGAATTAAAATGTGACTTCTAGTAGTTCTTTGTAAGCTAGTCTTAGTAGTATCAATTCTTTTAACGGTTCTTCTGATTCTGTTACAATGTCCATTACCGTGTGATATTGCATAGAAATGCCATTCAGCTCTCAAGTTGACATCCGTTTCGTGATTACATAAATTAAGAAAGTTCTTTCTATTTTTGTTGTGTATTTGAGTAAAGTATTTCAGTACGCCACATGCTGTGTCACCACCAGAACTATAGTACTACTGTGTGAGTTCATTTTCTTAAAACTACACTGAAACAAGAAATGAAAAACGCACCTTTTTTTTTCCTTTTAACTATGTAGATAGTGTTTTTGCACTTGTTTAGTCAAGTTACATAAGTTAATGTACAGAGCGTATGTTTGTATGTATTGAAAATGTGTGTGTGTAGATAGTCTATAAATTTACTACTTAAGCTGTCAATGATGTATGAACTACTCATTTATGTCCAAATATTTCTTAGTTATCAAATTAAAATAATTATTTTTATACTTAAAATATCTTTTTCCAGTATAATATATTAAATAGAGCACACTATACGTAATATAAGAAAGTGCAATGAAGTTTTCACTTTTTATTTCTGTTTTAGTGTGTGAATTAACTAGCAAAATTGCTCAATTTCAAAGACCTGTATCTTTTTTTAAAAACCAAATACACAAAACAATATATATAAAATGTATAGTACTTGAATGGAATATTCAATTGGCCAAGAAATTTCATTTTTAATTCCATCCCCTTTTGGTTTACAGGGGTCTAAAAATGTCATTTTTCTCAATTTTCTGATCTTTGAGGGGTCGTAATTTATAAAGGATAAACAAACACACAATTACAGCTATATTTTCTCATTAGTGTGACTCCAGTGATTAGTTTTTGCCATATTTCACTTCGTGTTTTTATCCCCTAAGCGAGTTATGACCCTTTGAAATGAGTAAAAATTTTACATTTGACCTTGAACTTTAACCTGTTGCCATTATTTTAATTATTAAGTTACAGCCACGTAACTCAGCATGTAAGACTATCATCTTATGCACTTTAACATCAAAGCGTAAAATTAACTGCCATAAATGTAATTCAAATAGATTTTGGCCAAAATGCAAAGGTCTAAAAATCCCATTTTTGACAGCGAAAATGACTTGTGATGACCTCTGAAAAATCAAGGGTTAAGGTTAGAGAAAAAATAAAAGTGGTTTTAAACATCATTCATATGCATCTTTTTGGGATATGAGTTTCAAAAAAATTAAAAATGGTCGAGCGCACTCATCCGTTGAATCTGTATGGAATGACCCGTATGAAAGAAAAAAAATGCCCTGACGTAATTTTACAGAAACTGGAAGTAGAATTTCTAAATTCTAATAAAATATTAACATTTTATGTTCGTTTACCAACAAAAAAAATGCTACACAATTAAAGTTGAAAGGGAGTTTAAATTTGTTAATATAAAGCACTGTTTACTGCTTTACAGTTTTGAAACCATAAGTTAGTAGTTGTGGCATTCCGGATGGATAAATAAATTTGAAAAAATGGATTCAGTTATGTTTAGACACGATAAAATAGATGTAAGTCTTTTAAACGCGTTAACTTTATTCTGCAAAAGATCAAGTTGCTATTGAATCAAGAAAAAAACTTCATTTTTTTCGTAAATAAAAACTGTTAATTCTTAAACTGCACTTTGAGAATTATTTTCTGGTATGAAAGAGTGGAAAGTAATGTTACTGGAATGTCAAAATAATGTTAACCCTTTTTATTTGCGTATAAGAGACCGTAGAATTTATTATTCTCATCCAAATTGGGGAATAATGGATGGTTCAGCCAGTTTTCGTAAATCTGTATTGGGGACAACGATAGTCTACCAATAACGCTCCCCGTTTACTGATGACAGTCAATGTCGTCGCATCAGCAAATAAACCTCCACATATGAGGCAGTGAGAAGCAAAGGGATATAAATGGCAAAATTAAAAACTTGGAGATAACCAGTAAAAATGGTAGGTGAACCCCTCCTCTGTCTTGGGGCAAAAGATAGTACTAGTAGCCCTGGAACCTCTGGTCACACTGCATGATTTAAAAAAAAATGAACTTATGAGTGCATCACATGACTTCTATTTATTCCAATTTAATGTCATTTCCCAATTACTGGCAATTTTAATGTGATTCAATAGTTTACTCTCTAAATATCACCAACAGTGGCCAAATTGAAACAAATTATTTTAAAAAAAAATGCCAAATTTGTTGCCATGTGGACGACAAAACTTGGCGACCGAAAGACTGGCGATATATCGCCAAGTATCCGCCAAATTATAACACCACTTGATTTTACACCGAAATTAACAATGATTCCCCCTCCCCAAAGGGGGTAAAAGACCCCTTTAGAAGCACCCGAATGTAACCAAAAAGGGAGGTGTACAACTACACCCCACTAGGAGTCTACTTACCAAATTTCAACTTTCTTGGACTTACCGTTCTTGAGTTATGCGACATAAATACGCACATACACACGTACATACAGACGTCACGAGAAAATTCGTTGTAATTAACTCGGGAATCCTTATCCACGTGTGGTTGAGAAAAAAAAAAAAAAAAAAAACTTAATATTCATTCGATGTGTGTAAAATGGAAATTAAGGTCGATTTTTGAGTGAAACTTTTTTCGCGAATACAATACTTCCTTTTTTGTAAAAAATCAATGAAAGTCTACCTAGGATGTTATCTTTAAACTCTTTTTACTAAAAATATGTCCACTTACATCCCTTTGATTCTCACTGCCTCATATGACTTTATAAAAAAAATGTTGCGCATGCTGACTATGCATCAGTGACAGAATAGCCGTTTTTATTTTTTAATAACTATGAGTTCTCTATGTACCAATTATTGATCACACTTCCATATAGTTCAGTGCTTGGTACTTTACCAGGGTTTTAACGATTGAATATTTGTTTTGTTTTCAAAGTATTCAAAAAACTAAGATAAATAAATACCTTTGTGCTGAACAGTAATGTCCGACGAACAACGTTAAAAGAAGCACAAATTTGCAAATTACAGCAAATTATTTGCTGTAATTTGCAAATTTGTGCTTCTTCTAACGTTGTTCGTCTTACATTACTATTCAAAGAACTGTTTATTCACTTTAGACTGATCTTTAAAAGCAACCTGTCTTTTAAAAGCAATTTTGAATCTTTATAATGAAATTATATTTTGTTTTTAACTATTGGAATTATACAATTTTACACTACTTACATTAGTTAAAACATTAATTACCTTTTCCCCTTACATACTTGTCTCAAATCCAAAACTATTTCTACCCTAAAATATAGCCAAGCTTCTGACTAAATTCTTAAATTCAAATAAATAAATAAACGTTCTCAAAAATGAAAAATATTATCAAGTTTACTGTATTCAACACATAAAAATATCATCTAGTGTAAAACAAAAAAACAGAAAAACTATATATATTTGAAAACGTCTTTGAAATTTTATAAACGTAATGTTAAAAGAACATTAACCAACTTCTAAACTACTCTAACATTTTAAAGCAGTCGTCTAAAACTCTTTTGCACAATGCAACATAATTACAGAATGAATTTCTAAAGCTAGAATTCGTATTGAGTCTTACGAACCAAAATATATCTTCTGAATAAAATATTCAGCTATAAATAAAGAGATCTATTCAAAAGAGCGGCATACAAGTTATTAGTTGTTTGTTCTATCGTTGCTCTGTGCAAAGCTTGCTCCCAACGGTTACAAACGCGACTCTAATGCGGAAATATTTCTTCCTCACAAGGACCATTTTTTACGCATTCTTTTAAAGAAAACATTACTAAAATCACTCTTACGCTTCACATCTTCCTTTTAAAAGAAATTTTCAGACTATGTTTTTTTATGACAGATATAATTCCTCAGTGGGACATGAAGCTCTCATATTTTGAGATATACAACCAGAATTTAAAAAAAAAATCTTAGCAAATCTCTTCAATTAAGAATTCGGTCCGAAGGAGGGTAAAAAAAATCGTTGAAATATTACACTCGTTAAATTCGAAAGGAAGAAAAAAACATGTTTGCATAAAAGATAAAAAGTCCGACTTTCTTTCAAAAGAAAATACTGTTAAAGAGAAAGAAGGGAAAATACGGTTTTTAGTCCGTGATATATAGCGTCGTTAGCGGGAAAATTCACTTTGGCTTCTTTAATTAATAGACAACTGGGCCTCCTAATTCAACTTTTCACAAGAACTTATGTTCGGTAACATTAATATGAGCACAACGCTCCAATTTGCAGCGATTTTTAATTGCTCCTTGTTTTTAGTACAGTTTTATTTTTCACAAAGGGCTACGTTTTTAGCAGCTTTATTGTACTGAGTTGTTTACATACTCCAAAACACTATTAATAATGGAAATAGTGGTTTGTTTTTAAAGTTGATGTGCTAAGATTTTATTTTTTATTTATTTATTTTTTTTAATATAAACGCGATAATTTCCGTCTTCGAAAAGCTCTTTTTATAAATCTGTTACGAATAGTGATGATATGCGAAAAGTATATATGCTAAGTAATAAAGGGGAAAATATTTGAAGGTTTAAATCAAAACTCAAAACACAATGTATGTTGCATAAAAATGAGAAAAAAAACTATTAAAACATAAATTGATACTTTCGAATGAGATGATTACATCTTCGTAAATGTATGATATTTTATGAAAATCTGTAAAATAATTGTACATTATAAGCGAAGCTAATGTGAAATTTAAAACATATTCCACGATTTGTACGATGCGGATTAGATAAAACGGAACTTCTTTGTTTCATCACTGTTTTGATGGCCCTTAAATACACGCATGATTAAATTCCTAATGCAAAGTCTGAGCTCAAGCATAGCTTTTATATTACAAAACATACAGAACAGCGCCAAGCATTTCTCTTAAAATATCAGAAGCATATCAGTTTTTGAAAATGTGGCTATAAAGTGTTTGTAACACTTGGAAATAAGTCATTTAAGTCGAATACGGTTGCATATCAATTTGAGGAAAGAAAGAGTTTTAAATTTATTTTTCAGAAAAATGTTTGATTTCAACTACAGTTACAATCTATATACTCCTCGAAATTTTAAAACTTCCGCGATATTTACAGCAAGAACTGGAAAAACACCAAGACAACTTTCGATTTTCACTCTCCTGCTGCATGCTATTACAAAGAATGCTCACAATTGCCACCTCTAGTTCTTTGGTTGTCAGTCTGCCAAAAAACGAGTATTCTCTAGTTACTAAGTAACTGACAGAGGAAAAAAAATCGCTCACATTTTCTTGTTTTCCTCATACCATGCCCAATAGTCTACCACAACTCAGCAAATTGACAAGTCGGTGGGAATACGCGAAGAAAAAAACCAAAAGACTAAAACTACAAGACGATGATTTGATTTTCTGGACACATGCTGTGTAAGCGATGGTGGTCTTATCTTTTTTCTTCCACTTACGATCGGAAGCTTTTGGTGGAAAAACTTGGGAGTGAAAAAAAGAGCACACTGTCAGTTTTTCTACCTTGTAGCTTTCTTGTTCTAGTTTTATTCCTGTTAACACATTGATGGATTTATTTGATAGAACTTGAGAATATTTTTTTAGCGTTTTTGCATAGACGTGCCTGGGTTAGTAAGGGCGTTGTAGAGTTTTTTCTCTCCGTTTTTTGTTTTCTGTTTCTTGGTTCAAGAGCGAAATTGTGGTAAAGATGAAAAGTGCTGATGGATTCTAATGCTTATTTTTCTTTTGTTCTTTGATTTTTTTTTTAATTCCCTTCTACTTGAGTAAAATAAGATAAGATCAGATAAGATTTTACTAAAAAAGCTCACACATAAATAGCAAACAGTAAACAAAAGAAAACAAAAAAAAATTGAATTTTGACATCTGGAATTTAAATTATGTTTTTCGCAATCACGAATGTGTGTGTGTATGTAGGCGTGAGTGCTTGTGTCTGCGTGCAGGCATGAGTGTGTGTAAATGTGTGTGTGTATGTAGGAGTGTGTATGTGTGTGTAGGTATGCGTGTAGGTGTATGTATATAGAAGTGTGTGCATGCATGTGTGTGTGTAGATGTTTCTATGTATGCGCGTGTATGTAGGATATGGACGCAACCTGGAGACTGTTTTCGCTAGAGGAGAAGCATCGTGAGGCCGGTCGACGGTTTTGCTGCAGAGGGAGGCGGGGGGGGGGGGGGAAATAAAATCACATATAGGTACTCAAAACAGTCAAAAGAGAACAATAAGCAATATGAATGCTCAATAAAGTTACGCATGCAACGTTAACATTAATAACAGGCAGACATTAAAATATTCTAAATTATAGTTCAACATGAGTTAGTACTAAATCAACGCTAAAGAGTGCCAAAGGCACTGTCCGCAGTGTTATTAATAACTTGGAGTACAAAAATATTAATATATATTTTGCTATGTAATATTTAATAAAAAAATAGCACAATATACACAAGTAGTAAATGTTTCACATGAAAGAATAATTTGTTTGTTTGACCCCAAAATAAGAAAATTTACATTATAGCATTTTGTATTATAAAATCCCTATACTATTCCCCCCTCCCTCCTGGTTGGCAAGTCAGTATATTTTATCAGCTAAAAGTTTAATATTGAATGCTCTGATAAAACTTTTTTCATCGATAAAACCCACTTACATACAGGCATTGGAACTCAAGAAACTCAGCTTCAGCAATCTTTTTAATTTTATGTATACTAGTGCACTGTTAAAAAATTTCCGGAAAATTTACGGTAATTGTTACTGGCATCCATGTTGCCAGTAACTATTACCGTAAAAATCAAATGTTACTGTAAAATTTTACGGTTTCCTCGGTAGGCCACAGCAACCAGTTGGCGCTGGGATCGCTTATTTCTCCGGTATAAATTACCGTAAAAATCAGCGATGCGTCGGGGATGCAATTTTACAGTAACAATTACCAGAAAATCTTCCTGAATTTTTAACAGTGTGGTACCCGCACGGCTTTGTCCGTAGTAGAAAATTAAAAGGTCTTTTGGTTAACCTATATATTAAAAAATAATGGAGGGTATATTTCTCGCCAACTGGCTTACACCATGTTACGGTTCCACTTTATGATAACTTGGTAATTTATTACTCTTCCAGCTTATGATAATTTTGCTCGGGAAAATGTTCTTAAAATTTGAATGGAAAAAGTACAAAATCGAATTTTCGAAAAATCGCTTCGAGGTGCACACCCTCACGTTACAAACTATTTTTGTGTCAAATTCCATGAAAATCGGCCGAACGGTCTAGCCGCTATGAGCTTTACAGAGATCCAGATATCCATACAGAGATACTTTCAGCTTTATTATTAGTAAATATTCTAGTTTATTACATACATTTATTTATTTGCTTTCGCCTCTTGTTATTTGTTTCATGTAGAGTTTTAGCCATTGGTCCAAAGAGGTAAAAGTTCGAAATGTTTTCACTCAAAAATGAAAGCGTGTTTATCATCTAAATAAATTACAATAGTATTTTCTTGTTATTTTGATACAGTTCGTAACCAAGATAATTTCCCTCGAATTTTCCTCGAAGAGTTTAATGAATTCTATATCAGAATTCTAGTCCAAATTTCATTGAATACATTATCTAAACTGATTGCAAAATTACGAGCTAATTTTGTTGTTGCTAACATTAGGTAACAAGACATTAATTTTAAGATGGTAAATCGAAGTTTACGATTTTAAAAATAGTCTAACAAAATAGAGATAGCAATTTCAATTTATTTTATTGATTTATGATGCATTGATTTAATGTATAATATAGCAAACTGGAGACCCTGTAGTTCAAATGGTAAGAGATGTGTAATGGCTTTTGCGTTTTATGCTTTTTGCTTTCGGTTTGTTCGCTTTCGTATAACCCAAGTTCGAAGGGGTTTTCTTTAATGAGGTGGATATCTCAGAAATTCTATTGTAGTATTGCAAATAACCCCTAACATACCAGTTTAGAATATTTTTTTTCCAAAAAAAAAAGAGAGAGAAAAAAAAGAACGCAAGTAAATCTGAGGAAGCTTTAATACCGCTTTCAAGAAACGAATTCCTTTAATTAGAAGCTTGAAATCCGCTTGTCTATTCGAAATTATTTAAGAAAACCAGAGTTTCAACTTTTTAAAGCCCTTCGGCGAGAAAGCTTAAAAAATCATATTCTCATCTGCATGTAAATTGCGTAAAAAAAAGATCTGTTTGCGGATTAGTTTTCTTTTCTTTGTTTGTCTTTTATATGGTGAATGAATTGAGAAAAGAAATTTTTAAAATATCGTTAAAAATAGTTCAATTTTTTCCCACAGAAAAAAAGCGCATTTCTTTAACTGAATATATTCTCTAAAGAGATTTCATTTTTTAGAGTATCAATTAGAGTACATTTCTTGCTTTTAATTGAAAAGCCATGATTATGTAGTTCTAAAACGTATTGTTTAGCCATGGAATACGCTTGAGTCTTAAATGCTTGTTGAAATGGCAAAAAGTAATTCGTTTTAAAATAGAAATAAATTGAAATAACTCAAAACAATACTGCTTCGAGGCGGATACAAACCGGGTCTAATTGAAAGAAAAATGAATTTTAGTCTTCTGCGTGTGACACACGCATCAGTTAAACTTGCGTATGTGCGCAGGCATACTCTTGGCGTTACTAATATCTAGAATAAAGTGTAATAAATTTTTAACTCAAAAAAAAAAAAGAAAAAAAAAAACGTCAAGAGATAATAAAGCAGAGCAGCCCCGTGTTCCACCAGTTTCGCCAACACGGCATTTGCTTTCCCCTGTTTTTCAGTTTCAATCTTACCTTTTGATATGTGTAATGCTGAGGAAAGTTTAAATTTCTGTGAAAATGGGGTGAACCGAGCAGTCCAGGGTAACGAATAGTAAAATATGCTCATCGAAGTATGTTTTCACAACTGAATACTGCCTGCCCTGCAGTTGCACTGGCCGATTGTATCAGTTAAGTTATTTAGTATTTAAACCGTGAACAAGGAAGCAAATTTCAGTGCACAAAATTCTAAATGTTTAAAAGGTTTTCTGCATAAATTTCAGAGTTTTCTTTTGGATTTGTTTTTTTACAGTAAATATCAGTTTAAAATAACACTTTTTAATTTGAACACTTAAAAAGTTTTAACTTAATTCTAAAGGAGACCAAGAAAAAGAAAAGAAAAGAAAGAAAGAAGAATTATCCTTATATATTATTTCTGTAGCCTGTTTTTGGTTTCTACGCGAGATTTTCCTCAATTCTTGATCGATTTCTTTGATTTACACCTTATTTTAAAGCTTATCGTGCAGGCTACTGACGAAAAATAGACCCACTGTCTAAAAATTGTTTTATCGGGCAAAAAACCTGTTTTAAAGAACCAGAATGAGGTTTTCGGTTAAATTTATAACTTTAACTAGCACTGTTACCAACAGAGCTGAATAGCTTGATCGGCAGAGTGTTCGACTGGTAACCAGGAGAATGCGTGTTCGGGCTTACGTCTGGACAATCTGCATCAAAAGATTAGAAAAAATATCGCGCTTTACATGAACAATGAATAACAAATATGAGGGAATATATGAGGTAGAAACGCTCCTAGCTGTTATGAAAACTTGATGCAACACGGAGCTAAATTGATACTCAATTGTAAGGTTCTTTTTTTAAGCTTTGGCTCCGGGAAGAATTAAAGCATAATGCAAGCGAAAATATAAGTATCAGGTTTAAGATTTCAGATTAACATTGGAATTGTTTTTTGTTCAGTAAAATATAATAAATCGTATGTTGAAATATAGATTCTTCTAATGAGTTTTTGTACAAATAAAAAAAATATTACCTCAATTTAAAGGGTAATACATATATTTTTCTTCTTTTTGCAAAAAAACAAATAGCGTATCACATTTTTACTACATTTGAAAAGCTACGCTTAAAAAAGAACTTAGTTCAAATTATTTTGTATTTTAACCGTGCTGTTAAATAATGAACACGTGCTGCTATCTAAGTTATAACGGTTCAAACAGCCTGCGATAACAAATAGTAAAAATTTTCAAAAATAAAAACACTTCTCGGCAAGAAAAATAATTTAAAATTACCTGTGGAGTTTTTTTTTTCGGTAGAGCGTCGGCTATAAACTGTCTGAACTTCGGGCCTGTTCAGGCTGTCCGACATAATAGCAAATTTACAGTAATATTACACATTACATGTACTCATAACATACAACAGATAGCACATGTAATAAAATAAATGCAGTGGGAATGCTATTTGATGTTTCGACTCCTTTATGCAGGCTACAGTTATCATTCAGATAAGTTGACTGCTAATTGAAGAGTGTTCTTCCCTTTTTTTTTAAGCTTTGACTCCGTCCAGACCACTGAGCATAATGTAAGCATAAAACAAAGTATTAGATATACCTCAAGGGAAACCTTTTTGTGCAGAAAAACATTTTCATTGTATGCTGAAATGTAGATTTTTCTAATAGCAGTGTTCGAACTTTTGTACAAATGAAAAAATACTACGCCAAATTAAAATTGCGAGTTTCAACCAGTAAATCTTTAATTATTTATTCGAATACGATATAAAACATTAAAATTATTATCAACTTCATTAGTAAGAAATCATTTTCTACTTCTCTGCTTTCGGCTGAAAAAAAAAAAAAATTGTCTACGTTCGAAAAATTACACTTAAAAAACGGACTCATTTCAACTGGTTTTGGTTTTGAATTTTAAGTGTTCGATTAAAAGAAAAACAAGTGCTGGCTTTTAAGCCGTACAGGTTAAAGAAGCATGCTATGGGATTTTGTTGAATATTCAAAAATAAAGAAACTTATTTTTTCAATCGAATTTATTACTTCTCTAGTATGTTTGTTTCAATAGCTACGTGAGATCTTCCTCATTCTTTAATCAAATTCCATGTTTTACGAATAACTTTAAATCGTATCATGCTGGCTAATGACAAAACATAGACGCATGATCTTATTATATTTTTTTCGGCAAAAAACTTTTTACTGTGTTTTATTACGCATTCCTTCAATGAATAGCATTCGAAAAGGCACAGTTGCTAGGTTTGTTGGAGCGTCGTACTGTTAATCAGAATGGCGTCAGTTCGAATCCGTGCCACTAAATATCTCTTTAATGTTTCTTTTTTTTTTCGTCAGATGCTCACATGGGCAGGACTGTATTTGCCAAAACCAGTTTTTCACATGCAAAATTACTGATTTTTCACGTGTCTCTCAGCCACACTTTAATGATACTTATATTTGCATTGAAAATGCGTACAACCAAAAGGGGAGCGATGATCAAATTATCACAACGTTGTATTTAACGAGGTTTTGTTACCGATGTCTTCAAATTACATGCCTTCTCTTGTGTGCTTACTTTTTTCCGTTTCCTTTTTTCGGTTTTTCTTCATAATATTCTTTCTTTGAAATTTTTAAAGAGCGAAATGCCTTATGAAACGATTCGAAGTACAGTGCAGAGTTCCGCACGGGTCGACTAGTGCAGTTAGAAAGATGCACAAATGTAATAATTAACGAAACAAAATTTCCCAACATATTTTTCAAAAGTCATTTTTAGCAGCCAAAACTGAAATAAAAAGGTATTAAAAATTCTGTTATGATTTAAAGTATATTTTTTCTGAATTAAAGAACTTAAAAGTTTTATGAAAAGAAAGGCAAAAAACGTCCAGAAATGCAATAAACATTTTTTTTTTTCCCAAAAGTTTAACTTAGTTCATTTCGTTACTGTTTTTTAAAATATTGTCAAAAAGTTAAATAACAGTAAAAAATAATAAAATGAATAATATTTAACTATCTTTTTTTTTTACTTGCCTTTTACTTTCTTCTCCTTAGGGGTACGGAGTCAGAGCAAAAAATGACTCCGGGAATTTTTTGAGCTTCCGTCTGCGATTCCTTTACGCAAAAATTTGTCCGACTCCGATTCTGACTCCATAAGCACTGTTAGAGTTGCGGACTTCAGGGGAAAATGATCGACTCCGATTCCTGAAGTTTCAACCTTCGACTCCCTACTCCGACTCCACAGCCTTGCTTCTCCGGTCACTTTAGCTGTCTTTCCAGCAGCACAATGGAAAAGGGGGAGGAGGAACCTCTGCGCCTCCTCGCCCCTAAACTCTTCCCCTTGCTCTATATTGCTATCCTTGCAAGTGTATTTTTCGAAACAAGTTGAGAAATTTTAATTTTTGAACTACTAACAGATTAGAATATGTACTTACTGCAACGATTTCTCCTTTTATTTGCAAAAATTGTTGTCAGGAAAAACGTGAAACATTTTTGAAACAAAAAGTTTGACGTGGACGATATGTGCTTGTAAGCTCGCTTAGTTCTAGACGAAATTTTTAAAAATAACTGTTTACAAAAAGATTTTAATTGACAATTTTCATGCAAATATTATTAAATTGAAGATTTCTGAAATATTTTAAATATTTTTAATATTTTGATTAAAAAAAAAACTTATGTATGCAAACACAGTGCTGGCCAAATTATTAAACTAAAGATTTTTCTTTTGTTTGTTTTTTGTACACTATTTGTACTAAAATACTATTTATTTTACTATTAAAGGACAGTACATACTGTACACTGATTATTACGTAATTTTAGCATAATTTAATGTTTGCAGGTGGCACCACTGTCTGCTTTGTTTGTGTTCTTTGTTTATCTACCTACCAGGAACATAACCTCAATCAGCTTCAATAGTTCACTAGTTCTTTTTATTAGTGTGTTCTGTTATATTTAAAGTTAGTTTTAGGTAATTAGTGAGTCTGTGTATGTGAGTATATATAGTAATGAGTATAAACACTTTTTTCCCTCTTTTTTTAAAAAACTAAGAAATGGTGTAAACCTTGTGAACAGACTTAAAATGCTCATCAAGAACAAGGGAATGCATACGAAATATTAGATAATTATTTCACTGTTCGTTAATGTGTCTATAGTTACGTAATCAATAAAGAATTTGTTTTTAAAACAGTCTTAGTCTAATAATTTGGCCAGCACTGTAACTTTAAACTCAAGTAACACTTCGTATACACACTCTAATCAAAGGCATTTTCGATCACTTAATTGAAATACTCATTGAGATGCAATTTTCTATTTTCATCTAGAGGTAAAACTTTTGATTCCTAATGTTCATATTTGACTGTAGGCGCAACGGTTGATGACTAAGTCAATATTAATCTTACTTGTTAGTTTCAAATGATACTAACATTTTCAAGTTTCAAACGAACTTGAATAAAATTGCAATGTTTTAAATGATTCTTTACACTGCTTTTAAGAGTATTTTCCCTTCCTTATTTGGAGAATCTTTAATAGTGAAAGAAAGGCGGTGGTTCGATTTTAAAATTTCCTCTTTATTTATTACGACGGTTCTTGGAAAACGTTAATATGTAGTATCTAGTAATTTCTGCTCTTGTGTTTAAACTAGCCTTTGTTTAGACTGAGATATAGATCTAAGATGACTACAATTCTAAGGTGCAACTTATCATTATTTTTTATTATTATTGTTATTATTATTATTATTATTTATTAATATTGTTATTAATTATTATTGTTATTATTATCATTTTTATTATTGCTATTATTATTATTTATTATTAATATTATTTTAATTATTATTAATTGATGAATTAATTATTATCTTAAAGGGAAAGTCTCTTTGCTTCTGCTCTTTCGTAACTCAGTTTTTTCAGTATTTAAATGATGCTTATTCAGCCTGAATAAATACCTTAAATAAAGAAAATCGGATGTAAGCATGCAATTCGGCAATGTAAACTTAAGAATGTCTTAAACATAAAAAAATAAATAATTTTGAAAAAATCTCCTAATAGCCGTTTCGATTTATTCAAAACTTTATTAATGGTTAACAGCAAGTTTCATGCTTTTCAGGTATGAAATGCTCATCAGTTTTACGAAATTATAGTTATTTTTCTACATTTAAAGTCATGTTTGTGCTGGCTTCTGGAATTCTTTTAGCTCGTTTTCCTGATGAAGAGTCGTTACGTACCTTGGAATAAAAATCATCTACGACCACCGTCATTTTATCTATATTTTAAAAAAAAGTTTACTCAGTGATTAATAAGGTGCAGTAAGCTAATATTGTAATATAATGTACGCAAAACGCGTATGTCGTTTGCAAGATAATTCTAAGAAAGCGTGTACCATTTTTAATAAAAAATATTAGTTAATAAAATCTACTTCGCACCGTTTGCTATATATAAGCAAGATACCATTAAAATAATAATACAGTTATTTTTTTTACCAATTTATGAAGTTGATTGTAATACCTCATTCTTTGCACGCTATTTGTAAGTTAGTTTTTTCTAACATTAAAATCTCTTTCATGTGTCTAACTGCAACTTCAAGTTTTAAACATAAAAATAGATTACTTCGTTTGTATAAAGCTTATATTATAAATACAATAACATCTTCATACATTTTTGGTTTCTTTTCGTTTGTGCTTTGAAACTCATAAAAAATTAGAATGCACGGAAAAACTCAAGTTTTTGAAAATTTCCACAGGATAATGTGAAAAAGAATAGGTAAACGAGTTCATGTCCGAGCGCTGTTTTCGATTCATGGAACGCAACTCAAGAAAACCGCGATTGCTTTGTATTAAAAAAATGGGAAAAAATAAGTTAAATTATCCCTACTGAAATGAAATATGTTTTTCTTTAGTACTCGAACATTGAAAAGGTTTTTATGCAATGAGTTTTATTTCCCCACATTTGGCATTGGTGATCAATTACTGGGGCAGAATGTTTTGGCTTTTGTATGTGAAGTTTCGTGCCAACAGATGCTCAAAACAATAAAAGCTACTTGAATGAATAAAAAAACGAGAAAGCTCTGAAGTCAAGCATAAATTTTGGCAATTGTTTGCTTAAAAGCAATGTTTTTTTTTCCGAATTTATTTCTTCGTAAGAACATTATTTTGTGTTAGTTTAAAATACCCGTCAAAATAGTTTAACAGACAAACTATGAAATATTCAAACATTTTTATCGTAGAAAAATATTTTTAACGCTTTTCCTTTAGTGAGAGGTTTTACTACTAGTTTCTTATATTGTACTAAACAATCACAGCACTGTGAGGATGTGTTTCAAGAGAAGCAATGTACTCGTAAAATAAATAAAGTATCGAAGTGGTACTTATCAAGTAATCGTGAATTGCTTATTGTCCTCACTTGAACGTTTTTCCCATCCTTTTTTGTTTTCCTACTTTCCCATAAAAGTAAAAGAAAGAAGAAAGAAGCATGAAAAAAAGCTTAATGCATCTTTAAAATGTTGTTGAAAACAAATCAAATATTAATAACATGGTTAAAAAATATCTAACCATTGAAAAAAGGAAAGTAGGGTTTTGAGATGGAGTAAATGTGTATGTCTTGCTGTTTCTCGATATGTCTGTCCCTGCCACAACTCGCCTTATAACTCAAATACTACAGGTGAAAATTACACCCTGTCATCATTATATCTGACTTTTAGAAATGAGTTAGAAGAGGGGCGGGAGGTTCCGATCAATCTTGAACCACAAACTTTCAGTCACGGTCAGCATTAAATCCAGTAGAGGAAGTGTCGTAGGTTCAATGTCTGCCGATCGAAGATCCTCGGTGCACGTATTTGGTGTACTTGCTTCGAGTTCGTCCAAAATATCATTCCAAATCAATACCTCAATATTTCTAGAGGTACTGGATTAGAGGTTGCTAGGTTTTTGGTCTGATTAAAGAATCAGAGCGGTCCTCAGGTCATCTTCCCACTGGTTAAACCTTGCGTAGTAACTGGTACAAGAATTCATGAACTCTCTACCTCCTCGGAACCTGACATTTATTTGCGACGACCCTTACATTACTTCTCAGATACATGTTAAACAAGAGACCCTACAACCCTTGGTACAAGAGACCCTAGTGCAGCGTAAGTATGAAACAATACTTATTGCAAAGTTGGGGGAATGAAATTCTCATTTTCTATACATATAGTTTATTTCTTTAAAAAAAAATCTTTTAACATGTATCTGAGAAGTAATGTAAGGGTCGTCGCAAATAAATGTCAGGTTCCGAGGAGGTAGAGGGTTCATGAAATTTGGAAATTTTATAAAGGGGGGAGGTGGTAACAAGAAGTTAGACATCGCGTACCTTTTAATAACAATTAAAGCGAGCAATATATCTGTGATTCATAAAATTTCTATTGAAATTACTTCCAAGTCAGCTTATCCTATTATAGAAAAATTCCTTTGACACTCTAAAGTCAACTGAAAGTTAGTGAAGAGTCATAAATCCTAAGGAAATATGACGACGGTCCCTTTTTTTTAATTTGTGGCGTGGACAAGCGTTTGAAGGTCATATATTAATTGACGTCAATGTTGTCATTTCCAATATTCTTCAATTTTCTTCCAAGGATATTCTTGCTGGAATTCAAGCTAATGCAGATGACAGAAAAATTATGAAAACGACTACGATAACGATAAATATGAAGAATTTGAAGCTGAATTACCTACAACTTACTCAATGGTTTTTAATTTTCAGAAAAACTTTTTCATTTTTTTCGATGTTAGAGGAATAAGTGTCAATTATTTTTCGCTACATAAGATAGATACAATCAGACAATAAGTTTAAAGCAAATTAACCGGAAATAACGATGATGATAACAATACTAATAATGACAATAACAATAATAATTATTATAATAATAATAATAATAAAAGGCTAATGAATATAACTTTTTGTGATTTTTTTTTACAAACTCGTTTTTTATGAGCACTCGGTTACAGTGAACAAATATCGCCGCCCCTTCGCGCTCGTTGTAAACGAATTCGACTGTTAAACTAAAAATAATAACATCATTTATGGACAACCCTACAAAGACTTAGCAAGGAAATAAATTTGCGAGACATTTCTCATACTACTGTTGGTAATTTAAGACACCATTCCTATGTACATGTACATTCTTATTAACGTAATTGTTACACTGTGTGAACAAAGCATATTATTCTTTAATCGTTTGCTGTCGTTCTTTCAGTCATTAAATGATTTAAAGAGATTTCTCTTAGGAATTTCCATTCCAGATATCAACCGTTTGACTGTCAAGAACAATGTTTAAATTTAATTTAGCGCACTTTTAGGAATAAACGAACTGACAGAGTAAAATATAATCTAATTCTCCCCGAAGCTAAAAGGGAAATCTGTTTCAGGGTTTGGACTTAGTTCAACAGTTTTCAGCTTTCATTTTGCCATACTGATGAACAAGGAATTTTGTTTTACATTGCTTGTAAGTTCCTTTTAAAATAAATATAAAGGATTACAGTACAGATTTTGAAAAAGTTAAATTCTGAAACTCAACATTGCAATTGATTAAAATTTTAAATACTGCGAAAGACAATAAGAAAATACTTACCTCTATGTGGGAACAAAGAGTAGGAAAACAACGCTATTCACTAAATTATAATGCTCTCTTTTTTTCTTTTTTTTTCTTTTTTTTACTTTAATGTACGGGTCCCAAACTGTGTGCTGCTACGCCCTGGGATGCCACAGGTAGAGGCGAGGGGAGACGAAAAATGATGTCTGTTCATGTATGTAATAAATATAGGACTAAAGTGCCGTGAGAAAGTAAAAATTCTTCTGATAGTTTGGGAACTCCCGCTTTAACCCTTCATTTGAAGTACTTAACCAAAAATGTCTTTTATTTGGTAGACAGTTTACTACGGTAAAGAGTATCGTATAGACAAAATTTCAAGTTCGTAGATGAAAAAATATTAGTAATGATATGCCCAATACACCGGACTTACATTTTTGAAATAAATATTTCAGATTTAAAAAACGGAGGGAAACACCAAGAAAACTTTACTGCAAAATGTTTTCCAAACAATAGTAAAACAAAATATAACTAAAGCATTTGAAATGATTAATAAAATATTATATATTTTTAAAAAATCACACAAAAAAAAAAAAAAACTTGCCTTAGCGGCGCGAATCTATGGTTGGAAAGAATAGCTAGTCCCACTTCCCCAACCCCCTTTTTTTAGTGTGTCAATCCTAAAAGGAAAAAATCATGCATGGATAACAATAAGCGGAATGTAAAGAGTAAACTACAAACAAATCAAATGATTTCATCAATTATTAAATGATTAGCAACGGTTTAAGTTTCATGTTAGGTATACCAGACACTAAGTCTGAAGGGTATGATTTTATGCACTTTAAAGTTTTCTTGTAAACCGGAGACTGGGGGAGGGCGGGGAGAAATCATGGCGCAGATCGTGGTGATGAAATTTTTAGGGATTGTTTTTTAGGTATTGTTTCTTTTATTGGAGGGCTCTCACTCTTGGGGAGTCTTCGCGGTAAGTGCACATGGTTTTCCAGTTTAACCTACAAGACCTCTATTTTCGCAACCGTTAGTCCTAGATGCTTACTTCCAATTGCAAAAATGTTCAAAATCAGATGCAGAGTTAAGTTATTGAAAGTTTTAAGCGAAAATAAAAATTAGTTAAAAAGTACAAAATTTAACATTTTATACGGGCCGATTACTTATATTTAGGGAAATAATTTCCATTGAAAATAATTCCAAAACAAAAGGTTTAACATTAGTACGACCAATATTCACCGAAATATGAAAAGCATTGTTTTGTGACTTAAACCATTTTACATTCGCCATCAATCGCCTCTTTGGGGGCAAATTCAACGACTAACAAGGTTTTAAAATTATATGTGTGTATAGAGTGTGGTTTTTCAAATTGTTCGAATTGTTTCTTTTTGAAGAGCAATGAAAAGTATACATACTTTGTTTTTTTTTTTTACTTCGACAACCTCTCATTCTTCTGAAAGGACGATAAGCTCCAATTTCGTCTTCTATATTGCTCCTTAAAACTTTGAACTTTAATATCTCCTTGGTTTTTCGTCGCACAAATGTCAAAAAAAAGTGAGTAATATTTTTCAATAGAGATTATTTTCCTAAAAATGAGTTAGGGGTCCTAAAGAGTCAAATTTTGTATTTTTTAACTCGTTTTCATTTTTGCTTCAAACTTTCAATATCTTAACTCTGCATCTGATTTTAAACATTTTCGCAATTGGAACTATGCATCTAGATTAACGGTTACAAAAATAGAGGTATTTGCAGGTTAACCCGAAACACCCTGTATACACACGTATGTAATATATTAAGTGTATGAAATTCTTCCTTTATGGTTTCTTTCATAACATGCTTTAAATTAATAATAAATCTTGGAAAGACCTTGTAAAAATCTTACTGCTTGATAAGTATTTCTAATTTTTTTACTTTAGTGCGATACTGCAGTGCCATCTATAATTTTTTCTTTAGTGCTATTTAACAGAAAAAAGAATTGTAGCGAAATAAGTTCTAAACATATTTATTCTAAATAAATAGTTAGTGACAGTTTACCTTTGTCTTGCTCCGTTACATCACAAAATATGAAAACAACAGATATAAAAATGAATTCTTACAACACACTGCATAAAAACGCGCAATTGAGATACTACAATAATTCATCCATTTTTGTTCGCTAATTATATTAATCAGAGAATGTTATACGCTTACGCTTCAAATGTTGTTTATATACATGTATAAATAAGGCTCTTAAAAACTTTGGAATGTTTGTCTATTTAAATATTTTAAGCAATCATGAATTAATAACGTTTCGCGTATAAAAATACGAGGTATAAAAATAGAAGAAATAAATTAAACAGAATGTTTATCCTACTCTGTGCAAAAAAAAGTAATGATATATAAAAGCTTTTGTCTTTTAGTTTTTTCAGTTAAACAGATGGCATTAATTGCAATGAAGGCTGGTTTATTTTATCTAAATGTTTAAGACGAACAAAATTGCTGAAGTATCTTTCTTTTAATTGCTTAAACTTTTTAACGGTTATGATTCCTTACGAAGCATTTTGTATAATTTCACACGTCAATTCATTAAGTTTTGTAATCAACATAAAACTGCAGCATTTGTGCGTCACTTATCCTTTTTGCTAAGGGGTCGTTCACAAATGACGTTACTCTTTGAATTGCGGGGAAGTACATGAAGTTATGACAAGGCAAAAAGACGGTAACTAGAAGTGTGTCATCACACATTATGGCTGAAATAAAAACATTTTTATTGCAACACGTTCATGTAATATAGCGTAAAATGAGGCGAGGGAAGAGGTGGTGGCCTGGTGATGTGTAATCCTTAATCGCTAAGCGAGAGGGTCAAATATCTTTAAAAAAGCGTGGCCCTAAAAGATATAAACGCAGATTTTCTAATGAGCTAAATGTTGTTCTTATTAACTTAATAATAGCTTTTCGCAAAAATTAGTCAAGCGAGTAGATATACCTCCTTAAACTAAAGTTTTATGAAAGTTTTTGCTCAGTTCATGAAACAATTTAATTTTTATACATTATTTTTTTCTTTTTACAATTTTAAATGAGATTGTTTAAAATCTACATTACCTTCACATTTGTTCCCATTAATTAAACATCAGATAAAATAAACAATGAATTTTTTTATTCAACTTCTTTATATACTCCTATTCAAACACATTAGTAAATGACATGACCTTCTCTCCTAATAAGCAGCATTTGAACACTGTTCCCATAGGTTCTCTTACTTTCAAACAGTCACTGAGGATAACAGTATGGTACAACGTTGAAAAAGCGTCCAATATATTTTCCTTTTTTTATCTCCGAAAAAAGTTGTAACAAAATTTATTTTTGTGGTTAATATGTTATCCTGAGTGTTCACTTTAAACTGTATCATAGTACTTTTTCACTAACTGCTCATCTTGCTAAATACACTCACAGTTGCATCACTAGTGTTGCAAATAGTGACAAACAGTGTAGAAAAAACAGTAATTCAGGTGCAACTAGAGTTGCAACTGCATTACTGTTTTTTGGGATGATTCAGAACCATAAAAAAAAAGTTTCAAAAAATCGGGACAGAATGAAAATTCGAGATTGTCCTGACAAATTAGGCTTATGTGCCAACCAAGTGGGTCTGGCGCATGAACCCCTTGGCCATTAAAATTTTTAGAGCGTGTTTTTCAGGACCTTTTTTTGCATTTCTTGTGCAAGGGCGTTCTCGCTCTTCGTGGGGTGTGAAGGTGCATCTTTACACTTGGGAGAGATGGGCACCCTGAATCAGGAACGTATGCTTTGGGACTCTTCTGCATATTGTTTTCTGCCTTAAAGTTCTTTGTATTTTCTATGTGGGGCAGGAAAGGCATATTGAAAGATACCAGAAAAGTCAGAATACTGAGGTTCTCCAATGACTTTTCCGAGGAAAAAGATATACATTTATTGATTGCTTCTTTTCTAAAGTAGATAATCATGAGAGAAAATTTTTACATAAAAAGGGAAAATTAATGCCAAAAACAGGAATTTTTCATCAAAATTGATGTTTTCGATTAATATATCATCCAACGTGTCCACTTTAGATGATACAACCAACCAACCAACCAACTTGTATGACAAATATATGAACGACAAAACCTTCCCATCGGCAAAAAATACAGAGCAGAGTTTAATTTTACTTGTAATAATTTCAATCTTTGTTTGGCGTGTCTCAAACTAGTTAGAAATATAGATTAGTTTGAGTCTTAAATTCTGTAGATTTAATGCTTCCAACTTGTATGATGCAACATTAATGTTAGACTGGTAATTATTATTTTTCTCCGCATAGTTTAGTTCTTTTTTCCATGCACACTTGATTTGAAGATAAATTATAGCAAGCGAAAACTTGATTCTTAAAAAAGGAAAAAGAAAGAAAGAAATATTTTGCCATTTATTTTGACGTCAGGAACTCGTTTGTTACTCATGTTTAGCTGTCAGAAAATACTAAAAGGAAAAATTCCCTTTTACTTTCTTAAAAGCCCAGTTCTGCTTCTTTAAGAACTTACTTTGTCCCTCTGAAAGAACATGAATCTAATTAAATTTTTATTAGCATTTTTTTTCTGATGATAAATTTAAAATTCTCCTTAACTTTAACTGAAAAGAATTTTTCCATTATCTCCATTCAACATGCTTTTGCTCCTTCTCAATTTTCAAACCCGTAACTAATTTTCTATGTCTTAAAAACAATTTTTTTTGCTTATTTTTCATTTGAAGCTCTGATTTATTCATAAAGTAAGGATGACTTCTTGATTTAATGTAACACTTAACAGTATTACCATTACCTTTCAGTAAACGATAAAAAAAATTTCTAATCAGCATATTTTAGAGAAATATTTGTTTTCTTGTCAAATTGAGTTTCTTGACTTAATTTGATGTATGGTTTTTAACTTCGTTCCTAAAACGAATTGATGAGTAGCACTTTGTTTGAACTTCCTAATAAAAGCATTAAGCTTTCTAAAAATGTTTAGTTGCGACGAAAATATGAAAAGAAGAACTTTTGTTCTTTATTTGATGACATTATTTAAAGATAATAAAAACGAAATATTATGTTTCGTTTCTAAAATTCTTTCTTTTTTTTGTTTGCACAGGAACTTTTGCAGATCGCATTACAAAATTCAATTTCTTAATGTCTTTAAAAAGAAACATAATTCTAATAGAAAGAAGGTATTTATTTACCTGAAAATACAAAAATTGTTTCATTATGAGACTTATCAAACCAAATATAACCATCTTAAATATTTAAAAAATGGGAAAACTATTTATATCATATTTTTTGTGCATTAATTGTTTTTTCTCTTTTCTTCTTTTTCTTTCATTGAGCTGTTATCACACACAACCTAATAGTTTTTTTTTTTTTTGAAGTTTTATACGTTATTCATAAATACTGTAAATTTAAAAGATTTAGTGGAAAACGTTTTTTTTTTCCTGTTCTTTAGTTGTATGTTACAAAATTTTACAATAACGACATTTAACATTTTACACATTTATTGCAGTTGAAAAATTTAAAAGGTCAAAAAGAAAAATTAATAAATTAATAGGTTTAAAAAGCTAGGTCTTTATAATCAGCAGAAAGATGCAAACATATTTTTTTTTTCTTTTTATTCAAGAGTTCTTAGAAAAATATTTCTATCACTAATGCAGTTTTAAAAAAAAACATATTTATGTCTCCCCCACAAAGAATTAAATTCGCTTAAAATCTTGACTCTACTATTACTAATAACAAACGCTTCTCAAAAACTGACATTTCTTGATCTTTTTCTCCTTGAATTATAGTTTTTATATTAATATTGACTTCAGTGAGTGGTTAACGATTCACTTCTTTCGTATAAATGAGCTATCCTAGCATTATATGCAAGAATAATGGGTAAAAAGTGTTCTTCCTTATAATAATACCAATATTGACATTTCATTAAACGCAAGCAAATTTTAAAAAAAAATATTTTCAAAAGAAATTTTGTAACAAAAGAAAAAAAGAAGAAAATAAAATATATTTATAACTAGCTGTTTTGTAAGTCGCTTTTTAAGTCATTCACCTATTGACGCCAAGAACGCGGCCTACGGCGGTTTCTTAAATAAATTTCACTGTGGTATAAAACTATTTGTTTCAATATATATTTCTCAGTATATCTATCTATATATTAAATACATTTCTCTATTTATATAATTTCTCTATATTTGTCAAACTATATCTATCAGTATATCTTTCTATCTATCTATTTCTCTATCTAGATTTTTATCTGTAATAGTTTATATTTATTAATATTGTTTAAATATGTATTGGCAAAGGGGGTGTGGTTCATTGAAAGCAACAATCAGTTTACTCAGTTTTTATTTTTCCTTTAATAATTAGAATTACGACTACTAAAGTAAATAAAAAAAGTTAACTCAAATGTAAGTGAAAGAAATATCAAATCGTAATGTCGTAATAGCAAAAAGTAGTTCAGAAAAGGAGAAACCAGTCTAAAATCGTATTTTCTTTAATAAAAGATAATAATGGCTCCCAAAAGAGGTGGGAAATTAGTGATCTTCAGTTCCTGAAAAAGAAGAATAACAATTAGGTTCTAGAATAGTCATTACTTCTGATGCTACGCACAAGAAGCTTTAAATGAAGAGAATAATGATGCTTAGTTAATCAAACTGTGCGTAAAAAGATGTTTTCTATGCTTTATACGGAATAACAACCACTAGGATTATATTAGTGAAATAAACAAATTGACCTTCCGAGAAATGAGATTCTTTTAGGAGAATAATTACGTTTTTGATTTAAATTTATAGTTATAAAAAGGCAGAACGACGTATTATTTTTTAGAAAGGGAGGTGGTGAGATTTGTGTCACACCTTACATCACATTACACTCTAGTGTTTCCGTACCGTTACTGTGTACTTCCGTGCTAAGCACAAAAGTCGTATCTGCATCTGAACTCTGAATGATAAGCTGTTTTTTAAGGGTAGCCTCTATGTAATTGGTTCAGATTCCAGTTTTCATATTTTTTAAACAAATTACCTTTTTAGAAATGAGCATAAAACATTGCATGTAGTAAAAATAAGTAATAAAGATCTATATCATAACATAAACTCAATTTCGATGAAAAGTGCAGATGTGACTTTTGGGATTAGCATGGGAGTATACTGATAAAAATAACCGGTGTAGCCAATATGCGTGGTTTTATCAGTAGGTTGGGCCCTTTTTTTTAATCCAGAGCAGAAGCCGAGCAACCCCTGCCTTAGTGTCCACAGTGGTATGAATTTAGCATAGGGACTAGGAGGACTTTAATACCAGAGGATATTCTACCGGCTGACATCGAGCCAAGGACAGTCACGAGTACAATACCTTATCTATCAGGCTACTTCAATCTTTCGACCTCCCATGCAATATTCTTCATTTTCATTTCAAGAGGACAACGTCATGGCCAGTATACTTTGATAACTCCCCAATTTCGTTTCATCTATGGACATCTAATGAGAACATTCTAAATCAGAACTTGAGCCTTTTGGTTAGGTTCAAGGTAAAGTACGGGTCATTTTTCTGTCGTCACCTGAATTTCTAGTATAAGGCTTTTAATTTTTCTAACGATTCAACTACAGAGACGGTAAGTAAAAGTTTGCGAGCGAACTTCAATTCCATCGTACAAAGAGTAAAAAACTGAAAATCGTTATCTGTACAAATGAAGAATAAATTCTATTAAACGTTTAAGTTACTAAATTGTTGTATTAAAAAAATCGGTGAAATGCATAATCATGTTCCAAGTTAAACTATTTAACTTTTCTTATAAAATGTTAGGATGCATCTGTTAAGAAAATAGTTGAATTAACCATCCTATTATGCACTTTTGAAAACGTTTGCATTCATTATGAAAGTTAATATATTGAAAATATTTATCTACTATTTAATATGCCGTCAATTAAAATTGATAATTTTACAAGGAATATTCATGAGCTTAAGCAGCTTCATATATACGCTTCAATATTTAAGTTAGCTGTACTTGGAGAATGTTTAATTATTTTAACAACTTTCTCTGCTATCTTCATTATCATAGCTCTATCTTAAGTAATAAATATTTTACTGCAGAATTTTTTACTTGTAATGAATAGATGAGTTGGTTGAGACTTTTCCGCGGGAACAACAATTTAATTGCTGATTTTAGCACCTATTTTTTTACCTAATGAATAATGTAAATGGAATAATGAAGTTTGTTAAGCAGGGGAAATATTTGATGTGCCGTTTTTATTTTTAGATAGGTATGTGATGTATTAAGAGTTTCCGTTTAATAGAGAGGGTCTTTTTTATGCGTAAGAAAGAAAAAGTTTTTTAATTTAAGCAATAGCTTCAAGACTATTAAGGAAATTGACTTCTTGTGGCTTGTGTTGTTTTGCGGAAAAATCTTCAATTTAAAAAACAGTTACCCTCCTCCAGTCTGTTTAACTCCTTTGTGTATATGTTACGTTTACTGTTTAACATTCATGGGTTAATTAATTGTCTTTAATATAAGAATGCAATAATCTGTTAAGACTCTAATATACATTTAAAAAGAACGGTATCACAATATTATTCAATAATCGACTTTTTGTTTCATAAATATATAAAGAAAAAATTTAATTTCAACTTGTCCTTCTTTCTTTAAAGTTAAGGGCTATTTTTGGTTTCTCAATTAAGCTCACTAAAAGTGCATTATTTCTCATTCCTTAAAAATACACATGACTTATCTCGTTATTTAAGACGCTTAATTTCATTTTCAAACATTCAGAGAGATAATGTATTGTTTATCAGCCGTTTTTGAGACCTTACATTCGCTATGATATTCTTTAAGTTAGCTCTCTAAGAAACTGAGAGTTCCTTATGGTTAAATCAGATTGAGTTTCTCCAAAGGTTCAACAACACCGAATTGGAATCAGAGGGTCTTGAGATAGGCTGTCTTGAATTGAAGTACGAAATACGAATTTATATACATAAAAAAGAAAAAGATTGACGAAATCATTCTTACATTATTACTAATTAAAAAAATTCTGAAATTTCAATATTTCATCAGCAAAGTTTTTCTCCCTTAAGATTAAATTTTAAAAAAGCTAAGTTTAGAGAATTCACTAAAATTCATCTAACGTTATAATATTACCAATGTTTGGAAGTAATTCTATAGTGGTGTCAATGTCCTGCATAAAAATCGTGCGGGCAAATTTGTGCAATTGGAGCCAATGAGAAGCAAAGAGTTGTAAGTGGACAATTTGGAACTTCGGGAAAAACGCATGCAAAGTTTAAACCCATGGTAGTCATTTATTGAAACGTTTTTCGAAATTATTCTGTTTATAAATACCTTCAAATCAGTAGAATCATCTTTTTCTCCAGAACAGGTGAGAGTTTCTTCTAACCTTTGAACTATAGGTATCTCCAAATTTTAAACTTTGACACTTACAACCAAGGCGACCAAGCACAGAGAACCAGTTTCCCATGTGTATGAAACCAAGACTGTATCAACGCTCTAAAAGGCTTCATCAGAAAAAGCGACTCATAATTCTGCTGTCGTCCTAACTAAACAAGCAGTATCTTCATTTTTTGTCCATTTGTTGATTACTCACTTTATAGGTTTAGAATAATAATAATACAGTCAAGCCCGCTTATTAGAATATTGGTTAAAAGAATATTCCGCTTAATGTACTACATTTTTAATATACCAAACCGTTGTTGTCGTTTATTTTAATCTTGTTTAATGGAATATCCCGCTTACTGGAATAATTTTTCGCGGAAAAATGGCTATTCCATTAAGCGGGCTCGGCTGATGTTATTCTGCAACGCTAGAAAGCCACTAAGGACACTTGACTATAGAGGCACCCAGCATTTCTACGTGGTAGCGGCTCAGCTCAAACAACTTAAAGGCTCGTTTTATATAAATTAACAATTTGGACCATACCGCTTTCTCAGTTTGGTTGGCAGTATAAGTCAACTTTTAAACTGTAAAAATATAACTGTTTCGAAACTTTTAAAATGCATCTTAAGATCGAAAAAAATTTACCGTCGAAAGAAAAACGCCAATTTAACGGAAGAATGTTCGAAAAAAAAGTCGTTGCTGGCAAAATGTGATATATTTTGAGTGTTAATTAGCTTTTTGTGACTTGAGTTAAAATTGCATGGTGCTTTGAGATTGTTATCGTTACATTTCGAGCACTTATAGTCAATATAATATTGAACAATCGGTGCGTGGTTGACTAATTTCCAAATCCGAATAAATTATGTCAGGATTTCAGTACATGGATAGCACAGTAATGCACGAATCTCCATAACTTAATTGTAACCGTTTCTATGAGGATGCTCCAGCATTCTAGAGCTTATCGATTTGTTAATTTCCATTTTGAAATGAATACTTATAATATTCTCTCAGCACTAAATGCATCCAAAAAGAAGTGAATTGGTTGCCAGTCAACTATTTATCGTATTGAAATTTCATTTTTCGAGAGTAGTAATTTTCGTGAGCAGTAGTTTTGGAAAAAATGAAGATATCAGTTATTTCCCTAACTGAAACGCGAATTTTATACGAACAGAGCTGCAAGTTGAAAACAAGTAATGCTTCGCGAGTCTTAGATTTTCGTGGTTGCGACGAGCTCGCAAAAATTAAAGCCTCGTGAAAATAAGTGGTTTCACAGCGTTTACTCTAAGCCAATAGAAATTGATTGCATTTTAAAGCGAATTCACAAGGAGAGTGGCTAATTGTGGACGACAACTAACATGGCATGAGAATAGTACATCATACAAGCCGGCCAACAAAAAAGAAAAGGAATAGTATCCTACAAGTTGTGTCATGGAATGGGTAGGATTATGATCAATGGCCATACGTCGCTTGTGTGCTTCCAAACAAGACTATGACGGCTAGTGATACATTAATGTTGTTCTACTGCCTCCTGTTCACGTGTTTTGTGGTGCTGTGGGGGGATAAATTCGTTTTCATGGATGGCAACTTAACATGTCATTATCAATCGCCGTCCTGGAGTGTCTAGCTCACTCAAAATATTCAACCCATCGGATGGCTAGCACGTTCTATAGATTTAAATCATATTGAAAATGTTTGGGATGCTCTAGGGAGCAGTCTTGCTGGTAGACAACGCCCTCCAATACGCAAGGACACCCTTATCCATGACTGACAGAAGAATGGGGCAAATTACCCCCAATAACTGCTGGATAATGTTGTATAAAGCATCACTTGACGTGTGGACGTTTGCATCTCTCTTCATGGTAGCCATATCCCATATTGATATTTTACGCCGCAACGCCTGGGGGCGGTAATTACGTTTTTTCACTTTTACGTATTCAGACCAAAATGACCGTTTCGTCCTTTGAACACTTTTCGTCGCCTTCTGGATTTCAGAGCACAATAAATTGCAGTTATTGCAATGATCTAGAGTTCTGGCATTAATTTATTTCACTTGGCATCGAATTACACTTACTTTTTTACGCGCTACATAGCCCATTGAGTCAATGATACTTCCCCTAGCGGAACATTCGGGCTGCCGGTCCAGTCAGCAACATGAAAACTGATTTAAACTACTGTCATTCTCACATTAACAGCAGTTTTGATAACTAGACAGCTTTCATTTGTTCTTAGCCTGTAATGTATTTTGGTGCATGTTTACTGAATTTGGCACACAATAAACACGGGACTAAGAAGGAACTTAAATCCATTTTTCGCTCCAATGAGAAACACCTTGACTTACACTATCATTCTAAGCTGTCTACATGTTTAGAACGACATAGAGTTTACCTGAAACCTTTAATAAATGTTTCCAAAAATGCGTTTAACTGAACAGAGGAGCTACATCCACCTCTGAAGCAAACAGGAAATTCATTTAGTATCATTGCTCTAGTAGTATTTTGATCATATATACATCACAGTAGATACTCTGTTTCTAGCGTTGTGTTGATCTATATTGGGGCCAAGTAAAGAGAAATGTGACTTTTTTACGAGTTACCACACGTAATATTGTGAAATATAAAAGAGTTCTGGAAAATCATTGACATTTGAATAGTTCTAACTAAATTAGCGCACAAATAAATCCTGGAGAGGAACAAAGATCAGTTTTTAGTGCAAATTGTATAAAATGTTATGCCCATTAAGATTATTTCTTTTTTTAACCGAAAGATGTCTTCAATTCGTCAGAATCTTTTTATGTATTTCCCCTGTAAACTCAAACACGCATGGACCAATTTCGAAAATTCTTTTTTTTTTCTCGTTCGAAAAGGTAAATACTTCCAAAGTGATCCCATGGTCATCAGGTCAGTATCGGAAGGTGACATCCTTGAAAAATAAAAAAATAAAAAATCATTAAATTATGTGGGCAAAGTTGAAGCGATTTCTGTTGTTTTTTAAGTGACTCGTGATTTTTTTTTTCGGAAAGCATAATTTGATAAAGTCAAACTGATGATGAACACAATTTTCTTTGTAAATTAATTGCGCATTTGAAAAGCCTTTCTTCAAAGTCTTCGGAAGTCTACGAGACGCTGTGCTCTATTTCTTTCTTTATTTTGCTCATCTTAGTTGTTTTCACACTCCTATGCTCGACGCTTCCTCACTCGAGATGTACGTAATGATATACATACCACATACTCTACCCTACGTACTTATTTTATATTTACCCCACTAAAAAACAAAAAATAAATTATTTTCAAATAAAAAAATGACTTCAAAAAAACAAGGAGGAACTAAAAAGTAAAAAATAATTAGTCATACTTACATACGATTTCCTACCCAAACGTATAAATCGAATTTATTTTACAATTCCTGTACAAAAATCAACTAAACTAAACACCCAATTATAAAATAAACACTGATTTTAATTACTATATTATGAATTATTTTAATATTCAACTAATTATATACGATCTCTTAATTTTTAATAACCATTTGAAGTCGAGGCCTCCTATAAACGACTACCTAACGTAACTGACAACCCACCAAATCCTGATTTAAACACTTACTTAACAAAACGCGAAAGTCTTTTAAACTAAACCTACTCACTTACGTTAGGTAGTAGTTTATAGAAGGCCCCGACTTCAAATGGTTATTAAAAATTAAGAGATCGTGGTTTTTTTATAATTGGGGGTTTAGTTTAGTTGATTTTTGTACAAGAATTGTAAAATAAATTTGATTTATACATTTGGGTATTAAATAGTATGTTAGTATGACCAATTATTTTTTACTTTTTAGTTCCTCTTTGTTTTTTAAAATCGGTTCTTTTTTCATTTGAAAATAATTTTGTAAAAACTATATTACTTTGGAGAAAATGTGAGTTATATTTTTTTATTATGTTTATGCATTTTCTTTAAAAAATGTAGCACCTAGATAAGTTTTATGATGATATAACCAAGAGTGCTCATCCCCCCCCCAAGAACAATAGAACACCCCCCAGTTATGCAAAGAACCACTTCAAATTCGAGAAAATGCCTCCAGAAGCACCTCCTCAAAAATTTCAATGGCTATGCCATGATGAGCACCACCAATTTAGCACTATTAACTTTTAACAGTTTCCAATACACATATTTTAATAATACAGAATAAAAAAATAATGAGTAACACATCATTGTTTGGAGTAACAGCTGAGGTTACCTAACTTTTCCCAAAATACTCTTTTTTAATACAGTCATATCTCCTTCTGTTACAGAAGTTTTTAAATGTGTTAAAGAGAAAAAAGTACATTCAGCTATATTCTTCAGCAGTGAAATCGATACTTCTTTCCACTGAGCAAGAGAACAGTTATTCCGAGATACCAAGATTAAATACAGTTATTTCGTAAGCACAGACTAAGAAAATAATGAGTTTGAAGATAAAAAAGGTAAAAAGAAAAACTTCTTCGCTCTTTTCACAGGGCACAGCCTTTTGTTCCCGTTCCTATAAGAAGGCTTTGCTCACAATAGCTATTGTCGCAGTTTCACATGCAGCTGTGGCAACAGCCTGATTAGATGAAGAAAATCTGCTTTTGGGCTTTTAGTCAATTGAATTATGCAGCAAGTGTGTGCTTTTAAATAAAAGAAATAAAAGGGCTCTTAATAATTAGTTACACATGGCCACAGACATTGCTTGCAACAGTTGTATATATATTGGCTGGTGGTCCAAGTTAAATAATTAGCTACTTCTTAAATAATTAAATAAATTTTTGGTTGATTTCCTAGAAGACAAAAGAACTAATTATCTGGTATACTCTGTTTCCCGTTTTTAATTCCGCTTAACGTTCGATAAATGATTTTTTTTACCTAAAGAAAATACCTTTTGAAAATATTTAAAAAAAAAAGACTCTTTCGTGTGTTTTCATGTATGCTTGAAAACTAAATAGTACATATTTAGGGTTTTTTCGCCCGCAGTGAATGTAAAATTAAATGTTATTGGTTATCGAAAAAGTAACGAATCTAAAACAGTTTTACTATGGAAATGTTTTGTTCTTTTTCGTTAAAAAAAAGTTTTCTGTTTTTAATGTAAAATATTTGTAATGATTACAGCAATGCAATTAATTAAATTCTTTGCTAGAAATGTAGCGTCAGAAATTTATTTTCTCATGTTCTACCTCTTTTCCATAGAAAACGAAAGAACGCGATGCATAAAAAATGCTTAATGTATTTAACATACCGTAATTGTTGTTTTATTTTTCTTTTGTGCCACAGAAATAAAAACTGTTTTAACGAAACCTCTTCTTTTGATTAGGAAAGAGATAAAGAAAACATAAACTTTTCATTTAATTGATAAAACAAAAAAGAAAAAAAACGATTGTGATCAACTAGAGCTTAAACCGAGAATGACTGCACACCAAAAGGTCGGACGTGGCTTGATAGCAACTGATGCTGGTGACATTGATCTCGTAGGGTGACATGCGCCATGGATTTACTTTATTGAACTCGGAGTTTAATTAAAGATTTGTAATTGACTATTAGCAGGGCTGATTATTGAATAGGCCAACTAGGCCATGAACTAGAATCCATTTTTTAGGGACCTCCAAATAGCTAAAACTACTTAAAAACAACGGCTAAAATTGCAAAATTTGTCTAGAAACGGAGCTCCCAAAAAATGGTTGGGCTAAGGCCTCTTGATGTCTTAATTGAACCTTGACTATGAATTATGTACGTTTCATATACTTTATTCAGTTATAAACGCTTGAAAAAACAGCCTTGTTCTTGCGATATTATTTGAAATTGCGTCACAACGAATCGCGTATCGCTGATATAATCTCTTTATCTTCTTTATCTTTATTATATTATTAATTATAAAGCTGAAAGTCTCTCTGTCTGAATGAAAGGAGGATGTCTGTGACACGCACAGCGCCTATACCGTTCGGCCGATTTTCATGAAGTTTGGCACAAAGTTAGTTTGTAGCATGGGGTGTGCACCTCGAAGCGATTTATCGAAAATTCGATTTTAATCTTTTTCTATTTTAATTTTAAGAACATTTTCCGGAGCAAAATTATCATAAGATGTACGAGTAAATTACGAAATTATCATGACGTGGAATGGGAGAGCGAATGAACGTAGCCAATTGGCGAGAAATTCGTCATCCATTATTTGTAAATATGTAAGCGAACCAAATGACCTTTAATTTTCTACTACGTTCAAAGCCGTGCGGGTACGACTAGTAGTAAATAAAATTAAGGTTTCAAAGAATTTCTGGAAGGAAGTCTATGGCGGGGATGCGTTCAGGAGACCCCATTGCAACTACAGCCTTGCAATTTTGTACAAAATTACTTCGAGC
Organism: Uloborus diversus; assembly: GCF_026930045.1. Classification (NCBI taxonomy): domain Eukaryota; kingdom Metazoa; phylum Arthropoda; class Arachnida; order Araneae; family Uloboridae; genus Uloborus; species Uloborus diversus. Next base: position 91,081,149 of record NC_072732.1, on the reverse strand, counting down.
CCGAGGGTGTGCACCCAGTTTTTTTTTTTTTTTTTAATTCGAATTAGTTTTTTTTTTCATGTAATTATTTTTTTAAGCTCGAATTTCGCGTAAATTGCCTATTAATGTTTATTAAATGGATGAAAAATTACTTGCATATAATAATACTATATATCGTTGGAAAGGGTAGTATTTTCCGCGTACTACGCAATTTGTTTCAGTGCTCTAACTTAAATACGGTGGGAGTTATTTGCGTTTTTAGCTCGAACGTTTTTAGGCTTTGCTAAAATTTATGCACTACTCTCTTCATTAAATCTATCAGTGAAAAACGAAACCATTGTTCCACAGTTTTCTTTTTGACACCACTGGAAAGAGCGATTTTCTTTACTCCAGATCTAACTCGAACTTTGGTCGAAAACTAACCTTCTATCTCCAAAGGAAAAAAAGTTATAAGCCGTTAAAAATTAAGTTCGAATAATCTTATTTCCAGTAAAATTATTGATGTTTTATTTGGAGTTGCCATAGTTACTTCTTTTCGACTCGCATGTTTCTTCTTTCTTATTCACAAAGATTTTACTTTCGCCTTTAACGGAAAAGCTTTGGCTCAACTCAATTCAAGCCCCGAGCGAAGAACAAAATATATTACTAGAGACCATGAATATGAAAGCGACTTTTGAAACGTATAAAACTGCAGTTTTGCAATGCTCAGGAGCTCCTTAGCCCTTACGGCTTTGCAAGTTGGTACAAGTCATTTTGAAACCCGGGGAAGGGGTGCTTTTTGATCCAATGGGAGCGCATAATGCGTTTTCAATCTGTTTCTTTCTAATTGACGATTTAAATCTTTGCGAATCAAATAAGATTGCGAAGCAATCTTTTGGGGTTGGTGAGCGTTAGCAAGCAGGGAGCAGAGCACCCTAGTTCTAATATATGAAAAAAAAAAAAAAAAAACCTTTAAATGCAAAATCACGTTACTATTAAGTGGTTTACTTAATTTTGTAATTTAAAAATTCTCTAATATAGTAATACGTAAGAAATATTTGCAGACAATATTCTTCTTTTTGGAGTATTCATTGTTTTTGCAAATATATAAGATTCACCAATATATCATACTTCTAAGTAGGGTGGAGTGAAAAAATAAATAAATTTTCGAATTTCGAAACGCATGAAGCCTTAAAAGTTGCCTTTTAATATCCATAGGTTTATTAGCCACCTATGGAAATATCTTTAGGTTCCAATATCGCACCAAAAAAGTCCAAAATTGCAAAAAATCGATCTTTTTTGAGCTTTTTTTACGAAATTTAAAATATATAATTTTGAAAATGTTTAGAAATGCAAATTTGAACTCTATGTGAGGTTAATATATCCTAGAAGTTTTAGGTCAGTAAAATAGTTTCTTCAAATTTTCTAAAAGCCACAAAATAAACCAAATATCGAATTTTTTCTTCCATTTTCACACGACCTTGCAGAACAAAAATACGTTAAGTGCACACAACATAAATATTTTTAACATCGAATCTAAACTTATTTATCACTTAAATATTTAATTCCTTATTCAGGATAATTTATTTCATTGCATTTATGAACTTTTGATACATTAATTTTGTAATTTTTATACAATAATGTTACAATCCAATTAACAAGCACCCAACAAGAGCAAATAATTTTGTTTACCAGCTAAATTTTTTTGATTATAAAACCCTTTGTTAACGAATTTTCCATTAAGCGAGTTCGAATTAACTCGACTCAACTTGGGAACAGAACCGCCTTCTTTTTTAGGTTGGAGTGAAAAAAAGCGAAGTTTCGAATTTCGAAACGAACAAGTAACTTTCTTTGCAAATGAAAAAGAGCAAAAAGCATATTACAACTAATGTTGGATATCATTATATACTATGATATAAGAACCCGGTTGATACAAGAACACAGGACATATAACAATTCCGTGCAGAGAAGCTAAAATTATAGAGTATAATGTTATTACTTTCTAAACAAGTAATGGGCATTGAGCAGCCAGGAGGTGGGATTCGATGTTAAAGTTAAAACTAAACTAACTCATTCAGTGGTTGATTTTGTCTGTTGTATGCAAATGAACTTTCTTTGATTGAGACATTTAATGTAACATTCGAACGGAAAACCGAAAGTACGCCCAAGTCTTTTGAGTAATTATCAGAAAAGATATCAAAATTTACCACTGCGAAAATTTTCCGCTAGTGAAGTTAAAAAATATATTCTTTGAGAACGTCTCTTCAATTACGACTGGAACAGATCTTAGTCCACATGAACAATATATTCGTATGAAATTTTGCCAAGATGTTTCATCTAGAGATTGCTCATAGAGCAATATACACTGTATACACAGCGCGATCACATTTTCACTCTGAATTCTCTGAAATTTATAACTTTAATAGACGGGCGGCAATCAATATTTACCTTGAATGTACTACAGGACGAAGTTTTTTCGTAGCAAGATGCAATCTCCAGATGAAACATCTTGGGAAATTTCATACGAATGTATAGTTGATGGGAGCTAAGATCTGTTCCAGTCAAAGTAGAAGGGGCATTCTCAAAAGAATACATTTTTTAACTTCACCAGTGGCTGATTTTCGCAGGTTTTGATAGGTTTTCTGTTATTTACAAAAATATTTGCGGGCTCCTTCGTTGTTCCGTTCAAACTTTGCATTAAATGTCTCAATCAATGAAAGTTCATTTTCATACCGTAGTCGAAATTGACCACTGCATTTGTTTGTTTAGTTTTAACTATAGACGACGAATGACTCCTCCATCGTCACATCAGTGTTAATTGGTGTTGGTACCGTCGCATCCAATAACAACCAAGTTGACAAGTGACTTTTCATTAGATGTTAGGAAATTAATAATGTTATACTGCATAATTTCAGCTTCTCCGCGCAGAACTTTTATATATCCTGTGTTATTTGATCCGGGTTCTTGTATTTATAATATTTGATAGGGGTTGTAAAACAATGTTTCTTGCTCCTTTTCATTTGCGAAGAGAATCATTTGTACGTTTCGAAATTCGGAAATTCATTTTTTTTCAGTCTACCCTGAAAAGAAGGCGGCTTTGTTCGCAAGAGAGTAGAGTTTATACGAACTTGCGTAATTGAAAATTCTGTAACAAATAGTTTTATAATCGAAAAATTTTAGTTGGTAAAAAATATCTATATATATATATATATATATATATATATATATATATATATATATATATATATATATATATATATATTTGTTCTCGTTTAGTGCTTGTTAATTGGATTGTACCATCATTGTATACAAAAACTACAAACAATGATCCGTAGCAAAAGCTCTTAAATGTAGTGTAATAAGTTACCTTTCTGAACAGTAAGTTAAATTTTTTAACGGATAAATAAATTTAAATGCTGTGTTAAAAATATTTATATTGTGTGCACTTGACTTATTTTTGTTTTGCTAGTTCGTGTGAAAATTGAAAAAAAAAGTCGATTTTTAGTTTATTTTGTGCCTCTTAGAAAATTTGAAGAAATTATTCTACTGACCTAAAACTTCTAGGAGGTATTAACCTGAAACACAGTTACAATTTGCACCTTTAATCATTTTCAAAAGTATCTTATATAATTAAAAACTGAACTAATAATCTTTGTATGTCCGAGTAACTTCTCCCGAACGTCAGTGAACTGACCATCGAACCGGGTATCGTTCGATTCGTAATTTACCCGTCTTTATATTTGGGAATTTAACATAATCCTCCGATAATAATTAGCAGAGATATCAGTTAAAAACTATTAATTATGACACTTAGATTTCGACATAAAATCCCTATTTTTCGAAATCTTTCCTCCATTCAAATTATTATTCAGTGATTCATCTCAACTTTCCGTAACAATATTTTTGTTAAAATTTGTAGCGTGAAGGAAATCATTGAGAAGAAAGATCTGTTGCCACTATTTTTATCGAATATAAACAAATAAAATTCGGGGTTTTGATTTGAGGATTTTCCGGTAATCGGAAGATTTAAAATGTTTCCTTTTTGGTTATTTTTCGGGAATCTGCCTCAAAATTTTCCTTTTTTTTTTTTGTTTAAGTGTGATTGTTGAACACGCTTCACTAGACATAACTTTTATTTTCGAAGTAGAACGTGCAAAGTCGGGCGACGCAGCTAGTATAGTTTAAATTTCGTAAAAAAAAAGTTCAAAAAAGATCGATTTTTAGCAATTTTAGACTTTTTTGGGGCGATTTTGGAATCCAAAGATAGAGGGATAATATTTTGAGGGTGCCCTATTGATGATAAAAGGCAATTTTTAAAAACCCAGGCATTTCGAAATTCGAAAATTTATTTCTTTCACTCCACCCTACTCCTAAGGCAACAATCTAGATTCATGCTATAGTTATTTTTAAATGTGCAAACATGCATTACAAATACAAGAGATGAAGACTAGTTGTGACTCGTCCTGCACCACCTAGTTGAGAGGATTTTTTCGTACGTTTTCTCTCCCCCCCCCCAGCTCAATACATAAGAAGGGAGGAGCCACACCCATTTTCTTCGAAGATTTCTTGCACCAAAAGAAACCAACTACATGAGTTTCAGTTCTTGTGAAATAATCAATTACTTTATGACATATATAGAACAGTTTTTAAAAATTGTAACGCGCAGATGAAATAATAATAATAAAGTTGAGATCTAGTTCCTTCATGAAGTGTTTAAAATGTCAAAGTACAACCCTTTTCTATAAATCATAGCTTACGAACAGATATTCAAGTGTCGACTGATAAAACTTGACTATTTTCTCTCGTATCCCTTTTTCTTAAAAATAAAGCAGTGGCGAATAAAAGTTGGCTTATCTTGCTTAAATCATAAAAGCGGATGACTGACTTTCGCATAAATTTCGAGCCGCACATAGCGTTTTGGTCTCTGTTCTATGTTCCTGTTTCCATTAAGCTACTGTCACCGAAACTGACAACCGGAACACGGGATGAGGAGCCAATTTCACGTGATGCATTAAGCACGCTTTTCACTCATGCTAAGTCACTCAACCACTTCAGACTCCTCTATGGCGATAAGTATTCTTAATGTTTAGCTTGAGTACTATGAAGTGTGTCTTTTATAGAACACATTTATGCTTTAATTTTTTTCAAGTCAGGAAGATGTCATCTTTGGTTTTATTTTTTCAATAAATATGTATGTTGTAATTTATATATGATGGTGAATTGGTGATTCCTTCAAGGGCTCACAAAAAATCGTTCCTAAGTAGAATGCGTACTTAAATGGAATGCTTCTAAAACTATAGAGGAGCATTCAGGACCGTGAAAATTCGTCTTTAAAGAGCGTCGTTAAACAGAGAACCAACTGCATGTCTTTTAATTTGATGTTTTCTTGAAGAAGTTACATCAGTTGGACTGTGATAATAACTCTTTCACTTTAACAAACTTAATTCAGCAGATTAAGATAGCGGTTTTTAACATAAAGAATTGCGAGCAATTTATTGAGCTTTAGCAATAACTCGTCCTGAGAAATATAACAAGAGAGTTATCCAATTACATGCGCAAGCTATCGTATTAGAGAATAAAATAACACTCCACAGATTCAAAAGCTCCGAGGTTGTTAGATAACTGGAGTACCTTTGATACAGGATAAACATTGGTGGACAGTCTGTGTGTAAGATTTAGTTTTGTTCGTCAGACTACTTACTTTATACCCCTTGACTCAAAATTTTAAAATCGTGTTTCGTTTATTAAGATGAATACAGAAAAGTAAATCCAAAGTTTTGTCACTGTTCACTATAAATTATTAAGTTGTATTTACGTTCATTTAAAGATGGTCAAACCGCTAGATAAAGATGTCGAATCCCAATTTCACAAAGAATATTTCGTCGCATCAGAGCAACAGTGGGAAATCTAATACCAGAAACAACAGTAAGATGTCCTACTGGTTATTCTGAGGCGAAGATTTACCATCACTTTATTTTCTAATATCTTGTGATGTGTGAAAATATCTTCAATGTTTCTCTTTAAGCTTTAAGATAGTTTCGTAAAAAATTAAGAGGAAATTTTCATATTTAAGAAAGTTCCTTTTAGCATAAACACTGAGTGTTTTAAATATTAAAATGAAAATGAATGAAGGGATTCAATTCTGACTTTTCGGATGCTATTCGGTTTAAGTTAACGACGTTTTACTGCATATTTATGTGTCCACTTTGCCCTTGGAATGCGAAGGTTGCAGAATGGGAATAATTTTCAAAAGTGCGCACCATTGTATAAGGTGACTAAAGGTAAGCATTAAGGGCTCACTCTCTACATTTTCCTTTTTTTTTCTTAAATTTGGCTCTTCATTTTGCCCGGGTGTTGGATATCTAAGAGAAATAATGATATGCTGTATGATTTTAGCGGCTGACTTTGATGTGATGACGTCAGAATTAATTTTGCATATGTCTTCCGGTTTCGTATCAAATGGAAAACGTTCAGGAAATGAGTTTCAAAAATAAGTGTCATCGATGGTGCTATGAGACACGGAAATAGTACATTAAAAGGCAGTTAAGATGTCTTGCAGGAGTTTTAAATGACGTAAGGGTTTAAAAAAGGCTGCAGAGGGTACACTCGAAAAAGAAACAGGATGCAGAAAGGGCGTATACCAACGGGTAACAGGACGATATTCACTACCCCCCTCCCTCGAAAAGTGATAAATTCATCACTAATTGCAAGGCAAAAACTTACTTTTTGTATCAAAAACCAAGTTCATATTTTTATTCACGATTTCGTTTGAGCCTTTCCCCGATCTGAGAATCTACTTTAAATGAAACATTTGGAAATTTTAAACATTTTAATCTTTACTTTGCTATTATTTTTACGAATCTGGAGAGCTAAATTACGAACATTAAAACAGTTATAGCAGACTGGGTGATATAAACTAAATGATGTAATTTAACTTGTGATATTTTAAGTGTCTTTTTTGTATTCAGTGAGCAATCGCATGTAGTACGTGCACTTGACTTTGCTTTTGTATAATTAGAACAAACTTTTTTTTTTCATTTGGTACTGTATTAAAGGGACAATATTGGATGTTTTTCCTTCTTAAACTCAAAAACTAGCAAGCTAAAGGCAGAAATGGATTCTTTGACAGAGCCCGCAAATTCAGCAATAAGAGAGCACTCAAGTTAACTAACCAGCTTACTGTAAGTGTCGCAGCTGAAATTAACATTACTAAATATATTTATTTTTTAGTTGAAATTTGCGCTTTGCTCTCTTAACGAAAACCCTGATGCATGCCAAAAGATAAAGTCTTCTATGTCGCACACATAGAGTTAGTTAAATACCTCAAAATAAATTATCATCAAAGATATGCCCCCTTCGTTCCATCTCTTCCATATGGCAGTTATTGCACATCTTCAAGGAAAACTTGTGCAAAAATAGTGAAAAAGTTTAGAAAAGTTTGTTTGTCCCTGCGTAACAAACATGTTTCTTCACAAACAACCAAACAAATGCAACTTGCAAAATAAAAAATTTAAAAAAAGCCTCATTTTACTTAGATTAATAATTTAAAATTAAACTCGACCGAGCCAAAATATGATTTTTATGTGTTTTTAGAAATGTATTTTATCAGCTGGAAAAAAAAAAAACATTCACGTATCAGAAAAATAGTAGTGATAAAGCGATAAATAGAATATAAATATTTAACATTTTTTACTTCTATTTTTAACGACGTTAACTAAAAAAATTAGTGGGAAGTGCACCATTTTATTGGGTAGATATCAACGTTGACGAACTTTTGTTTCGCCAAAAAAAAAACCTAGTTTAAATTACCTATATGCCTTTAATTCAAAATGTACACATTTTTCATAAAATGGTAGTTTCAAACTAATTAGCATTCAATCTGTATTATTTTTTACATTAATAAGCCAAGAATTTAGGGGGATGGTGTCATATCCCACAACGTTAACCGGCCCTCAACTACATCATTATTCTTAGCTTTAAGTTTCTTATAAATCATCCCCTCCTGTCTTATCGTTTTTATCCTTATAGTTAAAGCCTTTTGCTATTTTATTCAGCATAGTTCTGTTAGCGTTTATTTTTATCTACCTCATATTATCTAAATCGCAAAATTACTGACATTGATTCAGTTTTAACTCGCACTTTCTCTATTTCTTTTACTTTTTACTTGAAAGTCAGAGTGTCATATACAAAATGTTATGAACACTTCAGTCATTTGTGTTAAGTATTAATAGTTTTCACTTTAAATTTAATTGCTGACCACATAAACCAGTCTAAAAAATGAGCGTTAATTACAACGTTGATCTAAAACTACAGTAGTGAGAATTCATATGGAAAACATTTTAAAATTAAATAAATCACCTGCAGAACTTTATTTCATTTTGTACTTGACTTAAAGCCATTCATCAGCTACACGTTTGGATATCGATGAATGGCTTTGAGCCAACTTGAAACAATAAATTTAATTGTTGTAGTTTAACTGGAATTTAATTTTCATTAAAAGGTTTTTCAAATGGAATTCTCAGTTTGAATTCCAGTGTTTTATGTTGTATGTGGTTGAAAATATCTCCGTATTAATTAACTCACAGAATGCCTACTGTGACTGCCTACCAGAATAGTTTTTGTTTGAATTTGACTTAATTCCAATAGCAAATTGTCATTCTTTTTCTGCTGTCTTTGATTTTAACGTCGCTTATTTTCCTTATTTTGCGCAGTTCTAGAACTTGTATGTCATGTATTATAAAATTATAATAATATTTGCTGTGTACTTAGATTATTTTATAGCAGATTAATGCTTTTAAAAATTTCCGTTGGTCAAGGGAGCTCAGTGGGAAAAAATGTTTGTTTACCATTAATTTATTTAGTGTCATAAATAAAAGCAGCATGTTATGATTTAAAGCTGAGAGACGAAGATATAAAATGAATCCGTTTATAAATAATAAACGTTTTGATATTATTGCCTAAATTATGGAATGTTTTATATTAAAACATACTTTTTGTTGTTCACCCCCCCTGGTTTCGTACCAAAATTCAAGCAACAAAACTTCTTCGAACAAAAGTCACTTCTATCTTTGAACGTTATGTTTCAGAACTAACATAACAAGCATTTCAGCAGTATTTCTGCGTGAATAGAAGACATTCCTAAGCCATCAATTATTTATGAGCAGAGTTGAATTGTTATGCAGCTGCTTTTGTTGCGCTTTTGATATGAAAATATACTGTGCTAGGGGCCTTTTCATTTGCAAGCCAAATTAATGTTATTCTGACACTCGAAGAGTCGGGACCTTCTTTGTTTAGTTCAGTTGCTCCAGAAAGTTTCATATGATAATTCTTCAAGAAAAAATAGTTAAGCTGTAGTTATGAATAACTAAATTTTACATGTCAAATTGAACGCATAAAAAGTCGTATTGTGTGAAGTTCAAATCTTAAAACCAATCAGAAACTAAAATTTACTTGGATTTTAAATTCCGCAGATAATTCCTTCGGTGATCATTGCGTCAATGGTAAACTTTTAATGAAATTTGATCAAAGTAAATTATTTTTATCGAGTAAACTTAAAGTAAAAATATGTATTAAAAGTAAAAATATGTATTATTATGTATGAGAAGAGTTAGCAATCGGTTATCTTAACGAATTTTAAAACTCAAACAAACATTTCCAAAGTACACATAGTGAAAAATATATTCTAAATTACATTTAATTGAAAACAAGTACTTGAATATATTGCACGTAACTATTTCGTTGGAGTATGAACTCTTCTTATAAGTTAATATATCTTTCTATAAAATTTAATATTACCATTTTGCTCTTATCAAGTTATTTTCTAGATACATACTTAACTTTAATGAAAGAATTTGAAAAACGCAATGCGTTTTCTTTCAAACTAGTGAGCTCAGGTTTTTAACTGTAAATAATTCTTGAATTAAAGTTCATTGAACAAATTCATTGCTATTTGGTGTTTTTATCACTGACAGATTATTTTCTTTTAGTAAAAAATGGGTTAAATTCAAGTATAATTTCAGCGATAGATTGAAAGGCCATTTTCATTAAAACACTTGATTACGTATTATCGTTTATATCCCTAGAATACGTTTGTACCCAGTCTTGCATAATATAGACGAACGCGCGAACGGCGTTCGCAGAAAATTTTGTGGCTCTGCAGAAATTTTTTTTAAAACTACTAACGTTATTAAAAAAAAAATACATATTTTAAAAAATCCCACATTTTATTTCTGTTTCTGCAGAATTTCATGCCAAATCAATTTAAAAAATAATGATTTCTTGTTGAAATTGTGATCATAGTACACTAATTACGTAAAGACAAAGGAGTAAACGGTTGCAAAAGAAGACTGCTTCTACTATGACTGTATGGTTTTTTATTTTACACAGCCTGAATCGCGTAAGAGGAAAATTCAAGCTGCGTAAACTAAACAACTTTGCAAACTACAGAATGGTCTCTATTGCTGAATCCTGCTGTAAGTTGAGTTTCAGTGCGTTGGTGTGGAAAGAGAGGAAAATAAAATCACAGATCAGTTGGCGGCAGCGTATAATCTGCACCTCATTAATAACTTTTTTAACAGATAATATGCAGGAAAATACGGTATTTACTTTTTCAGAAATACTTAATTTTAAACAAAAAGTAGTTTTTTTTTATTTGTTTACAAAATCAAATATCTTCATAAAATTTTCAAGTAAAAAGCGGGTAGCTCATGTTTTATCAGTTCGACATTAATTCTTTCACTATAAAATGAAAATAATATTAATGATCATATGATTGGTATTGGGCAAAAAATAATGGCTTCTGCAGTTGGTGAAAAGTAAGCGTAAACTATATGTTATTGCAAAAAAAAAAAAAAAAAATTAAGCATTTTTTTTTGTTTGCCTTTTTTATATTTTAGTATAAATTAAGGGTGACGTGGCCAAAATTATTATTTGCGGAAAATTTTCCAGTTAGGCTTTGTGTTTGCAGAAAACTCTTCATTTTATCTAAGGCTGTTTGTACCTTTTATGATCTCTCGTATTTTTATTAAAAAAATAACCATTCGTCGTCCTCCGTATTTGTATAATATTACAAATGCGGATATTTGTATAATTTTATATTTATATTTGTATAATTTTAGTATAAATTAAGGGTGACGTGGCCAAAATTATTATTTGCGGAAAATTTTCCAGTTAGGCTTTGTGTTTGCAGAAAACTCTTCATTTTATCTAAGGCTGTTTGTACCTTTTATGATCTCTCGTATTTTTATTAAAAAAATAACCATTCGTCGTCCTCCGTATTTGTATAATATTTTTAGATAAATATTCTAGTTAAAATAATTCGAAAAAAGGACTTACATGTAATGAAAAATACGTAAATCAAAAACGTAGTATTCTTTCTATAGAATGTAATGTTTTTTAAAAAAACCTTTTTTTTTTTAATTAAGAAACTTTTTTTTAAAGACAATTTTTAAAATGTGTTTAAATATTTGGTAATGCTTTATGTATGTGATATATTACGGTGTTACGCAAACAAATCTTCAGGAAAACAAGTACAATAAGCAAACTAGCACTTTCATAAAGTATTTTTCTATCATACATTATCCGGCTTAGTTCCAACGCCTTTCTATCCTAAAAGAGAATCCCTTATACAACAATAACCTCTTCTTCTTTCTACCTCACCTAAGAAACATAAAACCCTAGCATTATAATAAATGAATGCAAACATCTAGGTGTCCACAACCTATCTAGGACAAGCCACCACCCTGAATGTTTGATCAGGAGGCCATGCTTATCATAGTCTTGCAGACTTTTATGGCCATTGTGTATCGCCCCGTGTCAGGTTTGCATAATGCATTCAGATGCATCTAACATCAAGGTTGATCTATAATTCATAGGAGTGTAAGAAATTGACCAACAAAACTGCGAGAGATAATGTTTGTTTTCTTGGAGCTTTGACGATGAAGAGGCAAAAAAAAAGGGTAACGTGAGAACATATGTTTGTCTTTTTATGTGTCTTAGTATCTTGATAAAAATGCGGCTCTTTTTAAAGCAACAATTATTTCCTTTGCTTGCTTTATGTTAATAGTTTATGGTTATTACATATCATTTGTATTAAAATAATATTTTGGCTTGGCTAAATATTATGTATTGAGTAGCAGACCGCATTTTTAACGGGGGAGAAACCGTATCAGTTTATCAATCTAAAGCAGTATCAATTATTGATGAAATAATTAAGTTTGCACTTAAAAGTTGGAGATTCCTGGGCATCTTGATTAAAATCGTAGCTAAAATGATGAGCTGAAACTGTAGTGTTTGTTACAAGAGACTGAATGTATGATGTAAAGCTGCTATCCCAAACAGAAACTTTTAGGAAACTGTTGTCGAATATTTTTCATCATTTATATAATGCTCTAATAGACGTCAATATTCTAAGAACTTATCAAAGGTTTTTCTTCTATGTTAGAATTATTTAGATCGACGTTAAATACGTCCTTACCCAGAATACATTTCGTTGTCTTCATGAAAACTTATTTATTGTGGCATTAAGATATTGAAGTTACCTCTAAACAGTACGGATGAAACACCTGTTTTTAATCATCTTCCTAAACGGAAAAATGGTTTTAAAAAATTGTCATTTGCTAGCGTATAACTGTTCTGAATAATGTTGTATCCCATGCAGCAAGAAAGCAAAAAGTTAAACTGTTGTTTAATTGAAAAGTTTTACATAACATTCCGCAAGGTTAATAACCAGTGTCTTATTAACGTTTTCTTAAAAGTAATACAAACACCTATAAGATATGATGTTCAATTTCGAAGACATGTTGCGTACTTTATTATTCAAATCTGTTAACAAATCTATGATTTAATTATAGGCTTGAAATGTTAAAATATTTCAATAGAGTAGTATCATTTATGAAAAAAAAAATAAAGAAAGTAACATAACATTTTGTGAAAAAATATGTTGAAAACACATAAATGCTCATCGGTGGATTATTATAAAATGCATTTCCACAAAGAAATGACCTCTCAAGGCCTAAATATATTGAAAGTATTATCTTCAAAACCGAATGGAATGTTATTATTGCTCTATAATAAAAATGTGTAAAGAAAAAAGAAACCGCAAATACAGTTACAGAGTTAAGGAAGGATCAACCTTTTAAAGTCATTTATAATTTCATACAATATCCAAAACCGCTGTTCACAAAGGTAAATAGTATTTCAAAATAAAAGTTTCAATTATGACCTATAAACAGTTAAAAAACGTAACATATGCACCTGGGAAAACCTTTTTCAACTGTATAAATGGACTTTCTTTTTTTTTTTTCATTTAAAAATTCTATACAGGCAAATACCGAGTTAAAAACTCAAATTCAGATCCGCAATCTTTCAAAACTACCATTATCTGTCGACATGCATGTCACTGATATTTCACGTTTTTTTGTTATTGAAATAAAATTATAATGTTAAAACGTAATGCAATAAGTGACATCATCCATTCTACTCAAAATATAATTCTCTTAAAATTGCACATTGGAGCAGTCATTGAAAGTTAGCATTTCAAACAGAAAAAGCACCTGATTTTTATCCATCAAGCAAATGTTATTGAAATTCTCCGCCTTCGCAACTGATACGTGTCTAATAGCTGGGATTTGGGGAAGGAATCAGCTCTCTTGTTAAATTATACCCACCGAACTACTCTTCCTCATTGCTAAAAGATACCTCTGCGTTCTTCAGTTTTCTGTTGTTCAATGGATACTGCTAAGATAAAAGTGGTCCGTTATGCGTAAAAGAATCAATGCAGTTCCCCCGCCGATTACATTATTGGAGGACTGTGAGTGCACCTAAGGACTTCTTCTGTTTTTAGTTTTATAATAAATAGTGAGTATAGTGGCGTTTTTTTTTTCTTTTTTTTTTTTTTTTCTAAATTTATAGAATGAAAAAATAATGGAAAAACCATTTTGTTGTCAAAATATAAGGAATGCCCCGCCAAAAAAAAAAGGTAAAATAAAAATAATAAAATTTTATGTTCAAATTTAAGAAAAAAATCATGAAACTAACTTGAAATGCATTTTCTATTGGAAAAAAAAAATGCATAAACTAAAAACAGGTTTTCGTCTAAATATATATAAATATATTTGTGTATGTGTGCGTGTGTATGTATGTCAACATGCTTATTAAATTTATTTAATTTATTAAATTAATATTTTCAATTTGTAAAATACGTGTTCCTTTTTTTATTTAATTATTGTCTGAAGAACACTTAATAAACTTAATTACATGTGAAGAACACTAAAAATAATAATTTCCATTATTGCATAGCAAATCTTTCTTATTCGACCCTTATTACTCTCTTACTACATTTATATTGTTTTCTAATAAATGTAATAATAGCATAACATTTTTGATCCAAACTCTTAAACATGCCTGGAATTCATTAAAGCGAAATATTTTAAATTCCTCGAACAAGCGTTTTTTTTTTTTTTTTGTCATTAATGTATCAGCAAAAAACCAATAACTTCGATGAAATATGATGAGATTTTCTTTTTCTTTAAATTAAATTTGTGTCTTCATATTAGAGAAAACTTTTGAATTCTTTAGTTTGGTGCTACTTTTAAGTGCATTTGATTTCTATTTTTAATGAATCTATTGAAATTTAGAAGGATTTCTGCTATTAATGCCGTTTCACATCTGAATTACGTAAGAAGTTTATAATATAAATAAATAAATTTTATATATATATATATATATATATATATATATATATATATATATAATTTATTTATTTATATGTAAGTCATGATGAGAAGTTTAACTGCTCAACATTTTTAAAATGTAAACTTTACTCCTTAAATAGGAAAATGGTTTTGCTGTGTTAAGAGAGCCATTTATTCCATTATGCATTGTAGAGCACATTTTATATGTATTATTAATGTTACTTTACATGTATGTATTCTTCTAACTGGGACACGCTACGATGCAAGATTGTGCTCAAAAATCATTTGTAACAATCCAAAAGCCTCAACAAATCAACAATCTTTTTTTTTTTTTTTTTTTTTTTTTTTTGAATCATTTCAAAAGCAATGGTTTGCTGGTGATATTTTTAAAATACTTGTTGCTGCAAACGTAAACTAAGAAATTCTGGTTACCATCTGAAAAACTAAACTTATTCTTTTCAAAGCTCTGTGCTTTTATTCATTATGGAAGATAATTATTTTGTTTTTACTTTAATTATCTTATTATATCATTCTAGTTAAAAAAGGTTTTGAAAAAAAACCCAAATTTTCCAAGTAACTCTACGTTTTATGTAGCATATTAAGGTTTGATGAGGCTGGTGTTGCTTCATTTTCCCTAAAAGCATATAATCCCATATTCTCCATACTAATTTTATAGTCGATTTACTAAGATCTAATTAAATAGGTCAATTAAACCCACTGTAATCTTCATAATTTCCTAAAATATTGCATGAACGAAATTTCAATCTGTTACTTTGTTGACATTTTTGATTAGCGTATTTTTAGCGTGTTGTCATATTATATTTTGATATCGAGTAATAAATGCAAATTATCGATTAATTCCTTAGCGACGGCGCGAAGAATATTTTCTCAATATTTTTAGATGGAAATAAACTGCACGCTAAATATTTTTAACATGTTATATTTCGTTTGACCCCTGTAAAGTTTTATACTTTGATTTAGTTTGTCTTCCGGAAATTTCAATTTAACTATAAACATAAATATTATTTTACTTTTTGAGCAAAGTTTCTAATAGTATATATTATTATACTTTTTTATGCTTTCTTGAAATTTAACTCATTTAGCGAGTATGGATTTAAGGCGGAAAGGTGTGGCACAAGGGTGTTTGTGATCCGAAAATTTTGGGCTGACAACTTTCTGAAACTGAAAAATTATTTTTAAAAAACTTGAAAAATGTTTTTTTTTTCTTCCAATTATCGCATTGGTTTTGGTATGCAGAAGTTTTTTTTTTTTTTTTTTTTTTTTTTTTTTTTTTTTTTTTTTTTTTTTTTTTTGCAAGAGTTTTTACGAGAAGGGGGAAGGAGGTAGACCTTTTTGCATTGTTACGTAAATTTCACTGTCTTCAGAAAACTTCAGTCCACCATCCTTCATCCCTGTGGGGGCGCCTGAGAGAGAGAAAGGTAATAAATAAGGAAGTGTTTAACTTGGCCTTATAGATGTCAGCACCCTCTCCACAGTTTAGGCGTTTTTTTCTGAAGGCGACAAAAAGCTTAATAGCAACTCTGCACCCATATTAGTTGCGAATGTCTGACCGTAGGACTATTTGAGGCACGTATTTAACAAGAAAGTACTCCGCATATACTCGATAGGTACTTGGAAACGTGGGAATCTGAACCCGGAACCCTAAATACCTCCCCCCCCCCCCCCCCCTTCCTTTTCAGATACCGATTTCTATATTAAGATTTTAATATTAAAAATCTTTGTCGCACCATAAAAAGTGTCCAATTTACTATTTAACTAAAAATGTTTAATTTTTTTCTCTATTTAATTAAAGCCAATAAGCTCCTTTGATAATTCCCTCTAACAATCTAACAAGAGTTTTTCGCAAAGATTATGTCCTAATGAAAGGGAAAAGAACGGAAAAACTGCACGCTAGGAGATTCGATACTCCGCAGAAACTGACACCCTGTTTTTTTTATGAGAAATTCAATCACCATGTCTAATGCATGTGAAAGTTGCAACCCTAGAGAAAGGAAACAAAAGATTATATCGCAAAAAAAAGGAGGAGAAAGGCCAAACTCAGTAAATAGAACTTCCGCTTATTTTTGTTTAATGTCAGTTTATACCTAAGATGTGCGACTTTTTTTTTTCTGTCATCAGTTACACGCCGTGCTCCTCTTTGTTTTGATGCATTTTCGAGTTCATGGTATTTCACAGGTTGTTGGACGTTAATGGCTTCAAGTCGTTGGACAAAAAAGAAGTGTATATTCTTTGATGCTTTTAAAGTTAGTTTTTTCAGGAACACAAACTTTAAGGCAAGAGTCTCGTCAGTGTTATCCAACGGAATTCTTAAACATTTTTACGTCTTGTTCAGCTTCAGAGATATTTAACGGAAGATTTTTTCCCTAGTTTAGTTGCTCACGTTTCTTAAGCTTGATTTCCAAGGACACATAAAGGAATACTACGAAATGGTTCAAAGGCTGGGCTAAGTACGTTAAATGAGAAGTCAAATTTAAACACTTTGAAACTGTTTCTTTTATTAGTAAGATATTTTTTCAATATTTTATTCATGTGTTAGAAGTAACACATTGTATCTTGAAATAATACACTGAGAAAAATGAAGTTTTCAAAAATGAGTATATTCATGCTTTCAAATTTTCTTGAAACCTTTTGTTTCAAATATGAGCACCCATGTTTTCAAGTAGTGTGCTGAATTATTTCATACTCAAAAATGAGTATATAAAGCTCAGTTTTAAAATTATTACATATTCAAAAATGAGGACAAATACCTCAAAAATGAGCACACATGTCGATTTGAGTGTTTGATGAGTATTTGAATGTTTCAAATTTGAGTACCATGTAGTAGGAGCCATTTTGACGCGCGATATGTTCAAATTTGAGTACTTTTTCATCATTTTTGAAATTGGTGTTTTTAGAGTGTATCAAGTCGAATATTGACCCTTAGTGCACTGAGATATAATGCATAGAAAAGTACATATTTTCAAATCTTTGTGCACAAAAAATTATCTATTTTTCTTTATCACTGACTATGAGCTATGCAACTAATGAGCATATTAAATAAGTTATACATAGTATTACACAACTTACACACTAGAAACTATGGTTAAGCTTCAGTGCGTAGAACCAACAAATATGATACTTTTTCAGAGTTTGGAACCCCTTCCAGGCTGCACTGATAGTCAATTATAAAGTTTACGATGTAGTTCCATTTTGGGAACTAACCGTCATGTTGTAACCACGAGAGTTTTTTCAGATGTTGTTCAATGCTAATAGGTAGAATTTCAAAAAAATGTCGATTTGAAAAAAAAAAAAAAACTTCCTCTCAACGAAGAAGCTTTTTTACGAATTTTTACTAGTCCCAAAACTATTTTTTGGAAAAGAAGAAAAAAGGCGTGTCCTGTAAAATCTTTAGAAGAATCCGAAATAAAAATTTCAGCAAAATGAAAATGGTGTGTATCTTTACATCCCATTTTTGCATTGTTCTTATGAAAAAGTCCTTTGCACTTGTTCGGATCAAATTCGATCCTGTTCTATTTGGTTATGAAGTTTTAATTTACTGTTACGGCTTAATGATGATAGTGCTTTGTTGTGTATTTTAAAAAAATAGGTTTGTGTAATGCAAGTTCCGAGGGGGGGGGCATATGTGTTAGGTTTTTTTTTCCGAATGGAGTGGATTTCTTTTATAATAGAATATGTTGTCAATTATGAAGATTATTTTCGTTCAAAATTCTACAATCACATTGCTGCCAGGCTAAAACTTTTTTGACGATTAATATTTTGTCGAAAATTTACTCTGATTCGTTATTCATTTTAATTTGTAATGCGATTCACTCTACTTCAGGTACCTCAGGTATCCAAAACATTGGCTAGATTTAGTGAGTCAATAACTATTGCACTTAACTTAGAACTCGTGCTCGGAAAAAAAAGTTACATTTTCTTCTTTCTCTCTCTCTCCTCTCTCTCTCTCTTTTTTCCAGCAATCACGAATTGCTTATGATCCTCAGTTGTTCAAAGATAATGTTGCTCCGACTTTTCAGATTGCTATGACGATGAGAATTAGCTAACTTGTTGTGTGTGTGTTTTTTTAAGAGGACAAATTTTCTTCGTCATGGTTACATATCGTTTGCATTCAAGGCTTAAGCGGATTTTACTTTTCGAAGAGAGGGGATGCAAAATTACCTTTTTTCAGGAAAAAACATCTACATAGATGAACTTAAAAAGCTAAACTTCATCTAAATACAAAATTTTCAGATTACTATTTCCCATCGTTTTAAAAATTGATCGTAAATAAAAACATAACGTTAGATTCTAATTAATCTTTATGATAAGTGAGTGCACTGGTGGATGTTGAACATTACCGCATCCTAATTACAATTTCTTTTGCTATGGGTATGCCCCGTATTACCTTTTCTAGAAATATGTCGGGTGTTAATTTCTTGGCCGTTTCCATTCCATTCTATTAGTAGAAACAAACGCAACGAGTAGGGTCCAATTGCAATTCGTCACTGCGAAAAATGTAATTTGAATTCGAGACGTCAAAGTTCAAATGAATGCTGGATGTTTTTTGTTTAAACATACATCAATGTGTTGTTTTCGTTAAAAAAATGTCTATTCAATCGACAAAACATGCCCTCTCGGACTTTCAAACGAGGACAGAATCCATACCCACTCATTCACTACTGGAAAATCGGAATCGATTTCCTCGTCAATAAAGATGGAGTTTTCGGAGTTTGATATCGATTTATGTAATCTGCGGCTTCTCTGAGGCTGGATATAATTTGATACCGGCTACGTATCCTCCTCTAATCTCACTCATCATAAAATATCGCTCTGACTTGTATTCCGCATAAAATATTCACAACTTTTCCATTAAAGGAGAAATGCCCCATCTCCCGAAACATTAACCGTAGATATGTTCTCAGACTCATGACCCTTTTGGTGAGATATAGAGGTAAATGAATTTGTTTTAGGGCCGTGAGAGCTTAGCTTCATTTAGAATAAGTGATATATCTGTTGAGAGTAGCTTACATAATATTTTATTTAGAGCGATTTGGGATTTCTAAGTGTGTTTACTTACTGTATCCATTCGGTAAGTCATTGCAAATAGAGGGAGCCCTTTATGTAAGGGTTTAACTTTCAAGTAACAGTCTTGCTTTCTAGAAGACCCAAAATATGAAAATGAAAGTTGGATTCGTGTAAAATTTCTGTTTCTGATGGATTTATCCGTTTTAACCATTTAACTGTTTCGTTTTTTTTTCTAATTATGCGCTAAAATAAGCACATTTTCGATAAATAATTTTAAGTGTTAAATAATTTCCTAAACTCAAATACGACGTCAAAAAGGTGCGTCTGTTGATTGGTTGATACTTTCATACTTTCTTATGGGTGCTTAACTCACATATGTGTTCAAGGAATCGGGCGAAATTCGTCATGCAAATGGCCTCTGTTGGGTATTGGTGCTGATCAGTTTTTGGCACCAATTAATCCAAAGAAGGTCAATTGTTTTCAACATTACGCCTGGCTGTTTTGTTTAAAGATGTTATGCAAGGATTTAAATAAAAATTAGCAATTTATTGAAACTTAATTGGACCTTATGTCAATCCAATGGAATGGCTCAACGATATTTTTTGCCCTTAAAGCGTGGCTGTTATATCGCAAAAAATGCAGCAAGTTTTCAAGCAGAAATAGGTACACCGATGGACGTCAATAGGAGCTATCACTTATTGATTTTTAGCGTCAATCGCATCAAGGGGGCCGTCATATCGAACTCTTTTATCGTTTGGTGCGTGGTAATGCAAATTTGCCGACTTTTTTTTTTTTTTTAAAGTAATGAGTACGCTGCAACTTTTCAAAAATTCGAAAATTCTTACTAACTACCCAACGGCACGAACTTGAGGGTCACGGATCTGGACAAAATTTTAGATATGTTTCAATTCCCACTGGGTATGAGCGCTGGTAAAGCGGTTTGACTGCATAGGCCCTAGTTTGGCTGCAACAGGTGTCAGAAGTTGATAATTTGGACCCAGGATGCAACGGAGATTCCTTTAAAATTACCATTTTTCTGCTACTGTACTGCAGTATGAGCCATTTGCATGCTTACTTTCGAATTAATTATATTGGGTACTAATTTTTAATAAGCAGTTCTCAAATTTAAATTAGTTATTACTTTTAATTTCAATAACTTGAATGCCAAAATAACATAGTTACAGGGTATTTATCGTTTGCAAATGAAACTAATTATTTTCATTTTATATTAATCGTGTGCTAGTAAAAAGTATTTATCGTTTCCTAATAAAAACATTTACTTTAACTGGATATTTATTGTCTGCTCTCAAAGATACCTAGTGGAAATGGACCTATACCTAGAATTTTGTTAAAATCCGTGACCCTCAAGGTCGTGCCGTTTGGTCGTAAGTCAAAAATTAAGAAATTAAATATACTTGAATGCTAATATATTTTGTTATTTCTTTGAAGGGGAAACAGCAGGCTTTGGTACCATGCACAGTTGTGCCACGCATAGTTGTGTATCGGTTCTTTAAATAACAGACCGAAAAATTTGTCATTATATTTATTTTCAAAGGTATAAACTTATAATTTTTTTACATTATTTCATTTTGATATTTAAATATGATTTTTTTTTAATTGTCGACTTGAAAAATAATTAGTACTGCAAAAAATATTCAATTTGATTTTGATAATGGAAAAAAATGCGTTAAGACGAGACATTTATTCATTATAGCACCAGCATGCTTATGAAGAATAGAATTAAAATCGAAAAAAAAAATCGTTTTTTTCTCTTGGTCTAAAATTAATTTTTGTTCTCGTTTCAAAAAAAAAACTTAGGAAACTTTCATATCTCTCCGTTAAAAATTCGTTTCGTTTTAAAACAAGAAACGAGATTCGTAAAATAATTTAAAGTAAATATTTAACTTTTTTCGTCATCTGTTTCATTCATTTCGTATGTAATTTGATTTTTTTTTCGAAACGATGTTTAGTTCAGCATAAAACATTTTTATTCACCACGGGGCTATCTTCTTTATCTTCAAAAAGTTTTTCGTGCGCAAAAAAAGTGAAACGTCGAGGAAATGAAATTTCTGACGGAAGTTCCGGAAATTCTGGTTTCATTTTGAAATGTGGGTTTTCTCCCAGGGTATAAAGCGTATGTATTCGATTTGATGTTAGGCCCCATCGGGAGGATTTTTAATGAAACTTAAAGGAATTCGATGTTGCATGTATTACAATGTTAACTAAAGTTTTATAAAGCTTGAATAAGTACTTGCGCTACGACAAAGCGGTACAACTGTATTATGAAAATATACTTTCAGTTTCATATTAGCAGAAAACAAAATTATACTATTTCGCATTTAAATGTAGTCCTAAAAGTTTTTTGGAATTCTTGATTTTAGCATTTATTCAGTGTTTGAAAAAAATGTAATAAAAAATATGATCGTAATTGAAAATGCATTTTTTTTTAGAAACTGTTCTACTAAACCATTATTCTAAGGGAATAATTACCATTTTTTTTACAAATGTCAAGAGGCTTTGACAAAACGTAGAAGATATTAAGTCGGGATTCAACTGTTCAGTTTTTAGGGCAGTGTTTCTTTTTATGGAAGATATTTGTAAATTTTTGAGAGGGAGGGGGGGGGGGTCCCGTAGTCGAGTGGTCGTGCTAGCCTGCGCCAAGTACAGGAGGTCGTGAGCTCCAAAGCAAAATACTGCTAAAATTGCGACCTACGTAGCAGAACAGATGCCTGAGCTGCAGAACAATTTCGTTCAAACGTGAGAGGAAAACTGACAAATTTTCTGCAGAAAATCTGCAGAAACCGCGGTGCAGAAAATCTGCAAAAACTGCGGTGCCAAAACTTTGCAAAAACTGCGGTGCAGAAAATCTGTAGAAACTGCAGATTTTCTGCAAATATCTTCCAACTCAACTTAGATTTTCACAGAAACTCTGCAAATTTCTTAAAATAAGAAGAAAATCTAAAATTCTCGTAAATTACAATAATTTGGCGGAAAGCTGGCGATGTTGAATTCGGTATGTCCTTAGTAGGACTTTCCCAATCGATTTTCATCAACTGCAATTTTCGCCATACACGTATAATTTAGAAACATGCCAACATTGAAACACGTTCATCGCCGGAAATTGCGTGTCTTGTTTGAGATTTCAATCCCTTTGCATATAGAAAATATTACAATTATTTGGAAAGTTTTGAAGTGTTTTATTATATGCAACCCAAACTCGTCTCATTTTATTTATTATTTCAGTAATTTCTTTATCTAGTAACATTATTTTAATTGCTCCTTTATGCCATGTAAAATTAACCAAAAAAATGTGGTTTGACACCTAGTTTCGAATTTTTATAACATTTTGTATCTTTACTCTTTCTATGCATTTTAGAAAGCATATAAACTATTTTTGGAGAATCTCAATTGGTTTAGGTTTGACACCTTGTTAACTTTTTTTGATATTAGTTGATCATGATTAACTAATTTTCCAAGTTAAGTGCTTTTTAATTAGTCATTTGGCTGAAAGCTGTGATGTTTCTGGAAATATCTCATTTCCACAGAAATAAATAGCAGCAGTCCAGTTTTAGAAAAAAACTCCTATATGAAACGATTTTGATTTTTAGCACCCAATTTGAGGAAAATGTCACTTTTTTCGCTTAGTTCTTGCAGAGTAATTTTGGTCAAATGATTTTAAGCTGCAAAACATTGTAAAGTGTTTTGCTTTGTGGGTCGTGAGTTCCGTTTCCGCCGGTGTCCTGGGTGTTATTTCCTTTCTTTGTGGTACAAATCTCTCTCTTGTTGTCTTGCCTGTAAATATCTTAAGAAGTTCAACCTCTCGTGCTACGGCACTCAATTACTCCATAGCTTTTGAAAACTTTGGACTCGACATGAACAAGCAATTGGTAGTTTTTACTTATAATCATCTTAAGCTTAACAGAAATGTCTATTTTGCTTTGTTTGAAAACACAATACAGGTACAAGAGTTTCATTAAAAATGTACCAAAAAAATCAATACACATGAAATATTTTTCAATGTACTGTACTTTAAAATTTTTAGGTACAAGAGTTTCAACAAAAAATTTTAAAAAAAATGTCAATACAGATAAAATATTTTTAAATGTGCTACAACTTCAAAATTTTCTAAAAAACATAAAACATCGAATGCTAAGGAAGAAAAGGTTATTTATTTTTCTTCTCTTTTACAGCCTGCGCACCTGAGCAGCAGACGTTTGAGTTGGTGACGGCATTTGTGTTCACTGCTCCAGACGACACCTTGGAACTTGTTCCTGGTACCCTGCACCTGACGGACTGTCTGTCGTACTGTCGGCACAATGCATCGTGCCGCTCGGTCAATTACGAGACCGGACTATGTGTACTCTTTAGCTCCAGTGCAACCCAGCGTCCAGAAGCACTTACATCTTCACAATTCCCCGTTTTCACTATCTACGCCCAGAAGATATGCTTGGACAGTAAGTGAAGAGTTATGCATTCTTAACAACAGTCGAGCCCGCTTAGTTGAATTAGCCGATTTGCCACGAAAGAATATTCTATTAAGCTGGATATTCGATTATCTTGGATCAAAATGACAACGGTCTGGTACATTGAAAATTTATTACATTAAGCGAGATATTCTTTTAAACGATATTCCAATAAGCGGAATTGACTGTAAGAAATTAATTGGTTAGTTTACTTCATTTTTTGTAAGTAAAAGATAATAATGTTCATCCTGAGCAATATTGGGTTTCGTTTCAAAATACGGGACTGAGGAATAATGAGCTAACATATTAAAGTGATAAACCAACGTTAATAAATTATAAATTCCCTAGAAAGTACAGCATATAGCTTTTTGGGGCTACAATGAAGGATTACAATTAATTTTTCGCTGTTTTTTATTTGAATCATCTTATAGTACGAAGATTATTTGATCATTCCTTTTTTTATGATTCTGACAGAGTTAGAGTATTTGTAATGTTGTTTCTGCATTGATTGATAGAGGAGGGTGGTCCAAAACGGGTAGGTTTTCGAAGAACGCTCGAAAATTGTAGCTTTTGTATTTATATCGTAACAATTTCGGTTTTATTTCCTAGCAGGGTTCTTGAACGTCAAAAGAATAGGTGATTTTTGTATTATTCCAAACCCAATATTTATTTATTGTTCAACTTTACAAACATTTGAAAAACCCGCTTTGGCCTACCAGGGAGCCCAAAGTGGGTAAACTTAACAAATTGTGATTTGGTACAGTTGTTAATCAAATATAAAGTTATAAATGATTAAAATAATTGACTAGCTACCTGCCATTATAAAAAAAAAATACAAAAAAGTTGTACTTATCCAATTTAAAGTCAGCACGTTTCTTTAAAAACATAAAGAAATAACTGATTAAATTAATAGACAAATTAATTGCCATCCTAAAAAATTACTTTTTAAACTTATACTTATCCTATTGAAATAGGAAATCTAAGTTAGATCACATGAGTCAAGGAATTATAAATAAATATGTGATTAAAACCTATACTCTCTTTGCCCGAAGCCACGTTTTTTATTTCAATAATTATAATCTTAAACTTAAAAAAGAAACATAGGAAATGACTATCGTAGTTTGCAGGTGGATGGTAAGTTAAAATTTTAAGTCAGAATAAAAAAATTTTTTTTGGACAATCAAAGAAATAAGATGGTCTTCGACTAATCACAAGTTACAAAACTAAAAAAATGTGAGCCACCATCCCCTACGTCTAGTAAAACGGAACTTACCTTAAGTTGAGGAATTTTTGCCGGTGTCAATTAGCGGTGCTGTCTGTCACTTTTTTGATGACGCATGTCAATAGTAATCACAATTTTGTTTTAGAAAAGCATTAATAACTTTCTGTTTTTCTCATGATAAATATAGCGTCAATCTATACACGTTCGACGAATGAGTGCCTCGACCATTTTTAGTTTTTTTTGAAACTCATATCCCCCAAAACTGCATATGAATGATGTTTAAAACCACTTTTATTTGTTCCCTAAACTTAGCCTTTGATTTTTTTGGGGGGGGGGCATTAAAAGTCATTTTTGTAGTTAAAAATGGGACTTTTAGACCTTTGCATTTTGGCCCAAATTTAATTGAAAAACAATCATGGCAGTAAATTGTACATTTTGATGTTAAAGACAGATGTACATAAGATAATAGTCGCACACACTGAGTTATGTAGCTGTAACTTCATAACTAAAATAATGGCAGCAGGCCAAAGGTTCAAAGTCAAATGTAAAAAAGAAATAAAAAGCGCACTTTTGAAATTTAAATTTTGTTTATATAATATTATTGCATATGTTTAAGGCAAAATACATAAGGTTATGTACAGACAGTATGTTTGCATGTATTGAAAATTTGTGCCTGTACATTATCAGTATTGTCTATAAATTAACTTCTTGAGCTGTGAATCAAGTATGAAAATTACTCAATTTCAAAGAAGTGTATCTTTTTTTACAAACCAAATACACAAAACGGTATAAATAACGTGCATAATACTTGAATGGAATATTCAATTGGCTAAGAAATTTTATTTTTAATTCCATCCCCTTTTGGTTTACAGGGGTCTAAAAATGTCATTTTCGTCAATTTTCTGATCTTTGAGGGTCTGTAATTTAAAAAACGTAAACAAACACAATTACAGTTAGATTTTCTCATTCATGTGATTCCAGTGATTAGTTTTTGTCATATTTCACTTTGTGTTTTCCTTTCCAAGCGAGTTATGACCCTTTGAAATGAGTAAAAGTTTTACATTTGACCTTGAACTTTGGGCTGCTGCCATTATTTTAATTATTAAGTTACAGCTACATAACTCAGTGTGTGAAACTATTGTCTTATGTACTTTAACATCAAAATGTAAAATTTACTGCCATGATTGTTTTTTAATTAGATTTAGGCCAAATTGCAAAGGTCTAAAAGTCCTATTTTTAACTACGAAAATGACTTTTAATGACCTCTAAAAAATCAAAGGTCAAGGTTAGGGAAAAATTAAAAGTGGTTTTAAACATAATCATATGCAGCTTTTTTGATATGAATTTCAAAAGAATTAAAAGTGGTCAAGCGCACTTATCCGTCGAACCTGTATGGATTGACCCTGTATTTTTTTAGACAATGAAAGCACTTAAAATAATTGTAATCTAGTCGACAGAGTGATGTAGTGGTTAAAAGCTGGTTTTTTACGCCCAAAGCAGCAGGTTCGGTTCTGGCTACGGTCGGTGGATTTTCAAGGTTCAGAAAATCGACAGCGTCCATGTCATATGTCTGTCCGGCATGTTAAAGATCCCTCGAGTACTCGTTTGGCATGGAGTATCTCTTGGCAATCTTAAATTCCTAGTACTGCTTCGCATCAAATAGAACCCAGGTGCTTCCATCTAGTGGTGAAATTGGGCGTCAAAATGTTCGTGTCAACGGCATCCCACCGATAGTGGTGCCACGCAAAAGAGTGGTTGCTATGCCGGGGGATCGCACTAGGTTTGCAAGAGGCAGTGCCTCTACCGCAGCCCATTAAAAAGAAGCCAAATTTAAATCTAATAATAACTTTGATAAAGGAAACTTCACAGAAAAATTTCTCCTTTCAGTATTTTAAACTGGGAACATAACAATTGCTATCAAAACCAAGAACTTTAAAATGCAGCAGAATATTTTAGGTATTCAATTTTGAAATATTGAAAAGATAACGTGAGAAACTGTTCGGAAAATGCACTCCACTACAACATGATTCGTGACTTGAAAGTCTGACTGAACTCCATTTCTCCATTCTTTTTTGTTTTGTCTAAGCTTACTGAAATGGTATAGAGTATTTCTCTGGACAACTTTGAAGTGAAAATTTTAACTTCACGAACGTGAGGTAAGAAAATATGTCTTCATGATTTCAAAACAGCTCGGTCTTTTAAAAATGCATTTTAGAGAATAATTTTTTTTTCAAGCTCTAGTTTAAAGTTTTATGTATGTTTAAACGATTAGATTTCTCTAAAAGTTTTTTTTTTTTTTTTTTCAATTATCATACTTAATATTTCTTCTCGAATTTTCTGTACTTGAACGTACCATCCAAAAGAAAGACCAACACAATTCTTCATAAAAATGACTCACTGAATTTAACAAACATTTTTGTTTTAAACAACATGACATAAATGACGGTTTATTAGACTTGCTTAAAACCCATGTGCTGAGATTTTCTTTATTTCACAATCCAGGTGTTTAAAATTTTTCTTGCAAAAGTGTCTTTAATTAAACATCTGTTTAAAGGTGTTTTTAAAGGTGTTCATTCAAACTTTAAGAAAATATATCGTTGCCTCAGAGCAACTGTAAAACATCTAGTCCCAGGAACAACACTAAGATATCTTACTGTTACTTTGAGGTGACGATATATGTTCTCTTAAAAACTTATTGTAAAACAAGTATTTATGATTCAAAAAACGTCTCATCACAACAGCATTCAGATTTAGTTTTTTTTTCCTTAACTAAGACTTTATTGGATTATGAATCCATACAGAAATCTCATCATAATGGGAGTAAAACGAGTAAATAAAGAAAAAATACATTTAAAAGAAACAAACAAACAACAAAACGAAAGTCAACCATGGGAGAACAGCAACAAACAGTGGAGTAGTTCGAAAATGCAATTGACAAGGAAAATGCGGGTGTCCTTAAATCAGTGGTACCCAACCTTTTTCTGCTCTAGGGACGGACCTCATACTAAAATCATTCTCGCGGGCCAGAACACAAATAAAATTTCAAAACATTGCATTATTTTCAAAATAACTTGGAAAAATATATAAAAGAAAATAATAAACCAACAATTGTTGTTATCAACCACGTGATGCCTGTTTCAATGAATGCAGACTTTTCAGAAACTAAGTCTTGACCATTTGGCTGCAAATTTGTGATAGTTACTAATCGGGTCTTTCGAATTGTAACAATGACCAAAACAACGGGCCACACGGATCAATTTCACGGTCGTAGGTTGGGCACCATTGACTTATATCATATGGTCTTTTGCATCCCAATATAGTTAGGGCAAATTTATTTCTCCTTTTGTGACACTATTTAGTTCCGCACAGATCAAGAGATGGTCAGAGATCACAGCTCTGGAATTGCAGATTGGATATATATAAGATCAAGTAATAAAAATTAAAATACAGTTATCCAGGTTTTAAATTGATAAAAGGACTTCAATTTTGAAGCACGTATTAGCCGAATCACTTATGAGATAGAGGCTTTTACAGAATGTACATCTTAATTTAAACATCGATTAAGACATTGAGAATCTGACATAGAATAAACTAAACTAGGTACCTTGTTGCCATGTGCAGGTAAACGGCAGTATCTTCTAAGTTTTTATTTTTATCATTTTCGTCCTTTATCTTACTTGAGTTTTACTGCGCAAACGTGCTCGTTTGGTTTCGCTTTAAATAAAACATGCAAAAAGTTTGAAATTTCAATGTTATACTGGTTTTGGTAGTAAATTGAAAACAAGTTTTTTTTGAAATATCTCTCAAACTTAGTTTTGTAGATACTGTCATTGACATACCGACTGTGCTTACCACAGTGTAGTTTCCAATACGGCAACTAATTAGCTTACTCTGATCAATGTTAAAAATTTTAAAAGCAACAGTTCTACCAGAACAACATGAAGTTGAATATTCCATGGAGGCATTTACGGAAGAACTTTTAGATAATCCTGTGAAAAAAGTTTAATCCCGAATTAAATTGGAACGAAGTTACAATTCTTAAGATTTAGATAAATTTGACATAACATTTGTCCACATAGCATACTGATAGAAATCATCTTAAATTAGATTATTATTTCTATCATACTGCAAAATGGAATCAACGTTTTATTCATCATTCACCTTCATTTTAGTAATATTTCCCAGTTTTATATATGATAACGGCACCAGTAACAGACAAGAGTCCAGTAGCAGACAGTCGTAAGTTTGGATTTACATATTAAGAATTTTAGGCGGGTAAAGCTGTTGCTGCGACCCATGAATACGATGTAACCATCTAGTGCTATCAGAGTGAATGTTTTGAGCCAGTTGGTATTTACAAGGCAGTGATAGAAGGGATGAACAGATACCACGAGGTTTGCGGGTGTTAATATTATTTGAATCTAATAAGGTTTGAGATCTTAAGATAAAGAACTTTTGCAAACATTGAAGAGAATTGGGGGATTCTGTCTATATTGCGCTCATCTTTTCCTCATCCTATCTGTTGCTGGGTTTCATCAGAATTTGGTGTCTGTTAATGGGGGTCGGACCTTTTTTCGAAATTGAGCAAATAAAAATAGAATTAACTAATTCAAAGGACAAGAAGCAGCCAAACGTGAGATGAGATGTAGTTGCATGAGAGAGAAAATAGTTTTAAAAGTCTTAATACAATAAAAGGCTCAGAAAATTGAGTTAACTTGAGAGCGATGTTTTAAGCATGTCTGTTACTGGTGCAGTTACTCTACTTTTTGCTTTAGATGCTTAAGTACACTGTTTTGATGATGTATAAAAAGCAAAATTTACACTTTTATCACTAAACAATATCTTCTTCCAATCAGTTAAACTGTCCAAGAGCTTTCTTTCGAACAAATTGTTTAATACTGATTTTTCTAATTCCGCTGTCTTTGATATCTTGTCCTTCAGACAAATTTATAAAAATAGAAAAAAAGGGTATTGCCCTCGTATCAATTCAAAATGTTCATTCTAAAAAGAACCCTGGAAAATATATTTAATTTACTTTATTTGTGTCTATTCTGTGTAAACGTTGAAACTGATTTTTTTTAATGCGTGTAAACGAGTTTCAGAAATTGTCATTTTTGTCTCTTATGTTTATCGATGCATTAGATAGCACTTAACTCCGTTGCCTAGTCTCGACATATTTTTAGAGACTGTCTCGAAACATTTTGAAGAGTGTCTGGAATATCAAGTAGAGCAATTAATTCGTCTTTTCTTATGAAAAAAGAAAAAGAAAAGCTGTCCTTGACTAGAATTACGCCATGTTTTATATTGAGTCACCTTCGAAATGCGAAGTCTTTTAAATTTTAATGAGATTCGAATATGTTAATGAGGTTTTAGCTTTTTTCTTGGAACAACAAAATAGATAGAATTTCTTAAAGTAAAATATTTCAGGAATTAACATTTTAACTCTTTTAGAGTAGCTTAATGCAGTTCAATTGAATCGGATGAGTGCCTCTTTGTTTGTATAAAAACTAAAGCAGTACAAGAATAAATAACATGTAAATTAGTGTTACATGTATCCATGATTGCTTCAGTTTTTGTGTGCTCGAAAATAAACATGAAATTGATATAAGTATTTAAAACAACTTCGTTACACATTCATTATTTATTCAGTAAATAATTAGTGCAGCAAAAATACCGTCATTGATTTCCATATAAGGTCCTTATATATTGCCTTTAGTGTATAGTATGGAGGTAATCATTTTGTTCGCTAACATATTCGCATATATCATTTAGTTCGCTAACAGTAACCAACAACGCCGCTGATGGAATGTAAACATAAATGTAAATTTTTATATGAAGGTTTGAAAAAAAAATAGTTTTCCTCATTTTTCCCTAATTAAATGATCATTCTCAGACGGTCCTAGAAGCAATTGCTCTCTTATGATAAGGCTCTTTTCGTTATAACTTTCACTATCATGCATTCTACACATTGTTTAAGTAATGAGATTTCTAATTTTTGGTTTTGTTACCATACATTTTCACACACTTTAACTGAAGTTTTACCTCATGCAACTGAATGGTTTTATTTCGAGAGATTATGATGACACACTCTTTTATTTTAGTATAACTTTGTAACTATGAAAGACCAAAAATAGAGAATGCCAATTCAATTGAAATGTTAAATTTTTCACCTACACATTTGCAATGTGAATGTTGACATTCACAACATTTAGATCTTTCATAGTAACATAAAAATTCTAATATATCCAAAATTTGTAATCTCAAAAAACGGCACATACCATTTCATTAGAAACAGTTGACTTATGTATTCATATTACAATGCGTATGTAAAAACTAATTACTTTTGTTTTACCTTTCCAAAACAAAAATGATTATTTTCGCGCACGTTTACATTTATATTTCCTTACAAAGCAAATGTCTTCTCATGTAAAGCATTTGTACAACTGTGATTCAACGGGTGAAAAAAAAATCAAATTAATTTTGAAGGGAATAAATATATCCATCACAAATCTTCTCATGGTTTCTTTGTTTTCTTTTTAGACCATCACTTCAAGCCGAGTTTTGAAAAGGAATAATGCATTTTACCTTCTCTTAAAATTTCACCGGGGAAAACTCGATTTTTAAAGTGTAAAAAAATTTGTGTAAGAAAATTCTTAAGAGAAATTTTGCCTCCAGATATGTGAGGACTATTTCAGACTGATGATCAAAAATAGAGGTAAAACTGAAGTCTCGTAATGCTAAAACCAGATGTTTTTATAGGATAGTAAAAGGGGGGGGGGGGGGTCAGGATGAGATGATTACTTGTTGCTTTTATTTAACTTGTAGATTTATAAGTAGTAATATTTTGTGTTCGTTCAGGAATGATGCTTCGCTTTGAGGTTGAGGGTTTCCGCAGGGGTGTTTGTAATCCGAAGTTATGACATTTTTGAAAGTTTTGGGTTGCCGTTTACGAAAATTTTGGTCTGCCAATGTTCTAAAACTGAAAAGTTATATTAGAAAGAAAAAGAGTTTTTTTTTTTTTTTTTCAATAATTTCAATGATTTTTGTAAGCATATCTGAAGAGTTTTACGAGAAAGAGAGGGGGGGAGGGGTGAGTTTTCGGAACATTTCACACTGTGTTCAGAAAATTTTACTTTAGTTCACTTGCACTTCTGGGTGTCCGTGAGGTTGTGATAAAGGAAGGGGTGTACCAAGAAGGTGACATCCCAGTTTTTGTATCACAATATGCTAATGGAAACCAGCGTGGCATTTGACATGGATAGTTGAAGGCAGAAATGAACGTCGTGACAGCCTGAGGAGAGGGTCAATTATATGGAGAGAAAGGGACATATTTTATGGATACCTCCTAATGAAGTTGCTAAAATTCATTTTGGTACTCGCGGTAAACAAGACGAACGACAGATAAATAAGAAAAATGAGTCAACGTGTGTAACAGTAGAAACAAAAACATTGAGGTAAAAACTGTTATGTTTTTTGATGCTTTCATTAGTACTGTTATACACGCTGACGTATTTTACTCATTTCTTAGTACAAAGTTCTTCGACTGCTTTTTTACATCAGGGGTGAATGTTGCATAGCCCGCTATGATGGGGACAAGTCAGTAAGCTAATAGTGCATAAGCGAAGTATTTCAAAACTCAAATATACATTTGTTAAATAAACAATAATGGTTACGGCTTTTTTTTTTTTTAATGAATGTCTTCTGTGCTTTGAACTTAATTTTGCTTTTTATTATCGTCTGCAATGCATAAAATTATTTTTAATATATTTTTCTATTTATCGTCTACGCTTTATATTTGTTTTTTGTAATGGCAACAGTAAAAATATGCTACAGAACAGTTTTCTTGGCGAAGAATATTATTTATATTACTTACAATTAAATGTCTTCTTTTATTGAAATACGCATTGGATTTATTTATTGAAGTCTAGAATCATTTATTTATGGAATTTCTTGAATGAAAAGGAAGAACAAATAATGCGTGGAAATTTGTACAGTGAACTAATTTATGAAAAAAAGTATCTTAATTTTAAAGAAGAAAATACCATAATTAGCTCAAATACTTCTTTAGAAAACTTTGTTTTTTTTTTTTCCTTCCTTAAAAGAACATTTAACATCATCTGCCTTTGTACCAAAAGAGTGAGTGTAAAAGTTGCAGAAAGAAAGAAAGTGGGATGTGCAGAATGAAAAACTGGAGGAGCTCAGCGAAAGCTTGTTCGCTTTTCTTTAGAATGCTCCTAACACGAGCCAAAAGTTGTTTTTCATAGCTCTGGGACAAAACAGAATGAGAATGGCGAAGGAAATGAATATAAGAAGAAAGGTATGCGAAAGACTGACTTGAAAAGAATTCTGTATGGAATACAAAGAAAGAACTCTGTAGACGTGACCAGTTGTGGAATCATTTAAATTCGAAATACTGTTTGTTCTACTTTTGTACTTTTGGAAAACTGCGACATATTTCTCTGTAACGTGTTAAAATTATACAAAACCACCCACAAATAAATCATCGTATGTATGTTGTTGTACCTTGCATTAAATATCATTTCTTAATTAATATTGTCGCATTGCGGTTTCTTTGCAAATTTTAATGCATTATATACTACAAACTCGTTGCAATATTTTACTCCAACAGCATTAGTGATTTTCTTCTATAATCACATGTAAGCAAGAACTTGGGTTATTGAGAATGGCAACGATGGGGATTGGAATTACGATTTTTGTAAGACGTTGGATGTTTTTCGGAATTACCGGGTTTGAGAAAGAGATTTACGTTTGATGATTAAGTGATGTAACGTTTTTGATGTTTACGTTGTTATTGAATAAAAGCTTTTAAGTTTTACACTTCAGAAGTGGGATAATAAAATTTTTTTTTTGAAGCAATGTCCTATTTATCAAGAGTTAGTAAGAAGATGTGCAATATCGAAGTCGATGAAGTCCCAGAAAAAGTTGTATTCAGAGTTTCCGAACCTGTTCAAATACAACCCCGTACGGTGCAATTAATCCATGTAGTAAGCAACGTTGATCAGAAAAATGGAATTGTGTTAGTTAAGGAACAAAGTGAAGATCTTGAAACAGCAGTTTACCTTGATGGTGGTAAAACAATACTACCAGTCGCCAACTTTAGTTACCAAACTATGCATCTCAAAAAAAATCACGTTATTAAAAGAGGGATTTTACAACCTGAGCCTCTCAAGATCGACCAAATCCCTAATGAAACTGATTCAATAGAAGATAGTAGAAAAATTAATATTTTGATGGCAAAAGAAGTCATTAGGCAAAAGATTACACGTGAAGACATTAAAGTCGGCCCTTGTATAGACATTCGACAACAACAGGAAATTTGCAATTTATTGAATGAATTCAGAGCATGCATAGCACTAAAACCGGATGAACTTGGATGCGTCAATAATACATTGATGTGTATTTCTGAAAAACCAGGTAGCTCACCTGTAGCTCGCTCACCTTATCGTGCTTCTCATCATGAACGGGAAGTGTTACGCCATATTATTCAAGAATTAAAAGAACAAGGAATAGTTAGAGACAGCTCTTCCGAATATAGTAGTCCAGTTTTGCTAGTAAAGAAAAAAACGGGGGAATATCGGATGGTAATCGATTACAGGCAATTAAATTCTCAAACAGTCAAAGATAAATTCCCCTTACCATGCCTTGATGATTTGCTCGACCAACTATCTGGTTATAATTTGTTTTGCATACTTGACGCTTGCCAAGGTTTTAACCAGATCCCAATGGACAATGAATCCTCTCGAAAAGCAGCATTTACGACTCCCGATGGGCATTTTGAACCAACACGTATGTTTTTCGGCTTAGCGAATGGTCCTTCCGTGTTTCAACGGTGTATGTCGCTAGCTTTGGGAGATTTATTGTGGAATGGTGTATCGTGTTTCGTGGATGATATTTTTTTTGGATGCTTAGATTTTGAAACCATGATGATTAAACTGCGAGAAGTGCTTAAACGTTTAAGTAATGCAGGATTAACTCTGAAATTATCAAAATGTGAATTTGGAATGTCTGAAGTTGAATACTTGGGATTTGTTGTGACCAGAGAAGGTATTCGACCTGGACCGAGAAAGCTCTCTGCAATTTCTGAATTTCCTGTACCAAAGTCTAAGGAAGAAGTACGCCGATTCTTAGGACTGACAGGATTCTTTCGACGATTCATTAAAAGATATGCCTCCATTGCTGCTCCACTTACTCTATTATTGAAGAGTGGCCAATCGTTTCTCTGGAATTATAGGCACCAAGAAGCATTTGAGAGGCTTCGTAGAATATTAAC
Organism: Uloborus diversus; assembly: GCF_026930045.1. Taxonomy (NCBI): domain Eukaryota; kingdom Metazoa; phylum Arthropoda; class Arachnida; order Araneae; family Uloboridae; genus Uloborus; species Uloborus diversus. The sequence continues at coordinate 91,045,497 of NC_072732.1, read as the reverse complement.
GTCAAAGCCAGTTTTGAAATTATTTGATCCACGTCATGAAACTGAACTTCACACTGATGCAAGTTCTTTGGGATTAGCGGGTATGTTACTTCAACGGGATGAAAATAATTTGTTACATCTTGTTTACTGTGTTAGTCGAAGAACAACCACAGATGAAGAAAAGTATCACTCTAGCAGATTAGAATTATTAGCTGTAGTTTGGTCCGTTAATAGACTTCGACCCTTGCTTCTTGGTCTCAGATTCACACTAGTTACGGATTGTTCTGCAGTAGCTTATTTGAACAGTCAAAGAAATATAAAACCACAAATTGCCAGGTGGGCTGAGCAATTGAGCGAATTTGACTACGAAGTAAAACAAAGACCTGGATCTCAAATGCTGCATGTGGATGCCCTAAGTCGTGCTCCAATTGAAAACGCTGATGATGAAAATCAGTGTAGGCAAGACAAGGGAAACGATAATCAGTCGGAGCCTAAAGTGTTATACATTGCTACGGAAGAGGACAAAGTAGCCCTGATACAGTCACAAGATGAGGAACTGCAAGCTATTATTGAAATGTTGAAAAGCCCTAAACTGAATAAGCAGAAGAATCTTGATGCCAAATTTGAACAAATCAACGGCATTTTATACCATGTGCCAGTTATAGATGGGAAGAAAAGAAAACAATTCGTAATGCCCAAGTCAATGCGAAAGTATCTTGCTGTACGATTTCATGATTTTACTGGACATTTTGGAGTAGATAAAGTTGTCTCTTTAATATCTCAACAGTTTTGGTTTCCCCGGATGATCAGCTACATTAGACAACATATACGACAATGCGTAACATATGCCTTTGCGAAAATTCCATCAGGAAAAGTTCAAGGAAAACTAAACCCTATCCCACCAGGAAAACGACCATTTGACATAATTCATTTAGATTTTCTGGGTCCTTTTGTTCTAAGTTCAAATCGCAATAACGAACTCTTGGTATTTGTTGATAACTTGACAAAATTTGTACGTTTACGTCCTTGTTCCAGCTGCTCATCTAAATGTGTTTTAAAACACTTTGAAGAATTTATAAATGATTTTGGAAGTCCTAATCGTGTGGTAACAGATCGTGCACAATGTTTCAAATCAGATAGTTTTGAAGAGTTTTGTTCAAAGTATGGTATAAAACATACATTGAATTGCAGTCAAAGACCACAAGCAAACGGTCAAGTCGAGAGAATAAATCGTGTTCTTATCCCAATGATATCGTCAGCTGTTCGAAAGGATTCTCACAAAGATTGGGATAAAACGCTATCTGATGTTCAACGGTGTATAAATTGGACCCCAAGCAAATCGACAGGTAAACCACCCTTTGAACTGTTATACGGTTTTAAACCAGTGAAGCTTGGAGATTTTCCAAAAGATTTGTTGCCTGATTCCGATGAATACTCACGACCTGAATCACTCCGAGAAGAAGCCCGGGAAAACATTTTGAAAGCTCAGAAGAAAATGAAACATGGTTTCGACAAACGTCATTGCGAAGCTTATAAGTATTCAGTTGGCGATGTGGTTGTGATAAAACGAGCGCCAGAATGTACTGGAAGTAGCACTAAAACTCAAGTCAAGTACCGAGGTCCTTTTGCAATAATTAAAGTCCTACCATCAGATGTGTATCAAGTTGCGGACTTCCGAACACAAGGGCAAGGGCGCAAAAGGCGGCCACATACAACTACTGCACACGCTTCACAAATCAAACTATTTCACATTGTGAACGAAGAAGATAGCACACTAGACAATGTGACGTGCAGCTATTCAGATGATGAATTACAAGCTAGCGAACCGTTACAGTCGAGCGAACTCATCTCCCCGTTTCCCGAGACTGATGAGACTACACAGCATATGAACGACGAAGTATATACATTCCGTAAGCAAAGAGCCAAGAAGTTGCCTATTCACTTGCAAGACTATATACTCTAGGTCGTGGGCGACTAGATTGTAGGATGGCCGATTGTAAGCAAGAACTTGGGTTATTGAGAATGGCAACGATGGGGATTGGAATTACGATTTTTGTAAGACGTTGGATGTTTTTCGGAATTACCGGGTTTGAGAAAGAGATTTACGTTTGATGATTAAGTGATGTAACGTTTTTGATGTTTACGTTGTTATTGAATAAAAGCTTTTAAGTTTTACACACATTCCTATAGTTCTATAATAGTTAATTCCTATAGTTCTATAAAAGTTAATTCCTACAGTATTACAAATCATTCCAATTTGTTACACTTTCCTACTTTTGTACTTTTGGAAAATTGCAAGACATATTTCTCTGCAATGTATTTCAAAATACACAAATGGGTGATTTTATGGTCATGAGTGGGACAATTTAGACTAAATTGTCATTATAATTTCATGTATACACAAATTAATAAGGGATGGTAGTTAAAAATTTGTTGACCCAGCGAAAGTACTTGGCTCGTGTGATTTGCTCAGCAAAATGTCTTTTCTAATTTATATTTTAATTGGTGTTTATTAATGAAGTTTACCTGTCACGTGAGGGACACACTTTTGGACGTGAGCTTCAGAGTTCTTGATTCTAGCAATATCTCCTTTGATTCTGAAAATCTATTGCATATGAAGGGCTCGGAGCAATTATGTAATATGCCACATGAGTTTTTTTCCGATATGCCAATTTCAAACTTCTGAAAAATTCTACAAATATTTTTTTATAGATATTATACAATCTACATTCTGCAATACTAAAACCAGGTACTTTTTTGAGAGTGGCAAAATCCATTGTCATGTTTATTTCAATTATCAAAGCAGCGTTTAGAACAAAAAACTCATTTTTTCAAAAGTGTGGCTTATCATATTCTTGCCCCCGAACCCTTCTTATATTCTTTGCTTTTCTGCTAATTACTTTACAGTGATAATTTCAAAAACAAACTAACAGTGGGCCACTGCAAAGGAAATCAGATATTTTGTCCCGCGCGTGACAGCTCTAGGTTTTAGGCGAAAAACAATATCCTAAAAATGTAACAAACAAAAATATTTTACCTTAGAAACCACACATACACGTGTCATTTCTTAGGCAAAAAAAATTGGCTAATTACACGTTTTCAACCGAAATGTATATCTGTCACATGCGGGACAAAATGTCTTTTTTTTTTCATGGAATGGCCCAAAAGCACCCACAAATAAGCAATCGTCTGTATGTTGTTGTACTTGTATTAAATGTCATTTCTTAATTAACAGTGTTACATTGCAATTTTTTTGCAGTTTTAAATAAATAATGTACTACAAACTCATAGCAATATTTTACTCTAACATCATTAGTGATGTCACCCAACAGTACGCAATTTTAAAGCATGTTTCATAATAACAGTGAATTTCACAATAATAAAAAAGCAAAGTTTCTTCGTTCGACAGTTGGGTAAATTAGAGATGGAAACGGAATTATCATTTTAAACTTGTATGAAATGAAAAAATAAATTGACAAATATGCTTCGTGTTTTTGGTTAGATAGTCTAGACCGTTATTGGTGCTTTACAGAAGAATTTAAAATCTCTCTCGCTCTTTCATTCGCTCCGCATTCAAATATCTACACTTTTTCCTATTTCATTTAGATCTTTCATTTTTTTTTTCTTCAAACCGGAGTGCAAATTGGAAAGAGATATGCTTTCATGTCTCCTAAAATGAAAAAGCATAAATTTAAAACTTTTCTCAGCTTATAAGTTGAAATATGCGTGATGAAATTACGTTCGAAATTTTTGTAAGCTTCAATAGAAAAGAAAATAATATTCTCAATGCATTAGCATTTAAATGTAGCTTACGTTACTGCAACTTTCAGATATCTTTGACAGCGTATGTTATAAGAAGTACACTGGAAATTGCTTTTTCAAAAATTGGATAGCTTCATAGAATTTAAAAAACTTTTACTTTTTATTTTCTTTCATTAAAATATTTTCTTTTGAAGCTGTGCATTAGGAAAATGCAATGGGATGGGACTACATCAAACATGTTTGTAGATAATTAATTATTCATTTAAAATTTTGTCACAGAGTTGTTTTTTTTAACTTGTACTTTTTATCTCGTACTTAATTTTGAAGTATCTTTAATTTCCCAGTGTAGGAAAACTCTTTTAAATTTTAAATATGTTAAACAAATGCATTGAGAAAAATAAACTTAAAATACAAAACGTGATATTCAATGCTTAAATATTCTTGGTTTTATTTGACTTTTTTTAGCTAGTTAATTCGTTGCACAAGATACAACAGGAGTAACTCCTACAGTTCAAATGTAAAGAATAAACTAAAACGCAAACTATTAAACCTATACTTGTATTTATAAACGATATTATTTACAATTTATATAGTATATGTGCTTAGTCACTTCGTTTTAAAAATGAAAACGATCACCATCATACCCTATGCAGCCTCTGATTGCCTCGTGAATTCAAGTGTTATTGCTGCAATTTCTTGACAGACGGCACCTTTCAGATTTTGTAGTATTCCTGCCTTGCGTAAGTATAAAGCCTTCAAATATCCACAGAGAAAGAAAACGCAAGGAGCGGAATTGGAAGATTGTGCTATGTGCTAACCATGGAATCTCACCTCGTAATAAAGCAAGATGCTCAGAAAGCATTTGTAGTAGCAGATTCATCGATTTTCTTGTTGAGTGTATAGTCGCACATGCAGTTGGAACCACGAAACACCAGTTTTGGGTTCACCAGTCTTGACTTCAGGAGGCTTTGCAGCTGCTGAAACCAGTAGGAAGTACTGTTTCTGCTATGCCCTCCTCTTCACAAGAATGTGGGGGTACAGTTCCAACACGAGGCACTCAGGAAGCATTTGAGGTAGGAAGTTCATCAATTTCCTTTTTGAAAAATCTGACTGTTGGAACATAAGATTGAGACCCTTCTTGTTAATTCAAGCTAGGCTGCAGGAGGTTCTGTAGCAACTGCAATGTGTAGAAATTTCGTTTGCTGCTGTGTCCTCATGTAGAGAATATAGGGCTATAGTTCCAAAATCAGCAACAGCACTCTATTCCTTTACCAGGTAATAGTATACAGAACATGCTGTGTGCTGACCATGGAAGGTTAATTCGTAATAACACCTGCTGCTGAGGAGACATTTGTGGTAGGAAGTTTATTGATATCCTTGTTGAGAGTGCTGTCGCACGTGCATTTACAACCACAGGTTGAGACCCATCTAGCTCGTTCAGTCTGGGCCACAAGAGGCTCCGTAGCAACTGCAACCAGTAGAAATTACTGTTGTTGCTCTGTTCTTCTTGTGGATGTACCGAAGGCAGACAAAAATGTAGCTCAGTTCTATAGGAGAAATGAAAATGGTGTCCCCTACTTTCCGCCGACACGAAATTTCCTCTTCCCCTGTTTTTCAGTTTCAACCTTACATATTGATATATTTGGGGGAGGAATTTAAAATGGCGGTGAAAATTGGGGTACACTATTAAAATGATAGACCGCAATCTACTCAAGGTCACAACAATAACTAACGCCACACCATTATTGCCAGAGGAACTTCTGTGACAAATTTGGAAGTTATTTATGCTGTACCTCGTGTAACAAATTCTAAATCTATTAAAATTCAAAATTATAGAATACAACGGAATAATATTAATTGGCAAATTTAAAACTTAAGATGTTTTTGCGAATACATTTTTTTCTCTGAATGACATTTGTTTCTTATTTCACAATATGATTCAAATAAACTTCATATAGATGTAATAACAGTATATCTTAAGTCTGCCCACTACATTTTATTTCCATCTTAACTTTTTATTTCCTGTACACGTCATTTGGGCTTTCTTCAAATCTGGCAATTTTATTTTGATGTTGCCCGAATTATTTTATATTATCTTTTCGATGATAATGTTGTTTTACATTTTCATATCTGTATGACGTTTTGTGTGTAAATTGTTTGTAGATGCTTACGTTGCAATAAACGTAGGTCAGTCAGAAAATTAGTTGCACTACTTCGTAAATATGTCTCGTCTAAGACTATTTTGATAACACTGTGTAGCAATACTTTATACATGTACCTTTATCGTGTGAAGTAGCGGCATTATCGAGGCAAGTTTAGTTTTTCTGATAATCAGTCGCAAACATATCTCGATTGCAGCATGTAGCGTCCAAATTGGAAATGCGTGCAGTTATTCGTTTTTTGTTGGCAAAACGGTGCAACTGCACTAAAATTTACTGGTCGACCCGTGCGGAACTCCGCACTATGTTTTGAATCGTTTCATTAGGCATTTCGCTTTTTAAAAAATTCAAAGGAAGAACATTATAAAGAAGAACCGAAAAAAAAGTAAGCGCAGAAGAGAAGGCATGTAATTTAAAGACATCAGTAATAAAATTTCGTTAAATACAACGTTGTGATAATTTGATCATGGCTCATCTTTTGGTTGTACGTATTTTCAATGCAAACATAAATATCATTAAAAGTGACTGAGTAGTGACTCGTGAAAAAGCAATATTTGTGCATGTGAAAAAACAGGTTGTGGCAAATACAGTCCTGCCCATGTGAGCATCTGACGGAAAAAAAAAAGAAACATTAAAGTGGCACGGATTTGAACTGGCGCCATTCCGATTAACAGTACGACGCTCCAACAAACCTAGCAACTGTGTCTTCCTTTTCGAATGCTATTCATTGAAGGAATGCGTAATAAAACACAGTAAAAAAGTTTTTCGCCGAAAAAAATATAATAAGATCATGCGTCTATGTTTTGTCATTAGCCAGAATGATACGATTTAAAATTATTCGTAAAACATGGAATTTGATTTAAGAATGCGGAAGATCTCACGTAGCGATTGAAACAAACATTCTAGAGAAGTAATAAATTTGGTTGAAAAAATAAGTGTTTTTATTTTTGAATATTCATCAATTTCCCATAGCAGGCTTCTTTAACCTGTACGGCTTAAAAGCCCGCACTTGTTTTTCTTTTAATCGAACACTTAAGATTCAAAACCAAAACCAGTTGAACTGAGTCCGTTTTTTAAGTGTAATTTTTCAAACGTAGACAAAATGTTTTTTTTTTTTTTTTTTTTTTTAAGCCGCAAGCAGAAAATGATATCTTACTAATGAAGTTGATAATAATTTTAATGTTTTATATCGTATTCGAATAAATAATTAAAGATTTACTGGTTTTAATTTGGCGTAGTATTTTTTCATTTGTACAAAAGTTCGAACACTGCTATTAGAAAAATCTACATTTCAGCATACAATGAAAATGTTTTTCTGCACAAAAAGGATTCCCTTGAGGTAATGCTTACATTATGCTCAGTGGTCTGGACGGAGTCAAAGCTTAAAAAAAAGGGGAAGAACACCCTTCGATTAGCAGTCAACTTATCTGAATGATAACTGAAGCCTGCATAAAGGAGTCGAAACACCAAATAGCCTTCCCACTGCATATATTTTATTACGTGTGTTATCTGTTGTATGTTATGAGTACATGTAATGCGTAATATTATTGTAAATTTGCTATTATGTCGGACAGCCCGAACTGGCCCGAAGTTCAGACAGTTTATAGCCGAACGCTCAACCGAAAAGAAAAAAAAAACCACAGGTAATTTTAATTTTTTTTTCTTGCCGAGAAGTGTTTTTATTTTTAAAAATTTTTACAATTTGTTATCGCAGGCTGTTTGAACCGTTATAACTTAGATGGCAGCACGTGTTCATCATTTAACAGCACGGTTAAAATACAAAATAATTTGAACTAAGTTCTTTTTTAAACGTAGCTTTTCAAATGTAGTAAAAATGTGATACGCTATTTGTTGTTTTTTTGCAAAAATAAGAAAAATATATATATTACCCCTTAAATTGAAGTAGTATTTTTTTTTATTTGTACAAAGAGTCAAAAACTCGTTAGAAGAATCTATATTTCAACATACGATTTATTATATTTTACTGAACAAAAAACAATTCCAATGTAGTCTGAAATCTTAAACCTGATACTTATATTTTCGCTTACATTATGCTTTAATTTTCTTCCCGGAGCCAAAGCTTATCAATTTAGCTCCGTGTTACATCAAATTTTCATAACAGCTATGAGCGTTTCTACCTCATGTATTCCCTCGTATTTGTTTTTCATTGTTTATGTAATGCGCGATATTTTTCTAATTTTTTGATGCAGATTGTTCGAACGTGGGCCCGAACACGCATTCTCCTGGTTACCAGTCGAACGCTCTGCTAATCAAGCTATTCAGCTCTGTCGGTATCAGTGCAAGTTAAAGTTATAAATTTAACCGAAAACCACATTCTAGTTCTTTAAAACAGGTTTTTTTGCCCGAAAAAACAAGACCGTGGGTCTATTTTTCGTCAGTAGCCTGCACGATAAGCTTTAAAATAAGGTGTAAATCAAAGAAATCGATCAAGAATTGAGGAAAATCTCGCGTAGAAACCAAAAACAGTCTACAGAAATAATATATAAGGATGGGCAATTGCATGAAGTATATGGTGAAAATGCAATGTCACGTTAAGCTATCGTGGAATGGTGCGACATGTATGAGAATGGACGTACAGATATTGACGACGCTGAGCGCGAAGGAAGACCAAGTTTCGGTGGGAAGTGTGGGATCACCCTCCTTAGCCGCCTAGAGCTTTCTCCTCCTAACTTTCATGGTTTTTCGTCTCATGGAACAAAAACTTTCAAAGCGACAATACCATCCGGATTAGGAAGTGAAAGCTGCAACCCAACAATGGTTATCGGACATTGGACGGTATTTCTTTACAGAAGGCATCGAAAAACTTGTACCACGTCTCGGCAAATGCTTAAATAACAGAGGTGGTAACGTTAAAAAGTAGATTTTGAGTGGAACTTTGACATATCAACTAAGTTATTGTAAAATTTCAATCCTTTTCCTGTTTACTTGAGCAGTAAAACTAATTTTTTGACTGACCCTCGTATATTTATATTTCAGCTGCACACCAAAACAAATGAACAAAATGGTTTGCCGAAAATTTAAAATAAATGTAAAAGAAAAAGTAAAAAGCAACACACAGTCTAGAAAAAAAGGTGCCTTATTCGATCCTGTTTCATTGTTTTCCTCCCAATAAAGCAAAATAATATGCAAATTTCTTCAAGATCTTGAGCATTATGTTGATTCACGTTTATCTAAGATATTCCATAATTAATGAAGAAACTTAGCTTTCATACTTACCAGCACATTTTTTCGTTAATTAATATTTTCGTCAAAAGAGAGTTTAAGCCACCGAAGTAATTCCACACGGAGCGTTTATAAGCTAAGAACTAGTAAACATTGCTTAATTGCTCTGATAATAAATGCAGAAACGTGTCTCTCTAAGACTTCGAATAAATTTTGTTCATTATTTTAGTTCAAAAGGAATAAATGTACTCTCGAATAGCAATTTTATTTCTTAGTAAATCATTTTGAAAATTAATTCTAAATTACGATGCGCAGACTTGTTTTCTATCTTTAAATTTCCTTTTAATGATACCCTCATTCAGGATATTTTTGACCCCTATTACTGCATTTTGAACAGTCCCAATTATATTTTAAAAATTTTACTGCATTTTTTGGTATCAAAAGAAAGAAACACTCCTAAATTAGTACACAAATACCCAAACTTAGGGAACAGTAAATATTGAAATTGAATTATAAGCCTGGATTTAAGTAATCGCCTCATTTAGAATTACTTCAAGCCACGTCAAAATGGGATACAAAATAAATTTTCTATGTAATTGTAGTACGGTTTTAATGTGTACTTCAGGGCCAGAAGGACGTAGTCCAGAAATTGCAATTTTTAGTTTATCAATGCATTGTAGGTAGAAGCCTATTTTGCATCGAAACATATGAACTTGAAAAAAAGAGAGAGAATTAATTTGAATTCTGAAATTTTGAATTCAAATTATGTTTTTCGCAATTACGAACTGCGACAGGACTCTACTCATTGGAGTTATTGTTTCTAGAAACGGTGCCTTTCCGTTATTGTTTCTAGAAACGGTGCCTTTCCGTTATTGTTTCTAGAAACGGCACCTGTCTTCCCAAGCCTTCCCTCCTCCTGGGCGGTTACGTGTGCATAGTTGTGTGTGTATGTGTGCGTGTACCTGTGTGCATGCGCGTAGGCGTGTGTGAGTGCATGTGTGTGGAGTCGTGAGTGGGTGAGCGTGCGTGTGTGTAGGACATGGACGTCCCCGACCAGAAGAAGCGGATAGCTCAGGACCGGAGGAGCCACGTCTGCAGAGGCCGGTGGGTGGTGGTAAGGCAGAGGCCCCTGGTCCAAGCTGAAAAAGGAACCACAACATCAAGGACAGTCAAGTGAGGACAATAAGCAATCGTGATCGCTCAAAAAAACATTTTCAATTTTTAACCAGGGGTAAAAGAGCGCGCGTCCCATCCTTTACTTGCGACAGGAAAACACTTTTCCCGCTCTCCTATAAAATTACCATAATGTGACTTACGTCCTTCTGACTCTGAGGTACATAAATTGAACAAAAGTGAAATTTTTGCTTAAGGACTCACTGTTTCCTACACTGCTGTTTTTTATGATCAAAAACGGCTTTCTTTTTATTATATTTTCCTTCAAAATCAAATAAACTAAAACATTTGAAGTCACGAAAAGTTAATAGTTCATCGTCTCGTCATCCAGAATAACTAATCCCCACATGTTTTAGAAATGCAATTATTGCAAATGCTGAGAGAAAAGCATTTACGAATTTCCTAATGTTTCAAAGTTAAACGCTAGTGAGTCGTGAGAAGAGAATTTCAGTACCATTAAAACTCAAATCTGCCAAATTTCAAATTGTACAACTATCCTCTTTCCCAGCTAAGTAAATGATTCTAGGTAAATTCCTAGCCCTTGGACCATTTCAAAAGCGCTTATCTCAAACATGAAACAAGCAATCCCTCCAACCCGAGGCTTTGAATGATTAACTCAACTTTGGTAATAACGCCATCCGTTAACTCTAATTCCACCTCATTTGGTTCGGGATGACGTCAAACATTTGCATAGTCAGTAGAATCCTTTTACATATGCTGTTATCCCATAGGAACAAGCCAGTGCTTGGCGATGAAGTAATGGTTAAAATTTTGACTTGAGAGCTAACTACGTTATGATTTAAATATGGTTAGGTCTGTTTGAAACATAAATTTTTTACGCATCGTACGTTTTAATCTGATGTACCTCTTTCAGGTTGGAAAACCACATAAAATAAATTTGCCTGCGATATGTTATTTTCCCTTATGGTGTCAATCAACACATGATGCATTATTGTTACATTTTACAAACATGTCACCTAAAGTTTTAAAAAAATGAATAAATTGAACATACACCGTTTAATGCAATAATATTTCACCAGATATTATTTGGCCAGTTACAATCAATTTATGTAAAAAAGAATGAAATTATAATTTTTTTTTCGAAAATACACAGAAAAAGCATGCATTAAATGGATTATGCGTTTTCTGTTGTACTGTCAGACTATATACGTTTAAACTTTTATGCTTTTCCAAAGTTTTCCAAATGCTTTGTAACTAAAATGTTTTCATCTACCACGACGTTATTTTTTGCAATATGCTATATAAACTTAATTTATGACATTAATATCTAAAGTAAGTAGTCCGCCATAAAGTGACTCACAACCCTCAAAATAAAAGCAGTTTAGATAAAGTTCTTAAAACATTCATTTTAACAATTTTATAACTTCCAAAAAGCAAAACTTTAAACATCATTATTAAAAAAAAAAAAAAAAAACACACACACAAATTAATCCCATTTTCCCTAAAACAATGCGCCTTTTTGTTACTTTGTAGAAAATAATTGCGTAAAAGTCTTCAACGATTTTTTCGAGACTAATTTAACGTTTTAAAAATTTCTTCCTCACATTCTCAATTACTCCCCCTTCTTAAACATTTCTCTTAAAAGTTCTTAATATTTATTATTAATGTCATCTACGCAATTTGCTCTTTTCTTGACTTCATTTCACTTCATTCACCAGCAAGTAGCATTTAATATTTAAAACACGTTGGTGTAGTGTTTATTTCCAACTTATTCTTAATGTTTAATCAATATTACGTAAGATGTTATTTATGCAGAATTAATTTGTTTGTAAATCAACATCGAAAAAAGTATCTACCCAATGACAAAAACATAATACCCAAAGCAAGGTTCTATTTTTTACTTCTCTGAAGTTTAGTTTGGTTTTTCTACGTTTCTTTAACTTTTAAACAATTTTATAGAGAATTTCAGATGTCATTATGGTATTCTGTTTTTAACTTTGTTCCCTAATAACGACGATGAAAAAGAGGTTCTTGTTTATTACGTAATAAGTGCATTGGATGATGGAATGTTTTTGATGGGGTGTTTCGTAGGAAATGTGAATAACCTTGTTTAACTTTTTTGCCGTTAAATTAATATATTACAGAAAAAAGTCTCTGAAAAGCTATGATCAACTCCGAAACTTTTCTTAAGAATAAAAACAATAAGAAAAAACTCATGAAGGAATCAAACTTCTCTCATATGTCACACAACATCTAGTTATTTTAACATTCAATTAAGTTGTAACTTTATTACAAACATTTAAACTTGTGATGATTTTGTTATGTTTACTGTAGCAATAGAAAGCCAATTTGCCTTAAAACAGTTATTCAGAATTCAGTGCTTCATCCGAAATAAATAAATAAAATATTTGCCTCTTTTGAAATAAATAATGCAAAAACGCATTTCCCCAGCCCCGTCTTTTCGGAAGTGACTTAGATTAATGTTATGGAAAATGCTTTTCAAGAAGAACTTTCTGCCTAAACAAAGCAGAGGAGAAAAATACTTTTTGAATGCATTAGCACTTAAAAGTTACTTACACGTAAAAGACATTTTTTCTACTCTAAGCGATTATAAAAATGTTTTAATTATTTGATTGTATTTAATAATTCATTTTGTGTGACTTTTATTTCATGCATTATTCTCAAACATTGCTCAAACATTGCGGCTTAAATGAATTAAATAAAAAAAAACTTTAAAAAAAAGAAAAAAATCTTGAAGATATAATCCAAAGAACTTGTATTTAAATTTGTATGTAGATTTTAATTTAGCCAAAGGACAGAAAAAAAAATGACCCTCATATCTTTAAAACATTCATTCTGCATGCTATTTTCGAATTCCACGTTTGTTTTTGATTCTTATATTTATTTCTGCAAACTTTTTTTAAAGAAACATTTCAGTGTGTTTCTAGTTAGTTCTCGTTGCCTGCAAACATAATCCTTTTAATAATTGAAACCAATAGTATTAATAACCTATGGTTAAAAATAAGCTACCTATAAAATTTGATGAAATTAATTTTCAATACTTTTGCTGATGATCTTTTTAATGGTAATAAACCTGTCAAACTCTAACAACGAATGTTTCGTAAAATAACTAATTTTCATGTTAAAAAAATTCGAAAGTGAATAGTTTAGCATTTTATTTTAAATGCTTTATTAATTTACTTGTTTATCGGCAAAAGTAATGTAGTAATCTTTTGCATCATGAAGCTTCTTCGCATTTGTTATAAACTAGAACTGCAAAGAGAAATTAATTAGGTAACTGTTTTCTTTTCGTCATCAAAAGCTCGGTTACTAACCGGTTCTAAATACACTGCTCAAAACAATTCAAGGATATTGTAAGTCTTGTACAAAAAAAGGTATTAGCAAACATTTTTTTTGCATGGAATCTAAGAAGGGAGTGACAAATATAAATGTTTCTCAATGTCAAACATCGCAATATGCAAATTTTGAGTTTGACGTCGAAGACGACGTGCTAGTGGCAACGGATGAGATTTCGCTCTAAACTTATTGTAAGACAAAGCAGAAAAGAATGATCGATATTCAGTAAACGCGTTGTTTCAATGAGTGTGATGTCTCAACGAAGTCATTTAACGGAATCGGAAATTTCTAGAGTAGTTCGCAGGCTAGAGAGGAGCCAAACACAAGCCGAGGCAGCAGAAGCCATTGGAGTTTTGCAAAGTGTGATTTCCAGGATATGGAAACGCTTTTTTGGAGACTGAATATGTTGTTCGAAGATCACTGCAAGGTCGTAGACGGGCAACAATGCTCAATGAAGACCGTGATTTTGCTTTAATGGCTCGGAAATACCAAAGTATGAATGCTACTCTACTACAACGACACCTTTGCTAGCGTATTGACACCAGTTTTGACACAAATTGTCCTAAATCGCCGACACGCTGTAATTCTGTATGCTCGTTGACCAATGGTACGTGTCACATTAGCTGTAAGGCACCGTCGCGCCGCAGAAAGTTGGTAACAGAGCATGTGATTTGGAAAAGAAATAAATGGAGAAATTTTTTTTTTTCTGATGAGTCCCGTTCTTCTCCTTATCCTAAAAATGGCGGAATTTCATCAGGAGGGAGCTTGGCACTAGAAACAATCTATCGTTCGTGCACGTAAATGTCAGATTTGTTGGTGGTAGCGAAATGGTATACGCTGGCATCTCCATTGATGGTCGCACCGATCTGCATATCATTCCAAATGGAACTTTGACCGATTGTAGAAGTAGGGAGGATATCCTCAGACCTATTGTAATCTCTTACGCTGCAGCAATTGAAGATGACTTCATGGTTAATGGACGACACTTGCAGACCACATCATTCTAACTTGGTGAATGATTTCCTTTTGGGGGAAGAAATGATATGAATGAAATAGCCAGCTTCTTCTCTAGATATGAACCCAATAGAGCATGTTTGGGACATTCTAGGCAACCAGTTTCTGGACGCCTACCACTTCCACAAACTCTCCGAACTGGAGAAGCTCTTCAGGAGGAGTGGGGCAGAAAACCACGGCCCCCATAGATAGCCTCTTTGATTCCATGCCTCACAGGTGTTCTCACATTGCTGGCGTCCGGGGTTATCATATCCCTTACTAAAAGCCATTTTCTTTTAAGGAAACCAACTTTTTTATTTGTTTTTCTCATATGCACAAAGTATGTATTTTTCCTTTTATACCCAAAAGTTAAATGAAAAGTATTTTTTCTGCCAAACAAATGTAATTTGTGTCTCACATTAGTTTACTACGTCTGTAGATAATGTATCAATCATCCAAAACGTTATCCAGGTGCAAGATCAACCCAAAATCGCAATATACTTTAATTGTTTTTGAGCAGTGTAGTTCCAAATGTGGTACCAAATGGATCAAAAAGCATGCATATACTTAACCTGCAAACAGTAAACATTTTTACATGAAAAACTATAACAACCAATAATGCAGCATTTTTTTTTTTTTTTTTTAAATCTTAAAAGACCCGCAGTCTTATGTAATAATTTAGTCAAATTACTAGCTATGTAGATAGTGTACAGTGGTCTTTTTTTACATCTTTTTTTTTTTTTTTTTTTACATTTTTAGGTGCGCTTGTTAAAGAAAAATTCTTACGTTTCGTTATGAGAAGAACTTCTATATACAATAATATGCGTTGCAATAATTTTTACCAAAAATTTTTTTTACTTAAATGTAATAAAAGTAAATTATTTGGAAAAGAAGAGTACTTTCTTAATTAGGTCCTTTCAAAATAATTAAAAGAAATTTAGTCAGTTTGGAACTTTCCCAATATGTGGAATAATGTGTAGCGCATTTTGTCAGTAAAAGGTAAACCTCTAAAACCAATATCGATGAAAATCATCAGTGAATTTTAAAACTTAAATAGGCAAAGGTTTTTCGTCTTGGCATTCCATCACGCAATATACTGGACTGCATCCAACTCATCTGAATTAAGGCTTAAAAGATTAAAGTATTGCCAGATGGAAAGAAACGTAAAGAGTAGTCAAAATTACGAGCTAAGAAAGTTTTGCTGTGCTTAAAATTGTGCCAATGTGTATTGAATTTCTCGCATTTTTTATGGTATCAAAAACAAATTTAGTAATTTATATTTCTCGCGATGCTTTAAGTTTTGCATAATATTGGTTATGCATTCTTTGTTTACGCAAACTTTATTCTCTTTCTTTTTTTTTTATACAGTCGATTCTTGTTAATAGGACCACATTGGGACAGGACCATTTTGGTCCTAATAACCGGCAGGTCCGATTAACGAACAGGAACTGTGTAGCTTAACAGAACTTGCTGTACGCAAACATTTAAAAGTTCTTATATTTATTGTGAGCACCATATGTATGGTGAGCATACAAAGAAGAAAAATTGCTATTTACAAAATCTTCTTATTAAAAATAAATTTAAAAAAATATAATTTGAATTTGGACGTTTTGAATTTAAATTATGTTTTCCGTAATCAGGAGTGAGTATATGTAGGCGTGTGTTTGTGTGTGTAGGCGTGTGTGTTTGTGTCTGTGTACAGGCATGAGTGTGTGGGTGTGTCTATGTATGTATATGTAGGCGTGTGTGTTTGTGTGAGTTTGTGTGTGTAGGTGTGTGTGTGTGTAGATGTGTGTGTAGGTGTATGTTTGCACGCGTGTGTGTGTAGGTGCGTATATGTATTCGTGTGTATGTGCAGGATATGGATGCATCCTGGAGACGATTTTCGCTAGAGAAGCAACATCGGGAGGAGCCGGTCGACGGTGGTGCTGCAGAGGGAGGCGGGGCGGGGGATAAAATCAGCGTAACGCCAAGGACAGTCAAGTGAGAACAATAAGCAATGTGATTGCTCAATAAAAGGAATTTTAATTTTACTCTCGTTCAAAATCGTTTCAGACTAATACGGTTTTAGTTATTAATTCCATTAAGTATCTATTCTCAATTTGGGGAAGTAATTAAAAATGTGAGAATGAAAATATACGATTAAGAATTAATTGGTCATTTAATTTCCATTGAAATGTAAATAAAAAAATTTACAAATAAACGTTTTATTTTGAAAAAAAATGCATATTATTGAACGTCCTAACTGTTGAACGTCCTTATTGAACGTCCTAACTGTTTCAGTGAAATTTGAAATTTCACTGAAATGTTGATCTCCGCTAGAACAGTGCCGCATCCAATGGGAATTTCGTAAAGCTTTTTTTTTCCTGAGTAAATATTGCTAATTGAAAGTTTAAATTTACCATTATTATTTTTTATTGCACTAACAATTTTATTGATCCACATAAAACTCGCTTTAAGTGGGAGATTCTAAATGTTTTTCAGTTTTTTCTCATGTTCTTTGGTCCGATTATACGGACTTTTGGGCCCGATAAGCGAATAATATTAGGCTTATGCAATGGGATTTGTTTTGGTTCTTTAAGAATTGATTCGAATAAGCGGCTGATCCGATTAACCGGAGGCCCAATTTAGTAAAATGTGCTGTATTTAAATCTTATTTATTTTTTAAATTGATTATTGCTTATTTATTTATTGCTTATTAATTTATTGCTCATTTATTTATTATTTATTTATTTATTTATTTATAATTTATTTTTTTTATTTTTGAAATGAACTGATTGCTTTTTGCTAAATCGATACCCTTCAGCATTTTAAGTACCTCATTTTTCTGTTTCTCACTGAAATTAACAAATAAATGGCAACATCATTTAACATATTTTCAAACACATGCATTTATGGATTTATACCCAAATTAAAGTCAGTATAATATGCAAATATTTATTCCCCATTTGGATAAATTCGTAACCAAGTGGAGAATATATAAACTATTTACTGCGCATTTCTCGATTAATTTCTTCGAAACTGCAGGTTAATTAACGTGGGATGCAAATTTTCTTTTCAAACCTTGCTTATCGCTTTGGGACTGAAGATTAACTATAATGAAACCTATTCTTAACCGAGGCTATTACCGTAAATCACGTATTTAGATGAAAGGCATTTTTTTGTGGTTTAATTCAATTTTCTTCTTTTGTACATTTCAATTACGCGATGCTGTCAAGGAAGACTTATTGCGTTTGTTTGCGATATATTAAACTCTTCACTTTGCTTATTTGTATGCAAATCATGGACTGAAGAGATTTTGTGCTCCTTAAATGTGACGTTTTAGTTGTTATTTTCTCCGTTAAATAAAAGTGGATTCTTATTTCCTGTGAGGAAGTCTTTTTTTTTCTTTAGCCCATTGTTCTCAGTTTATTCTAATTGAGTTAGGCAACATTTTAAACAAAGCATGTACCTCAAGCATCCTTTAGAAAAGAAATTCAAGAGGAAAAAAAATCAAACAAACTTTTTTTTTTTAATCTTACATTTGTGCTTAGTAAAATTAACTTATTCTGGCTAAAAAATAAAATGGCTTTGAATGGCTTTTCACGATTGTTTTCTATAGTGCATATTTCATCGCCTCAAACCAACAGTTTGATATCTTACTATTAGATGTCTTACTGTTGATCTGAGGATATATTAATTTACTTTAATATGAAAGAAAAGTTTAGTAAATTTAACGTAATTGTAAATAAATTTCAAAATTAGTAAATTAGAAACTTGTTTCTATATATTCAAATAGTTCGAAATATGCGTGGAAATGTTCTTAACGTGTGAAAATTGTTTTTACTACCCTTAAAACGTTTGAATTATCTCTGAATTTAAAATGTTAGGTTTATACTTAGAGGCCAATGTCAAAAACAATACAAACTTAAGAAAGAATTCGAATAAAAATACCCTTGTGCCTTTAGGGCAAAAGTCAGGTGTGATGAAATTCAGGTGTGTCAATTTATGATTAATAGCGTTCTAAAACTTTGATTGCAGCAGTATTATAAGCATGGTTTCGTTTTTTTTTTTTTTTTTTTTTTTTTTTTTTTTTTTTTATTAATATATTTTGGTTATTCCACCGCAGGTTGCAAAGAACTATTATTAAAAAAGCAAATTTAATTAAAAGTAAATTCTAGCTTTGCATAATTGCAAAATTTAGAGACTGAAGTTATTTATTTTTCTGGTTTATATTATTCACTAGAGGACATATAGAATTGATATCACATCATAATTATTTTGTTTGCTTATTTAATTGACTTTTTTCCCATCGGAAACTTTATTTTGCATGTATCTCCAAGCAGTTAGCCTAGAACCATCATTTTACTCTACAGGAACTAAATATGACGAAACACACACAAAATGAACATTACTAAAGACAATTTGGTTTAATTAATTCCATAATAGAAGCTATATGTTTTCTGTCCCGTAAATACATCTTGCACATCTTTAATGTGTAAAAAAATAGTCAAACAGAGAGAAACCCATTTCTGAACAATTAGAGTGCGAAATAAGATTTTTTAAATATATTTAACAGAAATTGTCGGAGAATTTACGTTTTCAGAAATACATTTTTAACTTTGAAATATTTGATTCGTATTCGTTCTGTCGGAATAACGCATCTGTTTTTGGAATATATATCATTGAGAACTTTTACCAATGCGGCTCATAGAAGTTGGTAATAAACGTTTGAAATAGAGACGTACCGAGTACTCGGTAACTACTCGGTACTCGGCCTACTCGGCCACTTTGCCGAGTACTCGGTACTCGGCCAAATTTTGATCAGATACTCGACCAATACCGAGTAGTTGTAAAAGATTGAATATTGTCCAAGACAGATATTAAAATTTATAAAAAAGTGCAAGCATTTATAATATTCTGCAATCATTTAGAAGTCAAATTTAAATTTTGAGAATAATGAAGTTTGTAATGCTTCAATGGAATAAATCTCTATTTTAATGTCCCCAAAGTAAATAAAACTTATTTATTAAAAATTGTGCGAAAAAAGTAAGTATAGAAAATATGGAATTTTTATATCAAAAATGTATTTTTGTTACAAACAAAAATTAGTTATAAGAATTATAAAACTACTTTTGCTTAAAAAATAAAAGGAAATAAAACAACGTTAAAAGCACAGTGCAGACACGTGTTTTGGCATTACAAGGAATTCCTTTTTCAATGCACAAAATGTGAGCTCATGGCTTTAAAGGCATCCGACAAAAGTCAGATTCTTTTGTCAAATGTCTTTACATTCTTTAGCTCACATTTTATATACTGAAAAAGACGTTCCTTGTAACGCAGAAACACGTGTCTTTAGTGTTCCTGCACATTTGTTTTATTTGCTTTTAAAAATTATTTATGTTTGGCAGACTAGAACTATAATTAGTATAATTTGTTTTAATTCCAACTTGATTCATACCTTTTATTTATTTATTTTTAATTTAAAAAATAATTTTTTTGTTAAATTTTTGACATAAACAAAATTTTTTAAATAATGCGTAGTTAAATTTCAGCAGGAATTTAGTTTTAAAAACTATTATATATACAAGGAGGTCTATACTACTATTCCAATAAGTTCAAAATTCATTACATGTGTGTCGGTGGTTCTTCATAAAACATAATTGGTACTTGGTAAAGTTCCAATATAAAATTTCTACTCGGCCGAGTAGTGAAAGGCCGAGTAGTGAAAGGCCGAGTACTCGGTAACTCGGTACTCGGCCGAGTAATGAAAGGCCGAGTACTCGGTACTCGGCTACTCGGCCAAAGTGCTACTCGGTACGTCTCTAGTTTGAAAAATGATATACTTCTTCTTTTCTCAATTAGTTTTTATAAATACTCGCGCTCCTTTAGTAAGTAATCCAATAAAGGAGAATGAATGCTAATATGTATGTACTACTCGACCCGTGCGGAACTCCGCACTCTGCTTCGAATCGTTTCATGTGGCATTTCTCTCTTTAAAAATTTCAAAGAATATTACGAAGAATAATCGAAAAAAGTAATCGGATTTAAGTAAACGGAAAAAAGTAAAGGCACAAAAGAAGGCATGCAATTTAAAGACATCAGCGACAAAAGTCTCTTGAAATACAACATTGTGATGATGTAATCATCGCTCACTTTTTGGTTGTACGTATTTTCAATGCAAACATAATTATCATTAAAAGTGTGACTGAGTGACTCGTGAAAAAGCAGTAGTTGGGCATGTGAAAAAACAGGTTGTGGCAAATACAATCCTGCCTATGTGAGCCTGTGACGGAAAAAAAGAGGTATAAAAGAGATATGTATTGGCACGGATTCAAACTGGCGCCATTCTGATTGCCAGCATGACAATCCAACCAACCGAACAACTTCGCCTTCGTTTTCGAAAGCTATTCATTGAAGCAATGTGTAATGAAAAACAGCCAAAAAGCTTTTTGCCAAAAAAAAAAAAAAAAAAAATGCGTCTATGTTTTGACATTAACCAGCTGATACGCTTTAAAATTATATGTGAAACATGGAATTTGATTAAGGAATGAGGAAGATCTCGAGTAGCGATTTAAAAAAACATTTCAGAGAAATAATATATTAGATTGAAAATAAATGTTACTGTTTTAGAAAGTTGATACAATTTCCCATAGCAGGTTGCTTTAACCGTTACGGTTTGAATGCCAGCACTTTTTTCCTTTTAATCGAACACTTAAAATTCAACCTCGAAGTTCAGCTAATTTATAACCGTACGCTTTACCAAAAAAAAAACTTATCAATGAAACCGAACAACTAAGCCCAGTGCTTTTGAGCTTTGTTAAAAAAAAAAGTTTAATTGTGATTTTTTTTTTTTTTTTTTTTTTTTTTTGCCGAAAGTGGTGCAAAAAAAATATGTATTTGAATTTTAAATAAAAAAAATCTGCATAAGAACGACAGGCTGCATCAAGGTTATGCAAGAGCAAGCTGCGTTTCCGAAAAATTGATTTTTCGACCGTAGGTCTGATTTTTGTATAAGAGTTTTTAAGTAGTATATAAGATAAGGTATTAAAGAGAAGTGTTTCGGTTTTGAAAATTTATACAATTTGTTACCGCAGGCTTCTTGAAACGTTATGGCTTAGATGGCAGCACGTGTTCATCATTTAAGCGATCGGTTAAAATACAAAATCTGTTGAACTATGTTCGTTTTTTAAGCGCATCTTTTCGAATGTAGTAAAAATATGACTGGCTATTTGTTTTTTGCCGATAGAAGAAAAAAATGATATTTTACCCATCAAGTTGTTAGTAATTTTAATGATTTATTTCGTATTCTAATAAATATTCATAGGTTAATTAAATGAAAAGCGTAATTTCAATTTGGGGTAGTAATTTTTTTTTGTCCAAAGAGTCAAAAACTGTCATTAGAAGATCTACATTTTAGTATACGATTTTTTATCTGAACAAAAATTATTCCATTGTAGTCTGAAATCTTAAACCTGACTCTTATATTTTCGCTTACATCATGCTTTATTTTTCTGACCGAAGCCAAAGATCTAAAAACAAAATAGAAACCTTACAATTAAGTATCAATTGAGCTACAGGTTGCATCAACTTTTCGTAATAGCAAGAAGCATTCCTATCTCATTTATTTCATTCCCTCACTTGTGTTGTTGTTTATTAGTGTCCATGTAATGCATGATATTTGTCTAATTTTTTCGATGCAGATCATCCGGGACGGGACCCGAACACTCGTTCTTCTGGTTACCTGACGAACGCTCTGCCAATCGAGCTATTCAGCTCTGTCGATCATGGAGCAAGTTAACTTATAAATTTAACCGAAAACCTCAGTCCGGTGCTTTAAAACAGTTTTTTTTAACGGAAAAATATTTTTTAGACTTTGGGTCTATTTTTCGTCAGTAGCCTAAACGATAAGCTTTAAAATGAGGGGTAAATCAAAGAAATCGATCAAAAATTGAGGAAGATCTCGCGTAGAAACCAAAAACAGGCTACAGAAATAATATATAAGGATGCTTTATCTTTTCGGTAACATCTACTAGTTTGCATTTTGAAACACTCACCTAACGTTTTTTAACTTACCTCTAAAGGGCAAAAGCTATAAACTAACAATCATATATCCAGATGACAAACAGATAAACCACATACTTAAACATTCTGTTTTTTTCCTTTAATGTCTTCAAACACCTCTAAGCCATAGTAAAGTACTTTTAAAAATTATTCGTCAAATTTAATTGCATCCTTGTTAACACATATAGTACTAAATACAAATGTCCAGTAAAATTCTATTCAACTATACATAAAACTTTGAAACTCATTAGAATCGAGAGTTTGCTCAGTTCTCGTTATAACTTAACACCTTTGTTTATTTAATTTTTATTATGACTTGTCAAATAATAACTTTTGCGTAACAATAAATTTCTTCTTTTTGCAAAAGGACAAAAAAAAAGTAGAATTATAATCGTGCCTTTTTTTCTGCAATTTTCTCAAGAAAAAAAAAACTAATTTTATCTTTCCTTGAGCCATAACCGTAACTTAGAATCAAATAAAGAATAAATGAAAATAGCTCCTGAAGCTTTGTCATGAGCGTTCAGAAATGACATCATTTTGTTGTTTTTGAAAAGCAAAGTAATTAATTTGGGATCTGTATGCTGCATAATTTGCCCTTTTGAGGGTCTCTAGTCTTTGTGCAACATTAACAAAAGACCTTTGTTGCCTTATTTAGCGAGATATATTTAATTGCTCCGTAATTACACTCGTTTTCGGAAAAATAAGAGTAATGAGTATTTTTCACGTACCCGCTTAACGAATTACTTTTTTTCTACAATGTTCATATTAAATATTATTATCATCATTATTTTAATGTAATGTGCAAGGTAAGCTGTTATTTTTGAATTTTTAATTTAAGAGTAAGTTCTCAATTTTTAAAACAACTGAGTTTGATTTTCAACCATTTTATACTACAACAATTGAGCGAAGTATGCATGAGGAAAAACATGTCTACAGCAATATTGTAGCAAGGCAAAGGCAAAAAAACAAAATTTAAAGCCGGCTCCCCTAGCCCCCCCCCCTTTTTTTCTCAATTTTGTTGAGAATCTCATTGGATATCGAATTAAATTAATTTATTTTAGTAATGTTAATGTATAAACATATTAATTTTGTGATGTTTCGTGTACTACATCACAATTGGGGGACAGTTGTAAATTTTTAAGGTAAAGATACAGTTAAAACTTTTTATGACTTTTTTTTTTAAACATAGTAATATAATAAAATACGGTTTCGTTTTTCTACTTAAAAATTAAAATGGCTAAAATGTACCCGGAATGGCACAAAGTTTCCTAATCTTGAATTTTATTTTGCCTAAAACCTGAATGGAAGTTCGAGATAACAAAAAATTCTTTCATCTTCGATTGCTAAGAACACACAATAAAATCTACTAAATCATAACCTCACTGTATCCCTCAAAGGCATAGAAGTAAAATTAAGCACCTTATGAAGAAACGCTGCTTATCAGCAACATATTTTTCAAAGACACTGAACTAATCTCGTAAGAGTGTTACCACAGCTAAGCTGGCAGGAAAGACCCAACGTGCCTTGCGTATTGCAACACTATTCAAATATTCTGGGCCATGCGCAGTCAGTGACCTCAAGTACCTTTCAGAATGAAGATGAAAAAAAAAATATCTCTTTTCACTTTCACCCCTCTTTTCAAAAGACTTTGAGCCCTGAGGCAAAGCTTCGACAAGTTTTGAGCAATCTGATTGAAAAGCGGCTTTCATTTCTGCTAGCCGGGCACTTAAAATGCTTTTTTCTTGTTTTAAGTCGGCTTTCAGAGCCGCCGGCTCCAGAGTCATATAATATTACAGCTTTTCTGGACTCTGAAAAGCAAGAGGGTTTTATAACTTTCAGTTTTCTTTAAGAATGTAAGAAGAAGATTGAAAACTACGCCCTTCCGGCAAAAACAGGGTGGAATTATTCTCGGAAAAAGGCATCAGGAAATTTAGGAGCCGTATAAAAGAGGATAAAAAAGCGTGAAATTTACGATTCTAAGTGGCACAACAATGCGCAATAAGAATATGCTAAGCAACAATTTTAAAGGCTGGAGAAATAAAAAAGGCATAGAAAAAGTATAATATATAATAAATTCGGAACTTAAATTAGCATACGGAGAGGAACGTTGACGTAACTAATGTGCCTCTAAAGAACACTTCCGAATGCATAAAAGATTTTCCCTTTTCCAAACGATCTTTGAAAAAAGTCAGAAAACATATTGAATATTTTTCTCAGTGACTCAACAATGAGAGAAAGAAAAATAAAAACATTCCTAGTTTTACTGAAAAAAACTTATGAGAATTTTTTTGGAAGCCTTTTTTTTTCATTCCAATCTTAGTGTCACTTTGGACAGCTTTAGAAGTGGAGGTAATTTATCAAAATAAATATCTTGGGGTGAATTTGGACAGCTTAGTGATTTTGCATTTTTAAATTCAATTTTTAGTCTGCTAATACCGAATTTCTAAAATATTTGCGAATACTGAGTACTTTATACTGCGCAGAATAAATTTTTTTATCAGGGGTTTTTGAAAACAAAAGCTTGATGTTTTATGAATACGGATAATGTTTATCTATAAAAAAAATATCAACTTTTTGTAACTCTTAATCAGATTTTGTAACATATTAATGTTGCCTAAAATTTTGACCGTGTTTGCATGTGACTGACAAGGATGGAAATAACTAGCAAATTTGCACATACTTGTGTTTCACACGGCAATCTTGTATCTCGCGTTATTTTATTTTTTTTTTCCTAAGACCCGTATGAGATCTCCTTTCTAGTAAAAATTGACAGGTTAGATTATAATTAAGCTAATTTACTTTAGATGGCACCAATATGCAGCAGTTTCATTGTGTAAACCACGAAGTGCATTTTGATGATTAGCAATAAATAAGGAGTTCTTTCTAATGAATCAGTTGTTTGATGTGGAAAAGGTATCATATCCATTTCTATTGTAACAAATACCATAAAACCATAAAACTCACAGTTAATCATACATTAATTTTCAAGTCGTTTTTTATCTATTTATTTATTTGTTACTAGTGTTTGTAAGTTATGTAACTTTTTTAAATTAGCTTTCATTCATTCTCATACTTTTAAATATGACAATTTGATCTCATTGGATTTTAATATCGTGAAATTCAAAATAGACATTAATCAAATCGATTGAAATTCAAAACAAGCATTTAATCAAGAACTACTCTGTTTATCGTCTTCTTAACTACAGAAGGAAAGTTTTCTTTCTCAATACAATTATTTCACGTACATCAACAGTTAAATCGTTTTCTGATCCGTCTATTGAATAAAATGCTTAGTTTTCACTCTGCTCTAATTCGAATGATCAATCCCGATCTTTTGTCAATGTATACGGGAAAATACAGTGAAATTACTATCAGTAGCTTGTATTTTATTTCTTAAAACAAATAGGTAAAAATATGCTCAGCAGTTTTTTTTTTTTTTTTTTTTTTTTTTTTTTTTTTTTTTACTTACGGCATTTAGGAAGTCCTCTAATTTTACCAGTTTTGTAAATACAATTTATTAGATTTTTCCCATAGGCACTAGTGTTTAAAAAATTTTGAATATTTAATAGATTTAAATTGTGTAAATTAGATGAAACTCATGAATTGCTTAAAAAAAGTAAGAAAGTGTAATTACTATACCGTAAACTGGGGCTACTTTCACCCGAAATTTTCTACTTTTTGCGAGTTTTACACTGAATGCTTTGTTAAACCCATAATGTGAACTGATAACCTTGTTTTTACCACGTTTCAGACGTTCTACTACCACCTAAAGCCTTTTTCAAACAGAAATTTTAACTTTTGATATATTTTTTTCTATTTTTAAAAATTGGGTTCAAGTAGCCTCGCGCTGGGGCTACTTGGTCCCACTCAGAGAAAGTCTTACTTAGAAAAAGTTGTAAAACAGGTGGTGGTATAAAGAAGGACTAACGATTTTGAAAAATAAACTCAAAACGTACATTCTAGTGAGCAAACTATTTATATAAATTGGCAAATTATTTTTATAAATTAATATAAAATCAACGTATACATAAAAAAATATTTTTAGGCAAACATAATTTCTCAAATAGTAACAAAATTTAACTACAGCTAAAACCAATTAAAATGCTCCTTATTTTAACATCAGAAATAATGAAAACCTCTCAATTGGGGACTGACTTGGGTGGATTTTTTTTTTCTCTGATATTATTTAATACCTGCTCCTCCTAGCTACTAAATACTACATTATGCCCAGGCTTGTTTTGTGAACGATCTTTTAATTTCATTTTCAGAGTTGATATACTAAAGTAAAAATAAGCTGATGCCACTCTCTAAGACATTTCTCCGGAAATAGTTAAATCTGGATAAAATTGTAATATTTCCTCTTAATAATCCGCATTTTTTCTTACTTCATGGGGTTCTCTTTTACTTTCGGACGCTTTTTATCCTCTTATCTGCAAAAAACGGGCATAAATAGTAACTAACTTCTTTATTTTTAAAGATTACGAGCCTTTATTAATATAATTTATTGATGAAATGTGGTTTGGGGCTGTTCAAACGCTGGGTTCAAGTAGCCTCATTTTAAGGCAACCAGTGCACTTTTACTAACTTATATTAGTTACTGTGTTAGTTATATAGTTATAACCTTAAAACACTGTTATTTTATTAAGAAATAGAATGCAAACATAAAACCATCTTGACCTTGATGATATCAGATGTTTCCATGAACTTTCATGTGAAAGTTTGCAGACACAAAAAAACAGCTGTTTAGACAACATGCAATCATAACCTCAATCAGAAAAAGGCGGGAATAGCAGAAACTTCGTTTCATGCTCCAGCTTCTACCTAGCACTGCTACCTGTCATGGAGAAAGTTTTTTTAAGTCTATACATTAAGTTATATCGGACCAGGACAGAATTTAAACACTTTTTCCTGATGGATTCAAGTAGCCCTACTTTACGGTATTTTAAAAGCAGATTATAAGAAGGAAATGTATTAATCTGCGGTCCCCAATGTGACTCTACTTTTGTATTCACAACAGACACCAATCCGAAACTGAACTTTAAATGCAAAAAAGGACATCGTATTCCGTTCCCTGTTTACTCCTTTCCAAACAGCAACAAAGTTTTACTAAATAAAGTCTTGAATAATTTAAACTCAAACAGCGGCTAAGCTATTCCAAAAGACTCATCACTCAAAATAAATCAAGCAGACGAAACATCATTTATTCAACTGATAAATAAATTACCATCTGACACGAAAATGTGTCTTCGCAATAGTAAAACCCAAACCTGCATTTAGGCGCATCTCGAGAGTGGTAATTACCATTCTTCTTTCCAAACCCAGTTGATTGGATAATAGACTGAAAGCGCTCATCAGAAATTAAAGCCAGATTTTGGGGCAGTGAGGGAAATGGTTTCGGAATATCAGACTCTGAAGCGGCGAGCTACTCCATCTATTCAAAATGTCAAGTACAGCATCAACGTGCCGAAATTACTCTGTCAAGTGCTTGTCATTTCTCAACGGGACAGCAGCTGATTGCGATGGTAGAATATTGTGGCGTTCCCCTTTTTCCGTTGGTTTCCATCGATTTTGAATTCTTAGAATGGACTTGGAATTGTGAGGCATTACCACTTGTCAGAATACCAGAGTTTCAGATTGTTACAAATGCGTTTTGTGCTTGCAAAATTGTTTTAATATCCTCGTTTTGTTCCGTGAGTCACTAGCACAATCAGTAAATATTTTGTATTTGCTTTGTTTTATTTATTTATTAATTAGTTGAAATAGTTCATACGGCGTTTCCTGTGACACGATTTTTTACAAAAAGGGTTCCGATGTGTTGAAAGTCATTCAATATTCCGCAGAAAGCGGTTTTAATTACTTTAATAATACAAAAAATTAAAACAAAATGAAATTTAAAAAAAAGTCGATGCATCATAAACTAAACACAAAACACCAATATGTATCATTGCTTGATTTAATGTAATAAGACGATCAATGTTGCGAAAATTAATTCCAAAAAAAATGTAAAAAATTGAATTAATATAATAATCATTCCCACCTATTCTTATTGATCGTCAACTTGAACTAAATACATATTTAAAACTAAAAGAAAAACCAAATAAATTAAATATTGAGTTGGTAAGAAAGTACTCTCAAGTAAACGCATTATTAGTTTCTTTGTAAAATCTATGAAAATCCATTTTTTCTGCAATATTTGAGCGAGAGGGATCCGTCCAGCGAAACAGCTAAATATATCAACATCAGTATAACGAAAATGAAAAACCATAATAAATTAAAAAAATATAATAGGTAATAAATATTAGAAAAAAAAATAGTTCATCAAAAAAATAGTCTTTTTTAAAATTGTTTATAAAAATTTCAAATTCATATTAAAGGTTGGAAATAAACATATTTTCCATAACAAACGTTTGTTCTTGTTGTATAGTATTTATTTTTACCACAATCATCACAAGCTATGCTACGTACGAGAAAATGAGACGATACTATTTCAGTTTTCCACCCCAAATTTAAAAACTTTAGCATAGGGATACATTAAATAACATTTAGAACTATCTGCATGTCTATTTTTAAGTGTATATACTATAGTGGGGTATGGTAGTTTGAACATTGCATGCATGTGCACTCATGTACACATACACACTGATTTCATTTTAAAATGAATATTTTAATTTCGTTCTGAAAGTTGATTTTTATCTTGGTAAAATGCCAACGCTTTTCCTGACAATAACATCTTGGAATTAACCGTTACGTTTTACGTAACAATATTTTATGTGAAGCAAGGAGAATATCAAGCAAACATCCTAACGGCAGTACTTTTCCGTTATTAACATTCAGAACCTTAAAATAGTATGTATAGTCGAAACAGCAAACCCGAAACATATGTTTACTTTATTTCTACAATATGTTCATAGAAGATTGTTGCGGCTTTTAACTAAACATTTAGTGTACAAATAGAGTGTAGACAGAATAGAGTGAAAAAAAAAAGAGAGAAGCAATTTTGCTGAGAATTAGCTTTGCTAGCGAAGCACTTAAATGTGTAAATTTTACGGGTATACTAAAATTTTTTTTAAAATGTATTGTTTATTGTTTAGAATACAGGTCAATAAAACGTATTTTGTCATATTTTGTGTTTAAAAGTTTAATTGTTTACTAACGGAACACACAAATTGCTGCACGCAACGAAGTTAGCACAATATTTTTTGTACTTCACTAACTGATCTTATTTCACAGATTAGAATTTAAAAAAAAGAAAAATGAAAAACTGTTTAACCGTATTAAAGGAATCCTTCCGTTACATAGCGGTGAAAGCCGTACACGTTTTCTTCAGACAATAAAAAAAACTGTTGGGCAGCCGATAATAGAATAATTTAAAAGATGTACTCGGATACAATAAATAAATTTTCTCGTCTATTCCAGACTGAATATTTACTAACATCTAAATAAAATTTCAATTTGAAGTCCATAGATTATGCGAAAGGAACAATTATTTAAAACTAACTTAACGGTACACACAAACATCCATCAAATAAAGTCATCAAATAAAGAACCAATTTAACCATCAAATAAAGAACAAGTGTTTACTTTCGTACAAAAGAGGTTCATTAGTGCATTTTCCATGTTAACATTTCTTAGTATGTTAAAATAGTTATCTACCTTGATTTATTCGATGCAATAACTAAATCAAATTCATGTAAAATTGTGCAAGTTCAAATTTCATAAAATAAAAGACGTTTCTTAAATCTGCAATTTTAATAATATTTCTAGCGTTATTAGGAATAAGATATAATTTTCATATGTGTAATGTTAATCACTAATGTCTGATTTAATCCTGATGCAATTATTTAGTAGACTGATTGAACAGATGTTCGGATATGTATTACTCATGTGTATTATAATGATTTGGATATCGAAAATTATCGTCAAGTAATGCATACTTGATGTAAATTTCAAAATTCAATTAGACTCGTAGCCACGTAATACCATAGGAATTATGGTCCAAGGTATGATTATCATTATACATAATATTAATACCGAGTTTGAAATAGATTAGATGCAACCTATGCTAGAAGATTTGAAACATTAATAAAACATAATATTTTCCAAAAGTCATGCACTCCACTAAAAATATTATGATCGATAATTATATTTCAGTTCAGATATAAAAAATCAGAATAATAATTTCGATATTATGTTAACGACTTCACCATTAGTAACATTAATAACAAATACCGCCCCCCCCCCCATTAACTTTCTTACTTCAACAATTACGTTGGTTTTAATTTCAATACTTTCACGTTCTTAAACATTTTCATAGCAGCAGAAAACGTACTAGTTTAAGCCTTTGAAGGTACTCTTAAACTGAGAATATTGACATCTTTAGAGATTATTCTAATCATTTGAATAAATTACTGTCTGAATTTTACAGGTTTATATAGTAATAAGACGAATGTGCCTCATAATAATCTGGTAATAAATTTAACATATCTGGGTATTATCTGTTGAAATTAATCGCAATTTTGGCGATGCGAAATTACAGAATTATCTGTATCTCTCTTCCTTTCTTCTTCGTTTAACTCTAACCTGATGAAGTACAGATAAATAAATCTCTAGCAGTTGTACAGAGATAGTTCCTTTACACATTTCCGACTTCAGAAGGAACGATGGGCTTCTTTTTTTTTCCTTTTTTTTATAAAAGATACATTGTAAAAACTCAATAAAGTTGTAGTAAAAATAGGCAAGAATTTTTCTTGTTTTCAGAATATTGTATTTCTGGCTTAACATTAACTATATTTTGAAGGATTTTACAAATTTTTATTTTTAAATTCGTGCTTTAGTGCCTTAGTTGGGGTATAGTACGGCATGGTAAGTTTCACTTGTCAACCTTGTATTTCTAGAATTTTCAAAGTACAGTGGACGCCGGTTAATTGAATCAGTGGTTAATTGAATCAGCCACTTTAATGAATCAAATTGTCAAAAACAGAATAAAATCCAGCTTTATTGAATTAGCCACTTTATGGAATCAAAATTACTTAGAACATATGTGATTCATATAAGCGGCGACCACTGTATTTGTATTTCTTTTTTTAGTATAGAATTTTTAATTTGTCGTTTTTCATCAAAAATGCATTTTGAATAATACAGATCTCAGCAATATGTATTCTAGTTACTCAAGCACATTTGCAATGGTTTTTGTGTGCATATTTATTTGCTTATCCAATAAAATCTAAATTTTTAAATTAATGCAGAATTTCAGAATTTTTAGGCGTGTCATACAAGAACTTTTATTGACTGTTTGTGCAGTTATCAATAAACAAGATGAAATCAATCAAACACTTGTTATCCTTTTGTATTTTCTTCCTATAACATTCTCTCCTTGACAAAAAGTTGCGAAATACTCTGTTTTTATACAAGTAAGTTTTATCGTACAGCATTATGCAGTGATGTGTTTCTTATATCGTATGTAATGGGGATAGAAATACGAAGGAAAGCATGTAAATGATAACTATATCTAAGCCCGACGAGAGGCCATGTCAGACTAATCGGAAACTAGGTGCTCGGGCCTTGGGGAGCCCGGCGGCACTGGAAGAATGGACGGAAAGAAAAAAAGAAACATAAAAAACGGAAGAAAGAAAAAAGGGGGGGGGGACAGGGGTGATTGTGTTCCGGTATTTTACCGAATTTCCGGTATTTGCGGACGTATTTCCGGTATTTTTATGTCCGAAAATACCGGAATTAT
The DNA here is from genome assembly GCF_026930045.1 of Uloborus diversus. Classification (NCBI taxonomy): domain Eukaryota; kingdom Metazoa; phylum Arthropoda; class Arachnida; order Araneae; family Uloboridae; genus Uloborus; species Uloborus diversus. Next base: position 91,013,151 of record NC_072732.1, on the reverse strand, counting down.
GTTTTTTTTTGTTATGCTTTTATCTCCCTACCTCCGAAATTTTTTTAAATTATATAATACTCATCAAATATACATGCAAGAGCCTTAAGATGGACACCTATCCCTTAAGATGGACAAATAAATGTCAAAATAATTTATATAACACCAGCTCAAAAGTAACTTTGTAACCCATTAAAAATTTAATCACATGTACACACAATATTTTGACTCGGAACTATTTAATACTATGGCAAAGGTGCACTTAAGTAATAAGGGTCAAAGATTCCCCCCCCCCCCCGATCTCGCTTTGAAACTTTCAGGTATTTTTTGATGAACTCACAATCACCCTTGGGGGGGGGACTCCGAATAAAAGAAAACGCAAAGATTAAGTAAAATGTACTCTTTTGGTATTTGCTGTTGTGGCATTTAAAATAGATTTAATTGCTTTCTAGTAAGCAATTCTTATTTTTTCTCTCCTACCCCTCCTTTTTCCCCCTTTTCATTCCTCCCCCCTTCTTTTTTTTCCCCCTTTTCCCCTTAGATCTTTTTTTTTCTTCTTATTTTGGGGGGCAGGAGGGTCCCGGCCACAAAATTGACAAGGGACCCGCTTTGGCTCTCTGCGGCCCTGAGTATACCTGCTTCGAGTTCTTCCAAAGAAGTATCTGTTTTAAAACTACTCTAAAAAGACACTTTTATTTTTACTAATTATTTATTTATTTATTTTTGTCTCCCTTTAGATTGTTCGTAAATTTTGACAAAATGTAGTTGGAAAGTTTTGCCTTCACAAGACTATCTTTTTTTTTTTCTATTGCAAATAAAAATAACTATTATAGGTTTTGTAATCGAATTTATATTTTTTTATCCAGAGAACTTTGAGTACTATTTCATTCTCTAAGAAAATTTAAAGCAACAAATGCCAAATGAAAATATTACTGTAACTCCAAAATTTACGAAGAATTCCAAAATCTTTTTTATCAGATTTATCTTTTTTTAAGTCACAACATTAATTATAAATAACTAACTTATAACGGAACTTGCGAAAAGCGTAGCTTTCCAGTAACATAACCTTTATATGGCTGAGAATTTCTGCTCTCGAGCTTAATCTGCTCATTCAAGATGTCAACTCCTCGCTTGACTTGCAGAGATTACTATGTCTAGAACTCATCACTCGTTGTGCAACGGCCACTGAATCCAGCCCTGGCGAATTTCCCGTTGCCAACACGCGGGAGTAATGTTCAAGATTGATTTAACGTTGTAATCGTGTACGTTCTAGCATGATGAATTAGAGCTTTATGCCGCATTGCCATAAACAATAACAGATGGAATAAAACTAAGACACATAAAACCTACCCTGTTTATGATGCGTTTACGATTCTTCGGAATTCCAAATTCCGTTTTGTTGCCGCATGAACGAATAGTTATGCAATGTAAATTCCGAAACGTTTTTAGACTTCTTAGTATTTCTTCGTTATTTTCCTCATGTCAGATAATTCGTCTCAGTGCTTTTAATAATCAATTTATGTAGCCGATATCTCTTCATTGGTGTAAATAGGATTTCCGAAATTTTGAAAGTATTTTTTTTTTCTAAAAGAGCATGCTTAAAAACATACGGTTTAACCATGTTTTAAATTATTTGACAAATTTTAATATTTTTTAACAATTATTTTGAACAGTGCAATTTCGTTTTATACGCTTCTACACATGACATCACAAGTGATGAAATACCATTCACTGATGCCATTAGCGGAGAGCGCAATATTTAATTCGCTTCTTTACTCACATGTACTGGCAGCGATATGGTTGATAGCAAGCGTAGAGTGCAATATTTTATTCGCTACTGAATTATCATTCAAGCTGGAAACGCGGTAGACAGCAAGCGTAAGCACTAAAGGCGCAGTGAAGATGCGTCAAAATACATACATCATTTGTGACGTCATAAAGACCATGCCTTATTTTCAAAATCGGACATTTAAAAAAATATATTAAAAATTAAGCTTTGGGAAAATAAAAATTTTTTTTTTCGCTCTTTTTTTTTTTTTTTTTTTGCATATTTTACAAATTTCAGTAACTAAATATAGTTTTTTTGACTGAAGGAAGCAACCCCATTGGTTAACCCTAATAGGTGTTTTCGGTTACAAAAATTCGTAAAAGTGGATTGTTTGTAGGTTTGAAAACAACGCTGAGAGTGTCAAAAAGTGTTCATATAGGACTGAAATTACAGCACCTTTGTAAAGAAAATTAGTGTTTCACGTCAGCTTTAATTTGTTTTATACTTTTACCCAAAAATAATGAGAATATTTGAAAAGTTATGAAGAATTAAGAGAAGCAAAATGGAATTACATTTCATGCAAGATAGAATACTAAAGTTGAATAATATTATTGACAGTGAAGGACTAAAAACAGGTGGTTTCCACCAAAAAGTTTTTTCTGTACAAATTAATGTAATTTTATGTAATTTTTTTTTTGTTTTATTTTTAATTATGTCTACTTTTTTTTTCCTGCATGTCCGCTTAGGGAGAGGAAAAGGTTTGGTTGCTTCACTCGCAAATATTTTAATTCTTATTAAAATACGGAACAATCAATAAAGGAATTTAAAAAAGATACCGTTATGTTGTGGACATTCAAATTTTTTGAATTGTAAAATCCTTTATTTAAGAACAAACTTTGAGCAAAGACGACAATTAGGTACTAAGAATTTTAAACGGAAGCTTTATCCAAAAACTCAATCGTAGTAAAGACATTGTTTATCGCTGTATCTCGCAAAATATTCTTTGTTAAACACATATCAGATATTCCTATTCTTACGTTGTGCTTTGAAGTTACATTATTAAAAACAGTTTAAATTTATAATTTGTTTCTATAAAAGGAACCAAGTAAAAACTTAATTTATACACCAAAATCAAAAATTAATTTCTTTCTTTTATGATTCATTGTGCAATTGTGTCGTTAAATAAGTGATTTAAACCAATTTTCACATGCCACTCTTCATTTCAAGAACACATCTTAAAAATAAAATTTTTTGAAAAAAGGATAAATAGTATTCATATCAAAATCATCACTCCAATACCAATAAAGCGTGTCTTCGAATTTCAATTTAATTTAAAACAAAAACTTTTCGAAACAATTCTTGCAGATGGAAAGATTTAATTACCTTGTTAGAGACATCATCTCTCCACAAATGTCGCAACACTCAGTAATCTTATATTTAATCAATAAATTTCATTTCAAATGAGACAGCATACAAATTACATTCAAGGAGCAAAATTAATACATAGTTTAAATCTCGATATTATCAAGGAATTTTCAAAAATCAATTTCAATACAGGATTTGATTGCATTATATTCTAATAAGCCTTAGTTCTCCCAAAGGGAGAACACAGACAGTCTGAAATTAGATTTTGTGCCGCGCTAACTTAATGCAGTTGGAATAAATTGCATTTGGAAAAAGGTACAATGGATTAGTTGTATTCCTGTTGGTATTTTCTTCGTCGTTATGTTGAAAAAAAAAGACATTTCGTATGCATTTCTTCAGAACAAAAATAACATATTGATGCTTCTTGTTAATATATTTTGTATTGTATCTTGTTTTAGTTAGATTTCAACTTGTTTGATTTAGATAGGCAGTTTTTACCTAAAAGAAAAAAAAAGTGTATTTTTTATTTTATCTACGAACCGTACGTGAAACAAACCACACGTGGATATTTTTCCTTGTTAAGCAAATAAGTCTAATTAAGCTTAATTGTCTAATAACTCAATAAAGAAGGATACTTTCGCAATTGAACTAACTTGATTATAAAGAGTAGCCTGCAGGAAAATTACACTTATTTTCACGAGAATGAAAGGAATAATTATTTTATCCCTGATATGTTGCACTTTGTTAGTATATCTGCTTGATATGATATTTCGGGATCATATTAACTCCGGAAATAATCATAATTTTACAAATACTCATGGGTTTGCCTTTTATATCAAATAAAAATTTGGAAAACGTCTGTTGGTATTACAGTTTAAAAGTGTTTTCTTGATAGACTATCCCTTTTTTTAAACCTTTTTTAATATTGTTTTCACACTTAGATTTTTTTCTTTTGAAATTGTAATAGATTTCAAAATAATGTATATATATTTTACAATAACGTTATTTGATTTTTTGATCCAATGCTTTTGAACGGATCTCACGCGAAATTACGCAAGTAAATATTAAAAAACATTTACTTGGGCGCCTCAAAAATATTTAATTGACTGCACACAATTTTGGTAGACTAGTATACAGTCTGACCACCGGTAACATGTAAAAGCAAATATCCGGTTTACAGGCGGAAATGGACGCATCTAATAGTTTTCAAGGATGTAAGTTTTTGCAGATGTATGTTAGTCTCTAAATTAAGTAACATTCCAGTGAGCGGAGCATGCGCATCAAATTTTAACTTTTCCCCCTCATTTCAGATAGACTCGTCTTAACTGGACGTTTGCCAATTCCATACAATCTGTGGGCAAAACTGTATTTGAATTGTTATCATCCCTGTCTGCGTTTAGATGCAATAACAAAAATGATGAGAAAAATTGTTTTAATAACTCTATTTTTACTAAATCTTTTATACTGCGTGCAAAGCACCAATGTCGGATCTACACTTTTATCAAAATTAAGTTATGGTTCCCAGGTCATTCTTTGTCACATATTTCCCCTAAACACAATGTTTGATGGCAGGAACGGACTGGCTGACTTTGACCCAGTCGGCAAATTAATATTTTGGCCCACCTCTGCAAATAAAAAAAGTTAAATCAAACAGAACCGGATCTCGATTCTTCCGAGCCGAACAAAGACATTAAACTACCGCTAGTTCCTATTTCCCTCTAAGTTTCTATGTCAAGTTTTAAAGTTCTAAAAAAAAGAAAATTTTGAAACGCAAAATAAAGCTAACACTGACACATTTTTTTAAGTGCGTTGAAAGAAGAGTGCTAATGGTTATAAGTCTGAAAAGGCACATCTTTAGGCTTCTATACTAACAACATAGAAAGGTCACGAGGAAAGGGTGTGATCAAGTAAATCAACCTGCAAAATTTTCGAAATTGGTTGATCTACATAGACCTAAAGAGAAAAGAATCGGGAGAAGGGGTTCTAGTCCCCTTCCAAGAGATATTTTCAAAGTTGATGTCAAAAACCGCAATTTTACAATTTTCGGTAACGTTAGAGAAGAGGAAAAAGAAAGGGTTCCCCCTCGATGTTGTTTTCTTCCTTTTTTTTTTTTTTTTTTCAAAATTGAAGTCCATTTTAGCCTATCTTTGTTTACAATAGAATGTTGTGGCCTCTTCCTAGAAATTCTCCGAAATGGGCAGTTTTATAAATGCAATTTTAGGCTACCTTTGGTAAAATTAATTAAGCAGGAAGCATCGGGAACTCTCTACAAAAACGTTTCGACTTTGAACTATTAAAAAACTCAAAACTATTTTTGGTTACGTTTGAGAGAGTAGGAGTCTCTGTGATCTCATTTGGAAGCATTTAAAAACGCAAGTATACTCGACCCAATTTTAAACTACATTTACTTACTACAGGGAATCCAGCGACTCCCCTTTGGAATTTTTCAACATTGAAAATTCCAAAACATAATGTTATAATATGTTTGGAAACATTAAAAGGAAAGGGGTCATTTTTCGCGAGTGTTTCACCCAAGATTTTTTAGGAGGGCGCCGTGCCCTTCCGCTTTTAAGCTAACCTCTGACCCTAAATTTAATCAACCCTCCTTGCCCCTTAAAAGTTTAAACAAAACTTCACAAAAGCGAATTTTTCTCCAAAAGGTAAAGATTCACACAAGCCTGTCCTTGAAACGTCACTCCCTCGTTTCAATCACTTATCCACAAGAATCTGATTAGAATACATCTGAATGTTTTTTGCATTACCTTTAAAACTGAACGACAAAAAGCTTTTTAATATTTTAAAAATAATTACTACCGAAAATACTTGAACGTTGTATGTACCCATACCAAAAATTAAAAGAAGCACCTTTTATATTTGACAAAACATCTCTTAAAAAATGCCCTTTTATCAGAAAGTGCACTGCCCCTTTTTTGGTCTGAGGGAAGCACTAGTTCCCTCTGAGCATTTTTTTCTGAAACTGAAATCAATTTTAAGCTATAGTGCAGATAAAAAGATTATAGAGCTCTCTCACGGAAATTTCTATAAGTGAAATTTTAAGCTATCTTTAGTGACTTTAAGGGAATGGCGAAGTTTGAAGAACTTTGGCATTTTTCGGAAGCAACCCCATTGTAGACTATCGGCGGTGCCTTTAGGACTTCAAAAAGACCTCATACCTGAAATACATTTGGGACCCCGTAAAGTCTTAATCTGGCCCTGATTACAACTAATGTTGCTCAAAAAGAAAGGGAAAATACTTGCCCCCCCCCCCCCCCGCCCTCGAACGCAATCCTAAATCCGCCTATGTTTAGGAGCTCCTCCTTCTAAGTCGAAATTTCGTCCAGTTTAAGATTCAGTTTATCGTAGTCCTTTTCCCGTATGCGAGCCTGAAATCAAAATACTCGAATAGCGATAATTTACAGTAGAGCAATGAAATATCTAGCCAACTGACAGCATTTAGTTGAATCTGTCACAAACAGTGAATACCAGGAGCCCATACAGAAATTTGGGGACCCGTCAGAGATAGTTTTATGCCCCCCCCCCTTCCATCTTGTTTACTACAATGTTCCTACATACATTTCACCCCTCATTAAAAAAAATCTAGGGCCTCCTTCAGGCTCGGAACCGGGCCAACAGGTGTCCCTTCTCCCCCCCCTTGTGCATGCCCCCTGCTCATTTGTATCAACACCCCAAAGTAAGATACACGCATTTATGGCAGGGTCGGGACCGCTTTGTCTAATGGTGCAGACCCATTCAATTTTTGTTAATAGATGTACAATGTACAAATACTTGTTTTCAACTCTCCTTTTTCGTCCCGGGCCCATTTTCAGACCGCATTTGGCCTCAATTTCTCCGCCCCCCTCCTGTTTCCTCAATGTGGGAGCCATGGCACCCAGAGCTCTAAAAACTAGAGAGAAAGTTGATAAGAAATGAAAGCATTCGCACATGTGGACTTCGGCTGTTTACTTTGGTCTCTGGCTTAGGATGGAAAAAGAATAAACCTGTTTCCAAACGCTTTTTTCACATAGAGAAAACAAATTACATGTCTTTCTTTTTTTTTATTGTATTACGATACTTTAAAAAAATGTTGGGTGTGAATTTAAATGTATTAAGTTCAAAAAAAAAAAAATGCTGGAAGTGTCCCACTCGACGGTTGGCCCAGTCGGGGATCCCCGACTAGCCGACCTGGCCAGTCCGCCCCTGTGTGGATGGTCATGTGTCAATGGGAAATATTTTCTTTAAAAATCTTTACAAAAAAAAAAAAAAACATCTGAATTAAATGCTGAGCGCGCAAAATTTTAATCGGTATTTTCTCATTTCAAACTCAGCTGCAGATACGACTTTTGTGTAACACGGCAGTATAAGGACCTACGAAAACACTACAACGGGATTGAACAAAAGTAAGTCTTCTACTCTTTGCAACAGTAAAAGCTTGTTTATTCGTGCCCATGCGTGACACATATTGTATCCAACTCAAATATTTTCTCTCAGATTTCCAGTCTTTCCGTATTTTACATTCACATCATGCTCATTAATCATCGTAAGAATACGCAATTTGCAGCGGAAGTACAGCAACTGAAGCTCCAAAAATCACCGCTCTTTCAATACCGCAAATATCGATCTCAATTTCACGAGACACTCAAAAGTTTCGCCGGTTTCTGTTTATGACATCACAAAATGATGAAACGGAGAAAGTTTTAAAGATATTCTACCAGGAAGTTGTTCTAAGGCCGCTGAACTTGGAAAGGCTACCGGAGGCGAGTAGTTAATATGCCAGGCATATCATCAACAAACCTTTCTAATTTCAGCAGGCTCCTGAAAGAACATCAGGATATCAGGACTATGTTGATTTATTGCCAAGAAAGGACCCAAGCGCAGAAAAGTCATTCTTGTTTAAATATATTTGTAATTCAAAAGTTAATGCTGCAGTTAATCGATGGAGTAGCATTCATTGCAAAGATTAAAATCTGAGATTGTCATTCTAATTTGAATATCTTTGTATTTCAAAAAGTAATGCAGCCGACAATCGATATGGAGCAGCGTTCAATATAAAGATTTGCTTTTGATGTGACAATACTTACAAATTTTGTTGATATCAACTTGATATAAAGACTTCTGCCCATGCAATCCATGCCAAGTGTATGTATCTTGCAAAATTTAGATTGGGGGGAGGGCGAGGAAAAAGTCATCTTCATTTGTCCTTTTTATTTTTATACGTAAAAGTTTAGTTTATAAAAACACATGAATTCGTAAATTAATTATTTTTAAGTTATTCATGATTGTATGAAAAGGAAAAATATAGGAAAATTGGTTGCAGCAATATTAAATGCAAACATGATGCAGAATAGAATAAGGAATCAGATCTGCAATTGTTTCACACGCACACACACACACACACACAAAGAGAGAGAGAGAGAGAGAGAGAGCAGCTGAAAGTTTAAAACAATCAGTTATGTAGAGATTGTTAGGGTTAAAAAAACCAGTAAAGTTGTGAAAAAGATCATTTTTAAGACGTAAATGGAAAATATATTGTAAACTAAGCATTAAGTGTCCAAATGCATTTTTTCTTATTTCTGTTGGAATATTCGAGCTCCAATGAATTATTTAACGAGAAATGATGTATCCTAACCGTTTCTTGTAACTTTTATATTATACAGTCTAAAAAAACAGACCAATAATTGGAGCTCCTGTTGACAACTCTGCTATTGATATGCTTTAATTTATTAAAACTTTTTGGTAATTAATTTCTAAAAACTGAATTTTAGTTTAGTGATATCAAACCCCTTTGAATAAAACGATATTAATGTAAACTTGCACACAAAGGATTGGAGGACATTCGGGCATAAAAAAGTACTTCATTGTGTTTTTAAGTAAAAACTACTGTTTTTGTGCTTCCAAAACTTTCAAGAATACAGAGAGGTTTGTATTAGTTGACAAGATCGTATCTAAAAGCAAATTTTTAAAAGATCACAGTTTGTGCTAATGAATTGATTTTAAAAAACTTCCTCATCATTAAAAAAATGGCAAATAAAATTATTTTAAAGCATGAATCGTGAATATTAGTTAAATATTTTTCCTAAAAAAGCTTAAACACTTTGTTATAAAAATGTAGGTGTGAGTATCAAAAGAAAATTGATTAAAATGTTATGCAATTCTATATATTTGAACACTTTCCTATTTCTCATTTACAAGTCTGCTAAACATATAAAGTAGGCACACATCGTTGTCCATATATAATTGCAATCAGATGTTCACAATAAATCTTTACTCAATTATGAAGTTGTCACATTTTAATACAAATAATTATGTAAGCATAACCAAGCCCCAATACATTGCAACTAACTCTTCCTTGTCCTATGCATTTAACTGGAGGCCCTCAGCAGTATGGAGTTCATGGGCAATTATTTATGCAATTTGCTCCAGGGTCCTCCGTGTCGAGTTACCAATAGAAGCTGGACGGAATAAGGCAAACGCGCTGCCAATTTGCCTAGTATCGTGTTAAAATGATGGATACGTGATTTCCTGCCTAATGATGGTCGCCGGACACTTTGGTATGCATCTTTAATGAGGACCGAGCCCTTACTCTCCATTCTGGATGACAGATTGGATGTTGCAGTAAAACGTGTTTGTTAGCCACAGATGTTGATTTCTGCAGTAAAGAGGTTGAGAAAGCTAAATAGGCCATCGTGAAAACTCGTGTAATAAGATATGAATTCATGCTCCAGAATGGTTTGATGGTAATTGAAAACAAGATACGTTGCATTAAAATGTTAATTATTTTAGGGATTGTAGTACTTACTTTATCTCTCAAATACTACTTCAATGGCGTCAAACATTTCGTATTAATTAAATAAAAATGTATTTTTCCCTTACATTTTGGAGGAGAAAAGTGTACAAGTCAAGATTTTTCATCTCATCGTTAATCTATGTATATTTATAATGGTATAGTCAGGAGAGTGATACATATAACGTTGGCATAGATCACATATTGATCAAAATATTACCTGAAATCATTTGGTTGATAAAAATATCAGTTAATTAAAACGATATTAAGATATGCACTTGAGTAAACTTCTTGAACAACATTAAGCACTACGTAATCAAACGTTGATCACCTTCAAACATTTTTCGATGGAATATGAAATGTCATATGAAATACTAACATTTATTTGAAAACGTGGCGGAACAACTGGCCACATCCTTTGAAATTCGAGTCCATTGCATTTTCCATTAAAGAAATGAACCGTCAAAATGCCAGTTGCACAGTTCAAATTGGTAGATTCCTTCCTCTGCAGACAAAAAAAAAAAAAAAATAGCAGTAATTTGCCGTTCAGAAATAATGTGTGGCAACACTTGGTTTCTGTACGGCTTCCATTGAACATAAAAAATCCTAAAATGCGTAGAATAAAATTAAAAGCAACAAAATTAAAGTAAATATGTGTATTTAAATAAAGAAGAATAATTGATCATGGCTTTGCTATTGCAACCCAAAGCAATTATTGAAAAAAGTTATGCTTACCCAGAAAAGTACCCTAATATTTGCGTGCATTAAACTTGATTCATTAGTTAACATTCTTACTGTAAGATATTTGGCTATATTGTACATTTATAAATTCTTAAAAATTCAGTTGTATGTACTTCTAATAAAGTAATAAATTTGAATGTTTCAGTTTGTAAAATGATTTGAGCTTTACATTTACTCCAGCTTAGATACACAAGTTTTAAGAACCAAAATGTTAATAAGAATGAAGGCTTTCATTATTCTGAATAAATATAGTTAGGAAAATAAAATCATCGACGAATATTTAGAAACCACATCCAGAGTCCGTGTTGTGAAACGAAATTTCATTAAATTCAGAATCCAATTTCAAAGCACGCATTTGCATTAGAAGGTGCATGCATTATCAGAAATAACGCAATTAAATCTTATTTTGAAATCTGTTTTGAACTTTTCCTACGAAATTCAGACTTATACGATTTAATGTCTGACTGTGATTTGCTTATTACGTGTTTCTTAATTAAAGGAGTATAATCAATTCCATTATATGTCCGTTAAATTTTGAATTTAAAATACTGATTTTCTGGACCATTTTCCTTTTCTATGACTGTTACTTTAGAACTATTATTTAATATTCATGAACTTTCGTGAAAACAAATCGCTTTTGTATGAAAATATCGAATATGGAGCATTGAAAATTCTAGATGAACATTTAACGAAACTATACAACGAAGTTATTTTTGAATTTTTTTTTACTTTTCGGTTACTTATTTATTAAAAAGAGCTTAATAATGATGTACAGTTGGAGGCTGTCCATAAATTATATCCCGCATTGAAAGAAAGAGGGACGTCCGTGAAAATGTGACATTTTGTGGCAGGGGGGGGGGGAGAGATGACATCACGAATTTCATTATGAGGATATGTTCATGAAGAATAGTGTTACAAGGGAAAAAAAATCATTTTGCATGTTTTTTAAGATACCGCAAAATATAACCGATTGAAATTTCTGCTAAATGCATCCCCTTTATGTATTATGTTAACGTAGTGTGTTATATTTTCCTTAATTTACTTGACCTTTTCACACATTTTTTTTTCAATTCCAAATTCTCTTGTAATTAACTTGTTGTCTCTCCATCATATTTGAGAAAAAAAATTTCAAATGTGCAATAATAATTTTAGCTTTTGTGCAACAATGAAACGTTAAAATATATATAAAAAAAGAAAGAAATTTAATACAAAAGTAAAAAAATCCGTATCTAATTGATGTATAACTTAATGAAGAGAAAAGAAACCAAAAAGTATTTACAGTCGGAAATTAAGCTATATAACCACTGATACTGCAGGAAATATAAAAAACAGATCTAAAAATGAAATTCAATTCCACTATTTTTGATAATGTATGCGTCTTGTAACGACGCCATCTATTCGTCAAATGATATCGCATACAACATGAAATTTTAGACGAGAATTTAATAAACCGTTGACTCTTCAATAAGAGTCAATATTTGTCGAATATCAGTCTGTTATCTGTACCTTTCCGCATCAAATTTCGGAAATAAGTTGTAGTACAGAGCAAACGTGTGCTCACATTTAACTGCTATTTTTAATGTTTTCATAACGCAACCTGTTATCTATTCAAAGCTTGCAAACGTTCTATAAATATTGAAATGATTTCGTAGTTATTTTGACACGAGTCTAATAAATGATCAGATTTTCCAGCGATTGCTGATGTATCTATAAGTTACCGGCAAAGTTTGTAATCAATGAATGGCATCCCGACTTAAGGTCGTGGGAGGTCAGAGTGACCTTCAAAAAATGTTCTCATTGGAAAAATTTTGAAGACGATTCGGCAAATTCGGAGACATTATTGCAAAATCGAGATTATTTTTTAAATTGTTTAAATTGTTTTTTATTGAAGCCTAATGGTTCATTCTCATTAGATATTGTTTATCTATGATATGTGTGCATGCTGTATTTCATCATTCGGTAGATTTAGAATTTCTGAAACGTAAACGTCACCTGTAAGAATTAATTTCAGCATTTCATTCGCAAATTTTGAATTGTTTGTCTTAGTTCGATTTCATGCTAAATGTTATACTTATGTTGCATAAAATTGGATTCAGTGTAGTTAGTTTTTAATCTTCTCTCAACCGGCTGACGTACAAAACACTGAGTTAAATGTAAAATGATCATTATTAAAAAATAAATGAAGTACTTAAAAAGAAATGATTTAAAAAAAATAGAGCATAGGTAACGAAAGAGTAACATTTTGACTATTTGAGCAATTCATAGTTTAAATAATAGACAAAAAATCAAACTGAAGCACTTTTCAAGGAGTTTCAAAGACTTATTTAACCGTATTCAAGACATCTAGAACAATTAAAGTAATTTAAAGAACTTCATTTTCACTTCCCAGTCTTTGACATTTTATACTTCATTGTATAGTAGAGTGTTATATATATTTTTTTTAATTTAATTTACCTTTTCACATAGTCTTCTTTTTTTTTACAAAATAACTCTAACTTTGTAAAAAGCACCTATTTTAAGTGAAATAAAAAACTATATAGTTTTGATATTTTTTTACAATTAAAAGTACAGCAGAAAACTAAAAAAAAAAAGAATAAGTTTTTTTTTTTTTTTTTCCATTTTTTTTTCTCGAGTGAAACATATTGACAGTATGTAGTAAAGGTAAGATAAAAGCAAGCAATAACAAAAGAATTTCCAAAATACTGATTTCTTGATTAAATAGACATTATGTGTGGAAACATTTGACTCACAAAAAATCTATCTCTAGCAGTATGATGTAGAAACTTGGGAACCATGGATTTTACATTTTTAAAGCAGGATGTAGCACAATATTCATTTTGGCATCCCCCCCCCTTCCCCTCTTTGTGTTCGCTATAAAAATTTTAAAGTTGTAACTACATTTTTTCAAGGTTTTCAAGCACTTGAAAATGAAATCTTTTTTTTCAAATATTTTTATTTTTAGGAACGAATCATGTATTTTTTTTTTTGATAATTAGGAGTCCCCAACAAAATGGGAACCTAAGCTGAAGCTTGTTTGGCGTATAGGTAAATCCCAACCCTGTTCTCATCCACAATCTGTATTTCTCCTGGCTGCTAGTGCTGTCAACTTTTGTTTCTAATTTATTATGTGATTGTGATAAATGGTTATTCAATTTTACTTGTGAAAACTTCGAATGCAAACTAACAAAAATAGAGCTCAAAATTTTCAAATATGCTTGTAATTTCCAAGAAAATCACTATGAATTTGATTAATGTTTTGCAAAAAGTAAGAAATTTACTGTTCTTATGTACAAGTAATGCATTTTCAACGTAGATTCATTTTTAAACACTAGGATCACTTCGCAATGTTAAAATGGTATCTACTTTCCGCTTGGAAATGTTAAAATGGTATCATCAACTGCGCCATCTGCCGTGCATATCGTTAAGACCGTACTTTACATGAAACTGCGAATTACTGTCGCATTGTATAGTCTCATTATACAATTTTTCTTGTTTTTGCTTGGTCATAACGGCATAATGATCGTTTGCGACAAAATGGGGAAAGATTTTTTTCTCGTTGAAAGACAATTTCTGACATCGTCTCAAGAATGCCATGCATACTTTTATCCTACAAATAGCCACGGCTGTTTCTACATTGTTTCGTATTTTTCTTTAAGAAATATCTTGAGGAATTCTTATTTACAATACTTTTGAACTTCGTTCTCCTTCGAATGCGAAAAAAATCTAATTGGCAGAGAAATTCAAAGTTTTTGAAAATACTTCGAATTCTTTTTATAATTTAAACAAAACGAAATAGTTATTTTTGGCACTGAAGGAAAATGAGAACATATTCTCTATGGTACGGATTTGTTTTTCTTTTTTAGACTTTTCAGTTATTTAATTTGATCAGTTTTTTTTTCTTTTATCTTATCTTAACTTATCTATTTTTTAAATTTTATACATTCCGAATTTTGTAGTGCAAAAATATCAATTAAATATGTAGAAATTAATTTTAAATTTTGCTCAGTAAAATTTTAGATTAACGCGAATAAGACATACCCCGCAAGCCAGCTTGAAAATTGAATATTTACAACTGTGTTTGTCTTTTATGTTATGTATAAATTTTAAGCAGTTATTTGTGAAAGGCGTAGAAAGTTGAAAGTTCGTTTGATTGAAGTGAGAAAAACGTGCGATAGCACCAACCCTTGAAGCAATTGGTGGGAACGAAATTATCATCTATTCCCGTTATGGGTTGTCTATAGGTCGTTTTTTTTTTTTTTTTTTTCTTTTGAGTTCAATACCGGGCACATATTTAACGAGCTAATTACTAATAAAATTTCTGTTTTTCAAAGCTCATATCAGTTTTTTTTTTTTTTTTTTTGTACTCAAAAAAGTAATTGAAACTTCAAAGAAATTTTAACTTTTTATATCAAAATTACTCGGTAAAAAACAATACTGAGTGTATGTAGTTACTTGCATGAGACTTTTACTGCACATGAGTTGGATGTGTATGTGTACGTGTGTGTGTGTGTGTGTGTGTGTGTGTGTTTTAATTTCATCAAAAATACATATATACAAACAACATGAAAGTTCTGAGTTAATTTTAACATTTAGCATTTTCGTAACTGTAGGAGCAAAAGTCTACTTCTTTCGTTGGTCTAAATTTTCCCAACTCAACTATTTTAGATACACTCATACACGAAGTGCTAGCTTTTTATAGAGCGCCTTAAAAAGTGCTTGTTAATTCCCTTCAAGTGTATGTGGTAGTGTGGTAATTTTTCGGCCATTTTAAACCACTATCTACCTTTCGTTTTTCAATTCATTGGTTCAAAAATGTACGTTCATTAACTAGTTAATTAGTATAAATGGAACATTTTATAAGTTCCCTCAGTAATTTGTACTCTCCCATCTAAACAAACCAGGCAATTTTAACTGAACATACAGGTTCACATTTGTGGCAATTAGAAGCAAAGGGATGTAAGTGCCCAAATAAAACATTTGGAGATAACCATTACAAATGGTAGGTGTCTTAGGGCAAGATATATTACTAATAGCCCTGGTAGGTGCTGCTATACAGCATAATTTAGAAAAAGTTTTTAATGAAAGACTACCGAACCCTGCAACTTTAAACGAGTTTTGCTCAAAACTTAAAAATGTCCACTTACATCCCTTTGCTTCTTACTGCCTCAGTTTTAAAACAAAATCCTTAAAGTTCATTAAAATTCGTAAACTTCGATCATTTTTGTATTCCCAGACATTACATAGGACCGCGCTAAACACCTACGATCGTTCAGGCTCCTTTCGGATAGATGTCAAGCCTACTTACCGATTCCGTTTCGAATCCGTGTTTTATTTTATTAAAATTTGAACCAAAATTTAGATTGTTTCTTTTTTTTTATCGTAATTTTTACAGTTCATCAAAACCAATACAAACATCACCAGTTGACATGTACATGAAATACAACGACATCATTCCAGCCGAGGACTGCAGTTTCGAGCTTATGAGCATTCATCAGCCCGGCATAGGAAGTGACTGAGCTGGAGGTGGAAAACCTTTTAAAGAAGCCAAAAGTGCCAAGCAAACTGGTAGCTAATTGTAGAATTAGCACAGACCAGACGAGTGACCGAAGCAATGGTTCGGTTCAACTCGAAGATTGAAGTCAAGGCATGGTATTTTTCAGTAAGTTTCTATATTAGCTACCAGTTTGTTTGGCCCTCTTGGCTTCTTTAGAGGGTTTCCACCTCCAGCTCAGTCACTTCCTATGCCGGACTGCCGGACTAATGAGTGCGAATAAGCACGAAACTGCAGTCCTCGGCTGGAATGACTGAGTTGGCGGTGTATTTCATGTATTTTTGCCTTAGTCTTGGCCGATGGGCGGTAACTTACTGAAAATCACCAGTTATGTTAAAAAAAACAAACGAAAATCATAGAGTAAGTTTTCCTACGCAAACAACTGTAATCAAATGCATAATCACTTATTTACACTCGAAGTTATTTTATTTATCAGTCGCTCAGATAGCTCAATAATTTAGTCAGTCATCACTGCATGACTTTATAATGCAGGGAAGAGTCAAGATCTTAAATTGTCTATTCAAACCCCATTCAACAACTTACTAATCGCGATATCAGAAACAATTTTACTGACTCCTAATTTTTTTCCGTAAATTGTAGCATGACAAAGTGCTTTTTTTTTTCACGCTCTGCCTAGCATGTTCATCCATGTCTGATATCTTTCTTGCTTCTTGCGATTTTTTTTTCTTCCTTCATCCTCTGGGCAATAAAACTGAAATAATTTCCGAAGCGACGCACATAACAAGTGGGACGAAATAAAAGATTGTACCGTAATGGTTACCATCATTTTTTACGTCACCTTTCCGTTCATATTTCTCCCGACAATTTCCTTGGGAATCTGTGAACTGCGATTGTGAATATAGTGGTGTAAGTCCGTATGTTAAATGTCCTTTACGGAGCTTTGAAAATGGCTTCGGATTTATTAATTGTCTAGAGTTTAGTTATTCAAAATTTGATGAATAAAATAACGTTAATATTTAAATAACTTGAAATGCAGATTTGTAAAAATACTGCAAAAGAAAAATTATGTAGAATGAATTGTACGGAAACTAGGTTTTCTTAATCCCTTACTCGCTTCGCTTGCTAACTCCCATTTTCCACTTGCGATGGCTCAATTCTGCCTGCGGTGGGTGACAATTGATGATTTTAACGCTTTTCAATTTGTCAGGACATTCCTGGAAATTCTCAGGACATTCTCAGAACTGTATGTTAACCCCTTAAGATCTAGAGGGGTGAGACAAGGTGGAACCGCTTCCCTTAGATGTCCTGTATCAAACAGTACCAGTATTAACCCGGTAGAAATTTCCAGTCCAGAGAGGATACTTATCATCCTTTTGTTACTTTAACTGTATAAATTGCATGAATATTTTTGTACTTATATTAAACTAAACATTGATCCCATACTATCGAGGCCAAAATCTACTGTTCCCCCCCCCCCTTTTTTTTTAATGACCGATGACTCTGAAGTGCAAAGGCAGATGCTCCAGTTTGGTGATCAGTTGAATTCAGTACCCCTCGTGTTTAGTTTCCAAGCTTGTTTAGCACTCATTTTATCGAGCCACTATAGGGATGATTTGACCGTGTCCAACCCAAGAATCGAACTCGAATCTACGACGTGAAAGCGCGAAGCCTTACCATTAAGGAAATTGGCATCTGTACTTATATACACAAGTTTATTTAAGACACTACGTTTTGTGCATTATTTGTTATTGAATTGAAAGATCTAATGCGGCATATATATTAAAAAATTGTTTTCAAGGTTTGAATTAATTAAAAAATCAACAAGGATTTTCGGATAGTTAAAAATACTATTCCAAGTTAAGCACAATCAAGTTGCATCCTTAACTTCACTAAACAACACAATAAAATCTAACTCTACTTTAAACAAAATCATACCGCTAATTTTATTTTAACAAATACTTCAACTGCATGAAATCATTTGATTCGAACTTAGAATTTCTTTCTTCGAAAGAAAACAAACTTCTCACACTTGGATCTCATGAAAACTAACCCAAACTTTTCTAGTCTTCTGAGATCCTCTCTTGGAGACAGTTGTTATTGGAACGTTGCTGTTGCCCCCAGAGGTAATGAACTCCTCTTTCAAAAGCTTTCCTCTCTCTCTCTCCTTTTTTTTTTTTCCTTTTCCGTCCATTTATTTCCTACGGACTTATCTATTCTCTTGTGAACGGAACATAGTCTTTGACATTTGTCGAGAAGTGTGACTAACCGTCAGTGTTATTTAATCTCTCTTTTTGTGTGATTCCGTTGATGTTACATCTTTACTCTACGGATATGACTTTGAATATTATAACGCAGGTTGTTTCTATACCTAAGCTCAATTAACAGTAGATTCTGACATTTGATAAATGTTTTTCGATGTGAAAACTAAACTAAAGTCTATACTATTAAAACCTGCTCGCGCCTGTCTGTCTGCGTGTCTGTAACCATATCTCCTCCAGACTGTGAAATTCTACCATGTCAATACTGGTACCGTTGAATACGGGACATTCTGGGGAAGCCATTTTG
This sequence comes from Uloborus diversus, assembly GCF_026930045.1. Classification (NCBI taxonomy): domain Eukaryota; kingdom Metazoa; phylum Arthropoda; class Arachnida; order Araneae; family Uloboridae; genus Uloborus; species Uloborus diversus. Next base: position 90,994,440 of record NC_072732.1, on the reverse strand, counting down.
CCCTGTCTCACCCCTTTAACCCTGAAGGGGGTGGAGATAAGGTTCCAGACACCTAGGGGTATAAGCATTGAAATCATGAACTGTTATCTGGCGGCATTGAACTAGCGGAAGGACCAGCCGAGTTTTGGCAAACAAAGCGAACAGGGAGACAAGGGAAGACAAGCAAACAAGGAACCCCTTAGTAATAAATAAATTATGTTTAAATAATGTATTTCAAAATTTTCTTAAATTATTGCTTTGCGGTAAATCCTCGAAGATTAAAAAAAAAATGGGGTAAAAAAAACGCTTATTGGTGAATAGTTTTTATTTTATTTTTTTTTCAAGGAAAGTGCTTCATGTTTGCAATAAAAAAATCGAAAAATAAGGTATGATCATTAAAGTATTATCTCTCTGATGAATCAACCGAAATGTTTTGGGAGAGTTTTTGCGAAATACAATAGAAAGATCGCATATTGTATTATATACAATATGCGATTAACTGATATTTGAGTGGTACTAGCTACCTCAAACACACTGCCATTTCCGTTTGGGGGGGAGGGTTGCTTTTTATTTTAAAAAGGGCAGATAAGTTTAAAACGCATATGCGCATGATATGTACGGTATATAAATATTGCAATCAAGAAATCAGTAAAAAGAATTATCAACAAAGTTTGAATAAGAATTATGCACTTTTTAGGAAAACGTGGTTTAAATTTCTACTTTCCAAATGCACCAATAAATAAAGTTAATGCTTAACCTAATTCTTATAAATTGTGGGAGAATCGTAAGCAATCTAATTTAGCCATTCTTCTATGACAAAGCAACAGTTATCAATTACACTTATCCTCCTTATTGTGGAATTTCCCAAACGAAAGTATTTTTGCGGAAACAAAAATATTTCTTTCTTCGTTCGCTAGAATATTCGTAGTTTGCGCTGATCACACTTGGATTTTTTGTCGTACTGTCGCAATGTTTTTAACATTATCATTCATTGTGGCAATAGTAATTTCAGAAAGCTCTTATATCGTTCATTGCTTCTAGTATTTAAAAATAAAAAATAATAATGAAAAAATTAATTCGAATTTTGACATCTTGAATTCAAATTATGTTTTTCGCAATCACGAGTGTGTGTATGTAGGCGTGTGTGTTTGTGTGTGGGAGTATGTGTGTTTGTGTGTAGCTATGTGTGTTTGTGTCTGTGCTGGCATAAGTGTGTGGGTAGTTGTGTGTATGAACGTGTTCGTGGGGGGGGGGGGGTATGTGTGTGTAGGCATACGTGTTTGTGTCTGTGTGCAGGCATGAATGTGTGAGTAGTTGTGTGTATGTGTGTGTATGTTTTTGTGTATGTGTGTGTGTAGGTGTCTGTATGTATGCATGAATGTGTGAGTACTTGTGTGTATGTATGTGTGTATGTTTTTCTGTATGTGTAGGTGTCTGTATGTATGCGTGTGTATATGTGTATGTGTAGGTATGTATGCGTGTGTATATGTGTATGTGTAGGTATGTATGCGTGTGTATATGTGTATGTGTAGGTATGTATGCGTGTGTATATGTGTATGTGTAGGTATGTATGCGTGTGTATATGTGTATGTGTGTGCATGTGTTTGTGTGTGCATGTGTTTGTGTGTGTATGTGTGCGTGTGTGTGTAGTTGCATATGTATGCGCGTGTGTGTAGGACATGGATGCAACCTGGAGACGGCTTTCGTTATAGGAGCAGCATCGTGAGGACCCGGTCGACGGTGATGCTGCAAGAGGGTGGCGGTGTTAAAATAAAATGATAGGACATCAAAACAGTCAAGTGAGAACAATAAACAATCGTGATTGCTCAAAAAAAAAAAAATTTATCTTTTGTTTTAGCGAAAATGGTTTTTCCAGAGTCGCGCAGAAAATGCTCTGTCCCTAATTTCCACTAGTTATATCCACTAGCAATATTTAAAATACTGCATCAGCTTATTTTTATTTATTTATTTATTTTTACAATAAATGCTACTGCCTGATTTATCGCTTCCTTAATATATTAAAACATGTTATTACTGTTGGATTGTGAAAAATAATTTGCTTAAAATTGTTGTTCTTGTTTTTTATCTACACCACTATATTAAAAATGCAATATTTCTATTGGCCGATAAAAAATAATATTCCATCGAACAACTAAGCAAATATTCATAGATTTCTAGGTACATTCGTACATGCTTTCGCAAATACTGACGCAAGAACTAAAATGTCTTGGAGACTTTTTATCCATTTTAAGAGAATTAAATTTTTCACCATCGATTAGTACCAGCAAAAATTACAATACGATTGCACAATAAAAAATTATGCATATTCATACATTTGTACATCCGAGCAAGCCGAAAACACTAAAATTTATTTAGTCCAGACTAGAATGAAAAGTTAGGCTGACATTTGTGAGATTTTCTTAAAAATTTTTTTTTTTTTTTTGCTTTGCCACAGAAAAATAGTAATTGAATTTCAGTGACTTACACTAATGACTTATCGTCAGTAAAAATGATGTCTAAGCATGTCTATTCGAAAACTAAATGATTTGATTACTCTCGACTATTTTCCATCACCTATCATGATTTTCAACTGGTAAAAATATTAATATTTTCCAAACATATTTATTGCATCCCCCCCCACTTTATTTCACTTGCTTCTTTCAATCCTAAATAATACTATCACAATTACGAAATGTTTTCAACCGCAGCTATGTTCAGAGCTTCCTGATCAATCGTAACGTTGATAAATTGCTCCAAAACCCACCAATTTATCGGTATGGATCTGTAAAATCTTCTGGGAATAGCGATGGAAATTCTTTAAAGAACATTGCCACAAAACTTTACTTCTGCTTCCAGTGAGTGCACAGTAGGCGGTAGACAGCAAAGAAAAACAATGCCTGGTAATTTAACCGGAAAATCTCTCGTCCGACATATTTATCCCAACTCCGTCCGATATAATGAAGGTAAACAGCAGAAGGGGAATTCCTATTGATCTATTGGTTTTCCTTCCGTTTCCCCATACATTGTGGTCACAATGGAAAAGTTTCGGCATCCAGGAAAATCTTTTCTCGGTATTGTCTTGCTGGCAAAGAGGATTCGGCTTATTATATGCTGACAAGACGCATTAGAAATTTGCCTTCTGCAACAAATACTGGCTGTAAAATTTTCAATATCGTTTATTTAATATGATAAATGCACAAACAAAAAGCTCAGTGATGGAAATTATCTGATTTGATTTGCTTTTGAAGATTAGTTTAGGGGAGAACAGTTACATATGTTTTTTTTTTCTTTTTAACATATCGATGTAGTCTTTGATTTTGTTTTTCCTTTTTATTTACTCGGTTATAATTTGGGAGTTTTCTTGAGTATTCACGTAATATGTTGGCACAAAATAAAAAAAATTCTTAGACTTTTTAAGATTTTCAATTTAAAAAAAAATACGAAAAGTGCTGCAAATACTTTTTTTTTTTCATTTTAATCCATGACAAAAAAAAAATCAAGAAAATTGTTGGCAAAAGAGTTGTAAAAGATAAACCAGCGTAATTCTATTTGCTTCCTTATCTTTTAAATTTTAAATTACATGAATTGAAATTACATGAAAAGTTGAAAAGAAGCAAAACATCCGGGTTAACAAACCCATTTAATATATAAAAGCTATGTATGTACATATCTGCTCTTATTTGCTGCATATTTTTATGATATTCATCATGGTATTGGTAAGGATGTAGACTAGTGGTACATTGGCGCTTGAAAATTTGTTTTATTTCTGCCTTGATGGAAACAGAAAAATAATGATCATTTCTCCGATATATATCCTTCTCATGGTTTAATTTTCCATTTTAACGGAACTTTTATTATTTTTTGACGACTTTGATATCTTTATTTACCTGAATATTTTATATTTAAATAGAGTTTTCAATGTTGATCAGTTTACTTGGTGGATTATTTTAAATTTCATTGTTTTTTATGTCGTCATTCACCTTTAATGGTTTCTTGGATTTAATAGACGTTATTGTACGGAATCATCTACATTTTAGTGGAACTTTTAACCTTGCTTAGTGGCTTTTGTTTATTCAAAAGTAACTTTATAAAACAATAAGGCTAAATATTTATTTCCCATGTAACTTGAACCAAACAAGGCGGAAAATAATGTGGTCGCCAAGTGAAGCAGGTGAAAGGAAAAGTAGGTTAAATAGTGAGACTCAGGGGTGCCCATCCCCCACAAGTTCAATGGCTCAAATCCCCCCAAAACTATTCTCATCTCTTTCCTTTTTTAAAATTTGTATATTTTTAGCTCTCTTTTTTAATTTTATTTACTTTTTAAAAATATTTTTTATTTGTTTGTTTATTTATTTTTAATTATTAATATTATTATTATTTTATTAGACAAGTGCTCTGCTACGCCAATGACATGTACCCACACAAACTAAATAAATAAATGAAATGAAAAATAAATAGAATAAAATAAAATAAATAATTTAAATTAAAAAAAATCAAGAAATTTAAATGAATAAATTTGAAAAATCCCCCCAGCAAAAATTTTGATGACGCAACTTGCGCCATAATCCCCCTCCCCTTTGTGGGCACCCCTGGAGAGACTAAGTGCTTCGCTAAAAGCACTATTAAAATGGTTATGATATAATATGAAAATAATATAAAGTAAAAACTGTTCAATAACAAGTATCTTTAACTTGTATTAAATGGTGTTGATTCGAATGTGAAAAATGCAGATGTGACCTTGACTGGATCTTTTTTCCTCAACTAGAGTTGCGCCACTTTTCTTTTCCTTGTCTTATGTACTTGTAGTTGGTCGCAAATTATAAAAGCAGTATAAGTAAATCAATAACGTTTTCTCGCATAACATTAGCAGAATACTGCAGACACGTATTTCGGGGTTCGGTTGGCCTGTTTTGTTTATCGCTAAAAGCTCCCTATTTCGCACTGGAAAAGGGTTTATTTGTAACCACGAAACACGTGTGTGCAGTATTCTGCTAGTTTTGTGCGATAAAACGTTGTTGATTGATTTACTCAACTTTTTTGCAGAAAGGTGCCTATTTATTTCTTAGGAAAACAGTAGTTTTCAATGTATCCATACCCCTGTCAGTGGCACTCCGATGGGAAGTCACGGGAGGTCATTGTGATCTCCCAAAAATTTCCTTATTCGGAAAATTTTGTCTGACGATTCGACAAAATTACCATCATTCGGCGAAATTTGGAGTTTCATTCGCAAATTGAGACTTTCCGCCTTCTCAAAACTTTCAGTTCGGGGCGCCCCTGACCCATATTACTATTCTATAATCTAGTCATTTGTTAAAATTTATAATCAAACCATTTCAAAATCTGTAGAATTAATTATACTTTTTTAAATTATCTTTTCAGAAGTAGAATGCAATCGCGAGTGGATTTTCGAGCGCGTGTCCAATTACGAATTGCTGGAACGAACGAGGAAGAGCATTTCGGATGTGTCCACCAAGGAACGCTGCATGGAGTTCTGCTTGTCCGAAAAAGAATTCGAGTGCCGTTCCGCCAATTACCACGGCGCTCTGAAAGAATGCCAGTTGAGCGACGTCGACCGACATTCCGTCCAAAATTCCAAGTTCTTCGTACCGGCTGAAGACGGCACAGTATACCTTGAGAGCAACTGCGTTGATCGTAAGTTTTTAAAAGTTTACTAAAGTTGATTTTCCAATGGTTGGGAAATAATTTGATATCGATTAGTGGTGATTAATCTTTATTTGACTCGATGGACGCTTCTCACATTTACGATTTCGTCACATTATAGCCCTGAGTTGTAGAATCAGTAGCGGCGCGCACGCCATCTTGGGGCTAAACGATGCATTCTTCCTAAGTCTGCTACTGTCAAGTAGCGTGTTTTGCTTCTTGATTGTGGTTTCTTATTAACTCCGTGCATGGCCCACTAGATGGTCCCCGCTGACGCTTAACGGGCCTTGAGAAATTATGATTTTTTTGTATTAAATCGATGCAACTATGATCCGCTCATGCATCCACCAACCAATGTCAACGTTTCAAAGTTTGTTTATTTTTGATTGGGCGTCGCCCATTTTGACCGCAAGAGGCACTGAACGAAACCCCTGCATCCACCAATCAATGACAACGTAATTGAAACAGGGGTTCCAGTAGCGCCTTCTTTGTTGCCATGAGTTTCAGCGATTGTCACGGCCTATAAGCGTAAGTGAAATTCAGTGGGGCCATGCTCCATGCATTTTGCATTGATTCACCATTTATTTAATAAGCAAAATCATAACATAAATATTTAAAGTACATATGTATTTAAATTTATTTTTTTTTTAATGAGGTTGCTTTAAATCGCTTAAACTCAAAATATTCTTGATCAAATTTAAAATTGTTTTCAAAAAATTATGCACGAATATCTAAGCTTTTATTTTGATTCGGCGATTTAAAAAATATTAATTCAATAAAAAATAGAAAATGTTTGAAGAAAAGTTTCGAGAAATAAAAAAATCACATTTTTTGCAGTCAATGTATTTTTTTTTTTTTTTTAATTTGCCGAATACAAATTAAAGTAATGTTTGAAAAAGATATGCTCTAAATTCCATTACTTTATCTTTCTCAGTACTTGACTTAAAATAGTTTGAATGTAAAAAATGAGGGAAAATTCCATCATGGAGAAAAACGCGTTTGAAGTTCTAGAGTTAAATATAACATTAGTTAAATGCATGTAGCAAAAATAATTATATTTTTCTTTCTAATTAAGATAGAAGCAAGATTTAACCGTCATTTTAAACATAAAAAAGAGTAGTTTTTTAAATGAGTAAAAAATGCAAAATTTGACAGTATTTGTGTCCTGAACCCCCTTAAATTTTAACAGCTTTGTGGGCAATTTCTTGATCGATTTCGGCTTATTGGAAGAAAAATTAAACCAACTAAGTTGCCTCGTGTGAAGGCAACGAAAAACTTGAGTCAACTAGTTGATTAGCAACTTTTTCAAAATGTTGATTCAACTAACCACCTCGTGTAAGAGGCTTAAGATGAATCTCGCGGACCAAAACACTTATAAAATTTGATTGGTATACACTTAAGTTTTCTCTAGACAGCACCCGAAAAAAATGGAAAAGGAAGAAAAATTGCTAACTAAAAGTTATTGTTATCATCACTAGATGCGTAGTATAAGTCAAATTTGCAACTACTGGTCAGAAACCTATTTCTGAATATTTGACTCCAAATTTGTAACATTGAGACTGTTAGCATGCATCTGCAAACCATTAGCATGCATCTATTTGCAAAAACAGACGGAATGTAGAAGAATGTTTAGTAATTTTTTAGTGGAGAAGTGATTTGTTTGTCTGCGACTTAGCGGGGTTTGCTGTCACCGTTGTTTTGGAAGATTGTTGTTTGATTCGGGACATTGAACATAACGGGCTACACGGGTAGTTTTCGCTTTAACAATTTTCGTGCTGCATGCAAAGACTATTACGAAGGTTATTTTCAACTGTTGTGGTACCTACAGAAAAAAAATCTCGTTCCCTTTTCAAACTTCCTCGCAAACGTTACTTTCAACTATCAAGATAATAACGGGAGAAACTGTTCGTCTCACTTACTGACAAAATAATGCATAAATAATCACGAAAAAATATTCTGTTATGTATTCACATCTATCACCATCTCTGAGCAAGAAAAAAAGCCTGTCATTTTACTGGAGCGGTTACGTAAAGAGCTCAAGTAAGATTTTATATCCTGTACCAAAGGCACTTTCTACGGAAGCAAGGGAACCAGCAGCAAATTAATGCCAAAAAAATTGGGTTCTGAACTTTAACATAACTGCAACATGTGATTTTTTATACTTCTGAAGCATATAATTTTCATACTTCTGCAGCATGTGATTTCGATACTTCGTTTTGTTGAATGTGTTCTTTTGTATGAAAACAAGACTAACAGTTTTGGAGATAAAAAGGTTTCTCTTGGAAGATGGAAAGAAGTTCTTTTTTTTAAACATAGAGTTTTCAACCCATAGCAAAGTCGTTTTCAGGAAACTTGACAATCTTGTGGAAAAAAAAATCCTTTTATCTAAATGTAGAATATTTTAAATATTCGATTAAGTATGAGCCTTCTTACTATATATTAATATGTTTAGTTTACGCGAATTCAAAATTCTAACAGTGTAGAGAAAATTACCCATTATGTTGCAACAATGATCAAAAGAAAGCAACTGAAATTCCACTCATTATGTAGACGATATTTTTCTATGTGATTTTTTTTCATGTGTATTTTCACGTTTATTTTAAAATAGAAGCTTCGTGCATCTACTAAATTTCGCTGTTAAATTTTTCAAGCGAAATTAACGAACATTGTTCAAGGCAACAAAAAACTTGCATTTAGGCTACATAGATTCAACAAGCTTACATTTTTACGCGGAGTTAAATATATAATCATATTGCTCGAAACAAATTATCAAGAGTAGTCTTCATCAGTATGAATACTTGATTTGAAAAGTTGGTTTGAAAAGCGGAGAGATAAAATGCATGCTTTTTAGATGTAGTGGGAACTTGCTTCTTTTTTTTCTTTCATTTATTTTACTTCACTAGAAAATATGAAAAGTTCGTTCTTTGAAATCTTAGGAAAAGAAGTTGCCTTATGAGTAACTTACGTACGGAATATACAAGGAGAGTAAAATTAATTGATATGATGAATATTTTCGTAGTCTTCATCACTCAGATATAAGAATTTTGAATTTATTTTTTAGAACCTTTTATTAAAATGAAACTTTCAGGTACGTAGTATTAGATTAAGGCACATAACATATTTTACTTCTCATCTGTACAGTAGTAAAAATAAATAAAACCAAGATTGTTTTATGTTTCTCGAAACATCACTACTTTTTATCACATCAAAATGCATAGCTACCTTCTTAAAATGAATATTTCACATCAATTAGCACTCAATTAGAAATTCCTTTACGTATTATTATTTTTTATTTCGATGTTGTATTTTTTTTTTTTTTTTTTTTTTGGCATATGCTCTAGTTTAATCGTACTGTATCGTCGGTCATCATTATAATAAATTTTATTTAATTTCTGGAAAGCATAAAGCTTGAAACGAAAAATTCAAGCAAAGTAATAAATTTTCAATTTAATTAAACTCTGAGACTCCAAAATTTTGAAAGCTGTGAACGTAAAAAATTAACTTTGGGTAATTTTGTTTTTATTTTCCCCACAGCACCCGTCAGACTGTGCGAATTTCACAAAGTAGGTGGGAAAATACTGAAAACCGTTGACGCCGTGTTTCGAGACGTGAAGACTTTGGAAGGATGCCGCAAAAAGTGTCTGAGTGTCAATTACCGCTGCCATTCTTTCGACTTGGGTGATCCCAATAACAGCGTCTGCCGTCTCAGTCACTTAGCAAGCCCAACTCTGGCAAACATCGAGGATCCTTACCTGGAGATACATGGGGCTTCGACATATGAGATAGCAGCCTGTTACAATGGTGAGTTCTTATTTTTATGTATGAAAATTATGTACCACAAAGCCAAACTAAAGTCAGTCACATTATCACTACTCTGCAGGAGAGCGTAAAAACTTTGTCTAGTTCAGTGGTGCCAAGTCTTTTCTAACCTGAGGGCCGCATCTCATACTAAAATGATTCTCGTGGGCCAGAACACATGAAAATTTCAAGCAATTTAACCTAAAGAAGAAGAAAAATATATTAACAAAGGATTAGTTATTACTACTTGATGATTGTTTTAATACTTACATCTGTTTTCCAGATATTAGTTTCTGAATATTAGGATCCATCTTGATCGAACATGAACAAAAAAAAAAGGCCGAGATTAAAAAAGTTCTTAAAAAGATTGAACAAAATATGATTTTTTAATGCCTCTTACATTTTTCAGTCTTTCAAATAAAAAGAAATTAGATCGTGATTTGGTATAGACTTTCCATTTTCCAGTTTGCCTTTTTCCAACTCTTCTGAGGACTGCTTTAATTCAGGATTAGAAGTTAATTTATATGGTATAGTTTGTTTAATCTGATATACACCTGAAAACTAGCAATGATTTAAGAAATATACTTATTAATTTCCACGCTAAAAGAATCATCTCTTTCGCATAAATTATGTGCAAAAAAAAGTTTGGCGTGGGGCCTAAATGAACAAAAATCCATGCAACGAAATACTTTGAAATACAATATAATATCGAAATAAATTACATTCATTAACTCGGTCTACCTTACAGATATAAACAATAAGATTCCAAAGAGGATAAAGCACTTGATACGAATGCTCTCAGAGACAAAGCTTACCTCCATTGTGGGCATTCAAAAAAGAAATCATTTATTTCACGACGCATTCCGAAATACTTAGCCTTTTAATCGAAAAATCCAAAAGCATTCATACTCGTTTCTGTCTGTGAGAGATATTTGCTGCCTTTATTGTTTAATGAAACTCATTTAGTATGCAATAAGCTTATTTTATTTTATTGTTATTATTATTATTATTATTATTTATTATTATTATTTATTATTATTATTATTTATTATTATTATTATTTATTATTATTATTATTTATTATTATTATTATTTATTATTATTATTTATTATTATTGTTATTATTTTTATTATTATTATTTATTATTGAGCAATCACGATTGCTTATTGTTCTCATTTGACAGTCCTTGACGTTGTGGTTCCTTTTTCAGCTTGGACCAGCAGCACCACCGCCCACCGGCGGTGGCACGGCTGCTCTGGTCCTGAGCACTGTTCCCCGGAATTCACTTCAGCTGGGTGGTGGCGTCCATGTCCTACACACGCATGCTCATACACCCTCGCCTACATGCGCGCGCCTTTACACACATACACAGGCCTACGTGCACACACTTAAAACTGAACACACACAACTATACACACATAACCACCCAGGAGGAGGAACATGCTTGGGGGGGGAGCCATTTCTAGAAACAATAACTCTAATGAGTAGGGTCTTGTCGCAACTCGTGATTGCGAAAAACATAATTTGAATTCAAAGTTTCAGAATTCAAATTTTTTTATTATTGCAATGGAGTCTTGTTCAAATTTTGTCTTTCGGTTCGAATCTAGAATTCTTACGGTAAAGGAACGTGGGGCAAAGTGAAATAGTTAAGATAACTTCAACCAATCAAACCGGAAATTAGTTTTGAAAATTACGGTTTATAACAATGGGGTTTTTAGTCAAACATTGAAACACTACTTTTTATTCTTGGCAGTAAACTTATACCTTCAAAAGTGGAAAATTTTAAATTTTTTTCCACAAGGCAAAGCGAAAAATAAAATATTTTTCAAATGAAATTATTTTTTCTTTGATGGTTAAAAATAATTCTTTATCAAATCAATGACTAAATAAAAGAATGAATGAATAAAAAATGAAAGATAATGAAACAATAGACGAATAATAAATAAATTAATTAATTAATTAGAGAAAATGAATGTGAATAAAATAACAAATGAATAAGAAAGCAAACGAATAAATTAACATGTAAATTGCTAAATAAATCAATGAATAAATAAATACGTTAGTAATTTAATAAATGATTAAGTACACGAAATGAACTATTTCACATTGTTTCATTCACTTAAGACAGCGTGCACCTGACCAATTGAACAAAAAAATTAAATTAAAAAAGCGTAATATTAAACAACTAAACATTGCACCGAATGTTTCTCGGTCTCAATTAATAGTTAAAATGTTAATAACAATGTAAACTTACAACAGACTACAACAACATGAGTGTCAATTTTTGAAAACTGCTTGTATTATCACATTTTTTGACCTTCAGACGTAACTTCTTTTGAACAGGAATAGCCAACATGTGTTTCTTCATCGGTAAAATATTACAAGATAAGTGGCGCTAGAAACAGAGTAAATATTCCATTATTTTTATTTGCCCTGATATTTCACTTTGCCTCACATTCCTATACTTTAATTGTTACTAATTTCATTTAAAATGTATTGTGTTCACTAGTTCATTATTTTCATCAATTTTAAATTCCTTTTTTCGTATTTTCTCAACATTTTTCACTTGCAGAATATTATTTAACTGCCATACAGTTCAACCACAGATTGCATTTAATTGGCAAACGTCCAGTTAAGACAAGTCTATCTAAATGAGGGGGAAAAGTAAAAATTTGATGCGGTTGTTCCGCTCATTTGAATGAGACTCTGCTTAATTTAGATCCCCCCCCCCCTAATATACATTTACAAACTCTGACATCCCTAAAAACTAATAGTAGACGCGTCCTGTAAACCGGATATTTGCCTTTCCATACAATCCATGGTCTGACTACCTGCACAAATGTTTTGTCGCTGGACACTAGCTTTTAGTTACTGCATTAGATGTTATATGAATGCAATAACTAATTACTGTCTTCAGCAATTTTTTAAAAGCCTGAGGCTGGAAATCTTACATTAAATTTAAAAAAACCCCCAAGATTTAGTATTCCTTTCACTTACTAAGCTTAAAAAATTCATTTCCTAAGTCCAATTAACGTTCATCAGCTAATCTAAACCCCTTAATTAGTTTGAAACATAAAATTCCTCTTTGCAGATCAATAACAGCATCTCTTAATTGTGGAAATTTTAAAATAAAAGATAAGTAAAAATTCAACCTATAAGATATGTCTTTAAAAATAGGAAACCTTCATTACATAATGCGGACATCTGGTTTTACTGAAGCGGAAATAAAAATGAGCTTAATTAATTGACGCATCGATTTAAAGCTTAATTTTGCCATTTACGCTAAGCTTTAAGCTTTTCAGACTTTTAAAGCAAATTAAAGAACTGCCGAGGCTTAATTGTAAACAATTACATTACTGTTTTTTTCCAAAATTCTTCAATAATTAATTTGTTTTTCTCTTTATTGGAGCCGTTTAGAAAAAGAAAGAAATGGGCTCTAACACGCTAATTTAATTCCACTTCCAAACCAGACGAATGATTTTTTTAATGGCGTAATTTTGTTTTTAAATATGTCCATTATATATTCCTATTCAATTAAATATTTTTAAAAACAACGGTCTGAGAATAAGTCTGTAAAGCTATACATAAAAAATGTTGAAATAAATATAGTTCTAAGTATAATATTATAAACGAATCATAATGCAATTTAATTTTTTTTCTTGAAATTACGTGATTAGATTTATCGTTTTCAGCAAAATTATAACATACATTATAAGCTAAATGAAGCTTTTTAAAGAATGCTGTTGTTTTGTTATTTTATTCCATCTTATATATGTATTTTCTTTTCTACAATACGCAAAAATATAACATTTTTTAAAGTGGTTGGACATTGTTTTTGCTTTTATCATGCATAATTTCTATTAAAGTGCGATCGGCTGTATTATCTTTTTTTTTTTTTCTTTTTGTCTGATTATGTCTATTTCCTCGAATTATCCAACTTCATATCAGCTTCAAAATGTAAAAACAGCAACATTTAGTTTCTAAATGAACGGATTCTTTCATGTCCGTAATAGTTTTTTAACATAACTTTCTCGGCTAAAAGAATTAATTATGCATAATTTTACTTTTATTCTGTACACACTAAAAAAAACTACAGTACTTATTAAAAATCTCTTGGAAACTGTATTTCCATAAAATTTTCTTGTGACGGTACAACTTCTTCTTAAGTAACCTGTAAATGTTACTTACAATGTTAAATACAGCAGAAAAAAAAACTAACCATTCAATTAATAAAAAAGACAGATTCTCAACGAACAAAAATAAAACAGAGTAGGAAAACGAAAAAGGAAGGACATAAATGCATGAAGCTCTTAATAATAATATTATTGCTATTTCCCTCAATTTACGTTAACATGCATTACATTGAAGAGCCGAAAAGGGGATCCTTTTCAATACTGCCATGGTCTATCTTTGAAGCAATAAGCATTTTTCTCCTACTTTAATATCGATAGAAGATTTTAGGAGAAATATTTCGCTCAGAAATACATGCATCGTTTAAGCAGTTGACAAATATTCTGATACAATGTTTTTTGAACTCTAGTCCACAATATTTTCAATGCAGAATGAAAAGCTGAAAAGTGAAGCTGCCGGAGAATGAACTGGAGTTCATTCGCACCCTACTCTAACCATTGCAAAGCAATTTCAGACTTTGATACGGAAGACCGCTTTGCCCTGATACAAGTGTTCCTTCCAAGTGAGGAACACAAGATCTATATGAGAACGTAACTGGTCTGTCGTGATGTTAAAATAGTGCACAACTTTGATGATGGGATCTGCCGCAATCAACGATTTCGCAGATGTTCGTGATAACAGCACCCTCAATTCACTATACTGCCACCACCGACTTGTTGGAGCGTGTGTTGAACAACTGTTTACCTTTAATATTGGGTATCTATAAATTTCCAACCACTGTTAAGTCGAGAACCGTGACTAATTGGCAAGAAACTTTGTTCTATTGTACCATGAGTCAGTCACGATATTCTGGAGCCCACTACATGCGTACATGACAATTATACTTGGTTATCAGGGGCCTATGAGATAGCTGTTATAATGCGTTATTAACGAAGTCCGCTCTGGATTGCTAATTCAGAAACTTCTGGTCTGAAATGAATTCGGATGTGGGTTATTCAGTGAGTTGTTAGTTACAATATGTTCTGATATAATTCTTTTGCAAGTGAGCATAGCTTGTGACGTCCTTTGTATTTGACGATGTATGGTTATTTCACGCCATGGAGTCTACCACTATCATCATTATTAGTTACCCCCTTTTCATAGGTATTTTAAAAGAGTTCCCGAACGGACTATGATGGATATGTTCCTATCAAGTCGTCAAGCCACCACGTCGTTCTTTTGATTCAAGTCAATTAGATGAATGTACGTTCCCATAAAAGTCATTCATAGAATTATGCCTCAGTAATAGTAGTGTAAACTGACTATTGATCTTAATCATAAATGATCTAAAATCTTAATTCTTAAATGATCATGTATCTTTCAAAATTATTAAGCGTGTTTAGTGAAAAAGAAGGTGGATGGTTTGACGATTCGGCTTTTAGGTTTGCACTGCTAAACTGAACGAGCAGGAAATGTTTCTGCATGATATTTTTTCCAAAAACTAATTTAATGGATCCTAATTGTAACGACTCCTGTAGCAAATCATTAAATTAGTCACAAGGCGAAATTTGGTCCGAAATGCCCAACGCATGAATTTAAAACAACTCACTGAATCATGTTGGCTTCATGAATTTTTGTGTGCGTGTGCTGAAATCTTTGTTTTCTTAGTTTCTTCGTATCTTCGTTTTGCTGAAAATTAGTTTAATTGATCCATTTTATGTTTTAAAACTCTTTGAGAATTTATTCTTCCAAAAAAGCGTGTAGTTTGAAATTTGAAGTTTATTTTATGTTATTAATGCTTTTATAAATGATTTCATGTAATGGGAGAAAATGTTCTTTATGCTCTATAAATATGCTTAGTATATCTAAAAACCAACTTCTTACAAATGTGAAATATCTTCTTAAAAACGCTGATAAAAAAAGTGTATTTCTTTGCCGCAATTATGCTTTATAAATAAATCTTTTGTTTCAATTTCAGTGACCATCCAGTGTAGATCGCGGGAAATGGTGGCATTCGTTCGGACAGGTAAAGTCTTCAACGGCAAAGTCTATGTGAAGTCCCGCCCCAACTCCTGTGTTACGGACGTCATCAATAGCATGGAGTTCGAGATCAGGATGGCCTACCACGACCTAAATTGCGACGTAAAACAAGAGGTAGGTATCCACCACAGAAAAAAGAAAATAAAAAAGTTTATTAATTTAGTTTTTCCAATTACTACCGACTATTTAAAGTTTCATTGCGTATGCTGCAAAATCGTTACTAAAAAGAGGCAAAACTCATTACAAAATGAGTTTAAACTAATTTTATTAATTATGATACTGACACATTACGGTACAACTTTTTTTTATTTTGAAAAATACATTGAATCACATTAAAATTGCCTATAATGGGGGAATGACATAAAATTGGAGTAAAAGGAAGTCATGTGGTGCACACATCAGCTCTTTCATTATTAGTTTATAGTGACACTTCCTTAGTTACATATTTGTTTTGTTTCACATTTGGACAAGCTTCATAGTCCCTTTTCTATTGTTAATTTCCTCTGTGAGTTTTAAGTGGTTTGATAACTATTAAACTTTAGACAAGTACTTCGTTCACAGCGAAGTTGTGGTGCATATGATTGCTTTCAAAACCACTACTGCATTTATCAGGAATTTTCTAACAATAGCTCTGTGATCTTAAGAACAAAGATGTAACCAGAAATTGATTGTTTATTTTTTAATATTAATGTTTTAGAATTACAATTTGTAAAGATAATTCATTCAGTTATTTCCTTTATTTTTTATACCTCAACTCAAAATTATTAGCAATTTTTTTTAAAGCCTACGCAAAACATTGAATAAGATTTTTTTTCTTTGTCTCTCTTAAGAAAAGCGCATTATTATTTTTCTTTATTTCTAGTAATAAATTTATGCATGTACTAATAAAATTGAGACATCTTGCGGTTCATAAATTTCAGCGCTTTCATCATTATCTAAAAGTATTCCTTGCTCCTTTTAGAGATAATTTCTCAATAAATATTTACAAGCTGTAAGATACTCCACAAACTCATTCCCGGCGCAAATCCAAAATGTTTATTTCTAAAATTACGCGCATGCTTAAGACATTGATATTCCTTGTGATATCCTTTTACGATCATTTTCGTTAAATAAATTTGCCGTAACACCCTAGCATCATTCTTAAAGATTGCTGGGTAATTGCTACCAATCCCATCTTGCAAAAGGCAGGGTTTCAAGTCCGATCAATATCTTTGGGCGATCATGATAGTGATAACGAGGCTGGGGATTATTCCGCTACGAGACGAAAACCACATGTTCTTCCAGACGGTTCTTCTTACCGGTCTTCCATTTATACAGTTATGGATATAGTCATTGATTGAGGCTAACAGTTATGGGTGCAGTCAGTGATCGTCTTTAACATGAGCGGTTTCAAAATTGGGACCGAAATTACGTGGTAATTTATGGAAGTATTTTTTTTCCTCCGTGTGAAAATAGTTAACGAAAATAAATCAAAGTTGTTTAATGTATCTCAAAATTGATTGCACGTAAAGTTATGAAATGAAATAATTCACTTTTTTCCGTTGAAAATTGATATAAATATGAAAAATCACTTTTTTGAAATTAAAAGATCTAATGCAAGATTGTGAGCATAGAATTTTGTTTCTTTTCGCAAGCAAAAATGTTCGATAGTTTTATTTTTGTGAGAGTTGTACAGACCCTCACTTGAGCGATAACGTCAATGAGTTACCTTCTCTCACCCCCCCCCCCCCTCGCTTCTCTCCCCTGCCTTTTAAAAATTAAACACATTTATGCAAGCGGTCATTTGTTTTGTAAAGTTTATAAAAAAAATTATGCCCTTTTGGAAAACTTTGAAATGAGAGGGGGGAGGGTGAGAGTTTCATGGTGGGACACCTGTAATTTTTAATTCTATTTCGTCCGGTAGCAAGTTTATTTTATCTATCTATTTATTTATTTATTTTTTTTATTTATTTTTTTTTTGTGTGAATGCGTTCAGTTGAATTAATGGCCCGTTTCGAGTCATTAAATTTAATATCGATTTTTGTTGATTTAAAATCTTTTGTTGATTTAAAATTATACAAGACTTTTCATTATTGACTATAGATATTGTTCGTCCTGATCAGGAAAAAACGCCCATAGGATAAGGGAAATAATTTTACTCCAAAATTTAATGCAACATAATTCGATCCTTACATTTTCATTTTCATTTCCAAAAAATGAGGAGATTTAAATACAAAAGTTATTTTAGCTGATTACGACAGCTGAAATTTCATACCTACTAGAACATAATTTATTTATATTTTCTCTTCGTTTGCAATTAATTAGAATATGTTTACTACTTACTTTATTTTCTTTTTATAAATGAGAAGAATTCAAACAAAAAAATTATTTTAGAAGGTTACGATAGCTGAAATTTCTTATGTGATAGAATATAATTTATTTATATTTCTTCTCGTTTTAATTTACTTAGAAAATGTTTAAGCAAGTTTGTCTTAGCCATTCTATTATTAGTTTTAAATTTATTTAGTTCAACTTCAAACGTCTTTCAAAATTGTCTTCTAAAGCTATTTTGAAATAATTTATGCTTACATATTCATTCATAACTAAAACTTCTCTTGAACTGTTCTACATTTTTAGCAAAATGAATATAAGTAAATTAATCGTCAAATAAAAAATATGGATTGATCTGATATCCTACTATTTAAATTCTACGTCCTCGAGTAAATCAAAATAACTTTTTAAAGGACAGAAACACGTGAGTTAAGCATCGTAAAGAGTGGTTATTATTTTTATTATTTAACGCGTCAGGTGGAAGTAATAAGAATAAAGAACTATTTTGACTAAAGCTCAGCGCAAAAACAATGCAGCAGCATGGTTTTCGAAATTTTCTTTTTAAATGTAAAGTACCTTTTTTTTTTTAAATATACAAATGCGTAAGTTAAGTATTGCAAAGATTGGTTTTTGTCTTTACAATTTTACGCGTCAGATGGGAGTAATAAGAAATAAGAGCTATATTGACGAAAGTTCAGCGCAAAAACAACGTAACAGCATGGTTTTCAAAAGTATAATAATTTTTAAGGATAGAAACGTGTGAGTAAAGCATCATACAAAGTACTTCTTATTTTTTGTAATTTTATTCGTCAGGTGGAAGTAAAAAGGATTGATAGCTATTTTGGCGTGAGTTCTTCACCCAAAAACAACATAGCAGTGTGGTTTTCGAAGTTTTGTTTTTAAATGTTTCACTATTAAACTTTCTTAAGTGTCTGCATCATTGAAGACTCAGAAACAACAAACTGAAAGTCACTGCTCTCACGACTTGAATGATCACGTAAAGTAAGAGAGCGAGAGACGTTTATGCATATGAGCTAAGCCATCCCAAAATGCTCACGCATTCTCACCATGTCAAATTCCATTCATAAAATTTTCTTTCTTACAACAATGGGTGCGATTTCTAAATAGCTTTTTCCGTTTCTGTTGTAGGGCAACAGCGAATTCTCTAACGACATTGTGATCCAACACCACGACATGATCGTCACGAATCAGGATCTAGGAGTGACCGTGCACTGCCAGTATGACCTTTCTAATAAGAGTGTCGCTCACGGCGTACGACTCGAGGTCAGCAAGTAAGTAGTCGAATCTTTTCAGCTCTATTTGTATCTCAATTAGCAGTTGTGCTGGAGCTTCATTTGTGGGCTGCTTTTTAAATGTGAACTGCTGCAAACAAGTTCATTGACACATTCGAAGCTGTGGCATGATACTTTCATTTAAATGGTTTCTGCTTTCTTGGAGAGGTCATTTTTGGTCCCGAAGTTTGGTCAAAAGTTTTCTTTTCTTCTGGGGCGCAAGCAGGTGGTGCAAATGGGCAGGGGTGCCCGGATGGGACGTCACAGGAGGTCACTTTGACCTTCCAAAAATGTCCTTCATCGACAAGTTTTGCCTAATGACTCGGCGGAATTCTCATAATTCGGGGAATTTTATCCGACAACTCAACAAAACTATCATTATTCGACAAATTGTGTCTAACGATTCGGCAAAGTTATCATCATTCGGCAAAATTTGTTGTTCCATTCGGCAAATAGAGAATTTTCGCCCTCCAAAAAATTTAAGCGCCTCTGCCTATGGGTCGTTTTGGAGGTCAAGGGCCATTCCACGCGAAAACGGACATTTTGTCCCGCACCTGACTAACTCATATACTTCTTTAAAAATAATAATTTAAAAGGGCGATGAACATTTTTTCAATGTGAAGTCACAAACTAATGTGTAATTCTAAGCAATTTTAGTCTTAAAGTCCTTTTAAAATGATTACTTTTTAATGAATTAAGAACTATCGTGTGCGGGGGAAAATTACGGCTTTTTTGTCGAATGGCCATCAAGCACCTCTGAGAAGTCTTTTGCCGCGAACTGTGAAGCCAAGTTAATGCGTGTAGGTTAGTCTGACGGGTGAGTTAAGACCTAAGCACATTTTAATTTTCAGAAATTCATAAAAACATTAAAAACATGGCAGAACTCTGCTTCAGATTCTTATGACTTTACTAAGAAAGTTGCACAAAAACCCGGTAAATGAACCTGTCTAACATGTGAACAAACAGAATTTTCTAGTCAAAACAAATGCTGGATTTTGCTTTGCACTAAACTTTTATTGGGGCTTCTTCTTATCCTGTATTTACTTTGCTCCCATCATTTGTTTTTATTTATCTGTTGTTTCTCTTTTTTCCCCTTGTTTTCTGGCTCTCTTTTTATCTTTCTTCTTTTCTTTCACTGTTTTTCTTTGTTGATTTTGTGGCTTTACTTTTCTCTCTTATTTCCTCTTCAGAATTATATAATATAGTCCGTCATATTAGGAGTTTCACCTCGGAATGCGAGATAAGAAGCTGTAAATTCGTATATATCTTTATTTTGCCATTCTACATGCTGTCTCCAAAGTCTCATGTCCGCGTCTTAAGATATTCTAGGTCAAAGTTCACAAAAATTAGTTTTTTGCAAATATCTCGCTTCCTATGGTTTTAATGTTATAAACTTATATTTCAGGTATTGTAGAGCATAAAATTCTCCACAATTTTTGTACTAAACATTTTTTTGTACCATTAACCGATTTTGAGACAAAGGTCGAAGAGCGTGCAGCGCTTACGCATTTTCAGCATAATTCAAGGTCAACCGTTAGTCCCCATAAACAATGCGCCGTTTAAAGTCTGTATATCTTCTAAATTTTTATAATTACGAATGATTTACATTTTTTATTAGTGCATCATATTTATTATTTTTCATTAATCAAATATATATTTGTTCAATAACACTTACCTATTCTGTAATTTAAAAAAATGTTTATTCATTTTGTTTGCAATACAATTGTTTTATACATTTAACCGTTTTTGAGATGGAGGGCAGAGAGCTCGCAGCCCTTACGGTGATGATGACCGGTTTAATACTATGATAACTGGTTTAAAATTTAATGAAATAAAGTTAAAACGCTCTGATAAAGTTTTACCGGTTTCAACTGTCAACAAATCGGAAGATGAACGACTGCAGAGTATCTATAGATCCATTGCTACTGTTTCAAAGAATAACTGGTTAGCAAACAATTTGAAAGAAACGAGGAATATCTTCAGGGCCTGATTACCGCACAGGACAACTAGGCCCGGGCCTGGGACCCCATCTTTCCAAAGGGCCCCAAATTACTTGAGGAATTATGCATACCATTACAACTATACAAATAATACACCATATTTTAAAAATAATAGTAGAAAAGTAATGGCTTGTCAATAGGGAAAAAAAACTTCTTTAGAGGAGAATTTTTATTCATTCTGCCAGCATTGAATTTACCCTGACAAAATTATGAAGGGCCCCGAAGGAGATTCATAAATGCACACGATAAATGATTTACTTAGTTCTGTCATAGACAAAGATGAGCCAAAAATGCATTCCGCTGAGCCTCAAACTTATAAATTAGCAACTGTATTTCGCTATAGAATCTTCAGAGGGCCTCCAAATTATTGTGGGCCTATGGCCTCAATTTTAGTTAGTCGGGCCCTGAATATCTTTATTAGTCCGTATCCAACACCTTTATTTGACGATGTTCGAAAAAGAAAAACCACGAAATCGACGTTATATGATAGTACGACAACTGTCATCGCGTCGTATGGAAAAAGGATTATTCTTTGCAAACATATTGCAGTTCAAGAATTGTTGTTGTATTTGACGGTTACTCGGACTATAGTGAAAACATAAAAGCAATGGAACAGTTAAGAAGGTTTGTTGCTCTTTCAAAATCATATGAAGTTTGTTTCGACGAAACAATGATTGTACCAACTAGCCAAGAGAATTTATCAAATCGATGTAATAAGACAAAAATTATTAATATGCTTATTGAAAAATTAAAAGCTTCGACACAACAGCTATATCACAACAGGCCAGAGATGATGTAGATGTGTTTAGCTTTGAAACAGCTTTTGAAGAATCAAAACGTTAAAAGACCGCCGTCATAATAGGGGAGGATATAGATTTTCTCGTCATTTTGTTTGGGCGTACTCAGTCTCACCAACAAGAAGTTTTCTTGAAACAAACTGGCAAAGGAAATGTTAAAACTCAAATATGCTCCTCCGAAAGTTTCGATTAATATTCTAGTTTAAAAAAAACATATTTTATTCAGTGGATCTGACACAACTTCTGCGCTGTTTGAAAAAGGGAAAAAAAATACTTTCACTAGAATACAAGAGAAACTTCAACAAGAAAAATGCCCTGTACAATCATTAAATGAAAATTTAGTATGCATCTTGTTGACAGTATATAATGCGCCAAAATCAGAGGATAATATCGATCGCTTACGTTACACACAATTTGTCAAGTCAACAAAGCTCAATAAACCTGTGCAGTTACCTAGCCTTCCACCAACAAGTGCAGCGGCACATCAACATATCAATCGTGTATATTATCAAATTCAAACTTGGTTAGGGGACGATTTAGTACCAAAAATGGGGCTGGATACTGTGGAATAAATTCCTGAAATCGATTACGACAATATTACCACCAGCTTCAGATGAAATACTCAAAAAAATATTTTGCAACTGCAAGAATAAGAATGGTTCTGATTCACGCTGTGGATGCAGGAAATCAGGACTGCAGTATTCTTCAGCTTGTAGTCAGTGTAATGGACAAGCATTTTTCAATGCTTCACCGAATCAGAGTGATCTCGATGAAGATAGTAAAGCTTTACCGTGGATATATGTCGGATGACCTTGACATCTGTATCATTCGTAATAGGTCGAATCTGCCAGAAAGTATAGAATAGTAAGAGGCACGGTCTCGCAAATCCTATCTATTTCAAAATAATACCAAAAAACCTATTACAAATGATACAAATGAGGTTTTTGCTTCAAAGTCATCCGCCTTCTTTTCGCGGTCAAGTTATAATACCTTTGACCCCGTAGTTCTTGAAGATCCGAAGACAAATTTCGTTGACGACGAAACTAATGATAATGAATCAGAAATTTTTCAGCCACCAGAAGACGTCGATGAAGAAGAAGAAAATTAAGATTCATATTCGTCTTAAATTTCAGTTTTTGTAAACTCTCCCCCTATTTGTTATTTCATTTGCAATGAATTTTTAAAACAGTATTTCTAAATGTGTATATATATATATATATATATATATATATAGACATAATAAAAAATTAGTTCCTTAAATTTTTTCCCAACTTGAAATGGAATTAGTATATGTTAGAATATTATTAAAATGTAATGAAAATATTTCACTCAACAATTTTTAATTACACGAATTGGTGAGTGTTACTAAACAAATATATATTTAATTGATGAAAAATAATAAATATGATGTAATAAGGAATAAAAAATGTAAATCATTCATAATTATAAAAAATTTAAAGATATACCGACTTTAAACGGCGTATTGTTTATATGGACTAACGGTTGACCTTGAATTATGCTGAAAATGTGTAAGCGCTGCGCGCTCTTCGAACTCTATCTCAAAATCGGTTAATGGTACAAAAAAAAAGTTTAATACGCAAATTTCAGAGAATTTTATGCTCTACAATATATAAGTTTATATCATTAAAACCATAGGAAGCGAGATATTTGCAACACAAAAAATGATTTTTGTGACCTTGTATATCTTAAGACGCGCACACGAGATTTTAGGAGACTTTTGAGACAGCATGTAGAATAGCAAAATAAAGGTAGATACGAATTTTCAGCTTTTTATCTCGCATTCCGAGGTTGATCCCTTTTTTTTGGCTAAAATGACTGGACTAATAGAAAGTTGCTGTTTTTAACTTACCTAAGAAAAATTTTGAAACCTTGCTTAAAAAGAAAAATTACGAGGAGGTGTGTTTTTTCGCTGGTCTGCCGATCATACCTATAAGGAATGATATCAAGACTCCCTTCTGCTCCCGCCCCCCCCCCCCCTTTTTGTGCTACTCTGTGATGTCACCACGTTTAAGTGTACTATCAACAATTTAAACTATCTTAATCAATATGAGCAGTACAAATTTCCTTCGGAAGGCTCCTAGGTTTTTCTTTTTACTGCTACGAATCGGAAAAGTGGCGCTACATTCCCATTTAGTTCAATTTCTCTGTTTAGTTTCAGTGGAGCAATTTTAAGTGTAATAATTCACAAAGTCAAGTTAGCATTTATAGTTTTCAAGCATCTTTAATGCACAATTTTTTTTTCTCTTTTTTCAGTGATTTTACTTATTAGTTTCCTTTATGAGTACATGAAAATAGTGCGTAATTCAAAAATTTACACAATTGTTTTAGTGACCTCAGCGCTTTTGAAAACGACATGTACACATCTTGTAGGGGTGCCTTTGAGGCGGGTGGGAAGGGGGGGGGGATCCATGACGCAAACTACGCTAGTGAAATTTTTAAAGGGGGTTAATTTGAGGGTTTTGACCTGATTTGGCGGAGGGCTCTCCGTAGCATTTGAAAAAGACGCGCCATCGAACTTGGAGGGGCTTTGTGCCCCAGCTTCTTGAACTGTGCGGTTTAACCTAATGTGCGGTAGAAAAAATGCTTTTCACTTGCCGATTCCTTGTAAATGAAAACGCTATAATTTGGAATAAGTGGCCTCATGGTTCCACTTTATTTATTTATTTATTTTCAAAGCTGAAAGTGCAACCATTTAAAGTGAAACAATCCGCAAAGACAATACACCATTACTATATTTTAAAGTAGTATCATTCTACACCAAAAATTACTGCTATGACCTTTTCTTTTTCTTCTTCTTTTTGAAAATCAATGCAAGGAAATATATAGCCATTATTTCTTTCCATAAGGCTCATTTCTTAAAAAGTAAGTCATTTAACTTTAATTATTCGATTTTGACGTTTGAAAATATTAGCGAATTTCATACTTACATTGTTAAATTAATTCCTGCAATTAAATTTATTCTTACATTTAAAATAATTTTATTTTCATATCTAGCGAAGAATCATTTTCAACTGCAATGAATTCAGTCATAGTTCATACATCTTAAAAGTAAACATCGCCTTTGAAAGAAGCTATAGAAAAAAGCTAATTTTTCGTCACTGAAGCATACAAATGGCAATGAGAATTAAAAGAAAATTCAAAATTGATGTTTAAAAATGCCTCAACTTAGATGAACATCTTTTAATGCTAATTAAACATGAAAGCATGTAAAGGACTTTTCAGCTGACGTGGTTCAAGAGAAATATTTCATTGTTAAGGAATGTGAAATTTTTTGAGAGGAATTACGTTAGTGATTATGCTTTTCATTTAAAAAAAAAAGGTTTGAAACTGCTAAAAAAAAGTTAATTAATGCAATTTCTGCTCGTCGCGTTTGAAGTTTCTACTAGAAATAACAACATTTTACATAATGAAATAAAATCTATTAGTTTCTTTAAAACAGTTTAAACGTGAAGCTGACCGTTTATGGAAATTGCTGTAAGCATTGGAAGAAAAATTTAAATGGTGCTTTAAAATACTCAATAGTGGCAGTTTCTGAGACTAATTAAACAAACTCCCATTTGTTTAACGTTTTCCATTTGACATGTTTTAAAGGAAATTTTTCATTGCTATATGTATTCTTCCTTCCTGTCTGCTCAACGCCAGCAAAATTGGTAACTTCTGGTGGGAGTAACCCTGGCTGTCTGAGATAAGCAGCTGCGTGATTGATGATGTTTCAGCAAATTAGTAGGTTGTAGTTTGCGTGCCATTAGTAATCAATGATGGTACATGCATTATGTTATTTACTACTTCAATCCTAGTGAGCGGTGACGGTTGCTGACGTTTGTCTAAGAAGAAATCGGGTATTTTCTTTACAATTGTTACAAGAAGATACTTTTAAAATTCTTTTGTACTCAACTTTTTTTTATTTTTCACAATGAAATGCTGAAAACAGCATTTTATTGTAAAAAAAAATCAGGCAAGAAAAAAACAAAGTAGTAAGGTGTCAAATTTTAAAATTTGGAGATTACTAATAAAAATAATAGGGGGACATCTAATCTGTTTTGGGGAAAGAGATACTTCTGGAAGCTCTGGTAGGTGTTGCTCTACAGCATGATTTAAACACAAAAGCCGTAGCCTTTGTGTTTAAATCGTGTTTTAAATTGTGTTTAATTTGTAAGTTTGACAAAGTTTTAAAGGGAATTTTTCGTTATTGTATGTATTTTCCCTTCCTGTCTGCTCAACGCCAGCAAAATTGGTATCTTCTGATGGGAGTAACCCTGGCTGTCTAAGATAAGCAGCTGCATGATTGATGATGTTTCAGAAAATTAGTAGGTTGTAGTTTGCGTGCCATTAGTAATCAATGATGGTACACGCATTATGTTATTTATTACTTCAATCCTAGTGAGCGATGACGGTCGCTGACGTTTGTTTAAGGCGAAATCTGGTAATTTCTTCACAATCGCTACAAGAAGATACTTTTGAAGTTCTTTACTATACTATATTTTATTTTTCCCAATAAAATGCTGAAAACAATATTTAATTGGTAATATAAATCGGGGAGGGGCAAACAAAGGGATTTGGTGCCAAAATTTAAAATTTAGAGACAAACTTAAAAAGCAAAAGATAGGGGAACCCTCATCGGTTTTGGGGCAAGAGATGGTTTTAGTATCCCTGGTAGCTGCTACTATACAGTATGATTTAGACAAAATTTTCAGTGAAAATCTACCTGGGATTTGAGCTTTACTTTTAGCTACGCGTTTTGCTAAAAGCTTTAAAACGTACACGCACATCCCTTTGCTTCTCACTGTAATATCATCTCGCTGTAATAACAGTGAACCTAGTGAACCTCCAAATTTGTGCTTTCGGAATATTTGACGCCCTCTACTTTTTGCCAACACGAACCCTCCCCCTTTTTTTTTTTAGTTTCAACCTTTCCTTTTTGATATATTTAGGGGGGGCGGGGGAATTTTTAAATGGGGGTCGGCGAAAAGTAGGGTAAGCCGAATATTTTCTAGTACAAATCTCCTTCGATTACTTCGTTTTTGAGGATATCCTTATTTAGTTATCATATGCCAGCCTGGTGATCCCGGAGCGGTGGTCCCCCCCCCCCCAGGGGTCCAGCGCAGTCTGTAGGACGTCTGTGTAAACGAAAGAAAAAAATGGGGATCTTTGCGTGTCAAATAATTGTCCACGAGCCCTGGATCCTATTTAATCCGGTTAGCGCTAAACCTTAGGCATTTTATAAATAGCTGAAAGATGTAGGAATTTCTTCTTCGGGATGTATCGACAACCTTACATCGCGATGTTTTGATGCTTCACTATGTTTTTAAGTAGTATTTTAATAGTATTACAGCGCAATCACCCATTAATATAAAACGATGAAGATAAAATTTCAAATTTAGCTCTTATGAATAATTTACAGCAGCAAAGATTCTGACTGGTTTTTCTAAATTTTAGCTGTTGTTAACAAAATTTAAATAGTTTACAAAATATAATTATGATACATAAAAATACTTACCAAGACTTACAAGATTGTTCATTCAGCATTTTGCTGATAATTTTTTTTTCCGAAGTTATTTTTCCAAAAACAAAAAACAAAAAAACAAAAATGCTTCATTGCAAAAGATTTTTACAGAGTGATTTGTCGTCAACTTTATAATATAATGAAAATAAAGCATTTCAACGCGTTTTGAGGAAAATGTAGATATTTGTTTGCTGATTAGACTTTCATCTGAATTATAAACACTCTTTTAAGATACACTTCGGTCTTGCGAACAAAGATATTTTTTGGTTAAAACTTACAGAGTTGTTAAAATGATCATTGATGAATTTTCAACCTCTCAAATGGATTATATTCTTACAAAATTTGAGGTTTTAGCAAATAATCACGTAACAGCAGCTTTTCTGATAGAGGTTAGGTTCGCTGCCAATTCAATACCAATGTATATTCAAAGGAACTGTAGACCGGTGTCCGATGATACATCGGTGCTTGGGTTTTTAGTCGGTGCAATATCGTTTCATCGGTTTGGAAAATAATTCTAAACCGGTTTAATGTTGTGATATGTACACCGTTGTATCACGATGCATAGCTCAGTCCTAATAGGTGGCTCTGCAAACTGAAAATATTTTACCATTTCACTTTTTCCTGCTTTTTCACTTATCCCAAAATTCCCTTAGAACTGCTTAGCTCAAAATGTGACTGTATTGTGTATAAAAGTCATGAAGTTCTAGCAATAATTTCATTGATTTTGTGCAGTAATAAATTTCTACTTAACATACCTTTTTATGCTCTATGCTGCAGTACACGTGAAGGTAGGATGGAATCTCTAAGGTCAGTACTTAATGCCCATTTTTTGTTAATTTTTGTAATATATTTTTCTTTCTTTCTCATTTTTTTCAAAGTTCAAAAGAAAATATTGTAAAGCAAGACGGTATGAAACTTTTACACAATTCAACACTTGTCACGGAAAACAAATAATTTTTGTTATGGACCAATTTTAGCTACATTAGAAAAAGGTATAACACATTAATAAATTAGTTTTGATTTTCTTTCGATTAATTACCTATTTTTACTACATATATTTCGAAAATAGTTTTGCATTGGGTTTTTGTTTTTACTTAAACCTTTATGGGTCTGTAGTTGCATTTAATTTTGAAAAAAAAATATGCCCTAGATACATAAAAGATATTCCAATCAGTGCAAAACTCTTTGAGGTCAATTATTCTCTTTTTTAACTACGATTGATACTACCTCCATACTTGGCCAAAGTGCTGTTCGATAACACACTACAGATAGCATTCTCCTATCGAAATAAAGGATTAAATATTTCAATAGAAAAAAAAAGATTTTCTTCTTTATACGATTGAAAAAGTATTTTATACATTTATTTATTTTATCCTCAGTGTTTAGGATGAACTAAGAATTTTAACTGCGTACAACGCTTAAAAATCCCGAAATTAATCATTTTTAAACCTACACTAATACGTTTTTCATCTCGTCATTAGATAATGTCCTACCAGCGAGTAGTAATCCGCTCTTAACTTCCTCAAATGCTCAGTATTTCATAATTCCTCAAATAGATTTCATCACCGTTCGTTATTGTTTCCGCAAACAATGTACATAGTTTTCGTGACTTTAGCATGAAATTCATTTGTGAAAAATATTCTATCCGACCGTTGAAGTCTGTGAGGTTTTTTCCGTTGGCATAACCTTTACTTTTTGGGAGCGGCTCACGATTTTCATTTTGAAACATTCAGGAAGTAATATTATGAACTCTTATAACGGAACTTTTCTTCCCCTCCAGGCTTAGGGGTCTCCCGTCGGGTCAAATTGAGAGCTGCAGTAAAGACGTCTTTAGGAGTTTCGTGGTTTATGATGAAGCCGAAGGTTAGAATAAATATTGGAGATTTAAAAAAATGTGAAGCGCACATGTATCGGTGTTATTCGTCTAGCCAGAGTTTCTCAATCAGCGTAACATTATGCATAAAATGTATACCCATTTATAGGAGTTGAGTAAGACCTGATTTGGAGTATGCTGTTCAGTTTTGGTCGCCTTATCTTAAGAAAGATATTTCTGTGTTGGAAAGAGTTCAAAGAAGGGCAACTAGACTAGTAAGGGGCTTTCAGATTTAGATTATGATACCAGACCTAATAGGCTTAATATGTATAGCTGGAGCAAAGGAGAGTCAGAGGGGATATGATTCAGTTATTTGAATTTATCAAAATGAAAGATGTTAATAGATTAAATTTTTGCACGGAAAGCAGGACGAGGGGTCCTTGTTTTTGTTGTCCTATTCAAATCTCAGGCTGACCTGGAAATTAGGAGATACTACTTTTGTAGGGTTGTAGGCACTTGGAGCAGCTTACCGGAAGAAGTGTTAATGAACAAGGGGGTAGATAGCTTTTAGAGGGCCATTGATCTTCATTGGGGACTAATAAAATGACTAGGACCAGCCTAGGTGGGCGCAGAGCCTGCTGCTGGACGTCACATTTGTTTTTGTAATTGTAAATACAAAGTCCGCAGATATTCAATCATAAAAAAGCGAGATATTAGCTTTTGAACCCAGGGTTATTTGGCACACTTATACACTTATCTCGAAAAATAGAGATGGACTAGGGCGCCATGAGAAAATTCTAATTCTTCAAAGGGTGCCGCGGGAGTCGGAAAATTTTGAGAACCCCTGATTTAGACAGCTCCTACTTCTGTCGTAAACACAGTAGCTTTCCTAAACAATATAAATGTCTTTATAATAATGAGAAACACAAAAGTGGTTCTCCTTGAAGTAACTTTTTCTACACTCTGCTCTGCTTAATTTGCTAAAGTCTGAAAAAAAATTTATTTTTGATACATATATTAATTTTTTAATGCTTAGAATTTCACTTCTGATTTCAATATGACCGTTCTTCATATTAGATGTCATTTTGGGAATTCAATCCTTATGTATACTTACCTAAAAAGTTAAATGATCAATAGTAAGACAAAAGTGTAAGTAAAGCCTGTTCTCTAAGTTTTAAGGAAAAAATAGTACAGTAGTTTAAGATGATAATTAAATTTTCAAAATAAGCACAAGGGGTGACAAGAAATATATGGTCAAAGAAAAGAAAAACTGTTCTTAGAATTTGAAATGGAGCGAATCATTTTCTCATAAAGATAGTCTTGAGCAGCAGGTATAGCAAAAAAAAAAAATTGTCTTCAGATGAAAATTATAGTTATTAATAATCAACCTTTCTCAGTGAACTACGAATTATAGTTGTCTAAACAATATATATGCAACCGATGAAACAGTTTTAATTTCTACTAAAGTCTTCCTGATATACAGAAGAACTGCAGATGTTATTCTCCACATCTCATTCATCCTCATTCTCTTGTGGAGGATAAATTCTCCGCCAGATAAATTGAATTACAGCGGTTGAAGAAAAGACGAACCATCACTTTTTATTGAAGCAACGCAAACATAAGAGTCTCTGGAGTGTCAATCGTACTGCGAGAGCATTAAAATATGTCGCATAAAAATGGTGAATGAAAGCTTGCTGTTCAACGAGTTCCTAAAAATAACCATTGATTCGGGTGTTCTACAAAATATAGGCACTTTAAATAAAATTGTGCTATATAATGTGAATGGTTGGTATTTAATGTGTAGCGAAAAAAAGGGGAGGGGGATCTATTCAGAGTATAAGTTTTCATTGCTTACTCATCTTATGGCTGTAAATAGCTCAATGTTAGATACATTCTCAAATAAGATAAAATAGTTTCGAAATTATAATTTTTTACTGCAGTTAAATGCATTATTATTTCAAACCCATATAAATTTGCCGAAAATAACTTTTTTTTTTTGAAGTACTTACTACAAAATAGTGATTCAAAAAGAACTCTGAATTAATCACTTTCATATAATTCGTTTTATTGCCTCTGGCTCAGACGTCAACGCAATATATCAATCATATGTTGAAATACATACTTCTTCTAAGAACATTTTATCTTTGGCCTTATCGCCAAAATATTAATCAATGTCTGCTCCGTCGGAAGGTGGAATAAAAGTCGAAACTCTTCTCAGAATTCCATCAATAGAAACATATGTCTTATTGGGACAGTCTTGAATTCATGTACTGGAAGATTTTTTTTTTCTGCATTAGATAACGTGCAATGCTATCGATTTCATGGTCTTTCTTTGGAATTTCATTGCCAGAAATGAATAAAGCATAAGATGCTTGTTCTGAATCCATGATAGCGCCATTTCAGCACATATTACTTCCAAAATCGTGACGGAATATCTAAGACTTATCGAAGACAATCGAAAGGTCAAAAGACTAATATAAGGAAAAAAAACTTCATGCTGCTATGTAACGAAAAAAAAATTTTTTTTATTAACTCAGTTGGTTGAACGGTTTTACAGGTATATTTCCTCCGCCTATCACGCTTTGTTGATTTGCATATATCGAGTTAAATTATTGTTCTTTCATTTATCCTTCACCTCCCACAATGGAACTACGGAAGCGTCAATAATGGAACTGTTGAGTTTTTCTCTTAAACACCATGCAGTGACGGATTGTTTGTGCAACGGG
Organism: Uloborus diversus; assembly: GCF_026930045.1. Classification (NCBI taxonomy): domain Eukaryota; kingdom Metazoa; phylum Arthropoda; class Arachnida; order Araneae; family Uloboridae; genus Uloborus; species Uloborus diversus. Next base: position 90,962,389 of record NC_072732.1, on the reverse strand, counting down.
GAGGCCACTTAAACGGTTGTTCACTGTTATAAAGGTATGACTGGTCTTTGTTGTAACTCGATACGCTTGCGGGAACGCCATTTTAGACCCTTGATTGCTTTCCTGGAACAGATGCTTGCTAAGTCAGTAATGGAACGGTTCCTTTAATTTCTATGCCTTCTTTTTGAAAAGATCGTTGCTCCTGATATGTTCATTGACTTGCTTTGAGAAGAGGAATGAAACTTGCAATGGAAATCAATAGAATATAAAAGAACCTGAATGTCTAATTGAATGGTGTTTTCTCAGGAACAACTTCGCTACATCTCTATTTTGAGAAAACGGATAATATTTTCAATATGTATGGTAACGTTAAAGAGAAGATGTCGCTACATAGTAAAATAGCTACGTATTTCATGGAGTAACGAATCCGTTATTTCGGAAAAGCCTAGGCAGTTCGTGAAAAAAGTAATCGAATGTCTAGTTATTTTGTACGATTATTGAACTATATGCTTCATTGGTAAACATAGCTCCGTATGATAAATAATCAATTGCCATAGGTGACATTGATGCACATTTAAGGATTTACAATGCTCCCAAATTCGATTATATATATATATATATATATATATATATATATCGTCGCCTCAGAGCAACAATAAGACAAGTAGTCCCAGGAATAACACTAAAATGTCCTACTGTTGCTCTGAGGCGACGATATATATATATTTTTTTCTCGCTCATGACTGTACACATCTTGTTTGCACTTAATGTGTGCACATTTTTTCAACACCATGAAAGGCTGAAAATTTGCATGTACTTTCATCAAATTATCTGCATGTTTTACATCATTGTTCATCGTCTTCAACTTCAATTGTGAAAATACGTAACGAAATAGTTGATGTTTATTAAAATAAATATTAATCTACATAATTCTTCGCCTGGAACGTTTCATTTGAAATCCACTTTTTTTTGCTTTGTTTCACTCAATAATTTCCCTTTTCTCAAGCTGAATGAAATGACTACAATCTTAATTATTTGTTATCAAAAATATTTAACTTTCAATACGTCGGTAATTAATGCCACTGTAAGCTCCTTACAAATTTTCTACATATTTTTACGTAATTGCAGGAAATGGTAATCCTCTTAGCCTTTCTCAAAACAAAGTAGTATTTTTTTTTTTTTTTTTTTGCTACCACCTTCAAATTTTTCCTTCTAACTTTAAGGTAACATTATTTGTGCCTTTCAAAACGCTCTTTGAAAGAATCTTTTATGTATTTTTCTTGGCGGTAAGTGTTTCTTACAGGAATAAATGAGATTAAATGAAAATGTTGTTTTTTGTCCCTTTGAGAAGGAAAAAGGATCAAGTTAAAAATGATAATTTAATTTTGTATTAAATTACTCAATAATTGAATTTTAGATGAGCTTTTATGTAAAATATTTGTTTCGCTTATTACTTAAAAGATGTCTGAATACCTTGTAACAACTCTTTTAGAAAATGTGTTCTGAACAACTTGTAGTCATCTATTCTTTTTGATTTGGCGAATTCTTTCAAGCCTTTCAACTGAGACCAGTGGTTTCATTATAGCTTGTTATTTGTTAATAAATTTTTAGTAATTACATTATATCTGTTTCCTGTGAAGTAGCCGCCTTCGGTGACTGGACGGTTTGCCTTTGCACATTCTTCTTTGGTGACTGCCTACATAAACTTGGCTTCGTTTAAGATTTATTTCAGTAAATATCCATATCTCTGTCTATACATCCTTTTTCTCTCAATTGCAGCCATTTTGCATTACGAATTGCAGTTACCAAAGAAGCCAAAAAGCTGTCCCCTGGAGGTGAAAAAAAATAAAGTAGGATTATCGTCTGGAATATTTATTTTTCCCTTGATTGATATAACATATATACAAAGTGTCAAAGACATGTTTTCATTAGTGCGAGCTCTACTTATTTCTAATTCAGGGTACATTTTTTATAACCGTTCTGTAAGCAAAAACAAAGTGTTTTTCTTTTTTGTGTGTGTATGTGTTATGAAGTTAAGAATTTAATGTTAAATAATATGGAAAACATACTACAAACTTCGAAAAACTATTTGTTGTCTCAACTATACATACAGCCAAATGCTCCGTAATCCTGTCTTTAATTGCATCTTTCAAAAAAACTATTCATTCTAAAATAAATTGCTCGGTACTCATCGAGATTTGCCATTATATAAATTTGTTGGAAACTTAAAGTTTTTAAAAATTACCTTCTGAAACTTCTACTCGAAATAGTTCAGAAAATAAATTGTTCCTAATTTTCATTCTTTTTTTCCTGACTTCAGTAACTAAAGTTAAAATCTCATCTACGTCAAATAAAAGGCAACTAGCGAGGTTGCCCAGTTTTATTTTCAAAAACACTGTTCCATATTGCACATAGTTTAGCATGAATAATTACTGTCCAATTTTGCATTAATTTAACAATGAACCGCACCGTCTCTGATTCGCCATTCTTACATAGATGAGATTTTCCTTTGTTGTAATTAATGATGGCGGGAATTTGGCTTTACCTCTTTTTCTTTCGTTCATTTTCTTCCACGTCACAAAAAATTAAAATGCGCGCTCTTTCAATATAACGTTTCGTCCATTAATTAAGGAAAACTTTTAGATTAAATTGCTTGCACAAATGCAATAAATTATTCTGAAATGTCATTTTAAATGAAAAAATTTTTGGAAGCGGACGGAAGATGTTCTTTTTAACTTTTGCGGAGAGCTTTGAATCAAGATTATTTCATTTTTCTGAGACGGCTCGTTATTAATGTCAGCTTTGCGGTCTGCCAAGCGTGCGGTTGACTAACCGTTTTCGTCTGCTTTGTTTACTTATCGTGAGAGCGCTGTTCTGATTTGAAGCGAAACCTTTTCATTACACCGTACGCTTGATTTTATTTTCGTATGCAGGTTTTGTTCATGTAAAAAGCACCAACATTTTTCTATATCCGAAAGAAGGCCACCAATCTTATGCAACCATTTTAAATAGTATCAAAGGACTCATGTAAAGAATATGATATTAGTATGCTTCTTTTCACGTGCATTTTTATTTATTCATTTATTTTGTAGTTTAAAAGTGTTTCTTTTACAAAACAGTTTCAAATGCTGAGCTTTTTAATGCTTACAGAAAGTTTCTTTGTTAAACGTTAGTGTAATGATGTTGTGGGGAGATAACGTGCGGCAGTGAGAAGCAAAGGGACTTTTTAAAGTTATAACCAAACGCGATTAAAATTCGATCCCATAGACTTTCATTGATTTTTTTTTCTAAATCACACTCTATAGCTGCACTTACCAGAGCAACTAGTGCCCTATCTTGCTCCAAAGCAGAGGAAAAATTCCTCTACTATTAGTACTGGTTAATCTCCAAAACCTTAATTTTCGCACTTACATCCATGTGCTTTTCACTGCCTCATAGGTAAAACTTTTTTTTTAGCTTGAAATCACTGAGTATCATTTCACCATGGGGGGAAAACTCAAGTCACTTATTTATTCATTTATTTTGTAACTTAAAAGTGCTTATTTTCACGAAACAATTTCAAATGCTGCACTTTTAAATGCTTACAGAAAGTTTCTGTGTTAAACGTTAGTGTAATGATGTGGTGGAGAACTAATATGTAAACGAACAGGTTTTTGCATGGAATCACTGCGTATTATTTGTCCAAAAGAAAAACTTGATGCACTAATTTATTTATTTATGTATTCATTTATTTTTTGAACTTAAAACAAAATCTTCTTTTTTAAAATTATTTATTTAATTTTAAAGTATAAACTGATATTAAAATTTTTAACCAGCATGAGATAGTTAACACAAACTCCCATTCATTACCACTCTCAATGGGGTCGTTTCCAAAGTTTTAAAAGTTTTTTTCTGAAAGAACATGCTTAAAAACATAGGATCTAACCATTTTTTAAATAATTTGTTTAAGTTTGATAATTTTAAAAAATTAAATCGTTACGTTTTCATTGTTTACATTTCTTGCCGATGACATCACAAGTGATGAAATGCCATTCTGTGTTGCCATTCACAGAGCAAAATATTTAATTCGCATCTTTACTTACGTGTATTGGCAACAATATGGTTGATAACAGGTGTAGAGCGCAATTTTAATTCGCTTCTTGATTATCATAACGTTAAAACGCGATACAACGTGCGCCAAAGAGCATCATTTGTGATGTCATCAAGAACACACCTTGTTTGCAAAATCGGACGTTTTAAAAAATTAATAAAAAAATAACTGTTGGGAAAATAAAAGATTTTTCTGGGTTCATGTTTTTTTTTTTTTTTTTTCATTTGCTTATTTTATCAATTTCAGTGACTAGAAGTACTACTTTTGATTGAAGGAACCAACCCCATTACATTACTCGGCGTTTCCCTGCTTCTGTTATTTGGAGTACTGCATGACTTGAAAATCGTTAACTCTACGCTTTTATCATCAATAGATCCTCCGGATTTTTGTCTGTTTCCTGTGAATTTTGGAATATATTGATAGTAAACTATTTATAACCTAACGGCAAAAAAAAAAAAAAAAATCGATTTGATAAATCGCATATGCAGTTATTTATTTTAAGAATGGATATACTACGGGTAAAGTTAGCTCAAGGTTACATTTGAACTGCGAGTTATTAATTATTCATGATTGATAGTATCAAAGATAATGTGTAAATTTAGAAGGCATTTTCTTCACCTCTCATTTAGTATGTTTTGACAGACTGCTATTTACGTATTTTACTTTTTAACTTAGTTCGGTAACTTTGCTGCCATCCATATGATGTACAAGATCCAAAAATCAGTATAGTTTTCAAAACCTTATAATTAGTGAAATACTTACCATAAAAGGATGCAATTTTGTAAAGGATGCAATTTGATTTTTTTTCTCAACCTTAATGATCCAATTACCGTAATTGGATGCATTAAGGTTCAGAAAAAGGGAGGACTTTTGTAATCACTTCACTAAGTAATAAAGTTAATCACTTCTTGATATAGCGATTAACAACGGGGGTCGTGCGTTCCCAGAAATATAAATAGAAACCAATGCTATGTTATAAGAATACTACCTAAATATCTTCGTGGTGCAGTCATAAAATCGGTCCATTGATAGAAACCTTCCTCAAGTTGGGGCAAACCTAACCTGCTGGCATCGTGAAGTCTACGCAAATCCTAATCGCAGCATTACGATGCCATCAGGTTAGGTTTGACCCAACTATAGAGACAGTTGTTCTTCAATTCGCTACCTACTGCTCCCTGGAGCAAAACCCACTTTCAACCTCGAAGAAAGTAAATTAAATAGTTATAAAACATAGTGATATACATTGTCCACTGAAAAGTATAAAATCATTAAAGGTAGTTTAAAATAACTGTTAAAACACAGTCTCACGAATTTCATCAGTCATTGTCTGTTAATCTCTAATTAACTCAGTAATCAATTTCAATGTTCATCGTTAATCATGCTTGCTCAGTTGAAACAATATGAACACCATAAATCATCCTTTCATATGTGTCTGGTATAGAAAAAAGAAGAAAACCTGTTGTAACAAAATACATTTCAAAATGTTATTGGTTTGACATCTTAATGAATTGGATGAAGGTAGTCTATCTTAATCATGTAACATTATGTCAAACTTGGGATAAGTTTTTAACAGGTTCATCAATTTTTTTTTTTTTTTTTTTTTTTTTTTTGCAAAACGTGTTTTTGCAATTGCTAACTACTTTTGAAGAATTGGTTTTAGTTATTTCGTTTTAAACTTGTGTCTTTAGATTTAAATTATAATCCTAAAGATTTTGTTCTCGAAAAATAATAACACATTCTGCCGACATTAATGTCGGCAGAATTTTGAATTTTCCATTGTTAATTACATTTAATTTCTTTTCTTCAATAATTGAATGTTCAACTTCTTTTCCAAAAGTTTATGAAACAATTATTTTAAAAGACATGAATTTTAATGTAACAACGAAAGAAACATTTTTTCCCCAGTATGACATTAATAATACTGAGAAGCAGTAAAAAAAAATGCAATGCCTCAAAGCATCTTGTTTACGCCCCGTGACATTCTACTTAAATGTTTTTTAGGTTTAATTAACTGCATTAAACGTTCAAAACTTAGATTATGCAGATTAGACGTAATTAACTGTTATTCAAGCGGAGGATGCTTCTAAATCGTTTGACGTCTTTTCTCACATGTGAAGTGAAGTGAGAAATGAGTTTTGCAGCCGCATGGAGACAAGAATTTATGGACCTTTCATTTTCGCTTAGTACTTTTTTGCTTGACGGTTTTCTAGCCATAGATGGGTTACTTCCATACCTATTGAATTATCAATACCTTTTTAAAGAGAAATATAGAATTATGCTCGAGTTGTACTTTTAGAATTTTTATTGTTTTTTCATGGATAAAAAGTTAAAGTTCATCTGCTAAAGCGGTCGCCATCTGCTGCTTAGCGGTCGGCAGTCGCCAACAGGCGACCATTTCATTCAACATGGCTACAAAAGAATCATGTCTTAATCAGCAAAAGTGGCGACCAGGTGTTTCTTTATTTGTAACTAGTGGTACCCGCACGGCTTTGCCCGTAGTTGAAAATTAAAACGTCATTCGGTTCGCCTGTATATTTACAAATAATGGATGACGAATTTCTCGCCAATTGGCTATATTCATTCGCTCTCGCATTCCACGTCATGATAACTTCGTAATTTACTCGTCCATCTTATGATAATTTTGCTCCGGAAAATGTTCTTAAAATTGAAATAGAAAAAGAATAAAATCGAATTTTCGAAAAATCGCATCGAGGTGCACACCCCCATGCTACAAACTATTTTTGTGCCAAATTTCATGAAAATCGGCCGAACGGTATAGGCGCTATGCGCGTCACAGGCATCCTACAGACATCCAGACAGAGAGACTTTCCGCTTTATTATTAGTAAAGAAAATTCATATAGTATATCGTGCTGCGACAACACGCTTCCAATCGTGGGACCTTCAGCTCATAGTTGACTCCCCCTTGGCAACGTAACTCGGAGCAAACTCCCCTAAGGTTATTTACTTTTTTACGCTAAATATATATTTTTAAAAAATGTCTACCAAAAGGCAAAATTGGCTACCATTTTTTGTGACTCTGGTAGCCAGTAGCTACTATTCAGAATTCCTAGTCTAGAGCTTTATCATCTGCTGAATATTTAATAATAGTAATGAATTTGTGAAACGTATTCTTTATATTGATACATGGTTTTATACTTCGATTTTGGTGATATGGGTTACATTACTGAAATCGTTAAAGTAAAAAATAACTCTAGCATTTTTATGATGATATATATTATACTATTGAATTATTCATACTCATTAAGACATCGTTTTTCAGTTACACAACAATGAACTGAGGTTATTTTAATTCCAAAAAAGTTAATGGCAATTTTTGTGGAAATATAGTTTTTTGCGAGTAGTTGTGCACGTAGTTATAAACAAATATCTTTAAACGAACCGAAATATATCTATGTCCTTTACCCATCCAGCGATGTTACCACTAATCTTGCTTTCCTTCTGTATGTTGTGAAAATGGCAGACACAAAGATCGTGCTTTTTTCAAGGTGGGAAAATACTCCTTGAGAGGAGTAAAATTAATTTCGGAGTAAGAAAATAACGAAAACTGAAGACCATAATGCTGTCGTGGGCAGGTAAACGGCAGTATCACCAAAAATGATTTTTCGGGATATTTGAGGAAACGCGTTTTGGATTTAATAATTAACTATAGGAAATTCAACTTTTTTTCATGCTTTTTTTCTTTTTCAGAAAAAACTAAATAAACAAAATTGGGCAATAAAGCTATCGTACAATAGATAACAAAAATGCAAATAATAATAATAGTAAATAAAATAAAAATGAAAATGTTTAGTTCCTGCCCTTTACCTGCCCACGATGATGATAAGAAGAATTAGTAGATGAAAAGGAAAGAAGAGAGATGCATTATTTTGATTTCAGAAAAAACTAAATAAACAAAATTGGGCAATAAAGCTAATGTACAATAGATTAAAAAAATGCAAAAAATAAATAAATAAAAATGAAAAATTTGTAGTTCCTGCCAAAAAACCTGCCCACGATGATCATTTTTGATTTCAGAAAAAACTAAATAAACAAAATTGGGCAATAAAGCTAACGTACAATCGATAACAAAAATGCAAAAAAAAATAAAAAATAAATAAATAAATAAATAAATAAAAATTAAAACTTTTTAGTTCCTGCCCTTTACCTGCCCACGATGATGATGAGAAGAATTGGTAGATGAAAAGAAAAGAAGAGAGATGCATTATTTTGATTTAAAATTTTTAAAATTAAAAAATAAAATAACATTAAAGACGTAATATTTTAAAAATTCCAATTGCTCCCCCCCCCCCCTCTTTTTTCCTACGCTGCTAAATTTTTAGACAAAACCGAAAATGAGAATATGCTTGACTAAAACTTTTCCGCTTGTGTCCGATTTTTAATGCGTGAAATGCGCTTGCAAGAGCGGTATAAATGTCTCTGCTACAGGTAACTCCATTTTATAGCGTAACAGTCAATCTTCTCCTCCTAAAGAGGATTTTCAAGATGTATCTCATTATATTATAGTTTCCAACTTTAGTAACATACCAGAGGGGTTATGATGGTATTTGAATGAGCAATGTAAATTGGATGTCATCAGAAATGTGGCTTTAAATACTCGAAAAACTAGCCCTCTGTAAAAATGTTTTTTACGTTATCTGGTAACACTGCAAATACAAATTAATATAATGCTTTAAAAAATTTTACAATTTGAGAAGTGCTTACCTTTGCGAAGACAGAAAACACTAAAAAATCCTGATTAATAGTAAAAGTTTGAAATTTAAATACTTTTCTATCCTTAGTAAGAATAATAATTCTGCAATTTGAATTTAGTGCTAACTACAAAGTTTGGTAATTTTAACAAATTATTCTGCTTTCTTAGTTGTCGATTCTCTTTTTTTTTTTTTTTTTACTTTTGCTGAATTTCTGCCAAAAAATATTTGTCAGAAATCGGAGAGACAACTTGTGTTCTGTTGTACTTAAAATAGAATTTTAAAACTAATTTTACTTTTGTGGACTTGGATGTCACTCATAGGTATAACTTTCAAAATTAAAATGAGTCCGAAAATGAGAGATATCTGCTTTCAGACGGTTTAAGAGAGCTTTTATTCGGCACCGGAAAACAACAAACATAAGTATGCATGTAAAGCTCATCTGTGATGGATTAAAATAATGATCGGGTAATCAATAGGGCATCTTTTATTGTCACATTATTAATAATTAATTGGACAAAATTATGATCGGGTAATCAATAGGGCGTCTTTTATTGTCACATCATTAATAATTAATTCGACAAAATAATGCATAGATCGTGAGTTTTGAACATTTAAGATTTAGTCGTGCTTTATGAAATCTCATTATTTAATTGTATAAATGTATGCCTTCATAGAATACTTTTGGTATCGTTTTGAGACTGGAGTGGGAGGGATTTCTGATTGTTATTACCGTATTACCCCGCAATATCTGGCATGCCGCAAAATTCGGGGTTCACCAGATTTTCAGTAACACTTGCCTGGTCCTTTCCGGCATGCCGGAAAAATCGAGGTTAGGGAAAAAAATAATGCTATAAAAAATATACGTTCAGCTTTAAAATGAATGTAAGTTCTATACATATCTTATTAGTATTAATAAACAGTTTAATTTTGTAATATTTACTAATAATGTCCATTGTTATTTCAACTGGAAAAATATTGTGTAATAACGAATAATTTTTATAAAAACTAAATTAAAACAAAGTAAGCAAACATTTAAGCAGTAAGTTACTGCCCCTAAACTAGTGCTAAAGAATTTAACATAGCTGTTCAATAAATAAAAAATAAACTACCCCTATAAAAGGAATCTAAAATAATTTATTTTAAAAAACTATGAACAAATCGCAAAAACGATGATTGTTTGTGAATTGATTACTTGATTGGTATATAATTAAATCCATTCATAATGACCAACCATAAATAACAAGCACGTATTATATACAATGTACTTTTTTTTTGAAAGAAGGTTACTTTCGGGATTTATTTAGTTTTTCTGAACACTGGTTTGCTTTCTGATTGGAACTGAATGGGGAAATTTACTTTTGTTTTGTATCAAAATAAACCTCGAATTATCCGGTATGCCGGAAAATTCGAATTTCCCAGCATGCTGGTGAACCTACCTTTTTTCCGACATGCCGGATAATGCGGGGTAATACGGTAAAATAAAAACATTGAGTTTCAATAGTTCAAAACCAAACCCAATAGTTCCAACTCAAATTGAGTTCGTTAATATTTTTTTTCTGATTTATTTCGTATGTATACTTGCAATACTCCACAAATTTCCGAATTAATTGCAAAATTAGTTGTACGGATTCAAAAGTAAAACACAGATGTAATTTAAATATTTTAAGTATCTTATTTTTCAATACCTTAAACTTGACTGGTAATACCCCTGAAAGAAGTAAACAGCTTTATTTGCATCATGTATTGCAGTAATGAATTTCCCGATAAACCAAATCCACTCATATCTCACTTTCAAATTCGCCGAATGTTTAGAATCACTGTCAGCGCTCTTTCATAACACAAAACAGCATCTTAAATATTTTCAAAATTTCCATAAAGATTTAAATAAACATTTATCAAGCATTACACATTTCGAAATTTTTCCATTAAAAGCGTAAACATCGAATGTGGTATTGATTTAAAGGATTTAAACTCTCGTAATAAATTAAAGATCAGTTCTTCAGAAATCTGTGCTATAAGGTAGGATCCTTCCAACTAAGCGCCATTGATTTTGCTCAGATTATTGGACATTTAATGTGTTGTTATCCTGTTGAAAAATATTATTAGAACAGCATTGTTTTCTAAGCTTCGTGCAAGCGTGAGATTGTTTTAAAATAATATGAGATATTGATTTTTGGTGCGGTTAAACTCAGTTTTTTTTCCCGGAAATATTTTTCTGTGACGATATTGATACACATGAGGAGATATTTAGAAGAAAAAAGAATTGAATTCCTCAACATTAAGTATAACGATTTGAAAATTATGGCTTAAAAAGTGACACAAGTAATGAGTTTTTCATCAAAGGAAAGGGACATTTTCAATTAATTGTGTATGTATTTTTATACAGAGTTGCATTAGCATAATTAAAAGAATCATCGTTCAAACAGAAAAATAACAGTGAAAGGTGTGTACAGTGTTTCTGAAATCTGTTTCGGGTCCTTAAAAATAAAGCTATATGACAAACATGTTTTTTTTTTTTTTAATCTGGCACCTTTGCCATCTTCATTTTCAGCCGACTTTCCGTTAAAGTCAAAGAAAGAAAAAAATACGTGAGAGAAAGCTTAATGCATCTTAAAAATATCGCTACAAAGGAAAAATAAGGCATAAATAAAATAATTAAATAAATATTGAAAGTTAAAAAATATTTGGAAAGTAGAGTTTTGAGATGGGGAGGGGGGAATTTGTGTTTGACTCCCCCCTCCCCACCCGTACTGTAATAACTTTTGAGTGAATACTCCGATTCCGAAAAATTATTTCATTTATTACATTATTTATTTATTTCTGCCTTCTTTTTAGCGGTAATTTAAAGATGCATTAAGTCTTGTTTCATGTTTTTTTCTTCTTTATTTTATTTTTACTGGAAAGTAGGCAAAATAATAATAATAATAATAAAGTTCATGAGCTTTCTCATCGCACCTCATTTCATCACTGATTGTCAAATTTGAAGTGTCAGTGGTTTTAATTTCCTATATTTCAATTCAACAAAGAAAATAATTTCATAAAAAGTTCTGTTTTTGAAAAGTGCGTCAAAGATCTTAGTTTTGTATTTCTCTTCAAATACATATTAGTTCATTTTGGATAAAAAATAAATGAAAAAAAAAAACCTTAAAAAATACTTTTATTTATTTATTTTTATTTATTTTCTTTTTTAATTTAAGAGAGATTGGATAAAACTGCCCCAACATATACATTTAACTTAAAATTAAACATTTATATTTTCAATGATGTCGATTTTCACTAGCGCCAAGTTATGGTTTTTCGATGCTAAAAAAGGTGGGGAGCGATTCATGTGAGTCAATCTCTAGAGGGGGGCAATGGGTTCAAAAAGGTTGGGAACCACTGTTACCAAAAGGGAAAAAAGAACAGCCTACGAGCAACCAAATGCCTGTTACGAGACGTGCATAAAACTGCATTTGATGTATAATATTTTACAATTTACACACAGTAATTTTGATACATATATGTTCAGAAAAACATAATTTGAAATATGCAAAAAAAAAAAAAAAAAAAAAAAAAAGTGATAATTTTTATAAAATTCACATGTAACATTTCATAAAAATTGGACCATAATAGAAAAATAAACCTATGTTTAAATACAAATCCTTTTGCTACAGTTAAAATTTAAGCACCCCCCCCCCCTTTTTTCAGATATTTTTACGAAGCCGTTAATTAATACTCAAAACTACGTTAGGATGACTCACGCCATTTTTATCTCTAACCACAATTTATGTAAACGTAACTGACCGCATCTATCTTCGTATACAATTAAAATTATAATAAATAATTAATGATAAAGTTCCAGAGCTAAAAAAAGACCGAGACATTTTTCTTTGTGCAAAAATCTTTTTTTGTCTGAAGAAAACTGGATAAAGGTTCTGTACTGAAAGAAAAATACGCGTCCCTTTGAATTTCTGAAACTGTTTGAACCAAAAGAAATTGCTCATTTACTCATTTCTTTCAGAAACATTTTCCATATGTCTCGAGACATCAAGAGCTCTAATTATTTAGGACATTTTTCTAAATCGCATTTAGTCGAGAACACTGAAAACTTATTACCCAAACTTAGCAAGACAGCTAAGTACTTCGCAGTGGCATGCCGCAAATTTAAGAGACTGCGCAGATTTATGTTTTGTGTGTGGAAGGCCATTACTCTGTCAAGGAAACAAGTATTATTATGCAGAAAACTAGAAAAATGTTGAATGAGTAAATTACGGAAGCTCTTAAAAGTTAAGATGTTTTTTTTTTTTTAAGAAGGAAAAGAGATTGGTTTAAAGCTTCTACTCGGTTTTAATGAACTTTTATTCATACCGATGAGCATTAAACTTACACGACTTAGTGTATTTTTGTATACTTGAAGCAAAGCATCCTTTTCTTTCTCTAAGATAAATTATTTTTTCGCACCCTGAGAAGCTTCCGCGAGAAATAAACCACTTTACCATACAGTAACATTACACTGGTACAAATATCCTCATAACTTTTGTGTAAATCTGGAATTAAATATTTTTATTATTCAAATACTACTTTAGTGCATATAGTTTACCCATGTATATCGCACTGTATGTTGTCAGGAATACCAATCTCAATTACTCACGAACTAAGTATGATAATTACTTAAAAATGAATGATTTTTTAAAGTTCTGTGTGCTTAATAAATATACGAAGTTTCAAGAAGTCAGCTGCATTCCTTAACGAGTTACTATGAAAACCATAACGCAAAAGGTGCTTGACGATTAAGGGGACCTTGGACCTTCGAAATAGCTCAAATCGGTCAAAAATACGATTTTTTTATTTCGTGGAAGTAACAATATATGAAGTGTGCTGAATCGCATGAAAAAAACCTCTTGTTGATCTGATGTTTTATCGCCAAGTTATATGCGTTAAAAAAAAAAAAGTAAACAGAGCGTGTTTTCGATTAAAATGACTGTAAAACATGTAAACAAAGTTGAAAAACTAAGTAAAACTAAGTGTCAAACATGTAAACTAAGTTTCAATAAATTCTTACATTGGTATTAATGTCAAATATTTAGTCATCGTGAAAATATCTTTCGGGAGGTATTAAAATACGAAGATCATGAAATGTAGGTGAAATCAGACTTTAACGTAATTTATCTCGGACAGGAAAATTCGATGCTGATACAGATTAAAAAAAAGCTCCATGCGACTTAATTTTTGTTTGATATGCTTCAAATTTCAGAATATGCTACTTTGGTAGTAGTTTGATAAAACTGGGTATGCATTAAGGTTTAAGAGAATTTTATGTTGCTTAAAAATATTAAAGTTTTGATTTTTATGTAATTATTCGCAACAAAAACTATAGATTTACGCGAAAAAAAAATACTGTGCAGTTAATGATGAACCAATCCTAAAATGGATACCCAAAGTAATTGGCAATGTTGTTTTCTGATAAAATGCAAAGTGTTTGAGAAAAAAGCAAAAATTGAATCGCATGGAACATTTTAAAATTTTTATTTTAAATTTCAAAATTTGTAATTTTAATTAAATTTTTATTTTGTTGCATTTTTTTGTTTGATATTTTACATGCTAATAAACATACTAACTTCTATGCCCAGTTTCATATTTCATAATTAATAAATAAAAGAAAAAGCTTTCAAGGTCCACCGTCCCCTTAATGGATAAAGATGTTAAAAGGAAACATGCAGGTATTTATCAAAACAATGGAAACAATTTGTGACAAGTGTGTTGGGAATCGATACTCTGTCGTAAATGTTCTGTTAATAAAGGTGCCTTCTGACTGTAATCACTCACACAGGTGAATCCAGGTAGTGGTTGAGTTCTGTAGTCCCTTTTGCTGCTATTGTTCACTTTTTAGGCACTACAATCCGCTTCAATAACCATCGGTTTCTTTCACTGAGCTTATCTTTCCGCCCACTATTTTGCTTTGCCGGAGCTTGCCTTACCGCGCTGTGTGTATACTGTTATGGCTTTAGGTACTGTAATTCTAGAAACGTCAAAAATTTGAGATGTTTCAGTTACACTTGCTCCAGCTACACGCGCTCCAACAATTTGGCCTCTTTTAAAATTTGAGAGGTCCGACATTTCAGGCGCTTGAAAAAACTCCAAGCCTTCCAGAACTTCAATTAAGCCACCATATGCTGTCAGAAGGTGTACATTGCTATTTATAAAAAAAACTAAAAAAAAAAAACAGATATCTAGTTTTATTCTTTATTACTTAACGAAGCATATTCAAAAATGTCACTTTTATTCACAGGTGTTTCCATTATTTTGATAACTACCCGTAGTTCTAAGTGTATGTGAGTCATTCAGCTTGATGCTGATCGAAACTAAATGTTTGAGCAAATAATTCGGTAGAAGTTTATTTGAAAATTGTTAAATTTTCCTACTTCTAACCAGCAGCCAAATTCCTTGATATATATCAGAAAAAAAAACTATGCCTTTAAATTATGCCTTTCTTTTGAAGTATTAAGAAAGCTAATACGTGCTTACACACCATTGAAGAAAAGCACCCCTGAAAATCACTATTATATAATTATTTTACAAAGAAATTATTAACCTCCCTGCGAATTTAAAAGAATAGAAAAGGAATTCTTATTGATATAACTGCTCTTTAATACTGTTTTGGCTAACTTTACAACAAAGTTATCTTTCTTTAAAAATAAAATAAAAAAGGAATTATTTTTGCGGAGATGTTGATTTTACGGCATGTTTCAGTTCAAAAAAATATAAATTTCTTCAATTTGTGTAACTGAATAAAATAATTGCTAGCAGTATAATTGATTTAATAGTTATCAAAGAATGCAAACAATTATTCCTCCTTTATTATTTTATTTTTTAACTCATGAAATTCAATATGTCAGGTGGGGGAGATTTTTTTTGCAAACTTTCTTTGGTTGAAACTTAAAATAATCCTATTAAAAAACAATTATAAAATTGGAACTTGCTAAAAATAATGCTTAACTGGTTGCTAAATTCGAAAATTTTATTTTCATTTGATTCATCTTTTCGTTTTGGGAAAATATTTTAACTTTTAAAAAATGTCTGTACTAATATATTACTTAAACGAATTGAAATAAACACCTCATTATAGAAAATTGAAGCATGAGATTATAAGTTTTTGTTTACTCCTTTTTGTTTTATTATTCTTTAGAAATGGTCAACCTGCCAAATATTCTAAACATATTATCATAATAACGCAAACATCCTTTCCCAAATCCACCCGAAATTCCACTTCCGCTTCAACTGCGGCACATTATTTTTTTAAAAAGTGCGGAATTCCAAACACAAAGGCATTCGAAAATCAAACAAACTGCAATGTCCCGAGCCTCATCGCCATTCTCCACTGTCAACGAGGCGTGTCATTATGCCTCGAAATTGCCCGCGCTGGACGAAATCACGAAAGAAATATAGTGTGTTAACGTGAGAAACACCCCAAAACAAAATACAGCTAATGGAGACTTAATGCTTGTTTTCCTTTTTCAGTGACATAAACATGTACGGCAGTCACTCTGTGAACGTGGGTGCGCCCAACGTCACTATGAAGGTCACGGACCGGCTGGGGCGAGACCTCTTCACTGCTCAAGTCGGAGACCCTCTCTTGCTCAAGTTCGAGATCATGGACGTGAACAGTGAGTAGGAATCTCATTTTCTTATTTAGCCCGAATGACAATGAGGATTGGAATTTAGAGAGTTGTTTTTCATTTACTGTGGGAACCGCGTAAACTGAGTCCCCCCCCCCCGCTTGTTAAGAATTTTTTAATGGTTTTCTGTGGTTGGATTAAAGAAAGAGGATTTTTAAACATTTCAGCTAAGAATAGCTTAATGAGAATCAAATCGTGAGAATCGTACTTTGAACTTGTACCTGAGTTGCTCAACTAAAACTGGTCATTAGCATCAAAAATGTCCTCATGAGTTATTTATCCTTGCATTTTTATTTGTTTATTTGCGACTGAAAAGTTAGAACTTATGTATGCAAAATTTCAAACAATTTTTTTTGTATAAATAACATGAAAAAAATGATTTTAATTTAACAATTTTTTAATTAAATTATTTTAAAATTTACGTTTGGCCCCACATATATTTTTATTCATTGATGCTTTTCACTGCCCAAGTCGGGGACCCTCTCTTGCTCAAGTTCAAGATCATGGACGTGAACAGTGAGTAGGAATCTCATTTTCTTATTTAGCCCGAATGACAATGAGGATTGGAATTTGGAGAGTTGTTTTTCATTTACTGTGGGAACCGCGTAAACTGAGTTTCTTTCTTTTTTTTTTTTTCGCATGTTAAGGATTTTTTAATGGTTTTCTGTGACTGTTTAAAGAAAGAGGATTTTTAAACATTTCAGCAAAGAGTAGCTTAATAAGAATCAAATTGTGAGAATCGTACTTTGAACTTGTACCTGTTTTTCTCAATTAAAACTGGTCATCAGCATCAAAAATGTTCTCTTGCATTTTTATTTATTTACTAGTGGTACCCGCTCGGCTTTGCCCGTAATAAAAAATAAAAAGGTCTTTTGGTTCGCCTGTATATTTACAAATAATGTATGGTGAATTTTCTCGCCAATTGGCTTGTGCCCATGTTAAGGTTCCACATTATGATAATTTCGTAATTTACTCGTCCATCTTATGATAATTTTGTCCTTAAAATTGTAATAGAAAAAGAACCACATCGAATTTTCGAAAAATCGCTTCGAGGTGCACTCCCCTATGCTACAAACTAACTTTGTACCAAATTTCATGAAAATCGGCCGAACGGCCTAGGCGCTATGCGCGTCACAGAGATCCTGACAGACAGAGAGACTTTCAGCTTTATTATTAGTAAAGGTAAAGATTTGCGACTGAAAATTTAGAACTTATGTATGCAAAATTTCAAACATAATTGTTTTTTTTTTTGTATAAAAAAACATAAAAAAATCATTTTAATTTAACCTTTTTTTAAATTAAATTATTTTAAAGTTTACATTCGGTTCCACATATATTTTTATTCATTGATGCTTTTCACTGCTCAAATCGGAGACCCCCTCTTGCTCAAGTTCGAGATCATGGACATGAACAGTGAGTAGGAATCTCATTTAAGGAAATAACATGTTGAAACTTTTCAGCGGAGAATGGCTTTATAAGACTTAAATCCTTAGTTTGGTACTTGAACTTGTACCTGAGTTGCTCAACTAAAATTGGTTATTATTTATTTGAAACTGCATTGGTTAAGATTTGCGTTTGCAAGATCTCAAAACAATATTGCACTCTTTTTTATTCTTATATTAAGAAGAAAAGAATTTATTTCAATAAATGTATTTATTTAACACAATATTAATAAATTAATTAACTTAAATAATAAATCTTGACCTTCGTATATTTATTCATAAATTGTTTTCACTGCTCCATTTCATTTTAATAGTTGTCTTGTAAGTAATTAAGTTGATGACTGACGGGCTGCCTTCAAATGGTTCCTTCAAAAGATATAACCACACACATTAAAATCAACGTTTTATAAGGTTATTCTAAAAAGATGGAACTTTTCTCTAAGAATATAGCACAGATTGAAGCTTGAAAGAGAACAAACTAAATTCATAAAAATGCTTTAAAAAAAGGCTTTTTTTTTAATTATATTTTTTCGAAAAAAAAAGAAAGTTTTTGTAAAATTAAAACTTCTTTAATAATTTTGATGATTTTTTTTTCATTTATTTAAGTATCAAAAGCACTGGCCTTCTTGATTAAAAAAAGTTATCTCCTCTTTCCTGGGCACAGAACAAGAAATTAAATGCAAAATTATGTTTCAGTTGTGAAAAGAAATTTTGAACTATTAAACGATTTTTTCTTTAGAATTTTTTCCAATCTTGAATGTTATACAATAAAACTTAATGAAGTGCAAATTACTTGTGCATGGTACATTCTCATACAGTTGTCACATGTTGTAAGGCATAGTCTAGTCATAGTTGTTTTTTTTTTTTTTTTTATCTTACAACTGTGACTAAAAAAGTCTACAAATTTTCTTTCGGTTTACATTTCTTTTTCCGTTTACATGAATAATTTCCAAAAATGCTCCACTTCAGAAATTGCATAAAACTTCGCAAGATTTATTTTTAGTTCACGGAGTCAAGATATTGTTCAACGTTGTTTAAAGTGTGTGAGAAAAAATATTATCAATGGTGCATCATATTTGATATTTAGGTGCGCAAGCAATGAGTAATGATTAAATTTCATTTTTTTTATGAACTGTACTGGCTAAAAAAAAAATTTCTGCCTTTATAAAAACGTTACTTCAAATTAAAAAAAGATATCTGTAAACACAAAAATGTATTGACACCAAAAACTTCCATTACGCACAATCAACAATCTTCCTCCATCCGTTTGAATATTAAACATAAACTTATAAGCTTCCTAAGAATTTAAAATAAGTTGTGTTTAGAGAAAGTGTAAATTTAATTTAAATTCAGCATTAAAACAAGCATAAACATCTACTTTAGTTGCTGTGCTGTAGACTTTACTTTTCCCTGTAGTCATAGTAACGATACACAAGGCCTTTTCAATTCATCTTACTACAAGATCAACATACATGTTTACTCAATTTTTACACTTTAAAAATATTTTCTGTGCTTATGTTATGATGCTACATTTTTTCCATGAAATTTATCACTCAGCTACCTCAAAATAAACTAGCTATAATCCCCGCTCAATAAATGTTTTTGATCCATAATAAAAACGTGATTAAAGTTTATTTTCAAAACTTTTCTTTAAATTGATCTTTAGTTTAGCTGAGCATATCATTTTCCTAAAACATTCAAAATTACATGTCTTGAGAAAATCTCTTGCAAGTGTTGTTTATTGCGTTTGGTGTAATATGCTCTTGCCTTCGTGTGGGTGTAAATCAATAAACAGCTTATGCACTGTTGCTCGTAAAAACATTAAATTAGAAGTTACATCGACAACTTGATCTGACTAGATACGTGGATCTTCGCAAGATTAGCGTAAGGCTTTTCGCGCTATGCAAGGAAAGATCAAAGGAGGGCAATTTTTATTTTGTTGTGTGTGATCAAAAACACAGATTATTTTAGTATCTCCAGGAGAAGAAATAACTTAAGGTAATTTTACTCGATGGATAGTATAATCTAGTGACGAAAAATCTGCGGCTTTTTGAGTTTTTTTTTTTTAAGAAACTCACAGGCTGTTAACGATTTGCATAAATGTGTTCAATTTTAAGAATGTGTTAGTGTAGCATAATTTTAGCAAGGATTGAATTGATAACTACACTAGTCAACACCAAAAATCATGGTTGGCAAAAACCCGGGTTTTTTTTAAAAAGCCCATAGATCCAGGGTTTTTTGGTTTTTTTTAAATAAAACCCAAAAAAACCCAACTAAAGCTGGGTTTTTTTAAAAGAAATGTGGTTTTTTTTGTCTTTTTTTATGTAAAATGTGGGTACTTGTAGCATATTGTAGCGTAAGTATATGGACAAAGCACAAAAATTGTTTTGGAGTAAAAAAAGTTGGAAAATTCAGCGTTTTCTGAAGAAAAGTATAAAAGACAATGAAACACAAGAATGGTGAAGTTTCAGATTTTTTAGTTTCCATGATTATCAAGAGTTAAGGCAAAGGTACTTCTTGAGAGATAAAATCTATTGTTCATTTGTTCGTTTTTAAATACATTTTTTTTTTCTTGAATTTCACTTTATTGTATTTCATTTTGTTATGCAAAACTACTGTAGAACCTCGAGTAGTTTCAATCCCTTTTTACTGATTTCCAGCTTAATCAAGACATTTCCTTGAATTTTATGTTGCCTGTTTTTCTACTTCTGTGTACAGCGTAAGAAATGTTCAACTTTTTCGTAAGATAATGAAAAAAAAAAATACTGTACATCCTATTCTGTTTTATGTCCGACCGTTTGTAACACCTGTTAATTTCTAAAAATTATACCTTGTTTATTCGAGATTTGTGACGTGTTGGTTTGCAGAAAATAATTCAAATGAAAGCCTTTTAGCTAGAGTAGTTTCCTCTGTACAATCTACAAATGTTGAGAAAATCAGACATAACTTAGTCAAGATAATTTGAGTTATTTATTTAAAATCTTTAAAGTATTTTTTAATGCCATTAAGAGTTAAGAAATAATATTAAAGTTCAAAATTCATTTTTTATGTCCATTGTCTATGGTGAAGAACAAATAAAAAAGAAGTTTAATTGTGAAAGTATTTAAATCAATTAATTTTTTTTAACTCCTCAGAAAATTTTAAAAACCCAAAAGTGGCTAAATAATGGGTTTTTTTTTAAATGGGTATTTTCGAAAAAAAACCATTGGGTCAAACCCAATTGGGGCCAATTCGGCCAATCTTGCCAAAAAATGCATCCGGCACAAAAAATAGCTATTTCCGAAATATTTTGCCTCTCTAAACTCGAAAATCACCATAAAAATTTGATATTAGCTTTAGTTTCCAAGATACAGAGGCAACTAGGATAGTGAATTCTTTATAATGCTCTTTTTTCATGACGGATAGAAACAACCCCATGGGACTGACTCTTTTCTAAACTTCGACCCCAGGTTGAGATAGAAAATCTCACTACATGAAAACCGCAATGGGCTTCAAGAAATTTAAATTCTGTGAAGGGAAATGCCCAAAATGAGCCTCTAGTAGATCCACCCATTTCTGGTTCCATTCATGCTCATTCTACTGGGAATAATGAAGAAGAATTGTGTGAAAGATGTGTACAAAGACAATCTTCCAATACCTTAGAGGGCAATTTCCACAATATATTGAAGTTAAGGTTGCGAAAGTTAAGGAGAGAATTTTTAATAGCACTTCAAATGCGCGCAGTTATAAAAATTACTTTTTTTTTTTTTAAGAGAGGGGTGAACAAAGCATCCAGAAAGCCTTTGAGGGTGTACTACAAAGTACTTATAAGCAAGAGAGAAGACGAGGACTGAAAACAGTTGGTCAAACAATCCCTACAGAAGTTCTGTAACCATTAATGAATGATGTGTCTCTGAGACTCGTTTTTGTTCACTTCTTCCGGGAAATTTTGTTTAAAAACTAAAGTTATGAGCAGTAAGTATGAGAAAAGGTTTCACCAAGATATCTTTACAATGGGACGCAGATATCAGGGTCATTGGACTGAGTTAATGCTCACGAAATGCTGCTGAACTATTACAAACGATGGTGCTTCTTTGACGTACAAAAAGCAATCGAAAATGAAGCGTTTACAGCAATAAGTCAAAAGCAACCACTGCTTTCCGAAAAATAAGCATTGTTTATTAAAACAGGACCTATTTAATAACATTTTAATGCGCAGGATTTGTTTTTTTCCTTTTTAACATTACCTTTAAATCAATGTGTGGTTGCTATGCATCTTTCTCCAGTGGGCTTTTATGTATCTCGAAAACAAGAGTTAATAAAACAAATCAACTACCATATTCGTTTTCCTCGACCAAAAATCAGTAGGAATTGACTATTGAAAACCAGGATGCAGACAAAAAGTTCTTTTTTGTTGATTAGTGTTATTGAAATGCGGGAACAATACGGTATTGCGATTTGCTTATGGCATCTTTTAAAGTGAAACGTCGTAGCACTAGCGGCACCCCCCCTAAAGATACCATTTGGTTCTTGATGGCCTTCCTGTGGCACATTTGGTACACGTAATGCTCCCTCAAGGGTGTCATTTGGCTCTCCATTGCATCCTTACGGCTCCTTAAGGGTGCCATAGACAGCCAATTGATACCCTTAAAGAAGTGCTGCTGGTGCTGCAACGTTTTACCCTGAGAGGTGCCAAATGCAACCCGTAGTTTTAAGAGTGTAATCCGAATTCTCTTTAATACTTAAAATTTACGAAAAATTGAAAAGAAGTACAGGTTTTGAACCTATTGAGGCTCCCATTCAAATTAGGCTCTCTGCTTTTGGTCTCTGTGATATATTACAGCTATTAATACGTGATCTATTACAGTAAAAACACATGATATAATGTAATGGTTTATAGTATTATTTTTTAGAATTTAAATATATATTTCTTTTGTTAAATAATTTGCGAAAAATGTGAAACAATAACCCTTAAAATACTATTTGCACTGCCTTTTTCAAAGCATCCAAACCATAGCTTCGGAGTCGAAGTCGGGAGTCGAAAGTTTAAAACCTTACGAGTCAAAGTCGGAGTCTGTCATTTCCACTCTAAATCTACAACTCTGCCATACTTGAGGAGTCTGACTGATTTTGAGGTAAAGCATTCGGAGTTGAAATCGAAGGCTCCAAAATTCCCGGAGCCGGAGTTAGTCACTTTCCCTCCGACTACGCAACCCTGAACTCCCGAAACTTATCGTGGCTTTTTCTTTGAGAAAAAATTCTATATTCCTAGTATAAATGATGATTGTATAAGATTCTACAAATACATGTTTTTATAATTTTACAATTTTAAGATTTTTAAAATAAAAAATCAGTTATAAAGTTCGGTTTTTAATCCGTTATGCACTTTTAGTGATTTGAAATTTTAAGTAAGAAACTATCTATTTTTAAAAAGAGTTGAATTCCAGTCTTAAAAGATGCCTTCACTTATTTTTAGTTTATTTTGACTTAACCATGGGAGTTATAAAATTTAAAACGTTTCTCATCATTGAAAAATCATAAATCATGACGCTCATTATAATTTCTAAATTGTTAAAATTTTATGTTTTTTATTAATTCCCAAATGTCAGCACTTTTTCGACTGCTTCGAATAACGACCAAGTTCGAAACTCGATCTGATTATGCAAGTGCTTTCACGCTCGATGCCGTTTTCACATAAGGCCGTTTGAAGCAGTAATAGCTTCAGATGACATTGTTCAAAAACAAAATATGCAGAAAAAGAAAAGACAGAACCGTTAGGCAGAGAGAGGAAACGTATGGCACTGTTATGGCTTTTATTTAAAAAATCAAAAGCATTTTTAGATTTCCCCCATGAGAACATCTCAATGCCATTTTCGAAACTGGGTAGCGATAAAGGATGAAATTTATTGCTCGCATTGCTCCATAAAATTGCGGTTAGCAGCCTGCGTTGTTATTACCTATATCATTGCAGTGATTCACGAGCTTTGCTTTTAGAAAGGAACGCGATAATAAAAAAAAACTAAAACTCCTGATGCATTAGAAACTGACTTTAAATTTATTTAAAGGTTTGTCGGAAGAGCAATTTTTTTGACTTCGGGGGACAAGTTCTTTAATGTCGTAATCTGGACCTGAGAAATGTCGTGTAGAATAATGTGTAGTAGCAAGCATTATGAAAAGCTATTTTCTGCCATTTCTTTTCAAAATATTATTTTCGATATTATGTTTGCAATCGTGATTGCTTTTGATGATCATTGCTGTGATAAACCTTATAGCTGTTTTTTCTATCAGTGCCTTTACTCAGTGTTTATTTTTCTTAACGCATTGTAGACCGGTCACAAGAATTCTCCCGTTTTCTTGTTTTGTCAAACAGACTGGAGTGAATATTCTCTGAGCGCTTTCACATGTATTAAATGCCGATTCATACCCGACCGGCTGAAATTCCATGCATCTTTTGGAAAATTCACCGCGAATAGGCTTAACATTCAGCTAAGAAATTCATTTCAGGTCATGCATTTCTAATTTTGTTTAGCAAGATACTAGAGGAGGTGTTTTCTGCGAAAAAAATATGGATAATGATTTAGTGTAACTTGCATTTTTGATTCTGAGTTACATTTATTTGTACGCATGTGTGTTCTCCAGACCTCGTGACAATATCTCTAGACCATGCGTAGGAAAGCAGATGAGATCAGAGTAACCAGAATCGTTGAAAGAGAGCATAGCTATCGCTTTAAATCTTGAAACACTGCATCTTATTATTATTATTTTTATTAACTTTCATGTGCGTAATAAACCTAAGTTTTTTTCTGTTGCAATAGGGTTGTTTCTTACAGTCAAAAGTACCATTTTTAGTCGCTGAAATTGATGAAATGAGCAAAGTATATAACATGAAACCAGGAAATACTTTTATTTCCCAACATTAATTTTAATTATTTTTTAAAAAGTCAGACTTCTAAAACAAAATACTTCATTGTGTGACGCCACAAGTGACAATAGCCACCTTGAATTGGATCACGTGGTTGTCTTTTCTGGCAAGATATCGCCTTTTGGTGATATTTCACTGTGAGCGCAGAACGAGATTAGCAGAACGAGAATTGTTAGTTTAATAAAATATTCATTTAGTGAAGTTTGCCGATGTCCTGAAACTTTGCTCTGGTAACCATAGCGACATGTTCATATGTGACGTCAGCAGCAAAGATGAGAACAACGACTGAAGAGAAAATAAGTCAAAATTAAGAAAAATAGTAACGCACCCCATGTTTTTGACCACGCTCTTTCACAAAAAAAAAAAAAAAAAGGTTTTTGAAAAATGGGAAAAAATTGTACAGTCTAGCTCTGATAAGATGACTTCCGATGTGCTAAGGATTAAACGATAGCTTTTGTTAAAATATGGGTGAGGAAATCGTCTTACTTTGGTGATTGGATTCGGGTCAATGCAAGAATTTCTTCTCTTTAAACCCAAGGACAAATGAACCCATCCATGGCCAAGCGTCTTGTTATCGAATTAATACTATACGTTTGTTCCACAAACCGTTACTTTATTGCATTTTATTGCTGCTAAATCAACGGTTAAAGCAATAAAACTGCAAAATCCCAAGTTGTAAAATTCTTACCTAGTCTGAGAATCGTATGTTTTATGATTTCAAAGCTTTTATCCTTGACCCTTCTAATTAGCATATTTTGTTTATCTAGCGAGAAGCATGTCAAGAATGAATTTTCGAAAGACATTAAGGCTCAAGAATATTTCATTTTTCCAGAATCCATTAAAAACTTATGACTCAATATTTACATTCTCAGAACCTCATCTCCATTTTAAATAACTCTCTCCCTTAAAATCAGCGTTTTTATTCAGAAGCAGCATCGGCGTTACTCGATTAAAAATAATGACTTATAACTGAACTCCATACGGAACTCAATCTATTCAAATTTTTGCATCAATGCCTTCAGACACGGTCATTTATTGATTCGTCAAAGTTGCTCTTACTGGGCTTTCAACTTTCGAAACTTTTAATGGTCTTTTGATGATTTATATTACTTTGAAGAATTTTCGAACAAAGGATCGGGAGTTTGAAAAGATCCTGAGCAACGGAATTAAAGTTTAATTAAAGTGATTCAGGGAAAACTGTTTCCTGAGATTTCCTACCGTTTTGTTTCAATGAAAATTGGTCAAAGGAGAAAAATGTCTTAACTGTAACTGTCATTAGAGAGCTGGAATCGTAATTTAAAATCAAGACAGCAGAAAATTGTATTGTTAGGTGGATTTAATACTTTTTGATTAGAAATAAACTTTAATCAGTTAATTTTCGAAGTATTGTTATTTCGTTAGAAATTTAATAGTAACTCAAATAAACATTTGCTTTATTTTATGTCGAGGGTTTTGGTCTACACCATTTTTTATAAATACATCAGGGCCGTATTTAAGGGGTGGATTTTTAGGGTTCAAAACTTCTCCGAAATTTCTCAAAACTATTCCAAAAAATGCTTTTTGGAAAACTTTTTTCCCCGAAATTATTACTGTGTTTGTGCGTGTTTTTTTTTTTTTTTTAATTTATTTTTCGACTTCGCTTGGAAAAAAAATTATTATTATTGATGAATTGTACAAATTCAGTGTTTTATCTGTAAAATATATTTTGATTGTACTTATTGTAAACATAGTTCTTACAAAACAACAGTGTTTTCCATCAAATTTTGAGTAGCTAAAACAAACAAAAACATGAAAAATCTTTAAATTTGAAAGTGTCAATCTCTAATTTTAAAATATCTTATAACTTTCGAAGTCTGTATTACTTTTAAATACACGTATAAGAGCAGAAGCATTCTATCCTCTATCCTTTCAAGATGTTAAAAAGGTGTCGAATACTTAACAGGGCGAAGTTCTGTAGTGATATTTTAGCTTTATTAAATAGATACGTTGTGTTTTACATTTACTCACATTAATGTCTTTAAAGCAGCACCTCCTCATTTAAATAACCTATTGTAACAAATATCATAAGAATATACAAATGAAACCAAATTCAATTCATCATATTATGCTTCACGAGAAATGTGTTTGATAAAACCCTCCCCGAAACAAAAGTCTGGTTACGGCCATGAAATACATGCATATATAAATGCATGTGATATTTGTGTGTTTGTGTAAATGCTGCTTGTTGTGTTGTATTAGAATGTCAGCTTTTTTATTTATTGTCGGTAATATATACGCGTATATTGGCAAATAAACCATAACAATATTACATAATAAATATATTGCATAATAAATATATATAAAAGACCCTTGTTTCTTTCTCTCGGTTAGCGACAATGAGTTTGTTTTGAAATCATAACAAGTAACCTTCTGTTAGGGAAAGCTCTTTAACATTTTTTTTAGAACCAATGGGGCTCTGCCCCCTGCTCGTTAACGCTCACTAACCTCCGAAGATTGCTTCGCAATCTTGTTTGATTTGCAGAGATTTAAATCGTCCATTAAAAAGAAACAGATTAAAAACGCATTATGAGCTCCCTTTGGATCAAAAAGCACCCCTGCCCCGGGTTTCAAAATAACTTGTACGAACGTGCAGAGCGTAAGGGCTAAGGGGCTCCCGAGCATTGCAAAACTGCAGTTTTGTACGTTTGAAAAGTTGCTTTCATATTCGTGGTCTCTAGTAATATATTTTCTCTTTAGCTCGGGGCTTGAATTGAGTTGAGCCTAAGATTTTCCGTTAAAATCGAAACCCTTAAAGTTTATGAATATGGAAGAAGAGACATGCGAATCGAAAAGACGTAACTATGGCAGCGCCAAATAAAACATCAATAACTTTAATGGAGATGATATTATTCGAAATTTATTTTTAACGACTTGTAACTTTTTTCCTTTGGAGATGGAAACTTTGTTTTTCAACCATAGGTCGAGTTAGATCTGGAGTAAAAAAAGCCGCTCTTTCCAGTGGTGTCAAAGAGAAAACTGTGGGACAATTCCTTCGCTTATTACTGATAGATTTAATGAAGAAAGTAGTGCATTCATTTTAGTTGCCTAAAATATTCGAGCTAAAAACGCAAATAACTCCCGCCGTATTTAAGTTAAAGCATTGAAACAAATTGCGTAGAACGCGGAAAATTCTACCCTTTAAAACGATACATAATATTAATATGTGCAAGTAATTTTTAAACCTTTAATAGGCAATAATAATCAATTTACGCGAAATTTGAGCTTAAGAAGTTAATTACAAAAAAAAAAAAAAAAACTAATTCGAACTAAAAAAAAAAAACCCCAGGTGCACACCCTCGGGGGTCGAACTAATTTTGTACAAAATTTCAAGACTGTAGGTGCTAGGGCGTCTCTTGGACGCAGGTCCGCCACAGATTTCCTTCCAAAATTTCTTTGAAACCTTACTTTTATTTACTACTAGTGGTACCCGCACGACTTTGCCCGTAACAGAAAATTAAAAGGTCTTTTGGTTCGCCTGTATATTTACAAATAATGTATGGTGAATTTTCTCGCCATTTGGCTTGTGCCCATGTTACGGTTCCACGTTATGATAATTTTGTAATTTACTCGTCCATCTTATGATAATTTTGTTCTTAAAATTGGAATAGAAAAAGAACCACATCAAATTTACGAAAAATCATTTCGAGGTCCCCCCCTGCCCCCCCCACTATGCTACACACTAACTTTGTGCCAAATTTCATGAAAATCAAGCGAACGGTCTAGGCGCTATGCGCGTCACAGAGATCCTGACAGACAGATATCCGGACAGAGAGAGATCATGACAGACAGAGAGATTTTCAGTTTTATTATAAGTAAAAAAAAGAGATTAATTATTGGTAAATTTCATCATTCATAATAAAATATAATTATCAATTTTATTAATATACTAGAACATCGTCTGTGAAGGTATGACGGGTGAAAATTGCTTCTACATTTAAACGAAGCCATTTCCTGTTTGGTAATATTTTAATGGTTGAAATTTTAACCCTAACACCAGTGGATTAACTCTAAACTCCAGTAAATAACAGTAGTTAATTATTTTGGTTTCTTCGTTTTTCTAAAATGAAAGTCTTACCAGTAAAGCAGTTAAGTTACCGGATCGAGTTCAGCCTTGTCGCAATAAAGCCTTTCCCTGCATGTTAAACATCACCAAAACATATTATCAAATTATCATGCCATGGTGCTAGTTTCATTTTTGAAACACGCGGGTTACTCGACCATCAGCTATTATTTATATGATGATTTTTTTTCAGATCACATCGGTTTTTGTTTGAAAAATACCTAAAAATTTGAGATTAATGTGATAATGTGAACGTCGGCTAACGGTACGACAGTTATCAAGCTATTTTTTTTTTCTTTCTTTATTTCTTTCTTTCTTTTTTTTTTTTTTTTTGCTTATATAAAACCAAATAAATCATTGCATAAAAAAAAGTTAAACTATACATGTAATTCATATATAAGTCTGCAATAAGATGTTAAGCAGATTGTAAATGTGGATAAATTTGAGGAAAGTAATTTATATCCCCCCTCCCAGTCACCTTCAATGCTCTTTTACCTTATACTTTTTTTTAATGCAGTTCATAACGATTTTTTTTTAATTCTTGCTTTAGTTTTTATTTTATTTTTTAACAAAAGCTATCGGAGTTGTTATTTGCAATGCCTACAATGTTGTTTAAATTGTTCCATTTTTCAAAGCAAAAAACATCGTTTTTCGCTACGCAAACATTTATTACGATTTTCGCATTAAACGTATCTTTTTAAATCAGTTTTGAATTTCGCAGAGACAAAGTATAAAAATATAAAATCATCAGGGCTAACACCAGTGCTTGCCACTCTTGCTTATAACTCAATAGTTTTTACTATTAAAAAAATCCAGTTCTTTTTTTTTTTTTTTTTTTTGAGCTTGACTTATTACAGGTGTTCTGCCTTGGATTAATTCTTATAAATTGAGAGTAATTTTCCCGGTAGAATTCTTCTCAATCAATTCCGTTTCACAATTTTTAAAAACGTCTCTGACAATGTCTCAGAAATAAATTGCTATAAATTTTGATTTCCCTTGATGTGTTGCAAAACTTCTATCGGAAATACATTAACATGCAATAGAATATTTTCTTTTTCTTCA
Organism: Uloborus diversus; assembly: GCF_026930045.1. Lineage (NCBI taxonomy): Eukaryota > Metazoa > Arthropoda > Arachnida > Araneae > Uloboridae > Uloborus > Uloborus diversus. The sequence continues at coordinate 90,932,448 of NC_072732.1, read as the reverse complement.
AAATACAACCGGAAGAAAATGTATGTAAACTATCTATAGAACAAATCTACACGACTATTTTTAGAAAAAGTAAGATCGCGTGCTTACAGCGTTTCATGAAATTTTTCCTCGAAATTTGAAAATGTTGTGGTGAGGAGAAAAACACCCTTCGTTCTACCAAAACAAGTTCTTCCCAAATGTATATCCGGTCTTACAAAAGTTCTATTGTGGAAGGAAAATATCCGTTTATTTTTGTTTATTGACTACTATTTTGGGAGAAATGCCAAAAAGGAGTTGGACTTTTGAGAAAGTATTTCTGCTTTGCTTTCGACTGTCGAATCACGCGAAAAATATACCCCAGTCGAAGTTTATTGACTGAAGTCATTTCCCATTGCTTGCGTATGCCACCATTGTGCGATTTAAATTGAAAATGATTCTATTTGCCTTTTTTCGGAACTTCTTCACGCTATTTTCATGGTTTACAGGGGGAAATTTTTATTTTGGATAGGAGAAGTATGCAGTAAGTAGAATAACAATGATAGTCATTTGGATTACATAAGCTGCAGTGAAATTCTTTATTGTGAAATCAAAATATTCTGCAAGCGCTGTATTATTTTTCAAATGATAAGTGCTGCTTTTATTTAAAAATTTAACACATTTTTTCTTTTGGAAAAAAATTACTCTTTATTAAAATATTATAATATTGGATTCGTGTATCACGTTATGTCTTATTCTTGTTAAGTTTTAAATGTCTTCTATAATAGCATTTTATTTATTTATTTATCATATTCATTAAATTATTTATTTTATTTGTTTATTGATTTATTGTTGTATTTATTCTGTAATCACTGTTGAGAAATAATTTATTAATCACGCGTTCCGAAAACTTTTTCCCTTTTTTTAGATGCACTACTAAAAAAGGGAAGTAGTTATTTAAAATTACTTAATATGCCTTTTTTTTAAGTTCAAAAAACCAAGTTGCTTTGGGATGACGAACAGTTCATACATTGTCATTACTTGAAATATTTTTTTAAATATTGTACCTGCCTTGTATTGTACATGAGCATTAAAAGGCTTTAATTAACTACAACTTTCACAAGAAATAAGAACATGTATTTAGTAGTACACAATTTCTTAATTTTAATTTTAGACACGTGATTTTTGAAAGCACTAACAATTACTTTGTTTGTTTAAAATTGTTGAAACATTATGATTTGTTTGAACACACTATTGAAGCTCTGATACTTTTGTAATAAATCCGTAAAGTTATCTCGTTTTATCCGAAAATTTTTTTTTTCTTTGCAGTAAAAATACAATCAAATCTTTAAGTTACATGAAAAGTAAACAAGCAAAATTTCCTGTTGAATGGGTTACTACTTATTTCATTCAAACTCAAGCTTAATTCCAATATCTTTGTGATGGCTTTCTAAGACTCTAATAATCACGCTTTAAAAATTAAATTTCTCATAAGCAAATTTCGAGCATTTACGTAGATTTTTTACTAGTTTTTAATTTAAATTCTTCATGTTAAACCTGAGAATCATAATTTTTCTTTTAATTTGTGGAATTTCTAATATAATATTAAAACTTAATCAACTGTTTAGGCATTTACTTTTTAAAAGTATATAGCTAAACTATATAAGTAACATAAAAATTTTATCATTTACAATTTAACTATTCAATTAATACATACTGTACTTCACAAACGGAATGAAATGGAGCAGTCATTGGGGTAGCCGGAACTGTTTTGACAGTTTATTTCTAAAAGCATATACCTAAAACTATAAAGTATATGTAAAAATTTTATCATCTGCTATCTAAATATCCAATTAATACATACTGCACTTCACAAACGGAATGAAGTGTAGCAGTTATTGGGGTGGCCGGGGGAGGGTGAGCATGGGTCGGAACCACGGTTATTTGACATTTTAAGTTTAGTGGGAAAAAAATCAATAAGCAGTTGGAAACTGCGAATGAGTAGCAATGTGCCCGGTAGCAGAAACAGCGACGCCCATCGCCGAATCTTGAGTACGTCTGCAGACTATTTCTTAATTGGATTTTTTTTTTTTTTTTTTTTTGAGCAATCACGATTGCTTATTGCTTTTATTTGACTGTTTCGGCGTCCTATCATTTTATTTTCCCGCCAGCACCCTCTGCAGCATCACCGTCGACCGGCCTCAAGATGCTGCTCCTCTAGCGAAAACCGTCTCTAGGTTGCGCCCATATCCTACTCGCACACGCATACATACACACACATGCACACACACACTCATGCCTGTACACACACACACACTCATGCCTGCACACACACACACACTCATGCCCGCACACACACACACACACTCATGCCTGCACACACACACACACAAACACACACGCACACACCTACACACACATGCACACAGACACAAACACACACGCATACATACAAATTCCTACACACACATACACACACACATACCCACACACTCATGCCTGGGCACAAACACACACCCCTACATACACACACACACACTCGTGATTGCGAAAAACATAATTTGAATTCAAGAAGCCAAAATTCAAATTAATTTATCGTTTTTTATTTTTATTATTATTTTTTTTATGTGTACGAATCTGCCGAATGTAGACAAAGCCCCTGCTCTAGAAAAAGCGTTTCAGCTGAATGACAAACTTATTCTAATATTTTCAGTTCAGGATATGTAATTTCTTGCCTAGTTCAAATGTTTTTTCCTCATTGCAGGCGTCAATAGCGTTTCTAATTGGTGTTATGCTCTTTTCTGTCGAACAATCTTTCGATGTAGTTGTTGTCTTGTGCAGCCAGGCTGGCAATTCTGAGGCGCTGCTTACTTTTCCAACTGTAATGTAATTTGGTGTGAAGTCCGACTTCCACAGTACACGCATGTCGTAAGGACCCGTTTATAGGGTAGGCAACCATTCACAGCATACCAACACATTCAGACACAGGAAGGAGGAAGAAAGTACAGCCATGCCCGAGCCGGGATTCGAATCCAGGACCTCCCCTTCCGCAGTCCGACTTCTCTGACAACTAGACAAGACGGCCGGCCCTTCGATGTAGTACATTTTATAAATAACTGCTGACACGAGTAGCCAATAATTCTGTATTTGCCCTGCAAGGATACGTTTTACAATTTCGCACCAGATTCATTTTTATGAGCATTTTTAAAAGTTTGTGCAGAATTTATTCTTCCGTTCTGAAAAAAGTGTCCCAAGCTAGATTTACTGATTCATGACCTTAAATTACACAGGACTTTCCTTTTAACTGCTGTAACGATGTGACACAGTTATATATAATTTTGTTTCCGTTAGTGTAGTAGTTCTCGGACATTTCCTGGATGTGATGTACATTTTATCATGCACGCCAGGCAACTCACCCAATCGAACACTGTGAACAGCAACTGACATGAAAATGCATGGCGTTTATTGATCACGTGGTCAATTTATTTTAAAATTGTTAAATATGTAACAAAATGTTACAAACCCGTCTGTAATAAAACACAGTTGAAGACTTTAATTTTCTTGTTTCTTTTCAAATTTTTTACTTTTGACATTTTTTGTTACTTGATAATTCATGTTTTTCATGAATATTTTTGTACTGTTTTTGTTTGTAGCAGCTCGGCGCTGGTGCTACAGTACATTTTCAGTGGTTTTTTGCATCGTTGAATGCTTTAGTTTTTATAAAATTTAATTTGAAATGTATTATTTAAATTTTATATATATATATATATATATATATATATATATATATATATATCAAAAATAAATAATGAAATAACTTTGTGACCTTTTAAATCTTGTTTTCCTTATTCAACATTACAGTTTATCTTACAGAATAAATGTTAGGCATAAACCCTTTCAAAACGAAATAGCGCAACTAACTTCATTTCTCGCACTTTTCCAAACTGTTTAAACGAAAAGATTTCATTTATTTATACACTCAACGCTAGTTCCAGATAGATCGAAAGGAAATGCAATTTTCAAAAAGGATTTGTAGTACAATTCAGACTCGCATCACCTCCAAAAATGCAGTTGCAGTCAAAGTTTATGGACTGCTATCATTTTCTCTTCCTGCAAATGACTCCGAAAATGGTGTTCTTCTCAAAGGACGGGAGCAAGCAATAATTCGATGTTTTTGTGTTCTGTATTGAAGAGGATTGTGGTTATAGTTGGAAGATTCTGTCACATATGACCGAAGAAAATTGTGTTCTTTAGCTGCGCTTTTAAACGAGATATTGGTACTAAAGAGAAATTACGTTATTAATAGTAGTTGTAGCACAAAATTTGATTTGTTTTTCTAAGGGCAACATTTACAGTTGGTTTTATTGGAAGAGTTCTTGTATTTTTAGCAAAGCGAAGTGCTAATGCGCTTTCATTCAAGAGTGGGGTAATGGGGGCCTCTCCGCCGGGGAATCTTGCTCTACTTAAATTTTGGCTGGGTTCGTGACTCTTAGTTTTGTTTTTTCCGTTTTCAACTGGACGTTTTCCAGAAATTACCTGCGATATGCAAGATTTTTTCATTTTTCAAGAATTGAAAGACGCTCTTTCAGATGAAATGTTGTTTACTTGCAAGCTGGAAAGATGGCCCTTTTACTACAAATATTATTGCATGTGTGTGCTATGTTATGATTTCATTTTTAAGAGGATGCCTTTTTTAAGAAAGGGTAAATTTTTGAAAATCATTTTGTCTTTTTTGTGTTGCATGCTCTATTTCATGTTTTAGCATTTCAGCGCTATTTTTAAGGTTTTATGCTGGCCTGGATCTTTGAATTTTGGGTCCCCCTGCAACAAAATCTGTAGAGCTCCTCTCCAGAGGCCAACAGTGTATAATATACAGTCTTAATAAGTCTTTGTGCTATTTTTTTTTTTCAATTCCTTGGGCCGTCAGGTTCCTTAAGGACCTCCCCTCCCCCTGCACTGCGGGCGCGCAGATCGGGGCCTGGATGCATGCTAAAACATGTCTTTTTTTATACAAGGAACTAACAGACTTTTTTCATTTTTAGCTAGAGCAAGATTGATTATGTTGTAGGACGTTTCGTGATTGTTTCTAATGCGGCACGAAACTGCGTGTGAGCTCTCTAGAGCAGTGATTCTCAACCTGTGGTCAGCGAGCATTTTTCATGTAATCCACGAACAGCTAGCGGAAATTAATTTATACCATTTTCGTTATATTTATACTTGTAATTAAACTTATTAAAGAAAACTTTAGGATTCATCTCATTTCATCTGATATAGTTGTTTTAAAAATGATTTTATCTATCGTTTGTGGTCCACTTAGGATTCGGAAGGATACCAAGCGGTCCTCAGCAGTGAAAAGGTTGAGAACCACTGTTCTAGGGAAGAAGTAATCCCGTCCGTGGCACAGCTCGATCTGTCTGCTGTTCTTGACAAAATTCCCATATTACATATACAGTCAAAGTTGCTTATAACGAGCACTGATTTAACGAGAACCCGGATTTAGCAAGGAAATCTGAAGTATTTGATTAGTACAATTTTATGTCTACGGGAGCATAATTCGCTTTTAACGAACAAACCCGCCTAAAGTAAGCAATATTTTTGTGATTCATAAAAATTCTATTGATATGACTTCTATCTCAGCTTTTCTTTTCTCAGAAAAATTCCTTGACACTCAGAAATCAACCGAAAGTTATTGATGAATCATAACACCTGAGAAAAAAGGATGACGGCCTTTTTTTCTAATTAGTGGAGTAGAAAAGCATTTAAAGTTACATATTCGTCGGCGCCAATATGTTATCACTTCCGAAATGTACTTCCGAAGATACTGTAGATCAAATTTAAGCAAATTCAGATGAAAAAAAAATCAGGAAATCGACGACGATAATAGCAAATGTGAAGAAATAGTCGATGACTTTCGATATGCAGACAAACTTTTAAAAAGTTTTTGAAGTCAGAGGTGCAAATGGTCGATTTTTTTGGGTGCACAAGAGAGATACAACCAAACAGTAAGGCAGTTCAAAGCAAGTTTACCAGAAAAAGTAATAACAACAATAAGCTAGTGTGTATGACTTTTTGTGAATTTTTAAACTCGTTTTATACGAGCACTCTGTTATAAGGAGCAAATATCGCGGTCCCTTAGTGCTCGCTATAAACGAGCTCGACTGTACTTTCCAGCCAGGCCGACTTATCCCTGATGTCCCGAGTTCAAATCCCGGCTCGGGAATGGATGTACTTTCTCTCTCTTGTCCTTTCTTTGTAGGAATGTGTGGTTGCACTGTGAATGGCTGCCTACTCTATACAGCAGCGTTTCCAACCTTTTCTCTCTTGCGAACCCCTTCCAAATCGGAAAGAAATAGGCGAACCCCTAGGGTACTAAATTATATGTTACAAGCAAAAAAAAAAAAAAAAACCGGCACACACACAAACACAAAAATATTTGGGAGATTTTTTTTTTTGTTTGATGCTGCTATATAGTTTCTTTGAACAACGAAAACATTCCAGCAAAATATGGAATTACAAATATTGCTACGAATTAAAATAATAGCTTAAAATATATACGTATATGCAAAATAAATTAACAAAAAAAATTACCCAGTGATTATTCTTTTTAAGCTTCAGTCAACTTTGAAAAAGTTTTTAAAATGGGATATTTGTGAAACAAACAAAGAAGTTCAAAGTTAATCTCAAATATCTGACAGTTTCAGCCTTACCTCAAATTCAGCATTCAATTTGTTTCAGTATTTATCTCTGTTTGTTATGAAAATGCTTCTTCACATAGTAGTCCAAAAGGTAATAAAATTCAAATAAATCAATTAAAGAATTATCTTTGGAAATATCTTTTTAAGAAGTGTCTCTCTTTTTTCTTCCATTAAAATTAGAAAGGTTTCTAACTATATGTCTTCTTGAAAAGGACTACGAGTTCTGCTGTTTTATTAGTATATACTGCCTACATTAATCGTTGATTGCTGAAGAATTTTCTTGTCCTTATGCTATAAGTGAGGAATGAAATGCGTATATTGAAAAATAATGGAAACGCCTATAATTAATTATATTACACAAAAGTAATTTTTACTAAAACAAATATTTTTAAGCTCACTTTCTACAAGAAAATGTGTTTGCACAAATTTCATGAATTCCTTATTTACATATAGTGCCAATTAAATTACAAGGTTGCAGTTCGTTGATTTTTTTTCTTTTTTTACTGCCAAGCTTCACCCACGAACATTTTCTGAAGTAATTTATTTTAGCTGATTCCTGTCACATTTTTTTTGGGTTACTAGCCATTCTTTTCAAACCATAAAGCTCGAAGCAAATTGTAGTCTATGCAGTGTGAAAATTATAGCAACAAATAACAGCGCGATCGCTTTTCGACGCATTATCGGCCAACCACAAAAGAATCGTAAATAGCTCGTGGTTGCTCTCAAATGGTAAAGGAACTGAACTTCAAAAAATAATTAAAGTTACTTGAAACGCTCGCATATGCACCATGTAATGTTTTTTTTTTTCAAATTTAATCGAGTTTTCCAATCAAAAGTTATTGAGAAAATGTGCGCCTTCATGTTCTGTCATCTGAGGACATTGCATTCAAAAGTGAAACTTTTTTTCGGCGTGCGTTCAATGCTACTATTCTCAACTAGTGGTACCCGCACGGCTTTGCCCGCAATAGAAAAATTAAAAGGTCTTTTGGTTCGCCTGTATATTTACAAATAATATAATGTATGGTGAATTTTCTCGCCAATTGGCTTGTACCCATGTTACGGTTCCACGTTATGATAATTTCGTAATTTACTCATCCATCTTATGATAATTTTGTTCTTAAAATTGGAATAGAAAAAGAACCACATCGAATTTTCGAAAAATCGCTTTGGGGTGCACATCCCCATACTACAAACTAACTTTGTACCAAATTTCATGAAAATCAGCCGAACGGTCTAGGCGCTATGCGCGTCACAGGCATCCTACAGACATCCAGACATCCTCCGGACAGAGAGACTTTCAGCTTTATTATTAGTAATGATGACAGCGGTAAAGCAGGGGCTTTGATACATTAAATTTTATCAAGTATGATAACAGTTTCATTCTAAGAGCATCGAATGTGCGAGAGACAACTGAATAACTGTTGAACAAAATTTGCTTCAAATCGCTTGAGCAGGAGACTTCATCTCTAACAATCATGTTAAAAGTCCGCTATTACAATAATTTTTTCGTGAACCCCCTTAAAACCTCTCGCGAGCCTCCAGGGGTTCGCGAACCACCGGTTGGGAACCGATGCTATAGAGGGTTCCTTGTGGCATATGTGCACTGTAGAAATCAGACTTCAAGACAAATTCCGGTACAGTTGGAAAAGTGAAGCAGCCCACCCTGAAACTTGACAACCTAGCTGGCACAAGTCAACAACAATAGTGTTTGACCATCGATTACATGGAAAGGCTAATATCCGGTTTATAGGCGGAAATGGACCTATCTATTAGTTTATAGGGGTGTTGTTTTGTTACAGATTTGCACTTTTGCCTCTCTATTATTTAGCCTTAGTTTTGTAAAAATGAAAACTTGCTCTCATCAACACTTTTTCAATCTTAAGTATATTTGATCTATATTCTCACGGCAAAAAGTAATGGATTTATTTATTCACTGCAAAGTTTTTGAGCTTACCATTTTGCTTTTACGTTCCGGAACGAAATGAAAATATTTTCTTTTCTTTTTGCTGTTTCCATGGTAACTATTTTTGTTTTCCCTTATTTTATTTTAGAGAATGCAATAAATGAGTAAGGCACTAGTGACATCATAAAACGCGTGCATCAAAATCCCATCGTTATTTTCCCTTCTCCCCTGCTAGATGAATTCAGATGGAATAGTCTTTACTTGGCAGATTGCCAAATTACATACAATCCGCGATCAATCAGTAACATCTATTTTTCTATATTCGTTTCATGTTTATTTTAAAAACTACATTAAATGCTGTAGAAGTCGCATTATAACTTCCAAACGAGAAAATAAACTGCATACATGATCTACGCCAACAGAGAATCTTTTTTTTTTTTATAATCAAAGCAAGAAATGTAAGCTTTAGGGGTGTGCAGAAGCTCAAAGCTTAAATCGCTTTGTATTGATAGTTTTCAAATCAGAGGAGTGTTTTATTTCTTAAGGGGTCTAAAGAACGTAATTCTTCAAAATTTTAGATGTTTTGCATTATTTAACTCTGAACAGTTTGATACCTTATTTGTTACTGACTTTTCGAGTTATCGTACAAAAAATTAAGCTATCTCCATAAAGTTTTAAATCTCTTTTTCTCAGAAGTATATTTTTCGTTTAACGCGCAACATATCTCAAGATATTTTGAAAAAATTTTCATAAATGTTTTCATGTAGATTTTTCTGGTCTGTTTTTATGGACTGAACCTAAATTTAACTTTTTTTTCCTAATTATTATTATTATTAAAATTATTATTTTTATTACTTTTTTTTTTTGAAATTTTAAAAATATAAATCAATACCAAAATTTTCTAAGAAAATATTTGAAAAAAAAAGATTCATTTTTAAGTAAATCTTAGGCAAAGATCATAAAGATGTACTCGAAAGAACGTACGTAAAATGTTTTATGAAAAGATATAGTAAGTTTTTTGAGATATAATGCTCGCAAAACGAAAAACGTACTTGTGAGGAAAAGTGGCTTAAACAACTGCAGGTAACAGAAATCTCTATGCGGATAGTTTACAGTTTTGCACTATAATTCGAACGTTTTTTACGTACGTAGTAATAAATAAGGTATTAAATAGGATAATAAAGTATATGGCTAGAATAAATAAGGTATTGCGTATAGTAATGAATACTTCAGAATTAAGCTGTGCATAACATTTTTTTTTACCAGAAAATCGAAAATTTTGAAGATTAAAGGTCTTTAGATCCCTGAAACAGAAAACATTCTAAACTATGAACAAACGTTTAGAACTAATTAAAAGCTTGAAATAAAAAGTTCCTGGAAATTCAAAATTATGCATCCAACCATGAAAGAATATTAATAAAAATAAAATACCGCTTGAAATGTTCAGAAACAAATTCTTACTACTGAACATTCCTCCGAAATATATGCACCGAAATTCAAATTCAGTTCTCTTTTACGATAAGAATTTCAAAGCAGTACTAAACGCTCTAACCAGGTTTTCGTGTACTAAATCTATTTTGATGCTTTGGAATATTTCATGCAAATGATTTCAAAAGAATTTGATTGTAGATTCGGTTGTCTCCTAGCTGATCCAATACAAGATACAGTTCTGCTTTGGAATCAGTTTCGTTGTGGGAATATTTTCCTTCTTTGGAAAACAATATCAACCACAAATAAATTACTTTTCTTTGCAAACGCTGCTACGGCGATTGAATAGAATGTAAAGATTGTATTCAGTTTCGTATTCCACTCTTTCTTCGACTGTAAAATGCGTGACGCATTTTTTTGATCCAGTAAGAATAAAATCCAATAAGGATAAAAATTTAATATCCTTTGACAAGATATTTTCATCTCCCCAGGCAGATAACGTAAGTACATGTGGTATTTTATGTGCGAGAGATACCCCCTTTTCTCTATTGTGTATTGGTATTTTTGAATAAAAGTTTGCCTTTATTTCTTGGTCACTTAATAAAACCAGATGCAGCAGATTAAATGGCCATAAGTATATTCTTGTTTATATTATTGTGTTGGAATGTATTGTTTGACAAAACAGTTCGTATAATCATCTACGCTGCCGTGGGCAGGTAAAGGGCTGCAAATGCTAATTTTTCTTTTTTTTTTTTTTTAATTTTATTATTTTTTTTAATTAATTAATTTATTTATTTACAGTTCGCTCTCTGTTTAATGAAGCTCTATTTAAAGACTTTCTCTATTTAACAACGGCTTTTCACGGTCCCAGATGGTCCCATTTAGTGTTAAAAGCATTCTATTTAAGGACGCATTCTGCTTAAGGACGATTTTTTGTGGTCCCTTGAAAGTCGTTAAACAGAGAGCCAAATGTATTTATTTATTTATTATTGTTTATTTATTTGCATTTTTCTAATCAATTGTACGTTAGCTTTATAGCAAAAAGATTTTTTGGTTTCCGCTAAAAAAAAAAAAAAATAATAAATAAATAAATAAATAAAACGCCGAAAAAAGTATAATTCCAACATTTCCCTATTGTTGAATCCAAAACGCGTTTCTTCAGAAATCTCGGAAACTAAACTCATTTCCGAAGATACTGCCGTTTACTTGCCCACGGCAGTACTATAACAGAGATGAGAGATATGTTCCACTTCCTGAATAGTTATACATCTTCGAATAGGAGCGTAATGCTATTGGTTGGCATCATTAATTAACCTTTAGCATAATTTTTTTATACAGTGGCAAAGTTCAATGCATATTGCAAAAGCACTTATTTTCGCCAACTGGAATTTTCGCAAAAATGAAGAAATCAGTGACTTCGCGAGCTGAAAATTTCGCAAAAGAATAGCTGAAAATCTGGCGCACTTCATGCTTACGCTTGCTGTCTACTGCGTTACCGGATTTTGATAATTAAGAATCGAATTAAATATTCTAACTGTTAAAATCTCTGCGCTAGGCATCAGTGAATGGCATTTCATCACTTGTGATGTCGTGTGCAGAAGCGTAAAAAATGAAATTGAAACTGCTCACTGATTAAAATAATTGTTTGTTTTTTTTAAACTTCGTCAATTTATATTTTAAATGGTCAAATCCAATAATGTTTTTAAGCATGCTCTTTCAGAAAAAAATTGTTTCAAAATTTCAGAAAGGACCCCCTCCGAAAGAAAAGCAACTGACTCTCAAAAATCGTGAAAATTCAAGCCTCCCAAAAATAAGTGCTTTTGCAGTATTTTCTTTCTTTTCCGCGGCTCTTCACGTAAGACTAGTCCTAAAGTTTATACGACCACAAAGCACCTAGAAGTGTATTACCGCCGACGGCGGCTAGTTATGTAAATGATTTTTCATAACTTGATTTTTTTTTTCTTTGCAGGTCCGTATGATATATTTGTACGGGAACTTGTCGCTATGGATGGAATAGATAACAGTGAAATCTTGCTCATTGATGCCCTTGGGTAAAAATGAATTTTTATGATTTATTTGAAATAATATTTTTAACACATATTGTTACCAAAAATCTGTGACAAAGAATCCTCAAAAAATATCAATACTTTTATCAAAAACATCAGTACGAGAAGGGAAAAATTTATCCGAAATACTTTTTAAAAAAGTAACTTAAACTAAAAACTAAAATTGAAAACTATGTATTGAAAATATGATTTTTTTAATCATGTTTTTTGACATAAATATCTCACAATGTGAAAATTAGCAGTTGTTACCCGCTGTTTTTCATCCCCCCCCCCCCCGAGTATATATAAAAATCATTCTGATTGCTAGTGCTGCCACACCTGCGTATAATAACTTCAAAAAGAGGTTTTCAAATGAAAAATTAAATACCCTAAAAATGTTTACAAAATAAATGAAATAAAACAAATGCACAAACAGCAACAAGAAATGCGATTATCATTTTATTAATTTAAAAATTTGTTTTGTTTTGATTTTTAATGTTTCAAGAGAGTTTATTCGTTTTACTTGAATATGACGGAATCTTAGCTGTGCGAAAAGGATATGAAACATCGTTGATATTACACTGCGCAACATGAAGAATGTCCTTTAGATGAAAAATAGCATACATTAGGCTGAAAGTAAACGAAAATGCAACTATTTTTTGTTTACCAACACAATTCTCCCCAAAATTCACGGTTTTTTTTTTTTTTTTTTTTTTTGATAAAACTATGACGTGTTTAGTACTAAAGAAATCAGCTTTAAATGCGAAAAGCATATGTTCTGTTCTATTAAAAAATGATGTTACAAATCAATTCTACTGAGTGATCAATGTGATTTTTTTTATAATCCATCTAACTTACTAAACAAGTAGCCTATTAAAACTTTAATGCATCATTTCCTATACATGTTTTATACTGGATCACTTTTCCTTCAACCATTGGTAATTTTTTATCAAAAATATGCTTTGTTTGAGCTAGTTCTAACTCGTCATTCTTATTGTTACAAAATTGTTAAACTAATACTTTTTTTATATGCTCTGTTTGGGCTAGAAATAACTAACAAAACTAACGAAAAAATGCTTTGTTTGGGCTTGCTCTAAGTCGTTATTCTTACTGTTAGAAAAAAGTTAAAATTAATATTTTCTTATCATTAGGATTTTAGACTATTAACCAAGCCATTAAAAAAAAGTTACAGGTGTTCTTCGAATAACACGGTTAATTCGTTCCCTGTAGTATCGAAACCGTGTTATACGAGACGTTTTTGAAAATAATATTTTAACTTATTTTTAAAACTAATTATGTATGGGCATGAGAAAAATCAGGTTATATGATGTGTCGTGTTATTTCGAAACCGTGTGATACGACACTTAGAAATAATGTAAATCAAGGGATGTGTACCGTGTTGTATCGGAACCAAGTCTCGTAAAAACAAAGTAAAGTATTAGAGTTATTAGCAAAAATTAACAATGTACTAAACAAAAATGAAATTCCATCTTTTAAAAATATAACATTCGTGTCGTGACCGTCGAAACACTTTGCGCACTGCGCAGGGTGAAAATATACAGCAACATATTTCGTGTAAATTAAGGGGGGGGGGGAATCGTGATTATTTTGCTGATCGTGACTATTTACTAGTTGAGTTTTTTTTTTTTTTTTTTTTTGTTTTATTCAAGCTAGCTCCGCTACAAATAAAACAAAAAGAAATTAATTGAATAATTTTTAGCATTATTGTTATTACTCAGAATATTATACACTCTTATTTTCATTTCTTATTGGTTATTATATTTTGTTCACCACAAAACCAGTTTTATTTTTTATTTTATTTATTTATTTATTTTTTGAACTGATTTTTGTTTTTACAACTTATATCTGCCATCGAATGATGCTTTCTGGGATTTTTTTTCTTCTACTTTTTCATTCAATTAAAATGGTGAAACAAGTAATTCCTAAAATTTTTAACAATCTTCTTGAATTTAGTCATAAACAACATTTTATAATAAAAAAATAATTTGTCATTTACATAAATGCAAATGATAAATTATTTTTCAATTATAATCTGTTTTAGTAATACAGTGAAACCTGTGTAAGTTGACCACTTGCGGTGCAGTACTTTGGTGGTCAACTTAGACAGGTGGTCAACTTATAGAGGGTAGTAATGAAAGCTTTTTTTTTTTTTTGTCATTTCTTCAACTATAATTGGAATACTTTAAACTTACTTTCATTGTTTAATATTACTTTAAAACAATAAGAAAAAATGTTGTTTAAATAGTTTTAAAGATTAAATTTTTGTGAATCGATAAAAAAAAAAATTGCCTCATTGCTTATGAAAAAGTACTTACTCGATATTAACAATTCCTAAAAATTCATAACAAGTCAAAAGTGACTCAAATTCTTCATTTGATTTTTTCTTGTACATTTGTAACCATGGTAATCTACTTTTCAACAAAATAACTCTTTATTGAAGTTCGGCTCATTTTCTGCGACTTAACATTAGCCCAATGTTTTTCGATGGAAGCATAAATGTTCATATGTTTTTCTAAAATGGGTTTGGTTACTTATTTGAGGCATAAATGATGAAACGTTTAGTACAATCTAATGCTTTTGCATAGTGGTCAACTTACAAAGGGTTTTTTACACTACTCCAAACCAAAGCTGGTGTATATTAGTGGTCAAGATAGACAGGTGGTCAAGTTACAGAGGTTTTCCTTCATTATATAAGATAGGACTAATTCCGTTCCTGACAAAAGCGGTCAACTTAGACAGGTGGTCAACTTACAAAGGTGGTCAACTTTACAGGTTTTACTGTACTGGTTTTGTAAAATCTCCTTGCTTTATGAAAAAAATATTGACATCCTCAGACCAAAAAAAAAAAAAGAAAATAAATTTCAAAAGAGCTAAAATTTAGTTTTTCAATTTTTTTGAAATTTTGTGGAATAAAAACGGATCAGACATGAAAATGTCATTTTAATGTTCCTTTTACTTGTCATTCTATCTTTTTTCTATCGTGGTACGATACGGAGCTACGGAGCCGTGTACGGAGGAAGAGGGAAACATTTGGTAAAATGAAGTGCTGCCATCTATGTACAACAAGGTTAACGAAAAATATTAACGGATTTTACGTTAAACCTAGGAATGAATAAATTTTACTACAACTATGATTTATAAAACTTTATTTCTCGCAATAGTTTTGAAAAAAGTTGATCATTTTGCTTCAAAAATAGCTGGAAATCATTGTACGGTGAACAAAGTGTATTTGTATTTTTGTATACATTCTTAATAAAAATTTAGATAATTTTTCCTTGACTGCCATTTTAATATAGATTTTTCTTAGTTAAGACTTATTATTAATTTTACATTTTAGTATTACTTCAAAAATTGATATTTATTTTTATCTGAAATATTTGATATTGAACATAAGTTAGGCTTTTAGAGAAACAAAGTAATTTGGATAGAATGCATAAAACACGTAAACAAGATAAAAAAAATTCAAAAAGAAATTATTTGCTCATTTTTCTTGTGTTTAAAAGTTTTTCTCTATATTTTTAGAGATTATGATTCTTTAGGAAGTTGTACTATTTAGAGGAAAATAACACAGCACGTGATTTAGAACATGTATTTATTGATTCACTACTTCATATTTCAACTCAACAGTTACTAAGTTTGCTACATTTTTAGTGCTACCAGCACTAGTGTAATAAAGTACTGATCTTACAACATACGATATCGTTTGCACTTATATATTGTTTCAACATATAAATCGTTTGCACTTATATATTGTTTCAAATGAATGCAGTGAATAATGATGGTTTGAAATCAACATGAAACATTCTTTTTCAATTCGACATGTTGAAATCAAAATGTTTGATTTAGAAAATAATTCTGTTTTCATACGAAACTTAAATATCACGTGCGTCAAAAAGATTTTTAAGCACTATTTAGTAGTGAGGAAGAATGCACGCGTTGATTGCACATCCCTTGAAAAAAAGAAGTAAACTATTATAGTAGTACTTAAAATACACCACCAGCTCAGTTATTCAATCCGAGGACTGCAATTTCATGTTTTTTAGCATTCATCAGCCCGGAATAGGAACCATGTGAGCCGGAGGCGAAAAACTTCTTAAAAACTTACTCTTAAGGGAGCCAAACAAACTGGTAGCTAATGTATAATTAGCACACCAGATGAGTGACCGCAACAATGGTGCGGTTCAACTCAAAGATTGATGGCAAAGCATGGTATTTTGTAGTAAGTTACCGCCCTAAGCCAGGGCTAAGGCAGAAATACTTAAAATACACCACCAGTTCAGTTATTCCATCCGAGGATTGCAATTTCGTGCTTTTTAGCACTCATCAGCCCGGAATAGGAATCACATGAGCTGGAGGCGAAATACCTCTTAAGGGAGCCAAGAGAGCCAAACAAACTAGTAGCTAATGTAGAATTTGCACACCAGATGAGTGCCGGGCTGATGAGTGCTAAAAAGCACGTAATTGCAGTCCTCGGATGGAATAACTGAGCTGGTGGTGTATTTTAAGTATTTCGGCCCTTAGCCCTGGCTTAGGGCGGTAACTTACTACAAAATATTATAGTAGTATTTTGCATTTTAATATCGTTTCAAAGTGTATCGTTTCAAAGCACTAAAAAATGATGGCTTGAAATCAAAATGAAAAATGCTTTTGAGGTTGTCCATGTGGAAATCACTTTGATGTAGAGAATAATTCCTTGCATTCAAACGGAAAATAAATTTAACGTGTGTCAAAAATATTCCACAGTACTGTTTTATGAGAAATAAGACACGCGTAAATCGTACAGCCCTGGGGGGGGGGGATAAATAAACTAATTACTCAGTCATCATGCTTACAAGAAAGAACAAGAGTCAATATCCCCTGAAAGATCACGATTTGAACTTTTTTTTAAAGTCATCCAGAATGTATTTTGGAAATACAATTATACCATTAAATTCAGCTATACAAGAGCAATAAAACAGGAGAAAAGATATTTTGAGTAATGTATATTTTGCGTTGAATGTTATAAAAAATTTATAGCTCTTCTTTGAGATTGCCAGTAAGTTAACCACGACATTGTCCATAAACCAAATGAATAATATATAAAAAAAAAAAAGACAGAAAGAAAGAAAAGAATAAAGAGAAATAATAGAGAGATTTGCGTTGATAAACGGATGTAATACACAAGTTTCATAATGGGGTCCTTTCCGAAATTGAAAAGTTTTTTTTTTTCTGAAAGAGCATGCTTAATAACATAGGATTTGACCATTTTTCAAAAAAATTGATAAAGTTTAATATTTTAAAAATTATTTTAATCGGTGCGCAGATTCAATTTTCTTTTTTACGCTTCTGCACATGACATCACAAGTGATGAAATGGCATTTACTGATCCCATTAGCGCAGAGCGCAATATTTAATTTGCTTCTTTACTCACATGTACTGGCAACGATATGGTTGATAGCAAGCGTACAGCGCAATATTTAATTCGCTTCTGAATTATCATAACCTGAAAACGCGGTAGACGACAGCAAGTGTAAACATTCAGCATGCCAGTGGAGTTCGCGCCAAAGTTCATCACTTGTGGCATCATAAAGACCATGCCTTGTTTGAAAAATTGGACAAACGTTTTGAAAATAAAAAATTTTCTTTGCTCCACGTGTTTTTTTTTTTTTTTTTTTTGTTCATTCTATCAACTTTAGTGACTAAAAGTAGTACTTTTGACTGATGGAAATAACCGCATTGTACTAATTCATATTTGTTTTTTTATGTGTGTGTGTCTTTTTTTAGATGTCCAACAGATACTCTGATTATGGGATCGTTACAAAAAGCCAGAAGCGGAGACAAAGTTCTGCACGCAAACTTTGATGCGTTCAAATTCCCAACATCAGAAATCGTTCAGTTCAAAGCTCTTGTCACTCCATGCTTGCCAGCTTGTGAGCCCGTACGTATAAAGTCAACACTATAAATTTTACATCAACACTCAAAATTTCAGCACTCGTTAAATTGTGTCAACTCATAAATTATACGTGGTGCTGTTGTTAATGAAATGTCCTGGAAGTAAAATTTCGTTATGTTACCATAAAGTTATTAAAGTTATGTTCCCATTCTTAGGAGCTAGAAAACTTTTCACCTCATTTATTTTTCCCCATTTCCTGTTTCGAGCACGTTGAGTAACGGATGTTTTTGCTGATTGATTTCCTTTTTCACATCTATTCTTCTTTGTTTAAAAAAAAAATAAATATGACTTATAATGTCGAGCTTTAGATGCTATTATACATAATTCCAAATCAGTAGCAACGGTACGACGGTTCATTGAGCAATTAGAGCGACTCTAATTTGCATTAAATTCATCGCCTGTGGAGAAGACAGAAAGATTTTTTGTAGGGGCACCTCCCAGTAGCAAATAATAGACTTTGGTGCGCCTCTCTCCCCAAATATTTAAAAGTGCGCCCCCGCCCCATAAGATTTTTTTTTAATTTTAACAAAGTGTTATTTTTCAGAGCGTGCGCCCTCATACCTCTTGCGCCTCTCCCCCGTCCCCCTCCGCGACGCGGGGGTTGCGTGAGGGGGGGGGGTATGTATGCCACTGTTTCCTCTACCAAATTCAATTTTCCATGAGGTCCCAAAACATTATTAGGATCCCTTGAAGTCAATCTATCCACTTTAAAGTACAGAAGTATAAAGTACTTACTAATTTCTTTCGGATGTGGACGCAAAATATTTCTTAAACAGTTTAGGCCTATGAGTTATGTTCTTAGCCTCGTATATTTTCCACCCTAACTGAGAAAAATTCACCCTGTCATCGCCTGTTATACATTTAAAAGAATGTTGACTGAAAAAAAAGGTATAACAGCACAATGCATCAGAGAACTCAGAATAAGAAACTGCATAACGACTGCTTTTGCATAAGAAAATCCATTCATATCTGGAAATCAATAAAGTCAGACAAGTCACTCTTAAAACGGAAATGAAACTAGCAAAACAGAATTACTTACTTTGTTGCGTAAGCTCCAATCCTTTTCTTCCATTGTTAAATATGTACTACATCCCCTTTTTCAACCAAATATTTATCTCCATTCGTTATCTTTCCCAATTTACTTTGCATATGCAAAGATCATTAATGATTTCAAATTCCCTAAATGATGCGCCCAGCCCGTGCTCCAAACAACAAGCCGGATCCATTATCTGGATCTCAACTATGACGTCACACAAATGAACCTTATTCATTACCTCTATTGAAATCGGACAAATAATGATTTAAATTCCAAGAGAATCTTCAAACTGGGAATTCAAGGTTTGGACAATATTGATCCCGCTGTTCAAGTAGTAATGCTTTCAAATTTGATGTCATTTATAAAATGAGAGTCATACCATTCGAACATGGTAGGGTTGTTGAGTCGTCTGCGCAAAACTTCGGGACCATTATCGAGAAGATTAAGTTTTAATAGGACACTGCGCATTTAATTAATAGCACGAAATGACCAAGTGCAAGAGGGATTTTGAGCCCGATTAACTCTTTCTTTTAACAAAAAACCTCTAAAAGAAGATTGAGGAACACTGGAAGCTTGATTAAAGTTATCGATCAAAATAATTGGTTATTCTGCCGTCAGCATTATAGAGATTTTAATTCGGAAGGTATTGAGAGTAATAGATTATTAAAAAAAGTTTTTTTTGTCTAGTTGCTATTAACATCAATTTTCAGCGGGAATTTATGAAATTATTTACTGATCTTTATTATGTCACTTTAATAAATATTGCTAAATTATGTACTTAATTTAGCTTTAAAAAGGGGGAGGAAAATATTAAAGAATTGAATCCAAAATGATATGTGAACACCAGAAAAATGCTCCTTCTAGTAAAATAATTGTGTGTGGGGGGGGGGCAGCATTGTGTAAGCTTTGCCTAAATAATGAATCTCTTCCAACATCAAATCTTAAAATTCAAAGCGCTATTTGACAGTTTATTCTCAACATTGCAACAAACAATGATTAAGTTCCGATCGTATTTACGTCTCAAACTGTTTTTTTTTTCTGGCACCAAATGTGATAAAAAAATTATACTTAAAATCTAAACTTTGCTTCTACGCTAATAAATCAGTGATAATTCCGTATTATAATCATAGTTTCAGTCTAACAGCGAAGTATATTCATAATCCTGTATTTATGCAAAACACGACATTTAGTCTTCAAATTGCAATAATAAGATGCAAGGAACTAAGTATCGCTCAATTGACTTACTTGAACTACTTGTAAAGTCTTTATTATTATTATTTGTTTCCATATGTCAAAGGACATGATTTTTCGAAAAAAATTCTCTGCGTACTCTTCGAACTTTGGATAAATATTTGTTACGGGCTTACAAACTAAATTCTGTTTTTACCAAAGGTCCCTCTGCGTACAATCATTTCATTTCAAAAAAATGCAAGACATTTCTGACTGTTAACTAAAATTTTGCATTTGTACAATTACTTTTACCATCTTTTTTCGTAGGCGAAATAATTTTGATTTCTAATTGAATAGTATAATAGTAAACAGCTAAGTTAAAATACGTTTTTTTTTTCTCGTTACTCGCTGAGATTGAAATGAAAGGAACATTTTTAGAAAAGTTTTTAAAAAAGAATAAGTTCTTCAAAAAATGATATAATTTTCACATACATTATTATTCAACCACATTTGGAAAAAAAATGATTTTGCTCTTATTGTACAGTCACACACATTAAGAGGATACAACCTCATAATCTCGAATAGTGCTCAAAAAACTATTTCATATAGTTCCAGTGTCCGATTCTTTATTGTATACTAGTTGCTTTGTGTGAAATATCTATTAGAATTTCGAAACTCCCCTAATGAAGCTACAGCTTTCCAATCGGCTAAAATCGTTTTCAGAATTGTCGTGACCTCACGGATGACGTAATACAAATAGATTTCCACCATTACTCTTATTGGATGCAAACATAATCCATTCGAATTTGAATGAATTCTTGCCAAATGGAGTCTGGGGTTCGAATGCTGATCACAGTATTTTATTGCCTTTTGTCCAAGTTATCTCAATGCATGAGAGATACGCTTAGTGTGGATTTTGTACTTTGCTGTACTTTACCCAAAATGATTTAAAATAATAAAAAAAATTTTAAGCCAACAATTATTTTAAGAAAAAACACTTTTGATTGATCACATCAAGTAATTAAAATGTTTTATCTATTTTCGAATGACATAAATTTTATTGTCTAAGTAATCTTGGAAAAAAGGAAAAATGAATGTTTTTAAGGTGACCTTTTGAGTTAAATGCTTATAACATCATAAAAAAGGTCACCTGGAGTTATTTTTGAATGCTGTTGGCATTAAGCAGTGCCAACTACTTAGTGCTACTATATAATGCTCATAATATAATTCAAGTATTTAGAAGATTCAAAATGAGAGATAGCATGTGAAGTTTCAGCTCATGCATTTATTATTATTATTTTTTTTTATTATTATTATTTGAAGAATATTTCTGCCATAACGAGCATTGACTTATTTACTGACGTGAAAAATGGGAAATTTGAAACCATACACATAACTTTAAAAAATGTATTATTTGAAAAAGTAAAAGCATTTGAAACAACTCATTTCAACTGCATGAAATTCAAAAAGCAAAGTTTACACTATGCAAAGCAGATTGAACAATATACACAGGGCAATGGTGCTAAAACTTTTCTCAATGAGGGCCGCATCTCACATTAAAATTATTCTCGCGGGACAGGACACATAAAAAAATTTAAAATATTATTGTTTTTCCAAAATAGGTCGAGAAGGCATGGAAAAGGAAAGATAACTATTGCAAAAATTGTTTTATTTTCAATTATATGATGGTAATTTCATAAATTCTATTTGCTTTTCAAAAGCCAATCTTTGGCAATTTAGCTCTAAATTGTGACATTGTGTATAATCGTGGTTTTCGACTTGACACCCTCAGAGACCACCCGCACCTACCAATTAATTGCTCGGTTTATCAGTTTTAAATGCTCAGATAAATCTGAGCAAGTGTAACCTATAAAACCTATAAATAAGTGGTTTTCGACTTCTAACATTAAGAAATACAACGGATCACAGGGGCTAGCTTAGCAAGTCGCATGTGGCCCTCAGACCGTAGGTTAAACACCACTGACGTAGAGGATATCTTTCTTTTTCTGACTCAAGTCCTTTTCTTACATTGTAGCTTCACTTAATCTTTGTTGGACCTCCTCAATTCTCACTTTAAATAATTAAATGCTTTCATGCAGCAATTTTTTTCATTGGACTTTTTTTTTCAGGCTGATTGCTCCGTGCGAACTTTCGATGGCGCAAGTCAGAAAATGGCATCTTACGGTAAAAAGAGGAGGAGGAGAGAATCCGACAGAATCCGGCGTTCGACAGAAGAAGATGAGCTAGTGGTTGTCCAAACCATTCATATCACTGACAAGTTTGGTTTCGACAGAGAAAGTCGAAGAATGGATTATGGGAATGATTTTAGATCATACAATGAACTAGGTAAGAAATTAGGTTTCAATATTATACATTACTAAAAATTTTTTATGTTTATAGCTTGCTTATTTATGAAACACGTTAGAAACAGAGTGTATTTGCTGTCTTCCAATAAATAAAATTCGCTACAACAAGTGAATGCAGTCCAACTAGACATTCCATCATAGAACTTATGTATGGAAAGTATAACAACTCACGACATCGCGTCAAAATACTTTACTTCATATCCAAAATTTTTCAAAAGCGACTGGCAAAACTTGGGCAACCTCTGAAAATGTGCTAAGAACAGCCATTACTAAAAGTTTGTTGTAATGACTTGTTGAAGTTTCTCGAAATCCATTTTCGAAGAAGCAGTACGTCAGTACTTCTTCGAGATCCTGTACTGCTCTTCATCTACATTACAAAGATTCGACAATTTATGATTTTTCTTCTGCGTTGTTTCTAGAGAAAACAAATCTAGAAAACTAAATCAAGGAGTTACAGTGTAGACTTGAGTACCTTTACTTTCTCTTTCCCAAAACATGAGACGATGCCTTCAAAGAATAAATCTAGTTTTATATTATCTTCCTATTCTCGATGATTTTGTTCTTGATGCTTTATTATTATAAAGTGTGCCTTTTTGGAATGAAAATCCAAATAGTTTATCCCCCTCCCACCCATTTTTGTTTAATATTTCCTGTCGGCAAGATACACTATAAAATTGACACCGTGATGTTATTTATCTACATTATCTCTCAAAGCGATATTTATGCATATAAGAAAATCATGTGTTAAAAAAGGGGTCGTACAAATTATATACATTTGTGTCATCGTGCATCACCTTCCCCCTCCTTAAGAAGCGAAATTATCGT
This sequence comes from Uloborus diversus, assembly GCF_026930045.1. NCBI lineage: Eukaryota > Metazoa > Arthropoda > Arachnida > Araneae > Uloboridae > Uloborus > Uloborus diversus. The sequence goes on along the minus strand of NC_072732.1, from coordinate 90,909,072 downwards.
TTATGATAACTAAAATAAGTAATGAAAATCTCGATTCTAAATTTTCTGGGAACCGTGAGGAAACTGCACTGTTGTTCCGTGACGTGTGATTCTTTATATCCGTGACGTGTGGTTCATTCTGAACTGTCACTTTAGACTCATGTTTTTTCACACATCTCTCTTTTTGTTTCTGCGCCTGACTTAAATACATTCCCAGCAAAATTGAATATTTTGATGAAAAAAATAGATTATAAGCAACGATAAACAAAAGAATTCTCGAAATGCGTAAGTTATACACACGTGTTTCAACGGATGCCTGTTGTTAACCAACCGCTGTACTCAGTGATTGCCACGCCGCAGCCTCCTGATCGCAGTACATGCAAAAACGAACAACGAGAAAGAAAGATAGCGAGAAGATGTTTCGTCATATAAAAAGGTTGCGGATTAGAACTTCAAAACCCTCGCACAAGAAGTTTCACTTCAAAAATTACTATCCTTTAATCATATTCCTTTTATTATTGGCTACAACCAGGGTTCGAAAATATCATGTTTTTGAAAATATCGAAAATATTCGATATCGAAAACATCCGATATTTTGATATGCATCCGATGTTTTCAATCAGCACAAACTAGCCTTCAAAATAGTAAATGCATCCTTAAATCACTCTTTTTTTTTGGTATTATTACAATATATAAACTTAAAATTAAGGTTTCTTTCATTTTATTTATATCTAATATTTCATTTTATCTTTTAATCAATTTTAATGGATATAATTTAGATTTAGCTGTTTTACTCATTTTTCTTCTGTAAGCTACTTTTACACAGTTATATGATTCAGCAATAAAACATAGGCATTAGTCGGCGCACAGTCAATAAGACATTTTCTTTTTTTCTGACCAATGTTTAGGATTTAATTAGGCACTTTTAATGTGAATTAAAATTGTTACATCGCTCATAATTTTATGAATATAAAATACAAGTAAAAAAAGAATATTATATTACTTTGTAACGTGTATTATGTATTAATACATCATAAAAATATTGTTCAGAACTTTTGGTTATTTAACTATGAGAAATATAATTTTTATATTGAAAATACCATAGTTGAAAAAATAAATATCGAAAATAGCAAAATATCTTGATATTTTCAAAATAAATATCGGATATGTGTCGTAATATATATCGGCGAACCCTGGCTATAACTAAATTATTTTTTAACTGGTTGAGGTAGTTAGTAATTTATCTTCTCCCTATTACATACCATCAGACTCGCTTTCAAAATAGTTTCTGATGAAGATTCAGAGTTTGACATATTGAACCCATTTAATGTGGAAAAAAACATAATAATATATTTCCCTAAAACAAAAGTTTTATTACAGTTAGCACCATAGGCGGATTTAGGACTGAGTTCCTGGGGGGGCAGGATTTTTTTTTTTTTTTTGGAGCAACATTTTTAGTTGCCCTCCCCCCCTCCCATGTTTTTCTCTGTTTTCTGTGATGCGTAAGGCCATTCTTTACTTTTTTATGTGTCGTTTTCATTACTGTGTGTAATCATGCTGTCCTTTTTAAATTGACCGTGGGATATAGAATATCTCCAATTTTAGGGGGTCCGGGGGTTACTCCCCCGTAGGAAATTATCTAAAATTGATATAAAATTTTGCATTTTGAAGTCTTATAAGGGTTAATTGGAAATAATAGGCAAATAATTTTTTTTAAAAGTTTTACGCTTTAAAAGTGCTTTGTGATGCAAGTTAATACTTTAAAAGAAATGGTGCACAGATTTAGAGAATAGGTATCAAGAGAGTAACATACTACCCATTTGAACAATTCTTAATTTATACACTTGATAAGAAATAAAATTGAAGCACACTTTGCTTAGGAGTTTCGAAGACTTGTCTAATTATTTTCAAGGTTTGGTTGGTTAGAATGGGTTTTTGGTTCAAGAGCCCTTGTAGGCTATACTGCGCCAATTCTTTTCAGGGATTTTAGAACCTATCAATAATTTGCACTTTCCAGCCCATGAAATTGAGTAGTAGATTATACACTTGTACAGTATTGTTCAAACTTTGTAAGAAACGGCAATTTTAAGTTTAAAAGAAAAAATAAACTTTAATTTCCTATTCAAGTTGTGGCCATCACGAAACTTTCTTCTATATTTTTCTTCTTTTTTTTCTAATCCCTCCCCATGCTTGACGAGGAAGCAATATTCCCAACAAAAACAACATTACACATGCAAAAACTTGACGACCATCCCAATGTCTGAATTATTGCAAAAGCAAAGCAAAGAGCGAAAATTGAAAGTTATTTTAAAAGCCTTGCTCGAATTAATTACAAATATTTTATTTGTTAACGGACATAAGATGGCAACAGTTAAAATTTTTAAATCATTGAGATAATATTTCCGATCATTTTCATACAATTAAAATCACGAGAAATAAGCAGACGATAATCTATTACGATTTATCTTTCTTATTGTTGCATTAATAAAGCTATTTTTATTCGCTAAAAAATAATGATAATAAAAATAAATCAGCACCTCTTGGCGCGATTGGCGCCAAAATTGAACCAAAACCTGTTTACATATGGATTCACATACATTCCAAATTTCAACCAGAACGTAGCATTACTTCTTGACATACGGCACTCACAATGGAAAAAAAGAACGGGCGATTGCGCTGCCCCCTTTTTAGCTGTTGACACCAAAATAAAATCAGCTTTTATACCCACTAAGGGCTACTTGCCGATACATTTTTCTTTCATTCAATTAATTATTTCTTGAGATACAGCAGTCACAATTGACGACAAAAAACGTGCTATAGCTCAACCCCCGTTTGAGTTATTGACACCAAAATTGAATCAGCACCTGTTCCTGTTACTGGCAACACATGGACCAAATTTTGTTTGATTCCGCCAGTTACTTCCTGAGAAATAGCAATCACGCGTAACTCAAAAAACGTCCCGTTGCTCCACCCCCTTGGAGGAATTCGCGCCAAAAACCAATGGGCACAAGTTCACATAGGGGCACATATGTGTACTAAATTTCGTTCGATTTCATGCGGTAGTTTTTGCTGTAGAGCGGCCACAAAAAACTGGTCACACACAGACGTGACACACACACATACACACAGACAGACAGACATTTTCCAAAAATAGTCGAAATGGACTCAGCACACCTCAAAACGTTCGAATCCGTCAAAATTCGAAATTCGAAAATTTGCACGAATCCAATACTTTCTTCTATATATTAGACATAGAAGAAAGTAAAAATCAGCCCCCCATCGAGCGATTAGCGCCAAAATTGATACAACGCCTATTTACAAATAGATTCACTATTGTATATTGGCGAATTATTCCAAATTTCATCCAGAACGTAGCATTACTTCTTGAGATATGGCACTCACAATGAAAAAAAAGAACATTCGATTGCGCCACCCCCTTTTCAGCTTTTGACACCATAATAAAAGCAGCGCTTATACCCACTAAGGGCTACTTGCCGATAAATTTTTCTTTCATTCCGTTCATTATTTCTTGAGATACAGCAGTCACAATTGACGACAAAAAACGTTCTATAGCTCAACCCCCGTTTGAGTTATTGCCACCAAAATTGAATCAGCACCTGTTAATGTTAATGGCAACATATGGACCAAATTTTGTTTGATTCCGCCAGTTACTTCCTGAGGAATAGCAAGCACGCGTAACTCAAAAAACGTCCCATTGCTCCACCCTCCTTGGAGGAATTCGCGCCAAAAACCAATGGGCACAAGTTCACATAGGGGCACATATGTGTACCAAATTTCGTTCGATTTCATGCGGTAGTTTTTGCTGTAGAGCGGCCACAAAAAACTGGTCACACACAGACGTGACACACACACATACCTACACACACAGACAGACAGACTGTTTCCAAAAATAGTTGAAATGGACTCAGCACACCTCAGAACGTTCGAATCCGTCAAAATTCGAAATTCGAAAATTTGCACGAATCCAATACTTTCTTCTATATATTAGATATAGAAGAAAGTAAAAATCATGATTTTTTTGTTATAAGATTTTGGAAGATAAGTTGTTACTATATAAACTCCTCCCAAAACTGGGGAGCATTGTCCCCTTTGCCCCCACCCCCTATAAATCCACCCATGCTCTTCTGAACTATTCAAAAACGAAAAAATGATTTTTTTTTAATTTTTGGAAGATGTGTTGTTACTACATAAAGTCCTCTCAAAACTGGGGGGGCATTGCCCCCTCTGACCCCCCATAAATCCGCCCATGGTCAGCACCAAAAATTCACATCAAACATTTTTTCCCTTCAAACTGTGCTGCAAGATATTTGAGTCGATTTGGCATTTTGTCAGAAGAAAATTGGAGCATAGATAACGGCTAAAGTTAAAACTAGTTTCTATTTGTTTACCCAGAAAATGCGCGGTGTTTTCTTTAGTCTTAAAATGTGATGATTTGGTACATGAATATTGCATTTACCCACAAAAAAATAAGTCAATCATTTATAAATCATAATTTTTTTTCCATCAAAACTGTTACATAGGTTTTGTTCAAGCAGTCACATTTATCCAGAATCAAATTTTTGAAGGAATCATTAAGAGGACAGGACACGTGTGCCACTTGTGTTGTGCATACTATATTCTGAATATGCAGCCTGTTAACTTTCCTACAATTCAAATACTTTGAAAAACATAATTTATACACCTCGCTTGATTTCGAATTCAAGCAAAATGTTTCATTACCATAGATATCTTAAATTTCATTTAACTAAAATAGTTATTCATGGAGTAAAGTAATAACGTTTGTATTAATAGGGGAAGCAAGTTCAACAAGTGCAACTTGTCTAAACACGACTGGCCTCATTGCGGCTTGCACTTTATTTCTCATTGCACAACTCATTGTGCTGCTTGCATGGGCATTCATCTGGCATAAGAAGTTAAGAGCGAAGTCGATACGGAAAGAGAGCAGCAGAAGCATTGATATGATTTATAACAGTAGAAGTAAGTATAAATGCTCATTAAATTCTTATGTGTTAAAATTGAAAGTTTTATTATTATTAATGTAAATTTGTTATTATTATTTTGTGTATTTTTCAGTTCTGATTCGCATGTGCGTTTGAAACAAGTATCTTTTCATGCAATTGTTCAATGCAAACCCAAATATAACTTAGTCATTAACAAACAAACGTTACTTATAACATAAAAAGTCGTAAATATTTATATATGTGTTCTTTTTACTAAAAACTTAAAATGTGTCCAGAGTAGAGGTGTAAAATTTCCGGAAATTTCGAAGAGGTGAAAAAAAACGGTTTTTTGTTGGTTTTTCGGGGGAAAATTGGAAAAAAATGGAAAAATTGATTTTTTTATGAATAAAAATAGGGTTTCTTAATAGCTCTCTGTTTTTTGGAACATTTTTAGGGTTAAGGAATAAAACATATATGCAATCCACACATCTTCTTTTTCTGTTTGAGAGAAATACGCATAAATGTAAGTTTAATTAGAAAAAAAAACCTTTTTGTTCTCTATAACTGAAAGCTTTCTTGGTCAAACACCAGAAATTAGTCAAGCCGTTGTTCAACCAATAACATTTGGTAAGGTGTGTCTAATCATAGCAATTACATTTTTTATTTTAGATTGCTTTTGAAACTTGAAATATTAATTGTAATTTTTGATATTCAAACATGATTAATATTGTTTGAAAGAAAAATAAGTATGATTTTCCTTCCTTACAATATAACTTTACTGTCTGAAAATAAAAAGCTGTTGAGTTTTGATTTTTTCCAATCCAGTCTATGTCCAAATCAAAACTAAATCTGTAGTTTCAGTTTATTCATACGGACGTGCTAAGCACAGTGATAAAAGTAGTCATACCTACATTTTTGTACAAAACAGAGTTATAACCAAGTTTTTCTCTATTTCGTATTTTTCTTAATGAATAAAATGCTTTTAGGGTCATTTTATCAGGAACTTTTTTTTTTAATTTCGAAAAAAAAAAAAGACATCTGAATAAAATAACCGAACTTTAAACACAAAATCTCAGCTTGAGCTCAACTGCAGATTCCACTTTTGTGCCTAACATGGCAGTATACAGGGTGCGGCAAAAAAAAAAAGACAAAGATTGCATCATCGAATGGAAGTAAAGTGATTTCATTGTAATGTGTGTCTTACTTATTTTTGTTTCTCACTTTATTAGAAAATAATTTACAACATATCTCCTAGTTTATGTATTGTTGTACGGGTTTCTTACAATTTTAAGCAAAAAACCTGCTATTTTAAAGTTGTTCGATGGCCAGAAAGCGTACAAAAACGAACAGTGAACTTTTCAGTTAATTATCAGGTTATCCAAAAGTGAGTTCGTTCAATGAAATCCTTGGGTTTCCACGAGAGAAGTCGTTCGTAAGATGGCAATTTGTGCCCGATAGGTGCGACTAAGGGGAAAAACAGCTCAAAGTTTTACGAATTTCAAAAAGTTCAAACATTCGTATGACTCCCAAAATTCCAGAAACGTTTGAGACAGGCCGTGAGTCCACGCTGGAAGAGGGATACCTTTCACTGATTTACAGTGCAACCAGCTCATAACCCCCAGAACAATAGGATTTGTTCTATAGAAACTCCAAGCACCTTAGAAAATGTTAAACATCGCCAAAATCCAAAGTCAGGCTTTGCCTGTGATGGAATCAGAACAAGCGACAGAAAATCTCTGTTTTTGTGTGGATGAGGGTCATAAAAAGAATCAAAAAGTGAATCAGAAGGACATTTTAGAAGCTTCTGTGGACCTAATAAGAGCACTTCAGCACAGCAATGTAGACTGGACATTTCAATTTGACTCCACGCCAGTTCATACGGCCAAAAAAACAAGAGTGGTGCAAGGTGCGTTGTTTCTGACATGATATCATCTTTATATGCTCTACTCGCTAGACCTCAATCCCATTTATTACACTGCGTGGCCTGTTTTAGAGTCAAGGTCTACCCTGAACTACACGTAAGTTTGGATTCTCTACACCAATTGCTTAAACGGGAATAGGATTGATTAAAGGGCTTGCGGCCTTTGAATGAAAATTTCAATAAACAGTTGCACCTTTGCATTACTTCAAAAGGCGGCCAATTTGAAACCAATTAATTTATTGATTGCTAAAGGTCTTCTCATATTATTATTTTTTGTTTTGTTGATTTGGAAAGTTGCTTGCACGGTTGTTTTTGTCGCACCCTGTACATTTGGTTCGCACAGTCAGCAAAATCATAGTTCTGTGATTAAAATTATGCTTGTTTGTTTTATTAAGAAAGAAAATAAATTCTTCATATTGGTTTAATTTTTTTGCAAAAGTATTGAATATTTTTTATATATAAGCAAGTTATGTTATCATACAACAACTTGCATTATCAAAATTAGACAGTATTTTAACATATAAAGAGGGGTGGGGGAAGGAAATCGCATCAGAATTCAAGTATGACAAATTTCTAATCACTTTTGCTAAAAATTTCAATTGAAACTTCCTGAAGAGTTGAAAAAATTCATTTTTTCAATTTTTTCGAAGTTAAAATAAACCCCTAAGGAAAAAAATGTTTTTTTCCGAAATTTTCTGGGTTTTTTTTCCGACTGTTTTGCCCAGAGTGAAAAGGACAAAATTCAAATCTCAAATATTTACAACTTTTAACTAAATGTTAAACTTTTCTCATAAAAAAAAAATATTAATGAAAATTTTTTGCATAAACATAAACAGGTTTAAACTATTTTCACTTTGTGTACACAGTTTAAAAGAAGTAAACTGTACAATTGTTTTACTTTCAAATGTTGATTTTTAATAATATACTCTCTCTATGTCAAGTTCTTGTTTCCAAATAGCATATTTTTTCGATAATTGAAAAAAAAAAAAAAAAACGCGGTTTTGTTTGGTAAGATTTGTTATTGAACCTAAGGAAAGCATTTTTTTTTTCACTTATCTATGGATGATAATAACACTTAATTATGTGGTGTTAAAAAGTCCCGACCGTGTTGTTATTCTAAAAAAAAAATGCTGAGAAGAAATATCTAATAGAAACCAAGAAAAAAGAAGGTTAACATAATTTCCATTTTTTCGGATCTAAAAAAATGAAGTTTGATAAATAAGCATAACAAAATTCTTAGCATAGGAGGAGGGGGGGGGGGGATGGGGTCAGCTGATCCTTTGACCCTTCCCTGAATCCGCCGTTGAATGTTACTAAAAATGAAAACCATTATGCAATTTTTAACTCCCAAAAGTAATTCTGGTTATTTCAAAACACCTGATTTTTTATTGTAAAAATTTTGCTCATTTCATATTGTTTTTAGGTTTTATTTTGCACGGGAGCATTCTTTTTCAGTGCGCTCCTCATGACACAAATCACGTGGTCACAAGGCACACTGCAATTGGTTAAACTTGAGTAAAACACTCTCTTGGTTCAAAACTTACTTGTGACTAATTCATTTTGAAAAAAAAAAAAAAACACTAATTTCAGACTCTTCCTTTAATGCGATTGAACTTGGTTCGGAAAATCTACTAATTGTAAATATATTGTTAGACGTGTGCTGCTATCTTTTCCATCGAAAATTCAATTTCTGAAAAGTTTGATTCATCGCTTTTTGGACACAAGCTCTTTTCATGCATTTTGAAATAGAAACAATATCCATGCATTTTTTTAAAAAACGGGTTATCGTTTACGTTTTGTTAATTCTTTAAGAAAAACTAGGTGTAAAAGCAGAAAATGTCTCTTCATATGAGTGTGTGTAGTCAATTACTGGAGAAAAAAGCATCAATGCATTAATTTTATTTCAAGCTCATATCTTACAGGAATCATAATTCATCCACTTTCTAATTTATATATAGATAGATACCTTTTATATTTTTGCCTTATTGCAATCTTGACGTTAGAAAAAAAAAATAAAATTTAAAAAATAATAATAAAATTTGCAGTCATTCTTACATGCAATTGATAAACTATTTTTTGGGCTCGATGCGATATTTTTTTCTGTCAGTCTAACAATTATTTAACAAAAAATCGGCAAATGCACATAATTGTTAAAGCATATTTATTTTTTCTCATGCATGGAATTTATCTCTTTTTACAGGAGAAAGCGCAGCTGGTAACAGTATCGGAATCGACAATCCTTACAGATCAGACATCAGTCCATACGATACGGTTTATACTAATGCAGCTCAAAGTCAATGTCTACAAAGGCGATACTGAGTATCAAGAAGACTGAATAAGTATGTTATGTCTCTAATAAGCATCGAATTCAGTCTAGTAAATGGCAGTAGACGGCTCAGCACATGCACGCAAATAACTTTTGATCTGATAAGATACAAGCAGGATTGCATCCGCGTAAGCTGCGCTTTTGCCCGTTTAACTCATGAGTCGTGTGCTCATTGCGGCTAGTGGCTGGAGCTACGGAGTTGGGCATCTAGTATGCTACATCTCGTAAAAAATCGCTTGAAAAATTATAAAACGTTGGAGGAGTTGAGGTCAAATTATTCTGCTTTGTTCTAACACACATGTCCGTCGCATGTCCCAAATAATTCCTGTGGTTATTTTAAGTAGTGTTCGCTTTCTACCAGAAGGCAGTTGATGCCTCCCTCGTCACGTGGTATCCGATGATTCTATTTCCTGTTTTCGGCAAAAGGTATATTCTGATCATAGCCTTTTTTTTTTTTTGTAAAAGCAGCAGTTTTTAAAATGTAAGAATAACTAAAATGACAACAGACAAGTGAAGCAAGTGATGTAAAGAACACTAAGACTTCTTTGCACATTAAAACCCACGCCGAAGTTAAGGATGTCTGGTTTTTGTCTCCTTTCGAAGCGGTGGATTGCTTACCGATCACCCCCACGTAAAATGGAACTCTGCGTTCGAGGAGGTGTGGCGAAGTGTCTTCTCGTGAAAAACGGACAATAGTGTTGCTTGTCTGTTACCCCTGACAATTTTTCTACGCACCCGTTTCTAGTCACGGTCTGGTTGTACCCTAACCGATCGGCCCCTGCGTTGAAAATTAGATATTGTTTACTGGGATGAGGCATTTTCGACACTCTTTTGACACTAAGAATATCAGGATTTTGAATTCCGAAACGGAATGCCCCACGCGTCTACATCCAGTTACGAGGTGATCCAGCTATGAGGGTCAACGAAATGTTATGTCAGCCTAGTCGGAAAGTAGGGATCCCGGCTGGGAAAAGGAGCATCATGAATTTTAAAAGTTTTATGGGGTCAGAGGGGCTTGGAGACCAAATTGACAAAGGGCCCGCCTTGGCTCTCGTCGGCACTGCTACTAATATGGGCTCCAAGTCTTTAAGTTCCAGCCGAGTGGCCATAATCAGGTTAGAAAACCTTTCATATGAAACTTTTGAGTACAAATGAAAACCTTATCAATTTACAATCCGCTCATTTTGCACGTGACGAGATTACCGTCTGCATTTTTTCATATTACAATCCCATGACTTTTGTCGTGTGTTTGTTCGTGCGATTGGTAAGATTAACTGTTTATAATAAATCTATGGCATTCGAACGTAATTTTACTTACCTTTATTTTCACTGTTGAGATTAATGTGTTGCTTTTTTTTTGTTTTGCTAAATGTGAAATTTCAGCATTTAATTTTGTTTTGATACTGTTTTACACAATTTAAGAGTCAAGATTAAAACTTGTGCTTGTTAGTTTTTTTGCTAATTTAACATGAATGTGTTACTTACATGGATTCATTTTTTGCTTCTTTATTCTTTTCAGAGCCCCTCTCAGTGAAGTTGAATTTTGAAGTTTGTAAGAACTCTGAGGATCTTAACCCTAAATGACTCTTTTCACTGAAACATAAGAGATGAACTTCATATTCTTGCTCACACGGCACAGTTCCAAAGAGAATTAAAAAATAAAACAAACCTATTTATTAGAAGTTTGGGGTTGTTAGTGAGACAGAACCATAGAAAGGTGAAATTGTGGAACTGGGTGTTCGTCGATTTTTCTGTTGTCCAGCTTGTGTAATTTATTTATTTGTGAATGAACTTGTTTCTACAGTCTGGAAGATGGACCTCATCTTGAAGCCAGTTGTCAGTGTTGCCAACAATCGTTCTCTATTTTATTATTCACTGTTTTTAAGGTTTTTTTGAGTGGAAAAAATTCATTAATATTCGTTCATGTTTTATCATTTACGTTCATCCTAAACATGTCATTTTTTTACATACCTGTTGTGTATCATTCTTTCACACGAATTCTACACATAACAGGGTGCCCGAAAAGTCTTAGATACATTTAAAAAATTCATAGAAAACCAACAAATTGTCGTATAAATTTGCGGTTTGCATCATAATACTTCACAGATTCAAGAGTTCTTATGACATCGAAAAAAAAAAAGAAAGAAAAAGGGAAAAAAAGAAGAAGGAAAAAGGGAAATAGTTTCTGTTGACATGGAAAAACGCAAAAAGGAATAAAAATTACTAAACGAAGAATTACAAGCATATCATACACTGATACCCTGGCCGCGAAATGCCTTTTTTCTTCTTTTTTTTCCCCTTTTCATTTTTGAGCAATCACGATTACCTATTGTTCTCACTTGACTGTTTTGATGTCCTTTGATTTTATTTTCCCACCGCCACCCACTGCAACATCACCGTCAACCGGGACCTCACGATGCTTCTTCTATAGCGAAAGCCACCTCCAGGTTGCATCCATGTCCTACACACGCGCATGCATACACAACTACACATACACAAACACACAACTACCCACAGATTCATGCCTGCACACAGACACAAATGCCTACACACACATTCATACACACAACCACTCACACGTATGCCTGCACATATACACCTACACACACAATTACATACAGACACCTACACATGCACGCACACACACAGAATCAACTACCCACACATTCATGCCTGCACACAGACACAAACACATATGCCTAGACACACAGACACAAACACACATGCTTACACACAATACACATACCCCCACACACGCCTACATACACACACTCGTGATTGCAATAAATATAATTTGAATTCAAGATGTCAAAATTCAAATTAATTTTTTTTTTTCGATGTCATAAAAACTCTCGAACCTGTGAAGTATTATGGTGCTAACCGCAAATTCGTACGACAATTTGTTGGTTTTCTATGAATTTTTAAAATGTGTCAAGGACTTTTCCGACACCCTATACTATTGCTTCAGTTTGAAGTGTGGCCGAGAAAGATTTTTGGCATTTTAAACATTGGTAACAAAAATACCAACAGTTGTAATGAAACATTTTGTTGCAAAAGAACTAAACACTCCGAAAGTTTTTTCTCGTCTTAACTGCTAGCTAGTTGAGCTCAGATAAAGAAATGGCGAATGCACAGGATCAAGAGCAGTGTTTGTTGTGGTAATCCGGTAGAAAATCATCAACAACCGTGCAGTCAAATTTTCAATCATAATGAACCACCAAGTGTAACATTTAGTGAACCATTGTGGTACTTCTGATGGTCGCCATTTTCTTTTCAGAGCTAAGAATTTTTTTTTGAAGAATACTCGGTTTTATTTCACCTGTTAATATTTCTGCTATTAATGTACAAACTGGGAACACAAGTTGTATTAACGTAGTTCGTAGTACAGGGTGACCGAAAAGTCCTTGACACATTTTAAAAATTCTTTAAAAAGTTACAAATTGTAGTATGAATATGTGGTTCGCGTCAAAATGCTCTATAGGTTCAAGAATTGAACTGCTATTGACGGCTGTATCGCCACAGAAAGAAAAAGAAATGTAATGCTAGATAATTGACCATTTTATTTGTAAAGCAATACCTTCCATTACCAGAACTCATTGTGTGCACCGTTTGGGACATAAGATGAACTTGTGAACCGTTTAGATGTGGTTCGATCCAGATACGGGGCACACATTGAACTCTGGAAACGAAGGGTATTGCATTATGTTTAATAACATGATTAAAGTCTCACATGACGTTTCTTTTTCCTACTGTGACGATACAGTCTTTAATATTAATTACTGATAATTACTTTTTCTTTTTTCCTTTTTTTTACAATGCCATAAAAAAAGTCTTGAAACTGAAGTATTATGGCGCAAACCTCATATTCATACAACAATATGTTGCTTTTCTTTAAATTTTTAAAATATGTCAAGGACTTTTCGGACACCCTGTATATTTTTTAAATGTTTTGATCTCGTGTTTTTATGACGTTGTTTTTCAAGCTTCTACATACTAGTTACTTCCAAAATTTCTTCTTCATAGATTCAACTGATAAAGCTTTTCATTTCTTTTTTAAGCAAATCCTTTTAAATTGCAGGTAGGAAAAGTGAAAAAGGAAATACATAAGGCATTTAATTTGAAAAGAGATGCATTCGCAATAAATATTATCACTTACTGACAAATACAAACAAAATTTCAAAAGTATTTTATCAATTGCTTTTCATAGACATTTAATAACAAAGTATATTTATTCTCAAATTACAATGATTTCTCATAAACTTCTCTGTATAACAGTACAAAACCACTTAGGAAAATATATATTTGATTCTTTAAATTACGTAATAAGCAAAAATACTATTTACAAACAATAAACTTTGTCTAATTTAAAAATCATCTAAAACGCTCCAAAACTACGATTTTTATGAAGATTAAAAAGTGCCCTTAAAATTAATAAGAATACCCACTTTTTCTTTGACGGTATAACGTCATTCAATAATGCTTAGACAAAGTTTACTGTCTCTATATGAGGCCGTTCTGGTTGTAATAAACATATTATTTGGCAGCTAATGACAGTTTTTACTAAATTTCTGGGTTAGGAGAAAAATATATTTTCTAAATAAAGCAAAAAAGTACAGTAAAATCTCGTTTATTCGGCCCCCGTTTATCTGGATTTTCGGTTAATCTGTATCAAATTTGTAGAGTTAAAAAAATATATATAAATTATTTGCTTTTTATTTTGATTAAATTTTAAATTTATTAAAATAATTTTATTTATTTAACTCCAGCATAGATCGCGCAAAAATTTATAGCAATCTAACCAACATCAAAGCTCACTAGAAGCGTTAGTTCAACACCACTGCAGTTGAACTATAAATGATAGTTTAGTGAGCGTTTGCGCCTAACGATCCAATGCTATTTTGTTATAATAATGCATTGTTTTCGGCTGTAATTAAATATGGGTATTTAAAAATTTGTTTTACTTATTCAACTCGGATGATCCGAGTTGAGGCTGGCCTCAGTTAGCGCTGAAAAAAGAGGTTGTACTGTATAACATTTTCACTTATTCTTAAGTTTCATAAAATAAAAATAAACAAAAAAGAAAAATCAATTTCAGAGTTACTGTATACAAGGTTATCGGAAAATGTGGGATCAAATATTAAAAGGAGACTAATTTCAACATTAATCGTACAGAAACGGATGGTCACGAACGCAATGCTGACGCACTACAGGCGCAAAAAAAAAAAAAAAAAAAAAAAAAATCGGTAATTGACATTTGCGGCCTACAGCTGTGATACACGAGTCGCAATGACGATCCACTCTGACACGCTTTCGTCGATTGCTGCGTTGTCGCTGCGACGCGTGTATTACAGCTGTAAGCCGGGAATTCCAATAGCTGCTTCAAACTTTCTTTACAAAACGTAGTGTAAAGTCGTATTGTTGCATTAATTAATTTTTTCTAATGAAATGTTTCGCATTCGTCAGTTTTTGGCTTTGTGTGCATGTAGCGCATCAGCATTGTCTTTACGACCATCCATTCCGATATGATTCTTGGTTGCTGCCCCCCCCCCCCCCCCCCTCTTTAACTAGGTCTGGTATTTCCAATTTTTCCAGGAGGATGGATAAAGAGTAAACACTACATGCAAATTTTATCGAAAAACAACAAAAAACACACACCCACTTATTTGGATATGCAATGATTTCTCAAAGCCGGGAGGAGGGGGGTCAATTGCCCTTTTCTGACCAAGGGTATCCTGACCCCTGTAACGAATATGCCATTAACTTCCTGCAAAATTCGGCTACATATTTTCCGATCACCCTGTAGACGAAACCAAACAAATGTAGTTTAAAAATTCATAATTATATCTACTTCCATTATGATTTCTCCAGCACACAAAGAATTGCAGTTTTAACGATTGCATTCAGAAAAGAAACCGTTTTAAAACTAAGTATGACAGCTCATAGAAATTACAGGTGAAAAACATCATGGCATACACGAAATTGTAATTAAAAATTAATAGTAAAAATGGTGTTAAGATAAGATGCAAGAAGTATAAGAATAAAAATTATCATTTCAATGGAGAAAATGGAATGTATCTTAAACTTCATAGTTTATACATCACTTAAAATATAAGACCACAATAAAAACTAAAAACTACACAAACAAAGTAAAAATTTCATCTCTATTACATTCGACTAAGTGATGGAAATTTTGCTTTTTTTTTTAATTAATGAACGCTGTGTGTTCCCTAATTTAAATACGCTTTATTTAGTTACATTATAAGCATAATAAAGAAACGTTATACCACTTTTATTATTTAATAATTATGGGTAAATATTTTACAGTAGTCGAGACCGCATCATTTCCAGAAGAAATTACGGCTAAATAAAAGCTGCTTTCAGATATTTTTATTTAAAAAATTCTTTTTGCCAAAAAAATTAAATTTTCCCTTTTACACTCATGGATCTGCTTTTTGTACAACTAATGGGGGGGAGGGGAGGTATTGTAACTAAACAGATGCGCAAAACATATATAATACAGTTTTGCAAAACATAATTATCTCACTTTACCACTTGCACTGTTAGCTTTTTGAATATTATCTATTTCTCATACAAAATTAGAAGTTTTTATACACTATTTCTAGCGTTAAAATGTGATCAAAAAATAAGTTCATAAAATGACATTTTATCGTTCTTTTATTTCTAATATCTGTCTCCTTTTTTTTCATTTCAAAATCATCTCACCAAAAATAAATGAAAATGCGTAATTTCAAATTAAAAACAATTGGAAAAGACATACATTTTTAATCTAAATAAAGATAGGCCAAAAATAATGCGCTTATGGTTCTTATTTTTTTATTACGATGTCAAGTTACTAGAGTTACTATGTGCAAGAACAAATGGTTCGACTAAATTACGAGTAAAGGAGGGGGAAAACAGTGTAAGCATCCAGAAACAGGGCCTGATCCAGAAGTGTCTGTGCCTCAAAGGGCAATAACACCCCCCCTTACCGCCCCATAAAACAAAAACAAAATCCCTCTCAAATTCGCCTTAAATATCACCCCCCCCCCCCTGTTAGCAAATAGGAGTATATCTTGACCTATGAGCGTAACTGAGTAGAATACAAGAGATCTCTTGAAATCACAACCACTGTTTGTGCTGATAATAAGTCAAGATACACATAACACTGTGTCGAAATGATATTAAACATTTCATTCGGAAGGAGTCAAATACTGACATGCCTGTAGAACATCGGGTCTGTTAATTGGAATCATTCTGTCTCAATTTGGCTTCAAGATAAAAATTGAGAAGAACATCATAGAGTTGATTTCCAACCTCAAATTCAGAATTCATGACTTTTATTCAGTTCGAATGCCCAGAGGTGTGCACAGAAATTTTAGTGCCCGTCCCAAATGACTTTTACGGGCCCCCTTCATATTGTTTCCCCCCTACGTCCCTACATATATTTCACCCTTCATTTTAAAAATCTTGGGCCCCCTTCGGGCTCAGGCCACCAAGTGTCCCTCCCTCCTTGTGCTCCTGCGAGTACCCCAATTGTAATTCATGTTGAAAAGAAGTGGACATATAATTTCAGAGAAAAAAGAAGACTACGTTAACATTATTTCCAGGAATACAAATCACTATAAGCTACTGACATAAAACATTCAATATAAAACATATTGTTTTTCAATTCGTGAAAATTTGTAAATTTATATATATATATATATATATATATATATCATTATAAATATTTTAAAAACAATTATCTCTTACGACTAGTGTTTCACAAAAGGAACTACAATTACAATCTGAACAAAATCATATGTTAATAAAAAAATACCAAAGTAATAATAAAAGTTCAAGCTTTAGTCGTCTTCACTCAAATATTCTGAATTCGAAACTTTCTCTTGAGATCTGGGAAGGGAGTTACGCATGGACTCGAACTCCTCCAGTTGAGCCTTTAGAAACAAACAATGAGAAATTAAATAGATAAAAATTATTGAAAAAAATGTGCGTCGTAAAGACACATTATAAAGATGAAACTTTTATGTTTTCTTTTGTTTTACATTTTGACCTGCACTTTAACCGAATGTTTCCTCTCATTCCACGTTCTTGTTGTTTCCGCACCTGAAATTGTACATTTTATGAAATAATGCTCTAGATTTAATTCTAAACAATAATCGCAATCCACTTTTTAATTGTTGCAAAAAAAAAAAACAACGAAAGATAATGGTTAGTATAAAGTTAATTACGTTAATAAAAGTTAACAAACTTATTTCAAGGCTGAACTTAAGCAATGTGTATTACCGTTTTAAACTGACTTAACTTGAATCACAGAAATCTTTGAAAATCTGCATTTGTTGAAAAGTGTAAATTGTTCAAAATATACAAATTTCCTACGAAAAAAAAAAAAACAAAAAACGCTTCAATCTAATCCATTTGAAGCAAATGTACCAATTTATTGAAGATTCATATAAGGTTCAAATGATACCGTAGGTCATTTTTTTATTTAAACAAAAAATTGTTTAAATAAAAATACACACACACACATATATATATATATATATATGTATATATATATAATAAATAAATAAAACATAGTCGTGAGGTGTCATGGCCAAGTGTTTGCAAATAAAAAAAAAGGGTTATTCCATCAAAAGTTATTAGACAGAAAAGCGTTACCTTATTTTCAAATTTTCCATTTTTCAACATAAACTAAAATTACTAATTTATTGTCGGCTTAGCCCATTTTTTTGAAAGATGCTAAACCGTCTTTCATGCATTGAAAAAATTTTTTTAAACCAAAATTACACTATAGAAACTTAGTTTCGCATTATTAAAGTTTTGAAGGAGAGGGGGGGGGGGGGGTCCGATTTTTGGGATGGAAAACTCTTCCCATTTTACCACCCGTAAAACCCACCAATTGCAGAAACATATTTTCGCAGGAAAGCAGTATCGGAACGTTCTGGCGAATGTATATCAGGGAATCCAAAACGCTTCATGCATCTTCCCGTGAAACAATTTAAACCTAGACCATTGTCCCCCTAGTAAATCCCTTTAAATTCTTGAAGGTCATCATTTTTTCTCTTTGTTAATTTATAGCTGAATGAAATTTCACAGTCAGCTTTTATTCAGTGAAGCAATGTAGAGTGCAATTGGAATAATTCGAAGTATTGTTTGGAACAAGCCTAACCTCGCAGTATCGCAATGCTAGGATTAGGCTCTGCGATCTGCGTAGCCTTCACAATGTTGTCCCAGGTTAGGTTTGCTCAAACTATAAAAGCCTGATCATGCACAATTTATTAAACTTCATAGGACAAGAAAAACTTTCGAATTATCCATGATTTAACGAATGATGTTAGAGTTATTTACGTTGCACTGTATAAGAATACGAAATTTTTCAAGAAGTGGAAAATTTCCCAAGGACTATCAAATAAACTGTACGCAGCGTACGAAAATAATATAATACAGTTAACAAATTCGAAAGCATAGAGATAAGCTTATTATTATAAGAAAATGAATGATAGGAAAAATATAACTAACGAAATTTTTTGACTTAAAATTATTTTTTATAAACTACCCCCTCCCAAAGCATTTGATCTACTTTTAGAATTCCATAAGTTACGATTCAAATGAATAAATTGATTTCACTAAATAAGGGTCTGGGAATGGAAAAGGTAAAGTCTCAAAAATGTTCTTTAATTCGGAAAAACAATAATAAACGAGCTGAGCATATGACTTCATTTTACGCTAATTTAATGATAATAGTGCCTTGGACATGGAGTCAGGGGCGGCATTTCAGCATTTTATTTGAGGGGTCGAGTTTCTTAAATATGAATTATCTCAGTATAGAACAAAACACATATTGGCTAACAGCAAGTAAGCATGATATGGGGAGATTGTATAGTTAAAGAGCCCCAGAAAAGATATTTGTTGATGTGAGATTTTTTTTTTTTTCAAAAATAGTATGTATTTTTAAAGAGTAGCTATGAAAGCATACGATACAATGATCAGCTGAAATGTGTTTCTAGAAGAAGAAAGTGATGAACACTCATTAAATACACACTTAAAATATGAGCGTAACAACGAATGCAAAATACCAAGGCATTTTCCTGTTAAAATCATACAACCACACCACTGCACGGGCCTCTCATAACTATTGTTACACAGAGCACACAAGAACGAGATATTTAGCCTATATGAGGAAATTACGTCTTTAGTTAAAATTAACCATGATTCTTCATCAGTTTTTTTCTGTTCTGAAAAGGTCAGTAAAGGCTTGATATTCTTCTAATAATTTGAAAAACGGAAAACAATTGCTTATATCTGGAATGTGTCGAGTTTTCATCAACCATTACGGAGAACCAGCAATATTGTTTTTCTTGAACATTAATTTGGGATTTCCGTAAATTGAATGTGTTCATTTTTTGTCCTTCCTCTCAAAAAATTTGGGGGTGCGACCGCCCCCTCTCGACCCCCCTTTTTGTCGCCCCTGCATGGGTAAGAAAAGAAACACTTCAAATATTTTAACCACAAGTTTGTAAGTTTGTTGCGAAAAGAAGCAAAAAAAAAAAAAAATGTGATTCAATGGTTAACTCTCTAAATATCGCCAATAGAGGTTAAAATTAAAGCAGGTTTTTTTAAAAAAAAGTCAAATTTGGCGCCAAGTTCGCGACAAAACTTGGTGACCAAAAGTTTTGCGATATATTGCCAATTGTTTGCCAAATTAAAACACCACTTGAGTTTGCATTGAAATTAACAATGATTTCCCCCCGAAAAGGTGTAAAAGACCCATCCGAATGCAACCAAAAAGGGAAGTGCACAACTAGACCCCACTAGGAGTCTAACTACCAAATTTCAACTTTCTAGGACATACCGTTCATGAGCTATGCGAGATACATACACACATACGCACATACCTACATACCCACACCGCACATACCTACCTACCCACCTACATCGCACATACGTACATACAGGCGCCACGAGAAAACTCGTTGTAATTAACTCGGGTATCGTCAAAATGGATATTTCGGATATCCATACATTTTTAGGCATGTATTCACGTGTGGTCGGATTGAAAAAAAAAAAAAAAAACTTAATATTCATTCGGCGGCGAGCAAAATGGAAATTAAGGCTGATATTTGAATGATTTTTTTTTCGCGAATACCATACTTCCTTTTTGGTAAAAGGAAGTAAAAAATAGGTGGCAATTTGCATCCTTATTGGCATAAACGCAGCCCCATTAGGACTATGGTCTTGATTGCATAGTTAAATACTAAGTTCTTTTAATCTAAATTTGTTTTGTATTTTGACTGTTGTGCCTTCGACAACAGTCGACCCCTTTGTCCCTAAAAGATGTATCGTCTATTATTGACCCCTAGGGCTTTATCAACCTCTTTGAAAACTTTATAGACCTCTAGGGCTCGGTGTCGACCACTTTCAGAGTACACCTAGAAAAAAGCAAGAACGAGATCATCTCGTAGAAACTAATTAAATTCAGGTCCATCATTTAGGAGAGTCAATTGTCCTATGGCTTTCGGAAATTAATGTATTTACATATTAGTGGGCCTAGTTTTATGCTGCTTTTTGGAAAAAAAGAAACACTGAGATTATACCTGACCCCCACCCCCCTCGCTGCCCAAAAGAAATCGGAATGTGGGCCGGTTGAAATTTTTTCAGTAATTTAAGGATAAATCATTATTCTTCTGTTAACGTACATTTCTTGAATTGAATTTCATAAATTTTCGAACTGAAGTTAAAAAAAACAACTAAATCATACGAGAAAAAAAATAATTAAATATGTTGTTAAAAAAGGAGATGGGTACATAAAGGATTTGAAAACTTTAAAAAACAAAATCACAATAATAAGTATAATTTTTAAATAGTGTCGCCCTCTATAAAAGTTCACTGAAACGAAACTGAAATCCTTAGTAAATTTGTGTACAAATCAGTGTAGTATTTTAGGTAATTACTTTTAAGCTTTGGAGAAGAAAAAAATGAAACGATATTTGCGCTCTTTCAACATTCGCTTTTTTTTTTCAAATATTTTTGAAGCTAATAAAGATTAACAATTTAATTAATAATAACAAATCTGAGTAAAAAACTTCAAGAAGTGTAAAAAAAAAAAAAAAATATGGGAACAACTTTTTTTTCTCGCGCGAGATATTTCTGATTGAGATGAAGAATAAAATTAATTACAATAATAACAATTTCGTTTTGTAGAGATATTTTTGTCTAGTTCTCAACGGTAGCCAACCTTGCATCTCCGTAGGCTACGCCTGCCTCAACATGAGATAGTTTCGTACAGCCATCTAGTGAACAAATACAAAACTAAAGCTTTTAAGCTTGAATGAATGATAAGAGAAGAAAAAAAAAGTTATTCCATAAAAAGATTTTTTTAAAAGCATTATAACACGACATGTCAAATACATATGCAAAATTAAAAGCGGGGAAAAAAATTTTACTTTGATAATTTGGTAGTGATGAGCCCTTTTGGACGTAATAGTTCGTTGAGGAAAGGGGTTCAGCTCACCAAAGGCAATCTAAAAAAGAAAATATTAATAATAAATACATTTTCTTTTACATTAAAAAAAAAATTATTATTCTCTCAATAGAAAGCCTTATCATGATGAAAAGAGAATCATGTATTCTTTAGTGCTTGCAGTCCCATGTTTTAGGATTTTTAGAAGATCAATCCTCCACACTCAGTGGCGCTCCGGTGGGAGTACACGGGAGGTCACTGGGACCTCCCGAAAATTTCCTTATTCGGCAAATTTCGTCTGACGATTCCGCAAAATTATCATCATTCGGAAAAATTTGGAGTTCCGTTCGGCGAATTGAGAATTTCCGCTTTTAAAAAATGCAAGTTCGGGGTGCCTCTGATCACACTTTTTTTTTCAACACCTTTTTGACCCCCTTCCCTTCTCGGTCATAAATTGTCACTTTTCACATTAGATCCCTTCCCTTCCATTGTCACATCTCATACAATATTACACAAACATGTTCATGCCCGTAATTTACGTGAGTTGGGAGAGGGCATTTGCAACTCCCTCCCCCCTGGTTGTAAGAAATTAAATTAAAGTCCTCTCTCTATAACTAGAAGTCCCAAGGGACCGGCTAAAAAACGTTCGAGCTTTGGTAGTTCGAGTTATGAGAAGTTTCCACAACAGTCTAAAGAGTTTGGGATCCAAGGAAAACTTTGAGATAAAGTAATATTTGAGTTGTAAGCTTCGAGTTATCGATATTCGACTATATTTACATATTTGTCGGCGTGGCTTTTGTTGTGTTTCGATTTTCCATACCTTTCAACTCTCCCTGGAAAAATATGAAATGAAGAGCCAGAACATATTATAACAAAAATGATTTTATTTCGACTCCACCCAGAAATTTAATAAACTTTTAAGGAAATTCTTTCCTTCTTCATTATAGTTTGCGTATTTGTCTATTCATTCACTTTTATTTACATTCTTTTTTCAGTTTCAGTTATTGCTGGTGAAACATAAAATTTCATTTGTTTACAAATTAGTTCTTTTAAGTCACATGAAAGCAGCATTAACACAAAAAAAATTTAAGTTCATTTAAAGATAAATTGTAGCTTTTCTTACTGTCATAATAAAAATAATAATAGTAATAAAAAAAGCAAAAGGTTAAGAACAATATTTTCTTTGTTTTTGAAAAAAAAATTAAATTTTTTATAATTTAAATAATTTAAAAGAAAAAAAATGTCGCCGAGGAAAAAAAAAGAAAGAAAGCATCTGATTTTCTTTTTTTTTTTTTTCAAAATAAAATCGTTTGCAACTCTTTCTTTTAGGGTAAAAATTAAGCACTTTTTTTTTCTTTTTTTTCTTTGCTGCTATACTTAAAATGATACGATGATAAGAAATATAAATTAACGTTAAATAAAAAAGAAAGGCTTAAGCTTTGCTCTTCTCACGGCCTTCTTTTTTTTTTTTTTTTTTTTTGTATTGCCTAATCTGGCGAAAAATGTTCTATAATTTAAAATTATTATTGGCTTCATTTTTACAATTCTGAAAATTTAATTCAAATAGGCACGGTCGCATTAATTCACTCAACAACTAAAAAACATTTTTTATTTTTTTTTAAAAATTTAACAATTAAAGTATTTTGGTAATGTATCCGAAAATGGACTGCATATATTTTTAAAAATATCGATATTTTTCGGTCGATCAGAACTATCGATTCTTTAAATTTTTAGCATCGATGAATTGTTATCAATGCCACACCTCAAGAAAACATCGATGAAAGAGATTGCTATGATTCGTAGTCAATCACAGAACGTTTTCAATTCTGGTTTTCTGCGTTCGTTATCTGTTACGAAACAAATAGGGAAACACAATGGAGTTGTACTTTAGAGAATAGTCAGATTAACAGAAAATAAATTCATCATTTTAATATTCCAGAAAAAATCTCGAACTTTATTTTACGATAAGAACGTTTTAATCTACGGATGCTGTCACTGTACCTCTTAGAGTATCTTTCACAAAGTAGTTAAGTGTAAAGCTACAAATCACCGTTACAGAGCGAGTGCTAAGGAAGAACTGCAAGTAACACCGAACAGCACAGTTATAGCGTTGAGAGGGAATATTTTTTCCCATATTTTCGACGCCAAATCTATGGAATACCCCAACCGAGCTGCATGCAAATAAGCTCGTGTGAGAGCTGAGTATATCGTCACACTAGTAGTTAAAACCATTTTAGAAACACTCCACGCGTTTCTGAGGTTAGTTGCCTGCAGTTCGGCATTGCTTGCAATTCAGCGTTTGCAGTGGCTATGGACAATAATCTGTTGCTTCAAACTCACACATTAGCTTTCATCTTCACTTTTCCTTGTGGAGCAGTAATAAGTTTGAGGATCTCTCGCTGGCGCGCCGAAATATTTTTAGCTGCCATTGGGAAGATATACTCAACGTTGTTATGAGCTTCTTTGCTTGGTAAATGATCACGGCTATTCTATACTGATGAGATAAGGGGAACACTGCCGTCTCTGAATGCTGTAACTGAGAAGTTCGATACTGCTTGTAGTTAATATTTTAATCATATAAATGGATGGTTTGATGTTTGAACATGAAAAAATATAAATATGAAATAAACATATCCCTAGATGCATCAGATTGTAAACGAACTATTAGTGTTTGATTGTAGAATATCAGCTTGAAATTGCTATCAATTCAGATTCAACAACAAAAGCAAAACATTTTTACAGAAGAAACAAAAAGCCAGATTAAAAATTCAAAGTATGAAACTTCTAGTTTTTATTTTAACAAGATCCGCCTATGGATAGCAATATTTAAATACAGCAGGTGCATTGAATATTATTGTTTACCAAACGCAGTACCACTTACCTATTTGAAAAAATGGCATCATCTAAATGGTCCAAACAAAACCAAAACTTAAAAAAGTTAAAGTTAGGGTTAAATCTAGTACTATATTTGCTATATGTGGGCGTATAACGTATAGATAATAGAAACTTACATTATGCTTCACTCAAAAGGAAGTCTTTTACCAACTCTGATTTTAAATTTCAGCTGAAAAGATTTTTCCATATCTAAATCTATATCAAGGAACGAGACATTTATGAATTATTCATTGTCCTGCAATAGAAATTTCAAGTAGAACGTATTCCATATTTAACTTAAAAATATATACACAAAGAAATTTCTTTCGAAAGCTGAAACACTTTACTTTTTGGCCGGCATAGTTTATTTCCCTCGTGAGATTTTAATATACTGGACGACGTTTTTGGTTATTTTCCGACAAAAATGAAGGCTGAAATAATGTTTAAAATTATTTACAAGCTACTGAAAAAAAAAAGAAAAGACAAATTTAAAAACCCAAATTCTGAATGTATCTACCACATAAATGTTTCGAAGTTGATTTCGCAAATTTTATTGCACAAAGGTAAAAGGACAAATTTCAGCGGGGAAAAAAGTTACTTATTTATACACTACGCAGGCTAACATAAGCCCGGATAAGGGTGGCATTTTTCCGTAATACGTATGTCACGGCTCATTATCAAGCTTTTTCATCAAACTAGTCAAAACAACAAAGTTTTTACTTGCTTCCAAAATTAAATTTTGAAATTAACCAATTAACAATTTGGTTTGAACTGTTTGGATCCATCGCCATAGCAATGCGTTGGTCAGATTGCCGCTAGGCAACGCTGCCCTCCGTACCGGAAGTCAACGCGGGCGTTAACGGAAGATCACTTTTTAAGACAAATGCGATAGGCATTTAATATTAAGAATCAGTTGGTTTCGGAGGGTTAATACAAGTAAGAAGTCTAAGCGTTTGAAAGAAAATAAAATATGTTGCCAGCATGTGTCAGCAGCGGAAAACTGTTATTGTTAGCTTTTTAACATGGTTATCTTTTATTTATTGTAGAAAAAAGCTCAATGGTGAAGGTCAGGCCCGGATCTATAAATTTTAGCCCCCCCCCCCCTGCAACAAAATGTGTAGTGCCCCTCCCCATAGGACAGCAGTGTGTATTTGCAATGTTAATAAGTCAGTGCTAGTTTTTTTTTTCTTTTCAATTTCTTGGGCCGTTAGGCTCCATGAAGACGCAGGCCCCCAAGCATTTCAGGGTCTCTGGGTACGCATATCCGGGCCTGGTGAAGGTGCCTACACAAGTAAGTAATAGGGAAAATCATAAGTTTTGCAATATTTGAAAGAAGTGAATTTTATCAACGTACTGTTAATGTGTATGAAGTGCGAAAGATAACACTAGTCTACAAAAATAACTTTTATTTTGTTAGTGTGAAAATGATGAATCTTAGTGTGAAATGATGTGCTGAATTCAAATATGCAAACAGTTTTTCTCCATCACCCACAGATTTTTTTTTATTTAAATTTGACTTAAATTTGAAAGAAATGCGCATATTCACATGCATGATTAATACAAAAATGAAGATCAAAAACTTAGCTATTGTTCATTTTTTTCTGTATTTGGCATCAGGAACATCTCTCTTAGTGTCTAGCATTAATCAGCAAGAATTTATTCACTTAGATGAGGGGGGTCCTCCAAAAATAGGTTTATTTAGCTTTACACAAATAAAATACATAAAAACTATGGTTTTCAGTATTCAAATTCAGCACCAATGTTGCAAAGTCTCAACAAAGTTTTTAAAGGCTTAATTTTATATAAAAAGCCTGCAGGATAACAGGTCTAGTTTTTTTATTTACAATTTATTTCAATTCTTTTTGCCGTTGCTTTCCCATTTTTCAGAGGAGAAAACAGTGTCGTGTTAAATCAAGTAGTTCATAAAATTTATTTAATTCAATTTTAGGCCAGAAATAATTGTCCCATGATACAAAATAATTGTACAAAAATCTTATCTAGAAAAACCTAAAATATCCATATATTTCCTTAATTTGACTGAGTATGCTAGTGATACCGAAGACAACTTGTTTTCAATCATGCAATAGTACAGTTTTTAAACTAGTTTCGAAACAGTTAATACCAAGCCTCATCTGTTTCATATTAAAATACGAACATATCCATTATAGAGTCAATACTATTACAATATACTAAAGCATTTTCTTTAAAGTAAAAATCTTTAGTTTGTTATGTTTGCATTCAATTGTAAAAACATATAAAAAAATTCAATTCAGTTAGAGTATATCACAAAAATGGGTGCCATTAAGACTGACCATGTTACCACTGCAGTATTAGCAAACCTGACCATATATCTCCATATTTCTAGTCTTAATGACAAGATTTTAAATGTTAATTATAAGTTTTTATCATTAAGTGATATAGGAAAACACGGGAAAAAATCACTTAAAACCAATTATTACACAAAAACTGTTGGTGGTGGAAAAATTCTGATTGGATATTTGGAATCAGCGTCGAAAATTGCATTAGGAACACTATATACTTTGTTTACCAGTATAATCAATAAAAAGGTTGGTATTTAGGCTTGCTTTGCATACAACATCAATGAGTTTCAACAATAGATCTAGTGTAAATAGATACACAACTTCGTAGCAGCAACCATTGGCCGCCATTGAATATACGAATCTTGAATAAGGCGGGCAAAAGAGTGGCCTACCCTAAAACTCTGAAAGCGCTTTAGCCTACCCTAGTTGCAACTGCAGCCCGTGATCTCCAGTATTCGGCAAAAGTTGCTAGCGCGGATGCGCTAAACCGCGCGTGTGCATTTTTTTGAACGGTTGTCCTACTATTCAACTGCTCATGAAACTAGTTTCTCTTCGTGCATCTAGTTAATACATCTGTGATTTCAATGTGAGGAATAAGAAGTGCAGATATCAGAAACGTTCAGCCAAAATAAGCAAATTAACGAACGTCTGCTTCGTGAGTTTGAGTTAGGCCATAACGCAGCCGGGGCAACGCGAAACATACGCCGTGCTGAACATACGGGCTCGGATGACCTCCTCATTGTAACAAAATACAAATAAATTATTATAAAGGTTGTGATTACCATCATACTATGCATAATAAAATGTAATTGCCTTGGCATAAGCCTGAATTTCGAATGTTAGGTTTCTAAAGTTAACAATGCGTTACTAAAGAAAGAAAATAACTCATTTATTGCAAAACTTTTGAATTACAATAGTATTGTTACAAATTCTGTAAATAGTAATTATTGTAGGAACGTAACCTGTAAATAATTTCCCGTAATGAATATACAACCCCTTAACATATGGCTAAAGTATACAACCCCCTATTCTTTTTATTTTCATTGATAAAATTTGATAATAATTGATCGAAGCAGAAAGAATGTTGTAGAAAATTCTTGGATGTTTATAAAAGCCGTTAGCGATGGATAAACGGGGAGTTTCGATTGATATTTCGAACTGGGGGGGGAGAGCATTTTGCTCTGTTTATAGCGAGGCATTTCGCTGTGTTGTTTTCGTATTTGGAAGTAAATACGTGTGTAAACGTTGAGTTTACGGTGTTGTGTGATAATTGCTTTATTGCTGATGAATAATTTAGCAGTTGTTGACGATCTTTCCTGTACATAGTGTAAATAAATTTCCTGTGCTTTTATCAAGAACTGTGTCTTCATTTCAAGAAAGTGGAAGTCGCACCGAATCCGTTACAATTTGGCGCCCGAACAGGGACTTTTTCTGGACTTTCTTGGAGTAAGTGTGACTTTGGACTTTTTTCATAAAGACTTTTTTTTGAATTAGGACTTTATTTTTATGGTGATTACTCGCGCAATGGATGAACCATTAAAACAACTTCTTGACGCAATCACCTCTGTGAAGAGTGATATGGCGGCTAATCAAGAACAATTAAAAAGTGACTTGACTGCAAGTTTAACAGCTAATCAAGAACAATTAAAAAATGATATGGCAGCTTATCAAGAACAATTAAAAAATGATATGGCAGCTAATCAAGAACAATTAAAAAATGATATGGCAACTAATCAAGAACAATTAAAAAATGATATGGCGGCTAATCAAAACCAATTGAAAAGTGATTTAACAGTGCTGAAAAATGACCTAGTTTCTAACCAAGAGGAAATTAAAAACGATCTTACTTCGGTAAAGACTGTGATGGAAAATAAATTTAATGAGATAGAGCATCGAGTTGATGCTATTGAAGGAAAGTTTGAGGCAGTTGAAGACCGATTCATCGCAGTGGAAAATAAAATCGAAGAGAAATTTGAAGAAAAATTAAGTTACGTTGAAGGCCGATGCAATGCTGTAGAAAATAAACTGGAAGAAGAAGATAGAAGATTTCATCTACTTAAAGAAGAGATCTTTAAGGACGTGGAAAGGAGATTGGCGACCGCGGAAAGCAGCTCTGTACAGTTTGGCGCTCCCACATCGGTTGCTCGACCGTTCATTAAACTTGCCACATTTGATGGGAAAACTTCGTGGCAGGTTTACAAAACTCAATTCATGATAGTGGCGGAAGCGAACGGATGGGACTCTGCTACCAAGGCCTGTCATCTTGCAGCATCCCTGAGAGGTGACGCAGCGGACATTCTCCAGACCCTTCCAGACAGCCAGCGCCTGGATTTCGCAGCCCTCACAGCTGCGTTGGAGCTTCGCTTCGGTGAGAAGTGCCAGAAAGATTTCAGCCGACTCCAGTTGAAGTCCCGTTTCCAGAAAACTGGGGAAACCCTGCAAGAGCTTGCGGCGGACATCGAGAGACTGTCTCATCTTGCTTTTTACGACTGCCCTGCGGACGTTCGAGACAACCTGGCACTCAACTACTACATCGACGGGGTTCGAGATCCGGAAATCCAAAAAGCTCTACGGATGGCGGATGTCAAAGACCTGAATTCTGCCGTTGTGTATGCGATGAGATACGAGGCCGCCCAAGAAGCAACCCGTGTGGATCGCCATCTAATCCGGACTCAGGAAGCTGATGAGTCTGATTCCAGGTCGTCCCACCTCGCTGAACTTGAGAGACAACTCGGTGACTTGACAAGACATTTGAGCAGCATAACAGCCCAAAAGAAACAAGAGCAGAAGTGCTGGAAATGCGGTAGTGAAGGACACCTGCGAAGGAGTTGTCCGGCTCGCCAAGCTACGCGAGGGAAGGAAATCACCACCACTAAAGCTCTGCAGATTTCCTCTTCTAGTAGTGGCAGTGATGGACTTTTCATTTACGCACATGTAAATGGGAACCCCTGCAGACTGATTGT
The DNA here is from genome assembly GCF_026930045.1 of Uloborus diversus. Lineage (NCBI taxonomy): Eukaryota > Metazoa > Arthropoda > Arachnida > Araneae > Uloboridae > Uloborus > Uloborus diversus. Next base: position 90,879,264 of record NC_072732.1, on the reverse strand, counting down.
TGACACTGGAGCCAATGTGACAATCATTAGGACAGATGTGGCTCGTGAATTTGGATTGAAACTGCTGTGGACATCGCCACGCGTAAGTCTCCAGACTGTGACAGGTGACAAAATTGAGATTGACGGTAAAGTGGACTTGGAAATAGTGTTTGGGAATGCCACCTACCATCATACGGCATTCGTCGCTAATATCACGGACCCCTTCATTCTCGGATTGGACTTTTTGAAGAAATATGACTTCACTCTCGACTTCAAGACTAATGAGCTGCACTCGATGAGAGAAGACATAGCCGTTTTCCCTGCAGAGAGTGATGTAAAATCCGCTCATCAAATAATAGCTCAAACAGATTTATCGATTCCCTCAAGGTCAGAATCATTAATACCTGGCTCCCTTGAAGAAAGCAACAGTTTTCGATTTGGACTCATTGAATACCCTAACCTAAGCAATAACCTAAAAGGAGTGCTGGTAGCATCTACGCTTGTGGACCTTTCCAAGGATGTAATTCCTGTAAGAGTCGCCAACGTGAGTGAAAGGCCAAGGAATATTCGGAAAGGTGAAGTGTTGCAACTTGTACTCCAGTAAACTGCATCATTAGAAGAATCAATTCCCCCGAAACTGTGTCTTCTGAGTCCTTGACATCGAAGTTAATTGGGAGTGCACCCTTATCGAAAGATCAAAGAACTGCTGCGGAACAATTGGTGGATGACTTTAAGCATCTGTTTTCATCTACATCGGAGGATGTTGGCCGTACGAATTTAACGCAGCATAGGATCTACACTGGAGAACACCCACCTATTAAACAGCATCCAAGAGGACTACCGTTCGCCAAGAAGGAAGAGGTCGAGACCCTCCTGAAAGAGATGAAGGAGAATGATGTAATCGAACCCTCATCCAGTCCTTGGGCCTCTCCCATCGTCTTGGTCCGAAAGAAAGATGGCTCCACCAGATTTTGTGTCGATTACCGACGGCTGAATGAAATCACCAAGAAAGACAGTTACCCTCTTCCACGGATAGACGACACCTTGGACACTCTTTCCGGACACAAGTGGTTTTCGACCCTGGACTTGAAGAGCGGCTACTGGCAGGTTGAGATACACCCTTATGACCGAGAGAAGACAGCATTTACAACTGGACAAGGCTTATGGCAGTTTAAAGTGATGCCCTTCGGCCTCTGCAATGCACCAGCTACGTTCGAGCGTCTTATAGAGACAGTGTTAAGAGGACTTTCCTACGAATCCTGTCTGGTCTACTTAGACGATATCATCATCGTGGGACGCAGTTTCGAAGAACATCTGGCAAATCTTAGGAAGGTGCTGCAAAAGCTTAAGGAAGCCAATCTGAAGTTAAGTCCGTCCAAATGTAATTTGTTCCGCCGGGAAGTGAACTATCTTGGTCACATCATCTCTTCTGAGGGTGTGCAAACCGATCCAGAAAAGGTATCTACGGTCAAGAGTTGGAGTCGTCCCGAAAACATCCATCAGCTGCGAAGTTTCCTGGGGCTCTGCACGTACTACAGGAAGTTTGTAAAGGGTTTTTCCAACATTGCACGACCTTTGCATAAGCTGACGGAGAGCAAGCAAAAGTTTGAATGGTCCAAAGAATGCGAAGATGCATTTCTACGACTGAAGGAGGCTTTAACATCAACGCCTATCCTCGCCTATCCTCAGCCTGAAAAATCCTTCATCCTAGACACTGATGCGAGCAACGAGGGCATCGGAGCTGTTTTATCCCAAGAAATTGACGGAAATGAACATGTCATCGCTTACTGGAGCAAATGCTTATCAAAGTCGGAGCGAAATTACTGCGTCACCAGAAAGGAGTTACTGGCCATAGTGAAAGCTGTAGAACACTTCCATCATTACCTCTACGGCCGAAAATTTCTGCTTCGGACAGATCATGCCTCATTAACTTGGCTTTTGAACTTCAAAAATCCGGAAGGCCAGATAGCCAGATGGATACAGCGGCTCCAGGAATATGACATGGAGATCAAGCATCGAAAAGGGTTATCTCACGGGAATGCTGACGCTTTATCAAGGAGACCCTGTCCTGAGAACTGCCACTATTGTTCCCGAATCGAGAAACAGTATGGAACGACTAGCCCTACCGCCTATCAGGTGACAGTGATTCCAACATCATCAGAACCTGATCCATGGAGTGATGACCAAGTTCGAAAAGATCAACTTGAAGACCCCGACATAAAACCAATTTTAGAGTTCATGGAAAGTGACAGTCGACGCCCTAGCTGGCAGGACGTTTCCATCTTCAGTCCTGCAACAAAAAGATACTGGGCTTTATGGAACTCACTCCATTTACGGAACGGCGTGCTACACCGGAAATGGGAATCTGACGACGGTAAAACATCTAGGTGGCAGTTACTACTTCCCCGATCAAGGATTTCAGATGTTTTGAAAGAAATACATAGTAGTGCGACTGGAGGACATTTTGGTGTCTTGAAAACCCTCAATAAAGTTCGGGAGCGCTTCTTCTGGAGCAAGGCGAAGGATGACGTGGAGAAGTGGTGCCATTCTTGTGACGCCTGTGCTGCTCGTAAAGGACCGAAGAAGAGAAGCAGAGGGAAGCTACATCTGTACAACGTTGGAGCTCCTTTCGAACGAATTGGGATCGACATCCTGGGTCCTCTACCAAGAACTGCTGATGGGAACAAATACATTCTTGTTTCCATCGACTACTTCACCAAATGGCCGGAAGCATATCCCATTCCGGATCAAGAGGCTACCACCGTAGCAGAGACTCTAGTCCAACATTGGATCTCGAGATATGGAACACCTTTGCAAATTCATTCCGATCAAGGGAGGAATTTCGTCTCTGCTGTGTTTAAGGGCCTATGTCAAATTTTCGGAATTGAGAAAACTAGGACAACACCACTACACCCACAATCGGACGGCATGGTGGAGAGATTTAACCGCACAATCCTGAATAATCTCTCTCTTATGGGAGCTAGAAATCAACAGGATTGGGACGAGAAGCTACCTTTGTTCCTGCTGGCTTACCGCAGTGCTGTCCACGAGACTACCGGATACGCCCCATCTCAGATGCTCTTCGGACGAGAGCTTCGGCTACCTTGTGATCTCGTCTTCGGTCGTCATCCGGATGCGCCTTCATCGCCTGAGGAGTACATCCAGGATCTCCAGGCCCGGTTGGAAGACGTTCATAACTTCGCACGAGAGCGAATCAACATCGCGGCGGAGAAGATGAAGACCCGATACGACACAAGGTCTACTGGACATGAATTCAACGAAGGCGACAAGGTTTGGTTATGGAATCCCATCCGACGGAAAGGTCTGTCACCCAAATTGCAGTCGCATTGGGATGGACCCTACAAAGTCCTTAACCGACTAAATGACGTAGTAGTGAGGATCCAAAAATCACCTAATGCAAAACCTAGGGTTGTACATTATGATCGGTTAGCCCCATACTATGGCCATAGTTCATGAGTATTACGTAAACAACCATGGTTGATAACATAAAAGTTGTAGATAATTTTTGCTTTTAATGTTCAGTAATATTTCTTGTTATTATTGTGTTTTCTGTATCTGTTAGTTATTATTTAATGTGTGTAATTGTGAACTTGTGATAGAAGTTTGGCACCCTTTCTGGGGATTGTACTGCCCGGGACGTGCAGTCCTTGGGAAGGGGGCAATGTTACAAATTCTGTAAATAGTAATTATTGTAGGAACGTAACCTGTAAATAATTTCCCGTAATGAATATACAACCCCTTAACATATGGCTAAAGTATACAACCCCCTATTCTTTCTATTTTCATTGATAAAATTTGATAACGGTCTACGCATTTCTCGAAGCAGAAAGAATGTTGTAGAAAATTCTTGGATGTTTATAAAAGCCGTTAGCGATGGATAAACGGGGAGTTTCGATTGATATTTCGAACTGGGGGGAGAGCATTTTGCTCTGTTTATAGCGAGGCATTTCGCTGTGTTGTTTTCGTATTTGGAAGTAAATACGTGTGTAAACGTTGAGTTTACGGTGTTGTGTGATAATTGCTTTATTGCTGATGAATAATTTAGCAGTTGTTGACGATCTTTCCTGTACATAGTGTAAATAAATTTCCTGTGCTTTTATCAAGAACTGTGTCTTCATTTCAAGAAAGTGGAAGTCGCACCGAATCCGTTACAGTATGTACGTATGTATGTACGAACGTATGAATGCATGAAAGCCGTTTGAATTTATGTCAATGAAAATTAAGCCGAAGTATTTTCTAAGGCTATTTAATAAACCTTGATAGATTACCTCATTGCTTTGTGTTGCCACGAGTACTCGTCTAAATTAAACTACTGATTAAACCCTTAGGTTATTTTTAATATACAAGATTTCCCTCGACGTAGGCGATGGCTTAATATGATAGTTTTGACTTATTAATAATTTATAATTCATAGCTTAAGGAAAGCTTTAACAATTAACTGAAATACTTAAACGGAAAGAATTTAACTAAAACAATGAAATAGTTAAGCATATGAAACATGAACATAAATTTCAACTTAAAATCCCCTTAAAGAGAAATTGGACACAAATCTGAATTTATGCTAGAGTTTGGCTTAAGAAAAAACTTGACTCTTTTCAACAACTGAATTTTAATACCGATTCTTCGAATAATTAATGAAAAATTCTAAAATTTGATAAAAAATTACTTTAACTAATTCATCGCTTTAACGAGGAGGATAAAATGGAGCGAAAAAAGTATTTAATTAAGGAGGAAGGTAAATGTTAAAAGAGACACAGAAAAAAAAGCTAACAAGATAAAGCTCATTAAAATATATTTTGCAGATAAAACGAGAATTAATGAAACCGTTTTTCAGTTTTCTGGGAGGAAAAATGAAAAAAAAAATAATAAACAGGGATGGAGAAAGAATTAAAAAAATAAAGGTAGGAAAAAACGTAAATGATTTTTAATGGTAAATGTAATTATTAAAACAAGAGAGAATGAAAAAACAAACGGTCAAAATATGAAAAATAGTTATGAACATAAATTTTTTAGGGAGGCAAATATGCACTAGTTAATTTCTTTTTCGTTTACCATATTGCGGGCACAAAAAACATATATCCCAAAGTTGTGAATAACAAGTTAGCACGAAAGCGAAACTTGCAAAAAATATGTTGTAATGTATTTAGCAATATACTCGATGGTGTGTATTTGTGTTAACAGACAAACGTACGAAAGAAAAACTAAACATAGGGCACTTACCCAGCCAGCGCCATGCTTATTTGAGTATTGTTGCTTTTTTTACATGCAGGGGGAATGTGGGGCAAAGTGAAATGGCTAAGATGACTGAGCTTTTTCAAAATGAACAATTAGGAAATTTAATTTAAAAATTACAATACAAAAGGAAATAACATTCTATTTAAAAAAAAAACTTTCATTTAAACATTACTTTTTTCTTATTTTTGGCAGTAATTTTTAGCCTTCAAAAAAAAAAAAAAAAAAATGTATTTGATCGTAAGAAGTATTTTTGACTAATTGAATCTGTAAATAAAATTTAGAATGACTATATGAAAAGAAAATGCAACAATAAATGAATAATTAAATAAATAAATTAATTATTATATGAAGAAAAATAAATGAGTGAGTAAAAGCATGAATGAATTAGAAAATAAGTGAATGAATGAATAAATAAGTGAATTACTAAGTGAAGGAATGCAAATAAAAACATTACTAAATGAATATGTACGTGTTTTATTAAGTGATTGAGTGAGGTACACGAAATAAGCTATTTCATTTTGTCTCATCTACCTTGTCCCGCATGTACTCGACTACTTGAGCAAAATATTTAAAATACAAATAAGCTTAATATTGACTAAATAAATATTACATCGCGTATTAGAAGGTTTCAATTAATATTTAAAATGTTAACAACAAGAACTTTATAGTTTTATAATATCAAAAAGAATTTTTGACTTACAACAAATAATATAATAAGTGTATGAATTTTTCAAAATTGCCAGTATTATTATATGCTCTAATCTTCGGCAGCATTTTTTTCCTGACTGAAATAGACTACATTGTCGCCTCAGAGCAACAGTAAGACATCTAATCCCGGGAATAACAGTAAACTATCCTACTGTTGCTCTGAAGCGACGACATGTGCAACTACATCGTTGAAATATTACCAGACAGGTGTCGCTAAACGCAGAGTAAATATTTCACCTTTTCACTTGGCCCCACGTTCCCCTGCTTCAGTATCGAAAACAAATAACTAATTTAAAATCAGAAAAACACACCATAGTCAAATCTGTAAGCAGCCACATGCAGCATTAAAAACAGGTGTGAAAATCAAACAAGTAGGACAAACTTACAAGAAAGCTTTTCAGTTAGAGCCCTTGCAGAGATTATCTCGATCTTGCACGTAAAAGGTTTTTATTTTGAAAAGTACCGTGAATTTCTAAAAAAGTTAACCAAGTCCTAACATATCGTGTGATTGCGAAGAAAATACTAATATCGCAAACACGAAAACAAACTTTCAACATTACGTACGCAATACAAAAGATGCAGTTATGGTTGTTGCCAAAAGATAAAAGCTAATGCGAAAGTTTTTCTGCCTTTCTTCATGAGTTTAATGGCTTGAGCTACGATTTATCGATAGTATGTGTTACGCTTTCCACATTTAGATGCAGAGATAGTAAGGTATTTTCTTTTCTCAACATACATTTATCTTGTGGAAGAAATGAATTTATTCTTAGATTTGGATGAGAGTTCCTTGTTTCTGTGAGAAAACTCTGATCGGAAGAAAACAAAACATTACAGGGAGAAATAAAACTCTTAGCAATTATTGATGATTTTCAAGAGAAAAGGTTTTAATAAATGGTGCTTTTAAGTGCGGAAACTTTCTAAGAATAACTACGGACTAGGACTGGGCGATATCAGAATTTTAATACCGCGATATATCGCTCTCCAAATATCGATATTTTCGATATATCGATATATTCTTGTTGGTGCAAAGGTTATAGTGCAGAGCATATTATATTGAAAAACAAGAAAAAACATTTTCAAATATAATAAATACAATTATTTCTCTAATTCAAAACTTTCCTGGAAGGGGGGGGGGGTGGAGGGCGTGCAAATGGTATAGCTCAATGCATGACAAAAGTGCTTCGCAACGAACAAGTTTTAAATGTTCAATTCATTATTTTGTTCAAATCTTTCAATTTGAGCAGTCTTAATAATTGGAATGTAGGGGAAACCCTGCTAAAGTGGATACCCCGGGCAAAGCGAATTTTGCCTATAACTCCCAAATAATTAGTTGACCGGCAGCCGCGTTGTCATAGAAACGGTCGCCTGTTGCCGCTACGTGTGCGGCAAACACGTTGGGACGAGTTCGCGTCACGCGACGCCAGTGACCGAACAAAGTATGTTTTGGGGAAAACAATATTAGTTTAAAAGAGGTTAGTGTTTCATTCATAACTTTAGTACTATTTGTGGCATGTTCTTTGTTATGAGTAGGATTTGATGTAAGATAATCTAGCTTTCAACTATCCGTAGACGACGAGTTAAATGCTCTGTTTTTTTAGTAATTTTTAGCAACCTTAAAAATATACCTGAAGGGCAAAGCGGATTGGGAAAAGTGGATACCATATTCATTGTGCCCGGCCATGACAAATCACTTCATCCGAACCTGGAAGTCCTTCAATTTTAAGATCTCAAGACAATGCTATCACTGAAGACCATTCTTATACTCCCTTGGGATCTGAAACAACAAAATAAGTCCAAGGCAATGATGTTCCCACCGCTTCATCCAAACCTGGATGTTCTAAGAACTACTAAAGTCTTTCGGTTTCACAACCTCTTCCTCAGCCTGTTAAACCAATAACAACACGCAAACGAAAGTTACAGAGATCTACACACCTGATAAGTACTCCAGTAAAGGACAATCAGAAAAAAAAAAAAAAAAAAACTCATGAAGTAACCAGATGACGTTTCGACAAAGCTTCTCAAAAGACTTAAAAAGACCAGTACCAAAAAGACTAAATCAAAAATTTCTGCTACAAAACATAGGACTGCATAAGAGAATGATAAGAAGAAGGAAGTAAAGAAATTTGATGATGTAAGGTGCATAATCTGTAATGAAATGTTCATTGAAGAAGATGATCAGCCAAAGGAAAACTGGATACAATGTCGTATTTGTACTTAATGATGTCATAAAGAGTGTTCAGCGTTCGAAAATGTTAATAGTTTTGTTTGTGATAACTGCGATGATTAGTATTGTAGCAGAAAAATGTTTTTGTTTTTTTTTAAATATGCTCCTAAACTTTGGATGTTGACTTTTTTAGTTTAATTTCTTTGTTTGTTATAATAAATACTGCAATAATTAGTACTGTAGAAAAATGTTTTTTAATATGAGCCTGTAATTTTCAATATTTATTTTATTTTTAAGTTCAATTTCTTTGTAATAATTACAATAATTAGCATTGTAGCAAAAGTTTTTTAATATGTTCCTCTAACTTTCGACGTTTATTTCATTTTAAAGTTCAATTTCTTTGTTTGTAATAAATATAATAATTAGTATTGTAACAATAAAATGTTTTCTGGATATGTTCCTTTAATTTTCGATGGTTATTTTATTTTTAATGTTTAGTTTCATGACAAATAATGTTGTTGTTCGCTTTGCCCTAGTACCGAATCCACTTTACCCGGGGTGTTGGGCAAAGTGGATAGTTACGCCATTGTTGAAAACTGGCCTTATATCTAATAGTGTAATTAATATTAAGGACAACTGTTATTGCATTACGTAAGTTCATTAAATGAAGACTGATTATAAACATTTGTTTCAATTTCCAAAGTTCTAAACGACAATAATAAAGGAAAGCTTAAGGCATTCACGTTGCCCGGGTTTCCCCTACTTTGAACTATATTTCGTATTGACGTCTAAAATAGTTTACTTTTAGTCATTTAATAGCTCTTGCTTTAGGACTTTTTACTTCTTAGTTACTCAATGTTACTTAACGTCATACATAACGTTAAGTAAAATACTAATAATAAATCTTTAAAAACTTTAAAATATTCCTTTCATTTATATGTCACTAGCTGCATTACCCAACGTTGCACAGTCTACCTCGAAAATAAAAGTTTCGTCTAGTGACACATGTTTAACAATCAGGTTTAAAAAAGAAGGGGGAAAAATAGCATAAAAATTTCCCGTCAATGTGTAAAAAGCACAAGTTTAAACTCAAAATTTAAATTTAGACATCATTGGATTTTTTCGTAATCATTCTGAATTTTCTGGCGAAACCCCCAAAGGTGGTCCCCATTTTGATGAAAAAAAACTTATGTGAAATTCTGAGCATCAAAGGACTGATGCGCCATGTTTGGAAAAAAAATCCGACGAAAACTGGATTTGCATAAGAAAAACCCCTCGTGGGGTGTATTCGCACCCTCCCCATTTCCTCATAAGTAGGCGAAACCCCTACGACAATTCCTGACAATCAAAGAACCACTGTGCCAAATTTGGCAAAGATCCGACGAAAACAGGATCTGTATAAAGAAATCCCCTGAGGAAGGGAGGGCGGCCCCCAATGCGAACGAAAACTCTCCTAAGTGAATTCTTGAGCATCAAAGAACCTGTCTGCAAAATTTTTGCAAAAATCCGACGTAAACAGGATTTGCATAAGGAAAACCTCCGTGGGGTGTTTTCGCCCCCCCCCCCCCTTCATCGGTAGGCGAAAACTTCCCTATGAAAATCCCTAAGCATAAAAGAATTGCTGATCCAATTTGGCAAAGGTCCGACGAAAACTATGGATTCGTAAAAAGAAACCCCCGGTGGGAGGGGGACGGGGGTTCCGATTGCGAACGAAAACGGCCCAATGTGAATTATTGAGCATCAAAGGACCTCTCTCTAATATTTGGCAAAAATCTGACGTAAACTGTGAATTTGCATTATTAAAATTATTATTTTGTTAATTAAAATATATAATACATTTAAAACTATTGTTTTTTAACGATACACACATATTTCAATATCAATTTTAAAAATGCAATTAATTTTTCTTTAGCAGACCCAATCCAAAATCCACATTATTAGGTAAATCAATTATCTCATCAATGTCATTATTTCACAAGCAATTTAACCGAAAAACGAATAAAAAAATTTCTTCATTTTTACAGTTCCGGTATCTGATGACGACTCTGAAACTGAAGGCAAAAAATACCAAACAAAAGAGCCGCAATGAACTACCGACGTAACGTAAAACCGTAAGTATGCTCGGATTCGCTCTGCTATAATAATTACGGCTTCAAATTCGTGAATGCGTAGAACTTACATAAAAACCCTATTTTCGCGCAGTCATCCCAGAAGTTCCGTCTGTTGGAAGTTCGCAAATGTACGTAATTATTCATCTGACGTCACCAACAACGAAACTCGCTCCACAGCATGATAATTTGATAATATTTTTCTGGCAATGTTTGACATGCAAGGAAATGCTTTATTTTGACAAGGCTAAATTGGATCCGGTAACTTAACTGTTAGTAAGACTGCAACTTTAGGAGAGTAAAAAAATGAAAACGTGGTCAACAGTGAACGCTATCTACTAGAGTTTACGGTTATTCCACTGGAGTTGGGGTTAAAATTTCAATCATCAAAATATCACTAAACGGGCAATTGCTTCGTTCAATAGTAGAAGCAATTTTCACACGTCATTCCTTGACGGGCGATTTTCTAGTTTATATATATCAGTGCATATTTTAGATATTTTAAGAGCACACTAGCAAGTATATTTTAATGATCTTTTTTAGCGTAAAGGACCCGGCTGTAGGGTTACAGTATACAATAACTCCCCTATCTGAACACTCTCAAATGTGAACACTGAATATTCTGAACACATTTTGATGGTCCCACATTATTTAGTCTCCTTCTATAATGAACACCTCCATAATCTGAACACTTTTGTTCGGTCCCTTGAGTGTTCAGAATAGAGGGAGTCCACTGTATTGTAAAAATGTATATGTTAACGTTAAAGTATGAAATCCGTTATTTTATAGAATACCTAGTTATTTCATGGAATAACTGATGGTGTCCGTTAAAGTGTAAAACTCTCTTGTATTTCATAGAATAACGATCTGCAGCCTGTTAAAGTGTAAAATAATCTATATCATATATCTTGCACGATAAAAACATTTACCTACCACCCCTGTGTTACCCACCAAAATGTTCGTGTAAAACCTAGTGTGGCAACAAAAAATGTTTGTGTTTTAGACATAATGTTCTTTGTAATGTCAAGTGTCATTTTAGTTTTCCTTGCTGTAACAAATGATTTATGGGACGTTTCCATAAGTACCATTTATACTCTGCATAAATTAGATAAATTGCTTCCTTTTCATTTAAATTGTCTATCATTAGTTTATTTATAGACTACCTACTTATTTCATTTTAGATAAATTGTTTATTTTACACTTCAACTGTCCCTTATTAGTTAATTTATAGAATACCTAGATATTTCATAGAATAACTAGTTAAAGTGTCAAATTAATAACATATTACGCACTTTAACGGACACGATCAGTTATTTCATGGAATAGCTAGATATTCTATAAAATAACTGCATTATATACTTTAATGGTAACATATACATTGTCCAACAAATGATTGCAAATAAAACTTATATTAACTTATCTATGAGGCTATTTCGGATGTGAATTGTAAAATAGAATTGGATCCATAGTCCATCTAATAATGATAACGCAAGAACACATAAATTCAGATGCTACAGAAAAATAGATGCGAATTCTTTTTATAATATCTTTTATCAGATTGATTTAAGTCAATGGCGGCAAACCTTTGTTTACTCGAGGGCAGCAGCTCATACTAAGATCAATCTTGCAGGCCAGAACACATACAAAACATAATATTATTTAAATATTTTCGATAACATGGGAAAACGCGGAAAAGGAAAGAAAATCATAAACCAAGAATTGTTTTTAACTGACGTCACAAAAGGAGGTTATGATTTCGTATTGCGGCCTTTTATGTATGTTTTTGATTTATTCCAAGACAACTAGACCGATTTGAATTTTTTTTTTTTTTTTGTTTGGAAGGGTATACTTTCCAGATGGTCCCATGGTAATTTGGTCTGGATCTGAGAAGGGGTCCTGGAAAAATCCAAGAAAACTTCACACGTTGTGGCTACGTACTACAGCTTACGTCAACGGCCGGAATCCGCCACAGGTCACGCGGTTTTGCTGTGATCGGTGTGTTTCACACCTAAGGTTTTAGCTTCCTCTTAAACGATATTTAATTTTCGCGGCAAATGGATGATTCATTTTCTCAACGCTGCGCCGCCTGTTAATTTTTATTATAGGTGCTACTAATGTGTTTATTACTACGTAGCAAAGGAGTAAATTAAATATATTTTGCTACTTTAATAGTTGAATCAATTACCTTAATATTTTATTTACTAAAAAATAACTTTCTTTAGGCACTAAAATATAAATTTCTTTTTTTAATATTCCAGTTTTTAAATATATTTAATGCTCACTTCAGAGTGAATTGAATACAGAACGCCCCTCCCCCACGATTTTATTTATCTTCTTTAATAATATACATTATAACTGGTGTATGATTTCTGAAGTTTGACCAATATTCTAGATTTACTATTTCACGATGTCGCCAGTTCAATTTGAAATTAGGGTTATACTAATTAGCAGGCCTCAAAAAAAAAAAAAAAAAAAAAAAAAAAAAAAACCCCAGGAGGAGGTTTTAAACTTGTCGGATTTTTTTTTTTTGTATAATGTTCCATAAATACTGAAAGACACCTGAACCCAGGGGTGTGCACAGGGAAGGGGAGGGACACCTGTTGGCCCGGTCCCGAGCCTGAACAGAGCCCAATATTTTTATAAGTAGGGGTGAAATATAGGGGTAAACAATATGGAGAGGGGCCCGGAAAAGTCATTTGTGAGGGGCCCCAAAATTTCCGTGCACGCCCCTGCCTGTATCGATAAGGAAAATTCTTTTTTTTTTTTTTTTGGAACGGTATACTTCGCCGGCGGTCTAATGGTAATCAAGTTCAGGTTTGATGAAACTGAAGGAACTCTTCAAATATCATACTCACATTTAAATCGATTTGTACTACTTAACTTTGTATATCGTCTCGCTTAGTGAACCAGTTCCTATGATTTTTTTGTTTAGTGGTGGTTTGGTTTAGGGGTGGTCTAACTTAGGTTCCAAATCTTTGATTTACCCTATCTGTTCTTTAGGGAAAAGTTATGGATAAAAAACCATAAATTTCATGTAATTTCCCTAACAAACGATTAAATATAAAACCCATTGATAAAAAAAGGGCCATAAAACAAAGGTATATACTTTCTTTACCTATAGTTAAAGAAAGTAAGAAATCATTATTAAGAGCAACCATAATGAAAATTTTGAATCAAGGATTCTCTGAAGCAAACATCAAGTTTCATTCTAGTGGAATTTTTTCATCTTCATCCATAGTGGGGCCACGTGAAGAAACGTGCGACTTTTATCACGAGTTACATGACACGTATCGCGAAACATGAATTACAAATTACAATACAGTAAAACCTCGCTACAACGATATTTTGGGGAACAAAGATATATATTGTTGTAGAGGATATATTGTTATATCGAGGGCCTACATATATTAGCAGATAGAGATTGGTATTGGTAATAGAGATTTTTTTCACTTTAATATTATAGTATATGCACTACCCAGGCATAATTGTATTTGGATGATTCTCCAAAATCCTAACAATATTATGTCCCAGGAGAATAACTCAAGGATCGTTTGGCCTAGATTTTTTTTTGATAGTTAAAAATAAGTTTTCCGATGTTATTTTATCCCTATTAAAACAATAACTCATTTATTTTGTCCCATTTTCTTTTTTTTTTTTACTAACCGGAAAGTCATTCTTGGCGTGCCCCATTTGTTTCTCAAATATACTTAAATTACTTTAAAATGTTATATCAACATTCCACAAATTTGATTAGTGGTACTAAATTAATCATACTTAAAAGTGCAAAATAATATCTTTGAACTAAATTTATTTATTTAAATAATCAAAGTCTTAGGAATGACTTCAATTATTAATAGATTTGAAAAAGGAATTTTTAATTTGTTGTACTACAATCCATCACCAATTATCACCATGTTTAATAATTCTCATAGTGGCGAAAAGGTATAAGTATACACCGATCGGTAAATCTTCTCTTGTCGGAAAAAAGGGCAAAAGTTGATAAAATAGAATATTTTTGAAAGCTTTTCTTCACAGTCGTCGGAAGTCTCCGAGACGCTGTGTTACTTACACCACTAAAAAACAAAAAATAAATTACTTTTAAATTTAAGAAAAAAAAAACCGCCTTTAAAAAACACCAAGGAACTAAAAAGCAAACAAGAAGTTCTGTCTAGAACTAGACGAGCCTACTTTCCCGTATATCCATACTACTTTCTAGTACCTGATCAATATTCTCAAAAATAGCTAAAATCACAAATTTTTTCACATATTTTTAAAATACTTTAAGCTGATTTCTAGGAATAAAATATTCCTCACTCATCTAAAAAAATTAAATGCGTAAAAAAAAAAAAAAGCAGCTGATACATTTTTTGCCATTAAAAAAAATCTTTAACAGCTTTCAAAACGAAGAAATCATAATTAAAATTAATAAGCTCATTAAAATAAATTCATCATATCAACAACAAAAAAAAAATCGTTTCTTTTTCCCCTGTTGCCAAAAACATTTTTTTAAATGAATTAATGCACTTACCAAAATAAATTAAAACAATAAAATGTCAACTTAAAGAAATAATTTTCATTGTCGAAAAAAAAAAATCGTCTCCGCATATCTTTATGTAGAAACATAAATTATTTCGAGTTAATTCGGCGAAAACTGAATACCTATATTCAAACTTTAGCGCAAAAATAAAAACAAGTCAAATCAACAATAGTTATTTCACAGTCAAAACCATAGCTGCGGAGTCGACGTCGGAGTCAATCTCATTTTGGGGTAAAGGAGTCGGAGTCGAATATCTAAGAATCGGAGTCTGTATAAATTTTTGCCAAAGCTACGAAGTCAGAGTCGAAGTCGGGGAGTCGGAGTCCGATTAATTGTCGGACACAGGAGTCGGAGTCGGGGTCAAGTGCCCTTAAATTCTCGGACTCGAAGAGCTATTTCCAACAAAATTTGTTTGAAGTAAATCCACCTTCAAGTACGGAATCTACATTGACTTTCAGTTTCTCCATAGGCGCTAATGTTAAGGGAATTGAACTGTTCAAAATTGAACGGAAAATTGTTCAAATCAAAAAGATATTTTATATACAAGTTTTTCATCAAACGCTTTTTCCTACAAAGTTTGTTTGAAGCAAATTCGCCTCACAGTTCGGAATTGCCTTGAATTTCCCCGTAGGCGCTAATGTTAAGTTTTTTTGAACTGTTCAATAATGAACAAAAAATAGTTCAAATCAAAAAGTGAAATATGGGAAATAGATGTCCTCGCCGAGATCTTTCGAACAAAAAAAAAAGTTTGTTCGAATCGGACTATTCATTCAAAAGTTATTAGGGGGGGGGGGGGGACAGATAGACAGACCGACAGACAGACAGACCGACAGACAGACCGACAGACAGACCAACAGACAGACAGACAGACCGACAGACATTTTCCCCCATCTCAATACCCTACTTTCCAATTTAAATTTTTCGATATTTATTCAATTATTTTATTTATTTTTGACTTTTTTTTTGTTTTTTGCGATATTTTTAAGATGCATTAACCCTTCTTTCATGCTTTTTTCTTATTTTTCTGACTTTTACTGGGAAAGTAGGCTAAAAATAACTAATTACACTTACATACTATTTCTTACCCAAACCTTACAGTTCCAGTACAAAAATCAATTAAACTAAACTCCGAATTATAAAAGAAACACTGATTTTAATTACTATACCATGAATTATTTTAAATACCAAACTAATTATATACGATCTCTTAATTTTTAATAAACTTTTGAAGTTGGGGCCTACAATAAACTGCTACCTAACGTAACTGAGTAGGTTAGTTTTAAAGACTAACTTCGCGTTTAGTTAAATTAGTGTTCAGGATTCGGTTTATTGTCAGTTACGTTAGGTAGTAGTTTATAGGAGGCCACGCCTTCAAACGTTTATTAAAAAAATTAAGAGATCGTATATAATTAGTTAGTTATTTAAAATAATTCATGGTATAGTAATCAAAATCAGTGCTTATTTTGTAATTCGGTGTTTAGTTTAGTTGATTTTTGTACTGGAATCGTAAAATAAATTTCATTTCTAGGTTTGGGTAGGAAATAGTATGTAAATGAAATCAGTTATTTTTTGCTTTTTAGTTCCTTGGTGTTTTTTGCAGGCGGTTTTTTTTAAATTTAAAAGTAATTTTTACCATTCTTACGTGATTAATTTATTAATATAAAGTTGTCATCTGTTTTTTAGAAACCGATTTCGGACCATTTGTCTCTAAATTTGCAACAGTTGTTCTTAATGTCGAATGAAAATAATTTGTCATTCCGGAAGATTTCGGAATATACTTTTTATTCGTAACGTCAAACATAACGCCGGGCCATATGGATCGTTTCGAGGGCCTCAGTTGACCAGTGGGCCGTAGCTCGGGCACCACTGATTTAATGTACACTATTACATTTTGAAATGCTTTGAAAGGGTTTTCAGCATTTGAAATCAAATCTCGTTTCTTGTTTTGATGATGAATGATACTAATTATTACAAGCTATCTAAATCTCCGCACGAAAGCATATTATATCTGGACATCTAAATTTGGGAACAGTCACTTTGTAGTCATTATCTAATTACAAAGAGACATGTTCTCAATTTAGGAAGCGGCGCCATCAAATGACAAGTCATAGCGTTGAAGATGTACCCTTGTCACAAGAATTAACATAATTATATCATTCCATCTAGTATTACAGGCACAGTCACCAATGCTGGAATACTGTTGTGCCAGAGATTAATGCACTAGGGCAGGACAATGTGATATGTAGCATTAATAATGGCAAGCTAATTGATGGGTTATTAGAAGTAAAGGAACTTACTAATTCAGCGTGGCGTTTCCACAAAACATACTTTAACATTAACGTATCCTACTGTTGTTTAAAAAATCTGCACTAAATGACAAAAAATGTGCTAAAAATTAAATTTGCAATTATGTGTTGAATCTGCAGTGGAGTTTAGGAGTTTCGACGTTTTCAATAATAAATGATGATTAAAATTTTAAATAAAATAATAATAATAATAGAGTTACAACAAAAAAATGCAATACATTGTACTACCGTTTTTATCCTTTAAAGACTAGAAATTCGCCCGTCAAGATAAAAATTGTTTCCACATTTGAACGAAGCAATGGTATGTTTGCGGATATTTTGATAGTTGAAATTTCAACCATAACTCCAGTGCATTAACCTTAAACTCTAATAGCGTTCATTGTTGACCACTTTTTCGTTTCTTCATTCCTCTAAAATGACAGTTAAGTTACCGGATCCAGTTCAACCTTCTCAAAATAAAGCATTTCCCTGAATGTAAAGCAGTACCCAAAAATAGAGTCAAATTATCATGCTACGGGGCGAGTTTTACTGTTGATTACGTCAGAGCGTTACTCGGTCAGTGAATTCGCTATTATATATATGAGGATGAGCAACATGTTCATTTATAATTCAAATCTCATCAAATATTTTTTGACTAAAAATAACCGGTATGGTGATTTCTCAGGTAAAAATAATTTATTTTGGAACTAACAGTAAAAGTAAAAAAAAAAAGTTGGAAATCAAAGTATATATTTAATAAATATATGCATCAACCGAGCTGGAAGAAACGTAGTGGTTAAAGATAAGAACTCGAAAGCTGACGTCCAAAGTGTAAGTGCTACAAATCACACAAGTCAAGTTATATTTCACTCGGTCAACAAATTTTAATTATTAGCACTTATTATGTTGTATATATATATATATATATATATATATATATATATATATATATATATATGTATATATATGAAATTATAAGGAAAGCTTAGTCAAAACTGTCCTACAAACGACTGTGGAATTATCCTAACGCATTTAAAAAGAATTACAGTAGAATTTTGGTTATCCGAAATGATTAGATCTAAACTACCTTTAGAAAATCGAAAAATTAGGAGAAAATCGGGAACTCAAAATGTTTGTCAGGATAACGTGGATACTTTAACTCTGGCTATAAATTAACATTTCAAAATAATTACTAAATGGGATTTTTTTTCGTTACAACTATTAGAGACAACAAATTTGTTCCACAAGAGTCACACAAATCAGAATTTATAATAAAAATTTCATGAAACTTTACGTGAACATTAATTTGTAGTGTGATACAAATGATCAGGATAGGTAAATTAAAAATTGTCCGCATAAGAGGGGTGTCCGCCTTTGAGGGGTGTCCGTTAGGAGGGGTTTAACTGTAATTATGAGTAAAATCTTGCAAGATTTCTATAGGAGAATATTGTTTGAAAATCTTGAACTGTAATAAAAATACAATACGTAAATGGGTCTTGGTATAAATAATCAAAGAAATAATTTACTGTGATAGTTCAGACACTATTAATTACAAATAACCAAGAATAAATTCTTGTAAATTAATTTCCTCAATCAAAGCTATCTACGATAAATAAAAAAATTAAGTAAAATTAATATCACGCATTCTTAAACATGGAAAGTATTTTTCAGTATCTACAAATGAATCACAAGTCTGATGCACATCATAGAATTTTAAAAATCAAAAGATCAACTATTGTGTTTAAAGATTAAAAAAAAAAAAGTTACAAATCATGTAATTTATTTACCTAATGTATCAGTGACAACAATTAAAGAAACAGAACAAGTAGGTTTTAAGAAAATTATTATGTTATTCATTGTAGACATTATTTCTCCTGGTTTAATGCATTTTGGAATACAATTTTTTTATAGAAGAAAAAAAATCATTTAAATTAGCTTCAGTACAAACTTAAATGAAATTACTCTTTTAACATCTTTTAATAATGAAGATTGACATAGAAATAAATGTTCATTGGTCCTTCCACAATGGGGTAGTTTCCTTCAATCAAAAGTATTACTTTTAGTCACTGAAATTGATGGAATGAGTAAAAAAAAATAACATGGACCCAGAAAATACTTTCATTTTCCTAACAGTTATTTTTTAATTAATCTTTTTAAATGTCCGATTTTGAAAACAAGGCGTGGTCTTTATGACGTCACAAATGATGCAATTTGGCGCATCTTTCTACCACGTTTCCAAGTTATGATAATCAAGAAGCGAATTAAATATTGCGCTTTACGATTGCTATCAACCATATCGTTGCCAATACACGTAAGTAAAGATGCGAATTAAATATTTTTCTCCGTGAAAATGGCAACACTGAATGGCATTTCATCATTTGTGATGTCACACGACAGAAATGTAAACAATAAAAGCGCACCGATTTAAGTAATTTTTTAAAAAGATTAAACTTGAACAAATTATTTAAAAAATGGTCACATCCTATATTTTTAAGCATGCTTTTGGAAAAAAATACTTTCAAAATTTTGGAAACGACCCTATTCATACATGAAACTTTTTTTATTATATTAGGATCAAAAAAGTTCATTGAAAGGTGAAAATTTGGCAGTGTTTTTTTTTTTCTTTTTAATATAAAAGAGCTCAGAGTTACAAGAATATTTTCTGTTTTCATAAATTTATACATTTTCAGTCCTTATTCTGACTGCAGTGTCAATGGGGGATGCAAAAACTGCAGGTATGAGCGCAATTTTATGCCTCCTCTAAATGTTCTTTTACACAAGTTATTTTTTTCTCTTGTCTTTTAAATATTCTAGTGTTAAGATATTTTTACTATGCATCGCTTCAAATACATAATCTGTCTGAATAAATCTTAAGTAATCAAGCAAATTAGTTAGTATATGAAGTTTTATTTGAAATATGCTTTCTGGACTACTTTAAAATGCAAAAAACTAAAAAAAATGATAATTAAAAAATTATAAAAGAGCTACTTGGATTTTTTTTCAATGTAATTTTAGAAAAACTTAGTTGGTCTGCCTTTTATGTTTCAGTAGTAAATAGGAAAACTGCATTGATTTCAAAAAAGGGGGGGGGGACTACTTAGCAAACTTGCATTACCTTAAAAAATATAAGTTTCTAAATTTATTAAATCTGTAACTTATCTATAAAGCTTTGCTAGTTATTTTGCTTTAATTAGATTTTACTCTTTGCAATAATATGTAAAATTTATGAAAACATTTGGGTGAAAAAAACAATAATTTTTCAAAAAAAACCATGGTTTTTTCAAAAAAAAAAAAAGGTTTAAACCAACGGTTTAAATCAACGTGGTTTAAACCAAACAACCCTGCTAATGATACAGTTCAATATGTTTTGTTCTTTAATTTTAAAATATAAATAGGTTGTAAAAATGTTTACTGTTAGAATCTCTTGCTTTCGGGTTTAATAGCATTTTAAAAACAATAATTATTGAGTATTCCAAACATTTACTAAAAAACATAAATCAAATTCACAAAAACCAACTTCAGTTAAAATAACTTCAGATAACCGAGGTTCTACTATATTTACATTAGTCACCGTTTTTAGGATTATCTACTAGTTTTATAAGTGTTTTAAAAATATCGAGTTAATTAAATGAGTTAAGATAATCAAAAAAAAAAAAAAAAGCTACGAGTCCATAAAACTGGTTACTATGAAATTTTTTGGTCTCTGTCGAGAAAAGTATTTCCGCTGTTTTGCCCTTTAGAATATAATGCAACACATAGTCGCCGTTATAAGTATAAAACAAACATTTTTTTCCCCTTCTTGAAGATAAATCATAAATCCTATATTGAAAGAAAGGGTCGATTAAATGTTTTCCCTCTCCTATTCATAAGTTCAATGGCTAAGCAAATATTATCAGTGACACGCATCGCATTTTGAATGGTTCAAACAGAAATAAAGAAAATATATTTCGGCACTTAAGATTATTTATTGCTATATTTAAGTAGCATTAGTACTTGCGGTCACGAATGTGTACATTTGGATGATTAACAGTCTAGCTAAGTGAACAGACTTGATACTTAATTGAAAGCAAACATAGCTAAGTAACAGCAAGTATAAGAACATTCAATTCATTTCAAATTTTACTTTTCAAGTAAAGAAGTTTCTCATAAATTGTTTGCTTTAAATATTGTGGGTCATTCGACAGTATTCAGTGTTAAGTACGGATTATTTCGCAGCTAAATTTCGAAATATTTGTTTCAATCCGCGGTGAAAATACTAATGAAAATTGAGATTAACTAAAACTTGCTTATTTGTATTTTTGCAGTGATAAAAATGAAAAATATTTCGCCCCCGCACAGGAGAAAGTCCGGCTAGCGAAGGCCGGTGAAAAATTTAGTTCGCAGAGGTCCAGGTCCAAAAATCAAAGGAATATCAAATGCAATCAAATAAGAGCAATAGGCAATTTTTGATTGCATAAAAAAATATTAAAAAAAAAAAAAAAAAAGCAGGAGCTGGGTTTACAAAGAGGAATCAATCTCTGTTTCCCAGGCTGAATTCATAACTTTCTACTGCCGGAACATTTGATTTTCTCTTATATCGGACTGCAATGCAACAAAGAGGCGGAAAAATGTCATTAAATTAGCAGTATTTGTCGCTCATGTGGTATTTAAAACCTATAAATGCTTGAAGCTAAAATGAAAATTATGTCATAACTGATATGAAACATATTGTGGTAAAGAAAGTATTTTCGGGACACATTTTCTGACCCTGTAGTCCTGTCACGAGAAAGTTAACAATGGCATTCTCTGGTCGCTATGCTCTAAACCACGGAGAACACTATTTCGAGTATTACATCTTCTTTACTAATAATAAAGCTGAAAGTCTGTCTGTCTGGATATCGGGATCTCTGTGACGTTCATGAAATTTGGCACAGAATTAGTTTATAGCATGGGGGGTGTGCACCTCGAAGCGATTTTTCGAAAATTCGATTTTGTTCTGTTTCTATTCCAGTTTTAAGAAAATTTTACCGAGCAAATTGTCATTTATTAAATTATCATAACGTGGAACCGTAATATGGTCAAGCAAATAAACATAGCCAATGGGGTCGTTTCCAAAATTTTAAAAGTATTTTTTTTTTTTTTTCTGAAAGAGCATGCTTAAAAACATAGGATCTGACTATTTTTTAAAATAATTTGACAAAGTTTAATATTTTTAAAAAAATACTTTAATCGGTGTCCTTGATGACAACACAAATGATGAAATGCCATTCACTGTTGCCATCCGTAGAACGTAATATTTAATTTGCTTCTTTACTTACGTGTACTGGCAACGCTACGGTTGATATCAAGCGCAGAGAGCAATATTTAATTCGCTTCTTGATTATCATAACGTAGAATCGCGGCAGACAAATGCGGTAAATTACATCATTTGTGACGTCATAAAGACCATGCCTTGTTTAAAAAATCGGACGTTTTAAAAAATTGATTAAAAAATAACTGTTGGGAAAATGAAAGTATTTTCTGGGTAAATGTTTTTTTTTTTTTTGCTTATTCTATAGATTTCAGTGACTAAAAGTAGTACTTTTGACGGAAGGAAACTACCCCATTGGCAAGAAATTCATCATCCATTATTTGTAAATATACACGAGAACCAAATGGCCTTTTAATTTCCTACTACGGGCAAAGCCGTGCGGGCACCACTAGTTTGATATAAAATTGCTGTCGGTTGTGTGCCTAGTGACGTCACATGAGGTAAAATGATGTCACGCTTTAAGCGGGAGAAGGTTCGTAAATTGTGACAGTTTGTGACAAGAGGGAGGGATGGGGAAACAAGAATAGTGATATCATAAGGTGCGTGTTTTTTAACATGGTTATAAAAACACAGTGATGAGTGACAAGAGAGGAGAAAGGGGAGGGGGAAGTAGACAAAATGTTACTTTGTAAAAAAAAGGTGGGGGGGGGGCGGTCAAAATGTTTTACCAAAAAAAGTGACATTTATGAGCAACCCTTAAGGAAATAACCGGAAGAAAATGACTGTTCATCAGTTTCGGAATTAATTTTCAGATGGGCTTCAGAGTGCAATATTAAAGAACTCCGCAGCTTATCGTGAAATTTGTAAAAATTCGTTGAAAAAAAAAAAAAAAAAAAAGACGTGTAGGAAAGGAGCTCTTATGAAATCTCAAGAAAATTTAGCCCTGGTTTTATTCAATCAACCGTTGAGCTATAAATTAAATTACAACAATGATTTTATTTTGAAGACTTTGGTAACATATCTGCTTTATGTCATTTTGTTTCGGAAGCTGTTTTTGGTTTAGTAGTAAGGAAAAGTTTTCGCGAAATGAGAGTGCGACAACTGAAATGACGGAGAAAACGTACAGAATTTGTTTTTCATTAATGAAAAGCTTTTAAAGAGCTTTTAAAGATTTTTCCAGCTGACGTACCTGTTACATGATTATTAAGATTATTTTTTAAAAAAAATGTTGATTAAAAAATAGTTTGTAACTACCCAAGTGCAACAAAATGCCGTTGAGCAATTTTGGTTTTCAAAAATGAATGGAAACTTTGAATAAGAAATATGTGTTTAGTATTAAAGGAAATTATTTATAAAACTGTTTTCATAATTCATTCATAATATTTACTTTCATTTGGCACGCAAACGATTGGTAAAACTGCCAGAGAAAGTATTCTGAAGTTACGTTCAGAATATTTATCATTTTGTAAGAAATGTTTCACTCGAAGAGATCATAAATGTTCTGAACATATTTGTTCTCCTAAATAGTTAGATAAAATACATTGGGAACGTATGACCACATAAAGGACAACGTGTTTACTTTCTTCTATATCTAATATATAGAAAAAAGTATTGCTTTCGTGCAAATTTTCGAATTTCGAAGGATTCAAACATTTTGAGGTGTATAACGAATAACGAATAAATACCTTTGTGCTGAAAATTAAAATAATCAGTTATCCAACGTTTTGAAGCACAAAAAAATGCAAAATACTGCAGACACGTGTTTCGGTGTTACAAGGAACACCTTTTTCAATGCAAAGAAGTGTGAGCTTCTGGATGAAAAGTCACCCGAGAAAAGCCCAGAGGCGAAATTTTTTATATAATTCCATCAGGAAAAAAACCGTTAAGTAATAATTTTTTCAAGAAAACCCATAAACAATGCAATAGTCAAAAAATGAAACCACTCTAAATAAATAGCAATAAATTTACCAGCGAGAAAAACTATGCATGGAAGCAATGTATCAAATGAAGAAATGCAGGAAAAAACAGAGTGAATGATAAACAAATTGGAATTAGTTGATCACAAAACGAAAAAAGAAAGCAAAAAATGAAAAAAAAAATATATATATATTATTTTTACTGCTATTTTCATTTATTTAAAAAATTGCAACATATAAAACTATTTCCGCAGGCGATTACAAGTTCAAAATTCACGAAACTGCATGAATCTTTTACATTAGAAGTCGAACCAACTATACATGAATGAATACAAATCAAATCAGCCTTTGGCGAAAATTTGCTTCTACGCTGTATTGACCGAAATCATTTCACAGAATATCCAGAAATTCCTCACCTTCATTAAAACACCAAACTACTTTAACTCTAATTCAGAGAACACGAAAGAAATCGAAATCAAATAATCCAACTTGGAAACTCTAATATTAACTTCAAAGACATAAAATTAAACCTGAGCTACAGATAGCTGTGGCAGAATTCGATTTTCTGTTACAGCCAAAGGATTGCAGTGACATTTAAATAAATTTGAGTTTTGGAGTGTTAGCGCTGACGCTGCGAGAAGAATTTCGTTAACAGCATCAAGTGTAGGCTAACTATTTGAAACAAGGACAACAAATGATGACGTTTGGGTAGAATTACAGAAAAAGAAAAATGTTTTCAAATGAAAATCAACCGAACTTTGCTTAAAACGTACTGAAGAAGTAGAATACTTGATTTACATTAAAGATAAAAATAAAAGAAAATTGACTTTTAAAGTCTTCGCAATCATTGATATCACATTTGATACATTTTTATTGTTTGTTATTTTTATTTACGCTCGTAATTTAAATGTATTTTTTTCTCATTTCAGTCAAACGAGAAATTTAAGTAATTTTATAGGCATCACATGATTCTTGATTGAATGACGTAATATTTGTCTTTAAATATGCTGAATACCATTTTGATTTGCACATTTCTGTTTTCATGTCAGTGATGTAGCTTTCTGCAGTGCTAATTAAAAGTTTTTATAAAAAACCAAATGATTCTTGAATACCTTGAAATGTTTAGAAATTATAATTAACGTCGAATGTCTTTAAATATATTTAATAATATTAATTTGAAAATTTGAATCATAGAAATTCATCTATGCATACTTTTTAATCATTACAATGTTCTTAATGCTTTTTACTCGTTTTTCAAAGTTAAATGTTCTACTTTTTTCTCTATGTTTTTTAAAAAATAAAGTTCTCAAAAACTTCAGAATATCTTCACAGGCAATTCATTCACATTAAATGTCGTCTGAAAAGCACACTAATGAATCGGAAAACTTGGAAGTAAAACCATTACACATAAAAAAATATTATATATGCAGTAAAAAAGGAACCCAATAGCAATAGCAATATTAAAAGTAGCATATGATCAAAACAATTGATATATTTAAAAATAATAATATCAATAAATGTTTCTATATTAAAACTAAAATATTCCTGAATATCTTAAAATATCTAGTATCTTAATTTAACGTTGAAGACATTGAAAAATAAAAAGTTGAAAACTTGAATCTTGGAAATTTACCTATGCATATTCTTTTGATCATTATTGCGTTTTTTTTTTCTTTTCAAATATCTACGTTCTACTGTTAATTACTCTATGTTTCTTAAAAAAAAAAAAAAAAAAAAAAAGGAATTTTGATAAACTTCAGAACATCATAATAGATAATTTATTCGCATTAAGTATCACCCAAAAAGCACACTAATGAAATGGAACACTTAGAAGTTAAACCATCATACGCAAAACAATGTATATACAGTAGAATCTCTCAGTAATGGGACACTAAGGGAACTAGACTTGTTGTCCCTTAAATAGAGGTGTCCCTTGTTCGGAGGTACATAAATTGATGTATACTGCGTACTTAGTATAATATGTTCCATTACCAAAAATTATTAAAATTTAAGATTAAATATTGAAAATGTTTTATGGATGCTAAATAAAATTCAGAGTTATTCAAACTTACGCTCAATCTAACTCAAAACATGAGAAAAAAAAAAAAAAAAAAAACTAAAATCGCAAATTATTTCAAACATATTTTTTAAATATTTTAAGCTGATACCTGAAAATAAAATATGCCTCGCTCATCTACAGAATTAGATGCGTAAATAAATTAATTAACAAATAATAAAGTAGCGCCACCTTTTAAACAAAGCAGCAAATACATTTCTTTCCATTCAAAACAAATCTTTAACCGCTTTTAAAGAACAAAAAACTGTTGTTTTTCCCTTGTTGCAACAAAAATAATTTTAAAAACAAATTGATGTACTTCGAAATAAATAAATAAAAAATATGAAATTAAAGGAATAATTTTCATTGTCAATAAAAAAAAAAAATCGTCTGCGAATATCTTTTTGTCGAAACTTAAAGGACTCTGAATTTCTCTGCCAAACATTGAATATATAAATTAAAACTTTAGCGTGAAAATTAAAACAAATCACATAAACATTAATTATTTCAAAACAAAAAATATGGCTGCAAAAATATGGCTCGGAGTCGGAGTCGATCTCATTTTGGGACAAAAGAATCAGATTCGGGAGCCGAAGGTTTTTAATTCCAAGACTCGGAGTTGGAATCGGTCATTTTAACTTAAAATCCGCAACTCTGCCAATGTTTGCGGGGTCGGAGTCGCATTTATTTTAGGATAAGAGAGTCGGAGTCCGCGTCGAATTTTCGAGAGTCAGAGTCAGTCATATTTCCTAAATGTATATTTTTGCCAAATCTACGAAGTCACAGACGAAGTCGGGAAAACGAAGTCCGACTAATTTTCGGGCACAGGAGTCGGAGTCAAGTGCCCCAAAATTCTCGGAGTCGAAGTCGGGAGTTGATCGTCAAGAGCTATTTCCAACAAAATTTCTTTGAAGTAAATCCGCTTTTCAGATCTACATTGACTTTTAGTTTCGCCGTAGGCGCTTATTTTAAGGGATTTGAACTGTTCAAAACTGACCAGAAAATTGTTCGAATCGAAAAGATATTTTCTATACACGCTCTTCAAAAACATTTTCCTACAAAGTTTCTTTAAAGCAAATTTGCCTTTAAATTCGGGATTTCTTTGAATTTCCCCGTAGACGCTAAGGTTGAGTTTTTTTGAACTGTTCAAAATTGAACGAAAAATCGTTCAAATAAAAAAGAGAACTATGGGAATGAGGTGTCGAAATTTCGAAAAAAAAATTGTTTGAATAAAGCTATTCACTCAAAAGTTATTCGCGGGGGGGGGCAGACAGACAGACAGACATTTTTCCCTCCTCAATACCCTACTTTACAATTTTTAGATATTTATTTAATTATTTTGATCATTTTTGAATTTGTTTTGTTTTTTTACGATTTTTTAAAGATGCATTAAGTTGTTTTTCATGCTTTTTTCTTCTTCCTCTGACTTTTACTGGGAAAGTAGGCTAAAAAACGAAAAAGAAAAAATTGCAGATACTGCGCTTTAATTTCCCACTGCGGCATTGTAGTTCGGTATCAACCTGTAATATTTTCATTTAGTTATTTTATTTATTTTTTCGTTTCGCATAAAAGTCACCCAGTATCGATCGCATTTGACACATAATAAAAAACGTTTTTTTCCATGGTTGCACAATTAATCTTTTATTCTGTGATAAAAAAACAAAGAAAAAAAGTCAACATTTTTCTAAAATAATACAAAATCAGATTCCTTAAAAAACAAAATGGAATTCTCAAACGGGTTGTCAAGCCATCTTTAAAAGGGAACCACTCTCTGTCTGGTATAAAAAAGAGTTAAGTACAGTTGAAAGGGAAAGATTTAAAAATTAAAACCATGAAATGAAACAGAAAAGAAGAATATATTTAACCAGACAGAGAGGGGAGCGAAATGTGTTTCACACCATAAATTCGAGCTGACTTTTAGTGAGAAAAGAATTTTTCACTTGATTTTGAAACATTTGTGGAATTGAACATCGATGAAGTATAAATAACTAGTTGAGTTAAATTTAAAACAACTATCATAAAAATAATATTTTTCCTCAGGGGTGCCCACAGGGGGGATTATGGCGCACGTTGTGCCGTCAACATCTTTGGGTGTACGTACGTTTTAAATTTGATTATTTATTTAAATTTAGGAATTAATTTATTTTTAATTTAAATTATTTATTGTATTTTAATTCATTTCTTTTATTTATTTAGTTTGTGTGTGTGTGTCATTGGTGTAGCAGAGAGATTTTTTAATAAAAAGCTAGTAGTGATAAACATAATTAAAATAAATTATAAAAAAATAAAATATTTAAAAACACAAATAAATAAAACATATAAAAAATAAATAAAATAAAAAATATAAAAGGGAAAGAGAGTTGAGAAAATGGTATTTGGTCCATTGAACTTGGGGAGGGGGGCACTCCTGTTTATACTCACAATAAGAAACTTATACTTGAACTTGGTTACTGCGAAGAGCGGGACTTCAACAAGCAAAAATATCTTTAATCTTTTATTCTACTCATAGTCACAGAGCTGGTGACATATTTTGGGAAGGTATTTTAGGCACTTAGAAACGGGAAAAATTGAACAATTTGAATGTTAGGTAATCTGGAATCGAGAGTCTGCAAGGCCGTTTGCTGTTATTTTGCCACTGCGCAGCTGGTTGAATTTGGGTAATAGCAAAAAAAAAAAAAAAAAATCTATCCTCTAGGCACCCTGGAACTGTTTAAATTTCTGATTTTGAAGCTTGATGAATGCAAAAATAGAACTCCCAGACTGAGTACACGATTACAAAATGCTCCCAGACATCCTCGAGCATGCGAAAAACCATTTTAAAAACAAATCCTAAAAAAAAAAAAAAAAAAAAAAAACTATAAAAAACCCATCTTTTTGGCAATTAGGAAACCCTTTATGTTATCAGTTTAGCTCTTGCAGATTACAAACCTGTTTCTAAATTTTGTTTTCGCAAGTTAGAGGACGTGTGGGAGTATTTCATAACTGTTCAAACAGTCTGGGAGTGGAATTTATGTATTGTGTGGGAGTTAAATTGATAAAATAAAGTATTTGCAATTTGTCTAAAAGATGGAGTTTTTATTTATTTTTTTTTTTTTTTTTTTTTTTTTTTTTTTTTGCAAATTTCTAAAGGGTTTGTTTTTTAAAAGGTTTTTCGCAAGTTCGAGGACATCTAGGAGCATTATATAATCGTTCACACAGTCTGGGAGCGTTATATATGTATTCTGCAAGAGCTAAACTAACAACATAAAGTGTTTATAAAATTGCCCAAAAGATGGGTTTTTGATTTTTTTTTTTTTTTTTTTTTGCAAATGCCAATAGGATTTGTTTTTAAAATGTTTTTTCGCATGTTCGAGGGTTTCTGGGAGCATTTGCAATTGTGTACACAATCTGGGAGTGTTATTTTTGAATTTATTAAGCTCCAAAACTAGGAATTTAAACAGTTCCAAGGTGCCTAGAGGATAGATTTTTTTTTTTTTTTTTGCTACTACTCAACTTCAACTAGATGCGCAGTAGCAAAATAACTGCAAACGGCTTTGCAGACTCTCGATTCCAGATTCCTTAATATCCAAATTGTTCAATTTTTCCAGTTTCTAAGAGCCTAAAATACCTTCCCAAAATATGTCACCAGCTCTTGGTCTATTATAAGAAAAATAATTTTAATGACAATTCAACGTACATTTCGGAAAATAAATTACAACAGGGTACCTAAAAGTTTGAACTTTTTTCGTATATTATCAGTTTAAATTCATTCCGCAAGCATGATTTTGTTATATAATAGGGGAAAAATAATTTTATGTGCTGTTTGTTGGAAGCCATGCGCATAATCAAAACATCTTTCAAATAAAATGGCAACAAAAATTCCGTTGCGTGAGCAAAAGCAAAGAGAAAGAATCATTAAAACGAAAAACCGCGGGAGTCATGATGGAACAAATATTTAAATTCCGGAGAGATAACGTGCCGAAGAGAAGAAACATTTTCCATAATTTTTCGATACAGACAACGGCTTTCAGAAATGCCATTTAGAAAGAACATTTTTAGAATTTGGTTCGAATAAATAATCATCTTTCATGATTAAAATTTTGTTTCTTTTCTTTTACTTCCCCTTTCTTTCTTTTTTTTTCTTTTCCTTTAAAAAATCATGTCGAGTGCCTACTGTTCAGGGATGTTCTGATTAAAAAGATAACTTTTTTTGAGTAAAATAGAACAAATATATTAATTTTCTTAGAAGAAACGTTTATAAGAGAAAATGAAAAGTTGAACGTAATAAAATAATTTTTTTAGACAATTTCATTCCACTTTTAGGGTTATTTGTAGTTCAAGAAAAAGTTTAAAACGTATAAAAAGCGGTTTGAAAATAATTTAAAAAATATTATTAATCAAAATATTATACGGTGCACGAATTTTTATAAGGTGAATTATTTCTAAATGCTCGTGTGCTGTTGACATAGTACACGTCTGTATATGATTATAAACATTTTTTTTGTGTTGTTGTTGACACTACGAACTTCAAATCGTTTTATTTATTACTATTTTAAATTACATATTTTACTTATAGTTCCACTTTTTACAGTTACGTTTGAAGTTAATCAAAGCGAAGCGAGGATATTTTCCGTATAGGTTTTTCATTCAATCGTCACATGTGGGCATCTAAAGAGAAACTCATTCTTAGAAAAGGTGATAATTCAGAACATTATATTCTCAGAGATCTCAGCATCAGCGTTTCTTTTCTATTTTTAATTTAACCAAAAAAAAAAAAAACTTCTGACTGCGTTATTTCATTACAAAGGTCATTGCAAACTTGAAAGAAGAGGGAAAACACAAATAATAATAATAGATTGATCCGTACTGTAAATACATAAGAAGCTAGATTGGTGGGTTTCCTAGATAGAGGGATTGGGGTGGCGGAAATATCGGATAAAAGAGGAAAACTCAAAATGGCCTCAGAAACCGTTGAGATCGCATACGTATTCGCAAACTAACTACTAAATTTGATGTGTTTAACTACATTACCAAAATAGAAAACTATAACTTTGTTCAATACATATCATTGAGGTTAGAAAATGCGCTGTACATGAGACCTAGTTTAATAAACTTTAGTCGTTACTTTGTTGTTACTCATGCAAGTTTAATTTAATTTTTTTCTTTGATTTTAAACATGCATGCTTAAAGATGAAATAATATCTTAACACAGACATACTTTACTTTCACTTATCAAAATGCTTAAGAAATTTCAGCATTTTAAAAACCACAATCATTTACAATGTCTAAGAAATTTACTTATGGGTTTAGGAAAGGAGGGAGAAGAAAGGTTATATAGAAATGCGCAAACCACATTCGATTCCTTCAAGATAATTGGCTGCCTCTGGGGCTATAATAGATATTGTTATTGTTTACTTACGGAAAAATTAAATTCCAGAAAACTGATGTCGGTTAAACGAGGTTCGGTTAAAATAGTTTCGGATAATCGAGGTTCTATTATATATGTAGACAGATAGATATATGTAACTACATTTTCTTAATGGAAATATCTTCCCCTAGCTTTACGATTAAAAAAATTGTACATTAACGTCATTAAAAGAACAAAGTTTAATCTGTTAGAGAAGAAAGTTTTTTAATGTGAAATAACGCAGCAACTGATAAGACACAATAACATTAAGGCACATTCAACAAATTTAAACAAAACTTCTGTGAAAGAATAAAATTCTTTCATACGCTGCGACTCCAAACAACAAAGTAGTGCAACACATTTAAGTACCCACTTATCTTGATAAAGCTCTCCGAATGCAAATTTTAAGCGTCACAAGTTTAAAATATTATCGAACCGAACGAAATACGAAGAACTAGTTCTTTAAGTTAGTTTTATGCTGGCTTAGCACGACATTTCCATTTTATTGTGCATCTTCTTTTAAGCAGTTCTCGTGTACTTAAAATAATGAAGGATACTTCGATTTAGACGGACTTCAGTTAAAAACGCAGTTGCCGAACTGAAATTCCCGGAAATATTAATCATAGGTACCAGGACCTTAGGTTTTTTAGGACTTGTCTTTATTGGTTTATAATTTTCTCATTGATGTTCGGTTGATAGGCCATTTTTACTTTTTAAGCTACTTGCTTATCTGTCGCCTTGTTTTTGTCGGATGTCTTTTCATGATTAAGCTGTCTTATTTTGCATTAAAAAAGGGGTTCCATGTAACCCCGAAACACGTGTCAGCAGTTAGCTGCAATTTTTGCAATTTAGAGTTCTTATTTCGTTAAGCCTACAGCGCAATGTTTATAGAAAGATGAAAAAAGAAATAAATAAAATAAAATAAATTTAACTGCAACAAACTGTTATCATGATTTGTTGAAAGTATATGACTTGCAAGACGTTTTAATAATATTCCATTCAATAACTTTTTATTCTTAATTGATATTTGAAAAATGTTTTGAAGCGGCAAGAAAATTTTCTGGGTGGGAAGGGCAGGTTAGGCTAAAGCCGCTATATAGATAGGCCGACGCATCAGATTAAGTTTAGCCATTTTGGATCGGATTTTTCATTGTAGCGAAGCTAGGTTTACCAGAGCTAAGTTTCAGGTTTTGCCAAAGTAGTCAAAAATAATTTTTTATTTAATTTATAATTCTTCTTCTTCATCAGCACAACATCCTGGTGCAAGTCAAGGCTTTCTCCGACTGCTTCCTCCAGGCGGTACGACACGTTGCTAGGTTTCTCCACCTGTTCACTCCCAAAATTTTTAGGTTCTTCTCAACACTATCTAGCCACCTTGTTGCTGGTCTTCCCCTTCTCCTTGTACACTCAATCTTTGAAAAAGTTAGCTTTTTAACCGATCCAGATCTGCACGCCTAAATACGTGCCCCAGCCATCTGATTCTATTGGCTTTAATTACTCTTAAGATGTTGGGTTGTCTGTATTTAAAGTATACTTCAAAGTTATATAAACTTCTCCAAGCATCATTTTCTTTTACTGCTGCAAAAATTGACCGAAGGATCTTTCTTTCAAAAAAGAGAAGTATGTTTTCCTCTGTTTTATTAATTGCCCATGTCACTACCGGATGAGAAACGATCGGTCTTATGAGGGTTTTGTATAGGTTTATTTTTGTATTAAAGGAAAGGAGCTTAGATTTTTAATTGGCTCTTTAAGCCAAAGTAGCATTTATTTGCCATCAAAATTCGATTTCCAATTTCAACTTTAAACTCATTCTTACTGGTAATAAGCGTACCCAAGTATTTAAACTGGGTGACTCCTTCAAAAGTATAGTTTCCAATATAGTTTTCAAAAGTATTTATAATTCACGTGCCGCTAATAATTGCTTGCAGTGAGAAACCATCAAGCGCGATAACTTGTCAAGAAAGACAACCACTCAAACACGCGCTCCGATCCAAAATCGCTGATCTTAAGCTGATGTGTCGGCTCGTATATATAGGGGCCTTAGGTTTGGCAAGCGAGCTGCGTAATTGCCCCCCCCCCTCCCCACCTGCTACAATAGGGAAGTTGCAACCTATTAACTGTTCATATTTTGGCTATTGGATATTGTTAATTGACCCTCAAAACTAAAAAATTCACATCGCCGAATTTTAAAACACCGTGATTGATTTTTAATGAATTTTTAAAAATCCACACGCAAAAGTGCGCTCTGTTGAAACGTCACGAGCTTACGTCACAGGGCGCTAATGGGCAGCCTTCCGCCGAAGATCCCTTGTTTTCGCTAGGGACATTTTGAGCGCGCTGATATTTTTATTTTTTAGAAATTCAACAATCCTTTTGAACACACTATGGAGGCCGGATTTGTTAAAGCACAATCTAAATAATCTTCCTCAAGTAACATCAATAATGATATTCGAATATTTCCGAGAGGATGAGAGGTTTAATGTTCCAGAAACGCGAGGAGTTAAATGCGAGGAGATAAGCCTTTTACGTTTCGTCTTCGAAGTCGAATGCACACCCTTCGGTTTCTCCCCTATCGGAAGAGCGCATGACGTCACTTCCTATGCCATTTTACGTCACAAGCGCTTGAACTTTAAAAATTAATTTAAAAAAAACTACTTATCGTATCATAAAAAATTTTTCACTTATGATGTTCATACATGTTACTCTATCATATAAAAATAAAATTGAAAAATCGAAAACTTCCCTATTTCTCCCACGCCATTCGGAAACGCGTGGAGTCAGAAAGGTTTCATGCGAGGCGTTCCACGTAGTCCAGTGGTTAGAGTTACCGTCTTACACCAAGTCGACCATGGCTCAATCCCCGATCATTGTTGCAGACAAGGACCCGCCACGTTCTTCGTGCAATAAGGCAATTCTAAAAATTAAAAGATATGGTGCTGTTTCAGGAAAAACTTCATTCCAGAAATTGGATAGGAAAGTGACGTTAACGAACTTGTAATTGGAATCAGGCTCGGTATGGTATTACCGGAAAGCCTAGAGTTTTTTTTATGCCTCGCAACTATGAAAACAGAAAAATAATTTGATGCTACATGTATTGTATATTTTCACTGCCTATATGGCGCTGCCTGTGACAAGATTATAAGCAGTTAATGTGTCAAAATGACTACAATAACAATTACAAAGAAAGAGATAAATAAAAGAATAAAGGGAAAATAAAGGAATGAAGGTTAAAGTTTAATCTACTTCAGCTAATTTTTAAAACACTACGCAATCTAGGATTACTTTCTCATTTGTTAAACTGTTTCATGATAGTAGAATCTAAATTGTTAAGTTTTCCATCAATAACATTAACCAACTTTAAAACGTCCGTTTTGAAGCGAAGAGAAACTTTGCTACTTGTTTTACTTTTAGATGGGAGTGGTTTATGGGTAAAATGTTTAACAATAACGACAATGGCAAGTATTGCAAAACAAGCAGCTGACATCATAAAATAATAGATTAATATAAATAAGCTATTATTATTTATTGCAGATTATACATTCAAAACCCACAATTTTAAAAATGCATATAACTATACATTGACTGAATCAAAGGCATTAAATCATATTGCGATACTTATAACATTCAAACAAAAAAAAAAAAAAAAAAAAAAAAACCTGGGTTTTTCAAACAAGTGATAGTAATAATTTACAAAATTAAATTGAATGAGCGTATTTATTTATTTTTTTAAAGAATCAAAGAAAATACAATTGAAAAAAAAAGTTTAATCTTATTCACTCTTATAAACTCGACAGCAATTGAAATTCTGAGAAAATTCCAGACATTGATTTACCAAAAAAAAAAAAAAAAAGAATCCTCGAGCAAGCAACCTATTTCCAATGATTTCGCCTTACCGCAGAATGCTGATCTTCCAATAATTGGAAATGGTTAAAGAGATAAAAGAATTTGTGAAAAGTTTTTTTATGCGCGTTTTCTTCGAAGATAAAAGAAAGATACCTTACATTTCAAATTTTTGTTGTCACATAAGGGAGTTTAGTCAACTAAATTTCCGTTCAAGTTTTAAGTATATAAATAAGCAAATTCAAAGATAAAAAATATTAATAATTTTTAGAATCAGTATTTTTGCAAAAAAAAAAAAACGTTTTTAATAAAAATAATAAGGCCTCCTACACACTTGGAGGTTAGTGAGTCAAATTTTCGAAGGAAAAAAAAAAGCCTGTCAACTAGAACTACACAATACAAATAACAGTTTATAATTCTGTTTTGAAATAATTTATAGTTCACAGAATGGAAAATGTTGATTGACATTGTGCCCATCAAAACTTTTTCCAGAATATAAATTAAGTCCTTATTCAATTACTCGAATTGTCATGCCTTTTTAATGAACACACAACTAATTTAACTTAATATCAGATTAAAGATTTTATTATTATCATTTTTTACTACGCTTACGCCTGAGTAGCAAACAATGACAAAATACTCAAGCAAGACAACTTTAATTTAAATAATTAACATTTCTTTGAGCGCAAGGGAAGAAAAACTCACATTTTAATTAAATACTTGAAAAAGGTTTGAAAAATGAGTTGCGCTTCTGTAACGAGAATTTCAGTTAACTTAAGTTGTTCTTTTCATTTTATTTTCTGTACTTCTTGCGGTAAAACTAATTTAGTTAGTTTTTAATGAGATGAGTTTTAAGTTTTACTCTGACGCAATCTTCATACAAAAGAAGATACTACGCCATTTAATTTTAATAATAATTAAGAACTTGCCAAAATGGCTGAAGATTAACAGTTAAGTAAAATGTTAAAGTGTTCAAAATTTTAATACAAACCATAATAAAGATGCGAACTTGCATTTATCTGTAGCAACCATTTCTTGACTAACTAGCGGCCATGTATTGGTACGGTCAAAAGACTCTACCGGTAGACGAATAAGTCGTTTGCAATTAATAAAAACACTGCACTAACATGCTGTGGTTGGTGTTTGCTGGGGAAATTGTTTTTATTGACTTCAATATCTAATGTTTTGAAAAACACTTTTGGATATGCGAAAAATTTCCGAATTTCGAAGGATTTGCGCGTTTTGAGGCTTGTTGCGTCCATTTTGACCAGTTTTGGAAAATGTCTGTCTGACTGTCTTAGTATGCGTGTGTGTCTGTCCGTCTGTCTGTGTTTCTGTATGTGTGAGAGCGGTTATTTGTAGCCGCTCTAGAGCAAAAGCTACTGCATGAAGTTGAACGAAATTTGACGTACATATGTGCCCCCCCCCCCCCCTTCATGTAAATTAGCGCTCATAAGTTTTCGGCGCAAATTCCTTCAAGTGGAGTGAAGCAATCGAACGTTTTTATGCGTGCCTGTTATACCTCGAGAAGTAATGAACGGTATCAAATAAAATTTGATCGGCAGGTACACCTTGAAGGGTACAAGAGCTGATTCAATTTAGCTGAAAGAGTGTGGTGCAATAGAATGTTCTTTCTCGTTCATTGCGAGTGTTATATCTCAAAAAGTAAAGTTACGTTTTAGTTAAAATTCGGAATAAATCTGAATCTAAATGGAAATAGGCGCTGATTCAATTTTGGCGTTAGTCGCTCCAGAAGGGACTGATTTTTTCCGTCATTTGCTCAAATAAAAATTGCGTAATTTTCTACATGCTAAAATGTTGTTTGCTCGAGATAGCCTTTAACGCAATTAAAATCACAAAGATTTAAAAATTTTATCTGTCGCCATCGGTTTATTTGTTAACGAATTAAATATTTGTAATTAAAATAAGCGAGGCTTTTGAAATAATTTTCAATTTTCGTTCTTTAATTCTGCCTTTGCGGGAATATTTTGATAATAAGGAAACAAGCGCGGTGGCTAAATTTATGGGCGCGTTATTTAATTTCGGTAACCGTATTGTTTTATGGTAACGCTATGGAAATAATTACTATTCTCCTCTACTTACATGAGCGGGTTTTCGTTGCATCCAAGAATTCATAATATTGATAAAGAAGAAAGTTTCGTGATGGCCACAACGTACCAGTTATGGGAGAGGGTGGCTCAAAGCGGGTAGGTAGCCCAAAGCGGGTAGGCCTTCGTATGTCCCTCCCCCATGGTGTGTTAGCGGCGATGAATGCGTATGTCGTGTTTACCCCCCCCCCCCCTCCCCCCGAGTTATTATCAGTTCTAGCGAAGCAGCAGTAAAGCATCATGGCGCAACCAGGCTTAAAATAAAAATTTTAAAAAATGATACATTTCTTTAAAAAATATTAAATTTTGTAACTTGTGATTAGTCGAAGACCAGCTTATTTTTTTGATTGTCAATAATATTAACTTATTCTGACACTATCCACCTATAAAGTACTATGGTCATTCAGTTTTTTTAATTATTAATTTAAAGTTATAATTATTGAAAGATAAAACGTGCCTTTGGGCAAAGCGGGTATAGGATTTAATAATATATTTATTTAAAATTTTTTGACTTGTGTGCTGACTTAGATCTTCTTTTTCAATAGTATAAGAGTAACTTTAAGAAGTTATTTTTTAGGATGGCACACAATTAATTAATCTATTAATTAACTCAGTTATTTCTTTACGTTTTATAAACAAATGTGCTGACTTTAAATTAAATAAATACAACTGTTTCATATTTTTTATATAATGGCAGGTAGCTAGTCAACTATTTTTATAATTTATAGCTTCATATTTGATTGGCATATGTACCAAACCGCAATTAGTTAAGCTTACCCGCTTTGGGCTATCTGTTTGGGCAAAGCGGGTTTTTCACATGTTTGTTAAGTTTGATAATAAATAAATATTGTGTTTGAAATAATGTAAAAATTATTTTTTATTTTTAAGTTTAAGAATCCTGCTAGGAAATAAAACCGAAATTGTTGCAATTAAAATCCAAAAACTACAATTTTCGAGCGTTCTTCGAAAACCTACCAGCTTTAGACCACCCTCCCCTACGTATTACCTATAATTATACGTATTACCTATACTTCTGTAATGTTGACTAGCTGGAACAATAAAAGCATATCTAAGACTGACAGCCACAAAGTTGTTTAGACTAAAAATTCATTTCAGTTTTATAAAAAATCCAGCTCAGTCTTTGCAAAAGTCATTTCAAATGAACTTAAAACTTACAAAGCATACAACTCTCATCTTAAATTCAATATTATAATGTAAAAACACAACAGTCAGCATATGATTTAGTTTTTACAAGATTACACAAGGAACAATGACACCAGTGATTAGTACTATTTTCTCTTTTCTTAATTTCCCAAGAAACTTACGTGATTCCAGCTTTAAAAACAAAGAGCCTACAAGAAAATATTAATACTTTCTACGAATTCAAGTACTAAAAACCCCAAAAACTAATTTAAGAAAAACCATTACGCTGAATGTACAAAAAAAGATTTATTCAAAAATTTAATGGCCCGAGGGAAAAGCTTAGCACTTAAAAGGCCTCACGCTTTTATGCAGCAAAGTTCAAGACTTAAATATTTTCGCTCACTTCTACAAGTTTATTTGAAGTCATTTCATTAATTTCTTAACCAACAATTTAAGCAGAAAATTCCCTCTGACACGCCATAATAACATATGTCGCCGCAGGCAGTTTCGAGGTTTCTGTTTAATGTTATTATACGTTCCAACTGATGTTTCACATTTAAAAAAAATAAACCAGTTATTATGTGTGTTCAGTGTATAGCATTTGAGAGTTATTTTAGGAGCTAGGATATATTGTAAGTCTAAATATTTTACAATGGTAAGTACGAAAGGATAAATTTACTGTGGGGATTAAAGACGCAAAATTTCCGGAAATTTTAAAGCTGCAAAAAAAGTTTTTTTCTGAAAAAATTTTAAAAAATGAAAAAATAGAATTTTTGCAAAAAAATAAATAAATAAATAAATAAATAAGTGTTTTTTGTTAATAGTTATATTTTCTCAAAAAACATGAAATTTTTACCATTTTTAAAAATATGCAATCCACATTTTTAATTTTTTTTTTTTTTTTTTTTTTGTTCTCAACAGAAATACACATTTGCTGTTAAAAATTATCCTTTCTACTTCATAACTGCCAATTGCTTCCCTCGTTCAAAATATCAAAACTGAATTAAACTAGCGTCAAATCACCATCCAACCATTAATTTGAGATAGGATGTGATTTTTGTAGTAGTTAATTCAAACTTTTTAACATTAATTTGCAAGCGATTTTTATTAAATAAATTGTGAAATTTTTGAACAGAAAGTTGCTTTTTTTTTAGTTTGTTGCATGCATTGATAGAAATGTGTGGACACGGTTTAAATAAATTGATATACAGTCGAACCCGCTTAATGGAATAGCCATTTTGCCACGAAACAATATTCTAATAAGCGGGATATTCCATTAACCGGGATCAAAATAACACGTTACATTGGTTTGGTACATTGAAAATGTATTACAGTAAGCGGAATATTCTATTAACCGATATTCTAATAAGCGGGCTCGACTAGTTCTGTGCTGCATATATAAATTTAATTTTTTGTGAGAAAAATAGCAAATAATGATAATAGCAGACATCGAAATCTTAGATTCCTGTACTAATCAAAGAAAGTGTTTCCATGTCGAATACTGAACATAAAACAATATATTTGTTTAAAAAAAAATTAGAGTGTAAATATTACAAATTTCTGAGTACAATATTTTTGCTAGAAAAATTTCACTTTATCAATTTTCCGGGCGGAAACAAACCCCTTCGGATTTTTTTTTTAAATTTCCGCTTTTTTTTTTCTTTTTCTTTTTTGACCGTTTCCATTTTAAATGGCGAAATAGTAAATTTCACAAACATCATATTGAAGCTTACATTTGTAATGAACCAACATGAACCAACCAAGTTGAGTTCAGAAGCGAATGAACAATAAACTCACACTTTTGCGGTTGATGGTTTATAGGTTGAGCTTGCCGTTAGCCGGACAAGTTGACAAAGATTCCAAAAAAAAAAAAAAAAAATGCCTATGTACTCTAAGCTCTGAACGCATTTCACTGAATGGACGGGCAACCCTATAATAGTTATGAAATTCATCTTTTTTTTTCAGAATTTAAGCTTTATTATCGCTCATTGTCTGTTAAAATATTTTAATGCAAAGTGATTTGAAATCACTTTGATATGTTTTGTATATGTGCTACAGATATTGTTGTTTTTAAGTCAAATCTACTATATTCATTGCAAACAACAGAGAAAAAAAATGAACAAATAGAAATGAAATTCACTTCAGACGAAATAATTTTGTTTTGAGGAGTTTGAAAGTAGCATTTCTTCTCCACAATGCAAGTTACTCTATACCGGAGGTAACTCGCGAGTGTTCACTAGAGCAAAATAATTCGAAACAGCAATTGTTAGCTTACAGTACAAGTTGTGACCCTGGCGGATATATCATGAAACTAGGACGTTTTGGAACTAGAGTGATTGTGTAAGACGATTGGCACAAGAATCACTCTTGTTCAAATGTTCCAATTATCAAACATATTCGACGTCTTTTCAACCTTTAGCTCATCTCTTGCATTGACAAAGGGGTCCTTTGTAACACTGAAACACGTTTATGCAGTTCTCTGCAAATTTGTGCCATATAACGATGTACTATTTTAATTCTTTCATGATCTTCGTTGAATACACTTCTTTCATTAAAAAAAAAAAAAAAAAAAAACTTTTGTGTTCAAAAAGAAAAACATATCATGTAATGTTGAAATTTAAAATTGCATTACAAAAAATTACAAAATAAATTAGTCGGGAAAGAAAGTAAAGAAATAATACAGCAACGATACATGAAGAAAGAAAAATCAAAATAGTCCGTTCCCTCCCTCCTCCTCCAGAATTAAACATTACCAGTTAAAGCACTTATTTTGGTACTTTTCCCCATGAAAGAACAAGTGATGTAAGAAGCTTTCTATAACAAAATAAATGTTAAGTAATCCTTCAGGGACTAATTACGATGCGTGGTATGCGCCATCTGAGATCCCAAAAGAAATAAATGGGATTATTATTTCAAGAAGTTAATTTTAAAAATGTTTACTGAGAAAAAACTTTTCCTAAACCTCTGTTTTTTGCCAATCTTTTTATTTGTGCGTATGTGTCTTTTTTAAGATACATATATTATTCTTTTTTTGTCATTTATACAAATGTAATAAATGTGGTCGAAGCTAGTAGAATATTTTACTCTTATGTAAAATATTTTTCCAGTGGGAAATAACGTAACCTTGCGCTCCCCCCATTTCCTCCCTAAATCGGAAGAATAATGTCTCACTATTTTTAAACTATTTTCTTATGCCTTGTGGAGTGGTCTGGAAGTAGGGGGCTCGGAACGCAAAATTTTGGGCAGGAGGAAATCCTCAATTTGCCAAATGGAACTGCAAATTTTGCCGAATTGTAAAATACGGGTATGTTTACATAAGTACATCTAATGACAAGAAGTTCTGTCTAGAACTAAACGAGCCTACTTTCCCATATTCCAATATCGACTTTCTAGTATCTGATCATTTTTCTCAAAATTTGCAAAAATCGTAAATTATTTCAAATATATTTTTTAAATATTTTTAGCTGATTTCGAGAAATAAAGTATGCCTCGCTCATCTAAAGAATTAGATACGTAAAAAATAAATAAAAGAACAAATAAAATAGCAGCACCTTTTAAACAAATTAGCTAAATACATTTTTTCCATCCAAAGAAAAAATCTTCAAAAAGGAAAAAAAAAAGAATTCAAATTAAAAGCTCATTAAAATAAATACATCATATCAAAAAAAAAAAAAAATTAATTTGAATTTTGACATCTTGAATTCAAATTTTGTTTTTCGCAATCACGAGTGTGTGTACGTAGGCGTGTGTGTTTGTGTGTGGGTGTATGTGTTTGTGTGTACGTGTTATGTGTATGTAGGCATGTGTGTTTGTGTCTGTGTGCTGGCATAAGTGTGTGGGCAGTTGTGTGTATGAATGTGTGTGTGTGGGTGGGTATGTGTATGTGTGTAGGCATATGTGTTTGTGTCTGTGTGCAGGCATGAATGTGTGGATAGTTGTGTGTATGTGTGGGTGTCTGTATGTATGCGTGTGTGTCCGTAGTTGTGTATGTATTCGCGTGTGTGTAGGACATGGATGCAACCTGGAGATGGCTTTCGCTAGAGGAGCAGCATCGTGAGGAGCCCGTCGACGGTGATGGTGCGGAGGGTGGCGATGGAAAAATAAAATGATAGGAACGCCAAAAATAGTCAAATGAGAACAATAAGCAATCGTGATTGCTCAAAAAAAAAAACGTTTGTTTTTCCCCTGTTGCCAAAATTTTTTTAAAGAATGAATTAATGTACTTTCAAAAATAAATAAAAACAATAAAATGTCAAGTTCAAGAACTAATTTTCATTGTCGAAAAAAAAAATTGTCTGCGCATATCTTTATGAAGAAACATAAAGGACTCCGAATTTCTCCGCCTAAAACTGAATACATAAATTAAAACTTTAGCTTGAACATAAAATCAAAAAATATTAAAAACAATTATTTCACAGTAAAAACCATGACTGCGGAGTCAGAGTCGGAGACCATCTGATTTTGGGAAAAAAGAGTTAGATTCGAGAGCCGAAAGTTTTAAATTCAAAGATTCGGAGTTGGAATCGGTCATTTCCCCAAAAAGTCCGCAAGTCTGCCAATATTTGCAGAGTCGGAGTCAGACTCATTATTTGATATAGGAGTCGGAGTCAGAGTCGAATTTCCAAGAGTCGGAGTCAGTCATTTTTCCTCCGTGCATAAATTTTTGCCAAAGCTACGAAGTCAGATTCAAAGTCGGGGAGTCGGAGTCCGAGTAATTTTCGGGCACAGGAATCGGAGTCGGAGTCAGGAGCCCCAAAATTATCGGAGTTGGAGTCGGGAGTAGGTCATCAAGATATGTTTCCAACAAAGTTTGTTTGAAGTAAATCTGCCTTTAAGTTCGGAATCTATATTGACTTTCAGTTTCCCCGTATGTGCTAATGTTAAGAGATTTGAACTGTTCAAAATTGAACGAAAACTTGTTCAAGTCAAAAAGATATTTTCGATACATGGTTTTTTCATCAAAAGCTTTTCCCTACAAAGTTTGTTTGGAGTCATTTTTTTTTATTTTTGCTTTGAATTTCCCCGTAGGCGCTAATGTTAAGTTTTTTTGAACTGTTCGAAATTGAACGAAAAATTGTTCAAATCAAAAAATGAATTACAGGAATGAGATGTCCTCGCCGAGATCTTTCTAACAAAAAAAAATTTGTTCGATTCGGACAACTCATTCAAAAGTTATTAGGGGGGGGGGGGAAGACAGACAGACCGACAGACCAACAGACAGACAGACATTTTCCCCCATCTCTATACCCTACTTTCCAATTTTTAATTTTTCAATATTTATCTAACTATTTTATTTATTTCTGACTTTTTTTTGTTTTTTGGGATATTTTTAAGATGCATTAAACCTTCTTTTATGCTTTTTTCTTCTTTCTCTGACTTTTACTGGGAAAGTAGGCTAAAAAAGTAATATTGCAATTCAATCTTCAAATTTGCCAAAAAGTCGGACTAAATTTGCCGAATAAGGAAATTTTTTTAGGGGGGCGGGGGGCACAGTGACCTTACGTGACCTTTTATCGGGGAGCCCTTGCCTGGAACCCCGACTTAGATGATTGTAGTTCTGAATAAATTTGGGTACATAAAACTTAAAAGTTCTTTTTTTTTACTTTCTTCTATATCTAATACATAGAAGAAAGTATTGGATTCGTGCAAATTTTCGAATTTCGAATTTTGACGGATTCGAACGTTTTGAGGTGTGCTGAGTCCATTTCGACTATTTTTGGAAAATGTCTGTCTGTCTGTGTGTGTGTATGTATGTGTGTGTGTATGTATGTGTGTGTGTGTGTATGTATGTATGTGTGTGTGTATGTGTGTGTGTCACGTCTGTGTGTGACCAGTTTTTTGTGGCCGCTCTACAGCAA
The DNA here is from genome assembly GCF_026930045.1 of Uloborus diversus. Taxonomy (NCBI): domain Eukaryota; kingdom Metazoa; phylum Arthropoda; class Arachnida; order Araneae; family Uloboridae; genus Uloborus; species Uloborus diversus. The sequence goes on along the minus strand of NC_072732.1, from coordinate 90,834,690 downwards.
AAACTACCGCATGAAATCGAACGAAATTTGGTACACATATGTGCCCCTATGTGAACTTGTGCCCATTGGTTTTTGGCGCGAATTCCTCCAAGGGGGGTGGAGCAATGGGACGTTTTTTGAGTTACGCGTGTTTGCTATTCCTCAGGAAGTAACTGGCGGAATCAGACAAAATTTGGTCCATATGTTGCCATTAACAGGAACAGGTGCTGATTCAATTTTGGTGTCAATAACTCAAACGGGGGTTGAGCTATAGAACGTTTTTTGTCGTCAATTGTGACTGCTGTATCTCAAGAAATAATGAACAGAATGAAAGAAAAATTTATCGGCAAGTAGTCCTTAGTGGGTATAAGACCTGATTTTATTTTGGTGTCAACAGCTAAAAAGGGGGTAGCGCAATCGCCCGTTCTTTTTTTACATTGTGAGTGCCCTATCTCAAGAAGTAATGCTACGTTCTGGTTGAAATTTGGAATATATGTGAATCCATATGTAAACAGGCTTTGGTTCAATTTTGACGCCAATCGCTCCAAGAGGTGTTGTATTTTTTTTTTTTTTTTGAATAAAAATAGCTTTATTAATGCAACAATAAGAAAGATAAATCGTAATAGATTGTCGTCTGCGTATTTCTCGTGATTTTAATTGAATGGAAATGATCGGAAATATTATCTCAATGATTTAAAATTTTTAACTGTTGCCATCTTATGTTTGTTAACAAATAAAATATTTGTAATTAATTCAAGCAAGGCTTTTAAAATAACTTTCAATTTTCGCTCGTTGCTTTGCTTTTGCAATAATTCAGACATTGGGATGGTAGTCAAGTTTTTGCATGTGTAATTTCGTTTTTGTTGGGAATATTGCTTCCTCGTCAAGCATGGGGAGGGATCAGAAAAAAAAAAAAAAATATAGAAGAAAGTTTCGTGATGGCCACAACATACTAGTTTAAGTGTAATTTTTCGAACGTAGACAAAATGTATTTTTTTTTTCAGCAGAAAGCAGAGGAGTAGAAAATGATTTCTTACTAATGAAGTGGATAATAAGTTTAATGTTTTATATCGTATTCGCGCGAATAAAAAATTAAAGGTTTACTGGGTGAAACTCGTAGTTTTCTCGCGGTTCCGAGCACTGCTTCTGGAATCCGTTTCTCCTGGTCGGTGGCGTCCATGTCCTACACACACGCACGCTCATACACATACACACACACGTTTATACACAAGCCTTTACGAACATACACACACGCCTACGTGCATACACATAGGTCTACGCACACTCACAAGCATACCCATGCACGCACGCGCGCCTACACACACACGCCTGCATACACACACACACAAACAACTATACACACGTAAACGCCCAGGAGGAGGGGCAGGCTTGGGAGGACAGGAGCCGCGTCTAGAAACAATAGCCCTCAATGAGCAGGGTTCTGTTGCAACTCGTGATTGCAAAAAACATAATTTGAATTCAAAATTTCAGAATTCAAGTTAATTTTTAATTTTTTTTATGCTTTCTGTTCCGCGATTTGACCTTCATAAGCTAGTTCAAGTAATTTCATTTCACAGAATGTTTTTCAAATTTTGATTGACATTTCTGTGTCGATAAACTTATTAATATATATTTTTTTTTACATACAAAATCAGATTAAGAGTTATACTTTATAAGGGAAGAGTGGGTACAGTGAGAAACGAAAATTCAATTAAAATTTTCAGGATTAAAAAACACATTTAATTTGCTTCAAACGGCACAATATTTGACACTGGTGTGAGTATTATAAAAGTAGATCTAGAAAAAACTACGAACTCACGCAAACGAGAGAAAAAAATAAATAAATAAACGCGAAATGTAATTTTGTCTCACTGTTCCCGTGGTAAGTAGGAATAATGAGACACAAAAAAAATTTTGAATTCGTGAACTTTCAAACAACCTAAATTTATCTAGAAAAATATGAATGATTGTTGTCGTTTGGTTTTGGTATGAGCTAAAATTGCCTTTGACAAGGTGAATTTCATGTAGTCTTGAGACACCGTAGTGACATCTACTATGCATTTTTGGAACTGACATAGAATGATTTAGATGATTCCGGATTAGTAAATTGATATCTCATCAAAAACAACCCTGTTGTAAAAATTTCCCCGCCAAGAAAACCTTTAACTTTTCCGCACAAAAAAAGAAAACCTGCATCCTAAACAGAAAAACCCTCAGCCATAAAAAGTTATGATATCTAGTTTGCCCGCCAAGTATCTGGCAAACTATCATCCTCCCTCTTCTCCTTTTTCATCACAGCTACTTCTATTAGAACCTCCTCCTACCTTCAACTCCTCAGAAATATGGATAGATCTTTTAAATTGTTTATCTTGTTTGGCGGGAAGCTTATTGCTCACCAAGCAACCACTTCACTTTGAAAAGCTTCCCGCCAAACAAGATAAACAACTTAAAAGATCTATCCATATTTCTGAAGAGTTGAAGGTAGGAGGAGGTTCTAATAGAAGTAGCTGTGATGAAAAAGGAGAAGAGGGAGGATGATAGTTTGCCAGATACTTGGCGGGCAAACTAGATACCATAACTTTTTATGGCTAAGGGTTTTTGGGTTTAGGATGCAGGTTTTCTTTTTTGTGCGGAAAAGTTAAAGGTTTTCTTCGCGGGGAAATTTTTACAACAGGGTTGTTTTTGATGAGATATCACATCTTTTTGCATTGATATTATTACTTTGTATTTTTAGAATTGAGAACTTCAAGTCAGAAAATTTTCAATTGAAAATTTTCAATTGAATTGTTTTGTGTTTTTAAGGAACAATAATGGCTAGCCTAATTTTACGTCAAGTTATTTTCTGACTATTAAGATTCTATGTTCATTTTGCGAGAATTGGGCGGTTTAAATTTTATTACAATTCTTGTATCCACTCTGTTGCAAAGAAAACTTCTTGGATAATAAAATACTATATTTTAAATTATATTGTTTTCGAGTATTTTACAACTTCGCAATAAATTCTACTACAGTTTCTTTATTTGACAGATTATTCAACATTTTCATGAAGGTTTCTTTAAATGTTTTACAGATTCAGGGCTATTTTAATCTAGCTTTTCATTTTCTTGTTCAATTACATTTTTTCTTAAATCGTGGATTATTTTACGTTTTATGGGATAATTTTAATTGTTTGGTGATTTATCTTTTTCTTGTTAGAAGTCTTTGTCTTGTTTAATACCTAGTTTTGTTTAAAAGTTCATTTAAAAAACGAAATAACGCATGCAAAAAAAAAAAAAAAAAAAAAAAAAACTAAGCCATTAAATATTTTAAATTTGAATGCGTCAGAAGATCTATACAACTTTACTCGATGTCAAATCGCGGATATCCCAAATTTGCCATAGCGAATGCGCATGTTGCGCGCGGACTAAGCTCATTAAAAGTCTTGCTTAAATTAATTGCAAAAATTTTCAGCTAACAAATTACTGCAAAGCACGGATATGCACACACCTATTTCATATATTTTCAATTCATTATGTGTTGTTTGTGAAAAATCCATTAATTTAGAAAATAAGCAAACCAATGAAAAAGTGCTATTTTTCGCTTTCAATTAAAAAGTTATATGTGCCGTATTCATATGCGTACAGTTTCACATAATCTATCACGTAAAATATTGTAATGGTTTAACCCCAGTTTCGCGCCGACATTTAAAATTTCTTCCCTCCATAAATATGTAAAAACTGAAAAACAGGGGGAAGGAAATTTCGTATCGGCAAAACTTTGGTGAGGGGGGGGGGGAGGACAGCATTCTAATTTCATTCATTAATTTGTTTCTCTGCTTAAGTATAAACAAACAACATAGAACCTGAAAACAGAAAGCCCAATGAGCCAAATCTGCTTGCATGCGCAGTCGCTGTGGCAAATTTGTGATATCCGCGATTTAACGTCTAGTTGCAACTGTTGGATATGTTTTAGACTTGATTGAATTTCATTTCCTAAGACAACTTTGGAATAACTGTTAGATCTGTTCTAACCTTGCAATTGCAGTCCGAGATAAACAAATTCTTTGAGCTGAGAGTAAGTACATAATAATTTAGGGAAAATTAGTGATTTTCAAACTTCAATTACTCCGGCCCATGATGTCCCTGGGGGTTGAATTTTTGTATATGTACTCAATGGACACCCAAGAATATGTATACAAAAAATCATTACCATAGCCCCCCGGGGGGCTGTGATAGAACCCCGGGAAGGTACAATTTGGGGGGTAAAAACGAGGGGGGGAGGGAAGGGGGGGGGGGTCAAATGGCACAAAAGGCACATCAGTAGGGCACAAGGAATGTGTGTGCGAAATTTCAGCTTGATTCCTTTTTTCGTCTGGGCTGTAGCCCTGTTAAAGAAAACGAAAACTTTTTTGAACAGCGATTTTATAACTTTAATACCTCCTCCCCCTGATGGTCCAGGGGATTGTATTTTGGTTTACGGCGTCAGGGGCCACTAGAGATTGAGTGTACCAAAAATCAACTCCGAGGGTCTTCATGGGGCTGAGATACAGAGGGGTGAAAAACCCAAAAAACCTGAATTCGTTCTGTCGTGTAATCTTGTTCTTGGTCGCTTTTATTTCCTTTCGTCTTTGGCGTTGGATTTGCTTCTGTTGGCTGCTGTCGTTTGGTTTCCTTGGCGGGGCGGGACGCTCCCGCGTCCCGTAATAAAGTGCCAATTTCTGATGTATCGTATTACCCTGCATTAGCGGGCATGCCGCGAAATTCGTGGGCCACCAGATTTTCAATAACACTTGCCTGGTCTTTTCCGGCATGCCGGAAAAATCGAGGTTATGAAAAAAAAAAAAAAAATAATAATAATAACAACACTAGAAAATACATGTTCAACTTAAAAAATAATATAAGTTCAACACCTATCTTGTTAGTATTAATAAACATTTTAATTTTGTAAAAATATTAACTAACAATGTCATTTGTAGTTTTATCAAGAATAATATTATTCAATAACGAATGATTTTATATAAATTAAATTAAAACTAAACAAACATTTAAGCAGTAGGTTATCGCCCCTAAGCCAGAGCTAAAAAATTACCATAGCAATTCAATAAAAAAAAATTAAACTTACCTCTCTAAAATGAACCAAAAACGAATTACAGTAACAATAGTTTGCTTTCTGATTGCAAATGAATGGGAAAATTTGCATTAGTTTTGTTGCAACATAATCCTCGAATTTATCCGGCATGCCGGAAAATTCGAATTTCATGGCATGCTGGTCAACCTCGCTTTTTTCCCGACATGCCGGATAATGCGGGGTAATACGGTAGCATTAAATAAGGACGAAATGCTGTCACTGTAGCCTTTGTCTATTACTATTACAACAGTTTCTTTCGTGTCTCTTTCGGAAAATCTTCAAAATATATTATCTGACTTCCTTTCTTCTAGGGATGTCGACATTTTGAAATGTGGAAAAATATTATAACATTTTAGCAATGAAACAATAGAAAAAAAAGTTAATAGAATAAGTACGAAATTAATATATTTATTTGATATCATGTAGCTATAAAAGTCATCATTCAATTCAAGCATCCTTATTTTGTTGGTGCTGGTCTTTCAAACTTATTTTATTATTGTTTGCATCAACAGGCTATTGGTAATTGAATGTAATAAATGTATAAATTCTCCATTTTGAGTAAAAGGTAACATGAGAGTAGTTAACATTGTGCCTCACTGTTCCCTCATTGCAAAATATAAACTCAATAGCTGCTCTTCTCAGACGAAGAAAATTAACAACATTATTCTACTTCTAAAATGAACGTTAGCTACTTGGCTAATGTAAGATTAATAATAGTACTCTGTAAAATTTATGTAACAGTTTAGAAACAGTACAACAAACAATAGAGATATTTGAATTCGATGGGTTCAAACTCTGATGACATGGTTATTTTTCTTACATGATACTTGAAAGCAATTTTTTTTCTATGATATTGTCCACAGTATGTCGATTTGACTTTTCAAAAGTTTTTCTAGGCTGGAAATATCCAAACAGAAAATGAATTGCTGCTATTTGACCGACTAAAACTACTAATTCACACAGACACACACACAAGTAACAAAATCAGTCCTTCCTAAAAAGCACAACTTTTCCTATTTGATATTAAAATTTAAATAATCAAGTTAAACCCTACGGGATCCCGGGATCCCGAGGGATTGGCTCCTCACAATCCCGAAATCCCGCGGGACTGAAATAGGCACGGGATTGATGATCAGCTGATGCGAAGCTGGACTGATGCTCAAAAACTTAGGATATTTGCTAGGGAGCAGCATCTGTATGTTATGACTGTTGGCTCTCTAGGTATAATTCTTTTTGAAAAAAGGGCACTGCGTAACTAAAACGTGCCCCGTTCTACCATAGACATCGGATTATTAATTTGAAGAATGAAACAATTCATTTAACACATTTTTCTAGCTTCTAAATTATGCAGTCATATTTTATTTTATAGCACTCATACAAACTTTAATTAGTTCTGTCTATTTATGTTTGGTCAAAATAGTTATCTGATTACATTTTTCAACTAAGAAATGTAAAAAAAAAAGAAAGAAAGAAATCAATACATCTGTCTTTTCAAAGAAATGGACAGTTATTTTTGAAACATCCTGAATATTATAACAGTAATCCCTTTATATTTTTCTTTTCGTTCGGTATCAATTTTTCAAGTAATCTTAATACAAGGATAATTTTCCAAATAGATTATTTTAGTAATGAGCACCTTGGAAATCTAACAAAATAAGAAGCAGTGGGCAACAGATTTATTCAAAGTTTGATACCCTAAGGGGAAAACGTAAAACTTTAAAAGTTGCACAAATACTTTTAAACTAATCAAATCTATCTTTACTATTTTCATGAAGCTAAGGAACATTTATTCGAGCGTTACTGATCTTATAATAAAAAGTTTTCTAGAACAAAAGAGATCCTTCACTAACTCTCTACGTCTCAGGAGAAAAATTCTCCATTGTTAAGTTTTAGAGTTGGTCTCGATTTATTCTATCAACATTATTTAATTTGAGATTGAAAGAGATGATATCGTAATTTATTTAAGCTTAATGTAAAGAGATTATAACAAAAAACGTTTACTCTGATGAAATTAACGAATTTTACAATGGACGCTTCATACCTAATCATGGTCATCCAACTTTTCGGTGATAGCATGTATATTTAAAAAAAGTTTCACTATAATTTGCACTTCTTAATAAAAACAAGAGAAATTAATTAGCTAACACAAAGGTGTTATGCGGTCTGCTATTGAAGAACACATTTACTAAAGCATATTTAGTGCTCCTTTCAAATAAAAATTAAATTCCTGACAGGATAGCTGAAAATTACTTTGCTAATTAAATTATATTAGTTTAAAAGCTGGGATTTATTCATAAGAAAAAAAAAAGAAATTTTTAAAGGAGTGAAAAGGGCCAGGCAAACATAAAATACAGTTACATTCAATAATATAAATTCGAAACTTTGCATGATTCAAATTTTTGTCAGTGATCGAGTCTCTAACCTCTTTCAAAGTTTTGTCATTGTAGGTTGAATTCCTCCTCTAGGTGATACAACTGTGTTGGGGGATAGCGGGACGAAATATCTAAAAATGCAACATTTCAATTCTAAGCGGGACGTATCGAACGTACATTTTTCACATTTTTATCCAAACCTTTTAAATGAAGACTAACGAAACAAGTACTGGCCTATTCTGGTATAATTTCTCATTGTCTAATCGTTAATTGGAGACAACATTAAAAGAGTGAATAAAAAAAAAGCTAGAAACACCGGATTCGAAATATTTCTGATCGCGTAAAACTTCGCGCTCGTTTTCAAAAAATAAATGACGTATAAGAAAATTAAAAGCAAATTTCTATTGACCAATTTTATTAGAAAAAAACAACGGTTAATAAAAATCGTACTCTAAAACCAACTCTTTACAAAAATTGCTCGTAAATGCAAAACTTCTCATACAAATATATAAATACGCACATTTCTGATAGCAAACATGTTTATTACATTTCATTTTTTTACTTTTTAAAACGCTTTTAACTTCGAAAAATGCTACAAAGAGTTCCCATTTTCTCTTTGGAAAGTAGACGTTAGGCTTACAAGCGAATTTTCGATTAATATTTCCTTTCAAGGAAAAACAATCGTTTTTATTCATTTTAGTTGTTATTCTCTCCCCCCCCCCCCCCCCAGAAAAAAAAAGAAGAGGAAAGAAGTCGCCGTTTCTACAATGAATCGCAAAATAGTAGGTTTTGTCCATTATTTCGGCTAAAATAACCGCTGTTGTCGCCGATGTATCGAAATAGTCGCTTAAGTCGTCTTTCAAGTTTCCTGTGGTAGCCCCTGTTGCACCCATACATAAAAGTGATAAAATATATGTAGCAGCTTCAATAGAAAATATTAAGATCTTTCTTTGCAAAAATGAAACGAGAAACGTAAACTGGTGCAACATTTTTATTTCACAACTAAGTAATAAATTTCCACGCGGAACGAATACCACGTCCACTTGCCATCGAGAAAACATGTTTCCGCATCAAGCATAATGAATACGCTTCACAACAAGGCCTTGAAGATGATGAATTATCACGTAAACTTTCTCTAATCAATCACGGCACGTAGAAGAGTACCCCCATCATCAATTTCAAGCTCAGAAAGAGCTCAAATTTCGATTTATCCTCCGGCACGGGTATTCTTTTCCAACAATCTAAAATAATTTGGGAGATGGGGCTATATCCGTGATGATGCGCTTTTAATATTCGGGAAATGTTTGCATTTCACATAAGCGTTGTCTGGAATGGATCAAACCGGGATGGATAGTGCTACGCACTGAGTAGTACGTTATGAAATAATTACGCGTTCATCTGTCAATCGATTAAATGGCTTTAATGATAACATGCAATGGTTAAATTACAAAATTTCAATATTATGGGGCCATTCCTTATTTAAAGATTGAAATTACGTATTTCGTAAGCGGAAAAAAAGTTCTTTTTTTTTTTTTTTTTCAGATCTGCAGAAACATTAAATGAATTAATTAGAGCGAAAAATGCAAACAATGTGTATTATTTCATAAGAGTGTTTTCTTGTCTGTACACCGTACCTTCCATAAAGGGGAGATTGGGGTAATGGCAGTCACTTAAAAGAAAATGAATATTAATTTTTTTTTTTAAAAATTGAAATGCATTCATGTAAAATTGCTTACACATATAGTATATTTCACCTATTGAAGACTCAAATTTAGCCTTAATTAATCTTATCTATTGGTATTATAAAAAAAAAAAATATTTCAAAATCAGCTTTGACCGGTATTACCCCTACCCTGTGGTAATGGCAGTCGGTAATGTAATTTACTACTTAATGGTTGTAAGATAAGAAATATGAGGATTTTCAACGACATAAACACATTAAACTGAAATCTTTATATTTATGTTATTACATAGTTCCGCTTATAAGATATTACAAAAATTAATTGAAAGTATGGACATAATAATGAAGTCAATGGTTAAATAAAAAACATCTTTCCAGGGTAAAAAAGGTATTACAAGTCACCTACTCCATCACAAGTCGAAATACGGCATCAGTTTAAAGATTTTTTTTTACTGTAATTGGCGAAAAATGAACAAGCAATTCATAGTTTGGCTATTTTTTGAAAAGTTACATTTAAGAAAATTGGAGAATCCTTGCCTGAAAGTTGCGTCTCGCAACTAATTACGATTTTACGATAAATTGACTATGTGATAACTAATAAGAGACTCCGATTGGAGTGTGTCCGAGCACAAATGTTTCGCACATACAGTTGGTAGCAATAAAGTTGTATATATGTGTTTCAGGGTTAACAAAGAACCCCCCCCCCCTTTTTTTTTTCTTTTGCAGCCAAGCGAATTTCAGGATAATGAAAATCAAAAATGTTCAAAACTCTTTTGCATTGCATTTTTTAAAAATATTTTTGTGCGTTTATTCCGTTGATTTTCTACATTATTATTTCTTCACAAAGGTTAAACCTGTATTTTAGCTTTATTAACATGCATTGCAGTTGCACCATATTTTTTCATCAATTTTGCTAAGTTCAAATTTTGTATGTGAAGAGTCTGCGATGCTTTATCTACTATGTCTTATGATCTTTAACTGAAGATATAATAATACATTTTCTTCTTTGCTTTCTTCTGTTACAACCTTTTTCCTCGTATTTAAAATATAAATGGTTATAAAGTAGGCATGATTATAAAGTGACACGTCCAATAATCCGGACGTATATTATTGAAATACATATTTCAGATTTAAAAAAAAACGATGAAACATCAAACAAACTTCATTGCAAAATCTTCTCTGAACAATATTAAAACATAATATAAACATTTGAAATCATTAATAAAATATCATATATTTTTTAAAAACCAGAAAAAAAAAAAAAAAAAAAAAAATTCACTTTTGCGACGAGAATCGGTGGTTGGGAAAACGAGCCAGTCCCATTCTCTCAATCCCTATGTCTTAATGTTGAATTGCCTGACAATGCCAAAAAACGTATGTGCAAAGTCATAATATTCCTGCAAATTGATCGTTTTAGAAACAAAATGAAATAGCAGTTAAAACGTATAAAATGTAACCACAGGAATATGAAAATTAAAGCAACCTTCAGAAAAGTAATTAAAAACTACATGAAAAAAAAAGATATGAAACAACATTAAATAGCAAGTCATATTCTGGAAATTTAAATGAAAGAACATAGTAATGCTGTTCAAATTAAATGAAAATAACTTTATTTTCGCATCATTTTTATTTTTGTTACGCTGGATCTTTAATGAAGCTAGTGATGACAGAAAATAGATTTTTGCCTAAGAACTCAAATGAGAAAAAGATATAATAAAAATAATAAATAATTAGCAAGGATTTATAGATATTTTGAATAGCGAAAATAATAAATCGTATTGACGACTAAAGAAAGAGAATAGTGTTTTACTAACTACTTTCTTGAAATTATAACGAGCTAGAACTTAAAATTGTTTTAGTTAATGCAGAAACACAACAACTATTTCTTTGATCACTCTATATAGGATTAACTCAACTTCTCTAAGACTCATGAAACATAAAAACATTGGGTTAAAAAAAATAAACAAGCTCATTAGCAAAGAGCAAAGCAGAGAAACTGCGTGAATAGTGAACATTGCAAGAAATGAGATAGTAAAGAAAGAAATAAAAATCCCTGTAATGATGAAAAATATTAATTTCCAGAGTTACCAGTTTCAAGTACACTTCCAAAAGTTGTTTACGTTTAAATACTAAGCAAATAAGCTCTGTTGATAAAATACTAGGTCGTATCAATGAAAAGAACTTCAATTATTTTTATATCATTAGTTATTTCTAATACAAATTCTTGCAAATAAAATATATGGATTGAGACACGCAAAAAAGCATAAAGCACCTTATTAAAGCAGTTTTTCCACAACTAACCCAAAAACGTGAAAGAAATTTTAAAAATGAAATGCCTTGAGAAATTAACCTAGACAATTTTCCTAAAAGACAACCAGTAGTAAAATAACAAAATTATTTAAGTCAGAATTTTTTTTTTAAATATGAATTTAAACTTACATCTTCTATACAAAACCTTTCCCATGAATATTTAAATATAATAATAACTTTTTTTAAAGTCTAAGTAAAGAATATTCGCAAAATAATAGAAACACACTACGTAGAATTATTGGAGGAAAATTTTTGTGAACCACGAAAACTAAAAAATATCTATACATGGTTAGCATAATAGAATATCCCGACTTTAAAAAAAATATATTTCACAAACTATTACGCTTAGCACCATAAATGATACATAAAAATAAAGATAAACATTGCAAGTTTTTTTGAACGTACGTGATTACTTAAGCGTATGATTGACCGCGTTGGGCGTAGGGGGCACTATTACAAGGATTTTTTTTCAATGAATTTTCTAAATTTTATGTTTTAACTTAGGAAACTTTTGGCACTGTGGTTTGATGAAGAAGTTACTGGAGTAAAAATTGGTATATTCAGTTGTTGCTCAGTTTGTATTTTTATCTGTTAAAAAATTATTTTTGAGTCCAAGTCGGTTGCGTAAACTTGCCCCAGAAACAGGGCACGTTTACGCATATTTATTTTGACACCTAACGTGGTTCTGTTAGTGTTTTGAACATAATGTGTTACCATTGTTAAAATAAAACAAATCCATTACGGACTGAATATTGTATAAAATAAAAGCTGAACGGACATGAAGACAGCACTACATGATTCGAAGCTATAAGATACGAATTTGTAATCCAATTCAAAATTAAATCGTGATTTTCAAAACAAAATAGCCTGAAGATACTAAAAAGTTTTGAGACAGTTCGGAGAAAAAAACCACCAAGGCACGTTTAGAAGTAAGACAGAGTAAGAACGTGCGTAAAAATGCTCAGACGTCAACGCGGAAAACTTGCCCCGTCGCCAAGTCTGGATTTATTTTTAACGTTTAAAAAAATTTAATAACATTTCAATCCATGCAAATACAATTCTCAAAAAAGGATGAAATTCTGCTGATTTTTATATATTTGTTCTTTTTTAGGATAGTATTATTTATTCACAATAAGCTTCAAAACGTTCAACTCAAAATTTACTCGACTTGGTAGAAAACAGATTATTCTTTCTGCATGCTATACCGAAGCTCGGCTAATGCTCAAAAACTTGTGAATATATTTAATAGTTAGCAACATCAATCTGTTATGACTGTTGGATCTACAGTTAAAATTACAGGGTTTTTTTCTCCTTGAATGACAAGTTATCCAAACCATCGAAACAGTTATTATCCTTTATGTTATGCAATTACTCGTTTAAATTATGCAATTAACATTACAACAATTCACCGTTTTAGTTATTCAATCACCATTACTATCATTAATCTTTTATACAGGAATCATTACAATCATAAATGTTATTGTATGTTATTGTTGCAATCTTGCAACATTACAATTAATTATTGCTTTTTGTTACAATCAAAAAGTTACGCAATAATTACAATCAACATTAATCATAATAGTTACCATATATATATATATATATATATATATATATATATATATATATATATATATATATATATTTTCTAATCTTTTTTATTTTCTCCATGTTTTGTTATACAAAAAACAATATTTTATATTAGGCGAAACTTTTTTTTCCTCAGCATCATAAAAATAATAACTTATTTTCTGAATAACTTCATTACTTAGAGTTTGAACCTTTTTTTTTTTAACCTTAGCATAAAAGGCTCTTTTCATTCAATAGTTTTTGAGATTTGTTAACCAAGTTCACTGATGTACCGAAGAAGAAAAAATAGCAAGTTCAAGACTCGGGAACGACAGTCAATATTTGAATTTGATCCTCTGTTTCAACCTTTTAAAATTGTTCTTTTAATTTATACATTAGGTTAACACAATCACAACGTTTCTATTTGTATTCGGTTTCTTCTTGTTTTTGATTAGAAGTAAAAAGTCAATAGTAGGAGGGGGTTTTTTTTGCCATATTTTGGAATCTGTTTGCACTACTCTTTCATCATTTTTTTTGCTGCCAAACTTTAAGGGAGAACATTCTAATAGCTCACAGCTTCTGTTTTGATTCGCAATGATTTTTTTTATTACTTTAATCACCTGGTGTGTAATCGCTCTTTGGAAATGTGATTTGATTATCACCATTTTAAGCAGGTACAAAGGGCTCATAAAACTTAGGTTTTCTCCAATGATCAGTAGATCTTAGGTTTTTGGGATTTCGTCTGAAATTCTTAAGTTTTGGACCTTATTGATGAAAAAGATACATTTTAAATATTTTGCCGATAAAACGAAATATTTTCACAAAGATATATTTTTCGGCAAAGCAATTTAGACTGTACAGAACAAAAAAAAAAAAAAAAAAAGAGCGAGAAAAAGAGAAAACTGACAAAAAACTTCCTTCTACTGTCCATGCATATAATTGTCGTAACGTTTTCTGCCTATCTATTTGTTTCGTACCATCTGTATAATTGTATAAAAACATTATTATTATTTTATTATTATTATTATTATTATTATTACTTTTGCAGCAGGCAGTTGTTAAACCATTTTTTAAGGTAATTGATCCAAAGGAATAACTGTTGAGGAACCAATTCTATGCTTATATGATCTTCATTCCATGGTTTTCTTTCTCGAATCTTGGAAATTTTATGAGTTAAATCCTGTGTTTTGAGAAAACGCCTTGGCAGCCAAGTCTGGTACTAGTTTAAACAATTAATGTATTTTTTAAAGATTGAAAAGGCATTTTTGAAGCTATATTTGCATTGAAATATGAAGAAATAATATTTCGCGCTTATTGGCCATGGTCGAAATGGAAAAGAAAATCCAGACGTTTCGTCAAGCCCCGCGGCTGACATCCTCAGTGGTTGAGTTCGGTGCGACTGATAGCTGCTCCGGTCGCTCTGACATTTAAGCAAACTGCTGGTTGCTTATTGACTTGAGGTTTATTGACGCCAGTCGTGAAAACCTTATGCAGTCTTCATTTACATTAGCTTTGTGGAATTTGCAACATAGTCACTAACTATTCTTGAAAAGCTGGTACCATTTTCAAAGTTACAAATTTTGTTAGTAGAATTAAAAGTTCCCTTTTGGTTATCCTTTAGCTCAAAACGCATGTTAAGTTTCCTTGAATGTATTCTACTTGAGTTGGCGTTGGTCTTCTTTAAAGTGATGGTCGACGGAGAAGACTTCCGGTAAATCAAAACATGACAGCAGATCCGTTACATGTTACAGTAGTATAACAAACAGAAATTAAGGTCCAAATAAAATAAGTAAAAATAAACTTTTTTATGATGAGTAAAAAAATAATTTCGCGTGACTGATTATTGATGTAACTTATAATGATACAGGGAGGGGGGAGGGCGGTCAAGGTACAAAATAGACACTAATGGCATAAAGTAAATGACATGAATGCACAGGAAGTATTCTAGCGGAAAGGGAAAACCGTTTTGAAATAAGAAGAACAGATCCGTAAAGGCCAATAACTTTTTTCACTGTCACGTGACATGTCTCTAAATCTCTATTTGCTCTATAATTCATTAACAATCCATTGTTGGCGCAACGATGTAGTAGAGCTATGCAAATCATTTCAGCATACAACGATAGTACCATATCAATTTTATTGGAAATCGATAGGGGGACGAAGTACCACTTTATGATCTCTCCCTCCTCCAAACAAAAAAAAAAAAAAATATGAAGCTGGAAGCAACCCTGTGATATGTCCATTGTACGAGTATGACTCCTCTACGGGAGGAGGACATTATTAATGTATTTTAAATTTTAAAAAAAAGGACACAGAACCCCCATAAGAGTAATAAGAAAATAATAATATACGTTCCTTTTACAAAAATGACAAACGAAGTTGCGTAAAAAACCGTGTTGAAAGCGTCAAAATATATTTGAAAAAAATCTATGTCCCAAGAAATTAATAATATCTTGGGACATAGATTTTACTTAGAATGCAGTTCTAAATAATAATTATTCAGAACTGCATTCTAAGTAATATTATTCGCAGGAGAGTACATAAATAAAAAAAATTCCTAGAGCGGTGTTACGCATTACCAAGAAACTATATTTAAAAATTTATGAAAAATATAGAATGCTTTTCGAAAGAACAAAGGATTTCCTCACAGATAATGCAAAATATTAATTTTTAAGATCTTCAGAAGGCTTTTTTTTTCAGTTAAAGAAGAAGCTCATTAATTTCAGTAACAATGAAATAAGCTTGCTTTTATAAATCGCTATTATGCGATGCTGTCATCAGACATAAAGGAATGGAGATCGTTTGGACAAAGAAAAATTAATTCAATTACAATCTGTTGTATTAGTCTCGAAATCAAAGGCTATTGTTAAACATTGAAACGACGGAAAAATTAAATTCGGAGTCAGTGTATCGATTTTTAGTATGAATAGGCGAACAGAATTTATAGGAAATAATACCTCCTTTGTAAATTTCAAGAGAGAAACAAGTTTAATACATTTTGACCGAAGTTCTTAATCAAAAACAAAAGATTCTCCATATGCTAAAAAATTGCGAATTTTTTACAAGATATTTTGATTTAATCAGTAAAATATTTTTCATTGAGAAGTATTAATTTCAAAAATCGTTTCAGAACATATTACATTTTTTAGAGACATTCTATTCTTCATTAAAACGAAAAAAAAAAATAATAAAACAAAATAATAATATAAAAAAGACAAGGGTATTTTAGAAAAAAAAAAACATATTCTTTTGCATAGTTCGATTTCAGAGTCTGAGTAATTACCAGACATATATGAAAAAAAAAGCTACTTCAGGGACAGTCAAAACACAGACGCAAGGAGTAGCTTTATAAAAACCACTGAAAATTCCAAGAAATTTGATGACATCAAACTGATTTTAAAACAATTGATTATTTTTAAATAATACAATTGATATCTTGAATCAATTATTTAGAAAAAAAAAATCACATTATAAACTAATTTTTTAAAAACAAGATTTTGTCCTAAAATTAACACTTTGAAACTAAACAATGGAATGATTTTGTTATGAATTCCTCCCCACTCGCTTTTCATTATGATTGCATTTTTTAAACGTTCACTAATGTACAATCAGTTATCAGACTGCTGCATTTATTTATGCATCATTAGGGGAGGCCGACGTTAGTTGTTACACGGGGTAAGTTGTTACATTCGAATTTAAAATTAACCGCCAGAAGAAACTCATGTTCCTTGAAGTAGATGATAGCACTCATCCATTAGCATTCCCTGACGATCACTGGAGTGCTTGCAGTCAGTAGCAGGGAGAGTGCTCAAGTAAAACGGTTTTTTGATTCTGAAAATAATTTTTCTTTCCGTTGTTATTTTTCTATTTGTGACGAAGCCGTTGCAAATAACGAATTTAATTCTATACCATGTGAAAGCCTACATCTTCAGGTAAGTGCTAACATATTTAAAAGTTTTGTACAAAGATATAATACCAGTAATAGGTGCCCAGAATTAAAGTCGTCATATGGGGCAAGTTGTTACAATTTTGTTGGAGTTAGTTGTTACAAGTAACAACTTGCCCCATGCAAGTTTTAATTTAATATTATGTTTTCTTTTTAAATGTGATATAGCGGGGGAGTATAAAAACAAGGGGCAAAACACCTAACGAAACATACTTGGATATGGCTAAAGAAGTAATTGCAGGTAGTTCATTACAAAAGACAGTCGATGAGTTTCATGACACTAGAGAGATTCTGCAGTTAGATGAAAAATGCTAGTGGTGGTAAGTAGTATTTCCGATCTGTTATATTTCATGATTTAAGTCATTTAAACTACTGTAGTTGAATGACGATTGTAATAATAATAATAATAATTCTGATCTGTTTCATTCTATGATTTAATTTATTGTTAATATGCATGGTTAAATAAATAATAATAATAATTACAACAATGATAATAATAATAATGTATTATTCAAATGTAGATCTTTCTCCAACGCTGCAGGCAGTGCAGAAGTGAAGACGGTTCGCAAGCGAAAACCATGGGTCAGCGCCACTTTAACACATACACCAGTAAAAAATGTTTTGCAAGCCGAAGCTGGGAAACAATAATCTGGGAAAGGGAAATTTTGTCTAAGAGAGAAGAGAAAGGCAAAAAAAATAATAATAATAATTTGAATTTTGTCATTTTGAATTTAAATCATGTTTTTCGCAATCACGAGTGTGTGTGTGCATGTAGGCGTGTGTTTGTGTGTGGGGGGGGTATGTGTGTTTGTGTGTAGGGGTATGTGTATGTGTGTAGGCATGTGTGCTTGCGTCTGTGTGCAGGCATGAGTGTGTGGGTAGTTGTGTATATGAGTGTTAGTGCGCGTGGGGGGCGGGGTATGTGTATGTGTGTGTAGGCATATGTGTTTGTGTCTGTGTGCAGGCGTGAATGTGTGGGTAGATGTGTGTGTACATGTGTGTGGTTATGTGTATAGTTGTGTAAGTATGCACGTGTGTTTAGGATATGGATGCAACCTGGAGACGGTTTTCGCTAGAGGAGCAGCATCTTGAGGACCGACCGACGGTGA
Organism: Uloborus diversus; assembly: GCF_026930045.1. Taxonomy (NCBI): domain Eukaryota; kingdom Metazoa; phylum Arthropoda; class Arachnida; order Araneae; family Uloboridae; genus Uloborus; species Uloborus diversus. The sequence goes on along the minus strand of NC_072732.1, from coordinate 90,816,618 downwards.
TGCTGCAGAGAATGACGGGGGGAAATAAAATCATAGGACATCAAAACAGTCAAATAAAAGCAATAAGCAATCGTGATTGCTCAAAAAAAAAAAAAAAAAGCAAGAAGGTGCGTCCAAAACAGTGCGTCCTTCGGATGAAGATAATGAAGACTGGTTCCGCACAGAGTGCTCTAAACCGTACTCTGAGTCCAAAAAACCAACAAAACGGCTTCAATGTCGCATGACCGATGTGCTAAGTTTGATAATTTATATGCTTGTAAAAATTGTAATTCGGACAATGATAATGATTAGAATAAGTCATTAATGAAGTAAATCTGTAAAGCCAAAAAGTTTTTAATTTTTAACGTAGTTAAGAATTTTTAAAATTTAAGAGAATAAACCGCAAAATATGCAAAATTCATTTTGTTACTAAAATATATCTCATGTAACAACTAACCCCATATACTGTAACAACATGCCCCGTGGTGGGGTAAGTTGTTACAATCTACATCTATTCAAAAAAACTTGAGAAATATTTTGGAGTAGTGGCTTCTAATCATTTTAAAAAAAAATATGTTATGAATGTTAAACAATCTAGATGCATTTTAAAGTTTCACGTGTGTAAATAATTGAAGTAGTTTAGCGTAAAAAATATTGAAAACTAGTGTAACAACTAACCCCGGTCTCCCCTACTAAAAATTTCTGACATTAGAGATCACTTCGATATGAAATTATTCTTAATATTACACAGGGAGTCATCTTGGTGCATGGGTATTTGGAGCTGATTTCCCTATGAATTTTGGTAAATAAGACATCAGTTGTGGCACAAGATCTCAAATTTCTAGGATATAATATTGAAACCTAAGTGACATAGGATGCATACCTAATTATTGTCTCGGAAATTGTCGACAGCGAACAGGCATCTTTTCATTAGTTTTTGAGGTTGAATAATTTTATTAACGGAGCAAAATTTGAAAAACATGCATTTTATAATAGAGGTATTTTCAAAAATCAAACAGAAATGGGTTACATACATACTGGTTAAAACCATTTCAGAGACAACCTAAGCCGGTAAGAAACTGGATAATGAGTTTTTAAACAATAGAATGGAGTTATAGAATTGCTAGTGGTGAAGAGATTGCTCAAGTTAAAAGCATCTCTTTACACAGAAATAATACACGAAAATGAACGTAATAAACGCACACATCACTATAAAATTAAAGAGGTCATTTGAAAATAACCGTTTCATTTTGTTTTCAATTAAAAGGTCACTACTGTTTGCACTAATTAAGGTGTTTCTTGGTCAGCCATAAATGCATCAGCAGTTATGTTGTTATTTGACATTTTTTTGTGCCGATTTCCTCTTTTATTAAAACTATATTTTGAAAAATGGGATTGTTTCCTTCAGTCAAAAGAACAACTTTTAGTCACTGAAATATATAGAATGAACATGGAGCCAGAAAACACTTTTATTTTCCTAATAGTTATTTTTTATTTAATTTTTTATCATGTCCGATTTTGGAAATGAGCGTCATCTTTATGACGTCACAAAAGATATATTTGGCACGCTACTTTATTGGCGTGCTGAATTTTTACGTATTGTTAAAAAAAGGTTGACAAAAATTGTTAACTTTTTTTACGCATTGTTAAAAAAAAGGTTGACATTAAACAGTAATATTAATAGCAATCATAATGAGAATTTTTAATAAAGGTTTTTCTGAAGCAAACATGGAATTCATTAGTAATATTTCGCTATAAAATTTTTATCTTAAATTCGCTATAAAATTTCATTTTATTTGATTGCAATATACTACGCTGTACGTTGATGGCATCAATGAATGGCATTTCATCACTTTTGATGTCATGGGCAGAAGCGTAAAAATAAAATTGAATCTGTGCACCAATTAAAATTATTTTTAAAATTAATAAACTTAGTCAAACGGTTTTTAAAAAAAACTAGTTAAAATCTATGTTTTTAAGCAAGCTCTTTCAGGAAAAAAAAATACTTTTAAAATTTCGGAAACAACCCCATTCTACAAAATAACATGTTTAAACTATAAGGAAAATTGGATTAAAATGTGCACCGAACATATTTTCCCCCAAAAAATTCTTTCAAGTCAAAATTATGTCAGTCGTAAAAGAAGAAATTGACCAATAAAATGTCTCATCTACCAGACATTTTAGAAAAAGAAACCAACAGAGTACTTCCTTAGAATTGAAACGGTGTCAATCGTTTTCCGTAATGTTAGTACATCTTCTGAATGCTTGACCACTAAATAAATGACCGCCATTTCTTTCATGACGTTACATTACTAAAGTTAGAGATTGCTGTATCTTTACGAAAAGATATCATTAAAATCTTATACATATAAAATCTGAGTATCTATTTATCTATCTATCTATCTATGTCCAAGCTTCTTCTCCCGAACGACAGTGAACTGACCATCGAACCAGGTATCGATGGATTCGTAATCCTCCCGTTTTCATGTTTGGCTATTTAACATAATTCTCCGATAATAATTAGCGGAGATATCAATTAAAAACTTTTAATTATGACTCTTAGATCTCAAAATCAAATCACTATTTTTCGAAGGCTTTCCTCCATTCAAATTATTATTCAGTGCTTCAACTCAACTTTCCGGATGAACGCTTTTATTAAAATTTACAGCGTGAAGAAAATCATTGAGATGAAAGATCTGTTGCCATTTCTTCTTCTCGAATATAAAGAAATAAAATTAGGCTTTTGTTTTAAGGCTTTTCCTGTAATCAGGTGTTTAAGTTGTTTACTTTTCGATTATTTTGCCGTAATCTGCAGCAAAATTTTGCTGTTTTTTTTTTTTTTTTTGTTTTTGTTTAAGCCTGATTGTTAAATACGCGTCACATGACATAACTTTCATTTTAGAGGAGGACCGTGCACGTCGTAAAGTAAATGAGTGATTTACAAGTTATTTGAGTTCTTTGAGGGTTTGTACCTGGAAAACGGATTGATGTAATTCTTGTACGACCATGTGGATAGAATCCATCCAAATATTTATCTGAGTGGTATGTTGCATTAATAAACACCCGGGCAACGCCGGGTAGTAGACTATTTTATGTAAAAAGCGGATTGTTATTGTGCATAAATATTTCCGATATAGTCTATCAGATGTAATTCAGTTTAACGTGAGTAAGGATTATAGTTGATAATGCATATATTTTCCCCTTTTGTGCTGACTGAAAATGTACTCATAACTTGTATCATTGATAACGATTATTAACGTTGATGAGGTGTTTTGGCAAAAATATGTTTTACTGGTGTTTTGCAAACCTTGCTTTACGCGCATTTATTTATTCCTTAACGCGTTAGAAACTAGTGTCAGTGTACTACAAAAGCATCAACTGGACTGCTCTTACATTTTTTAGGTAGCCCGTGCAACGCCGGGCACGCAGCTAGTATAGACTATAAGAATGGTTATAAACCTAAATGATTTTTCTTCGAACCTAAACACATTTCTTGTTCATACTGATTGACTTGACAGTTTATTATAAAAATAAATTGTCAAGAAAACAACTTTCTTCATTCACATAAAATTTGATATTTATTGAACAAAGGGGCTGTCCATTAGGGTGGTTCGAAAAAAAAATCCTTTTTTTTTTGTTTCGGAATCGCGTTACCTCTCAAATGTTGTAGCTAAGTATTCTCAATTGGGGAATCCAAAGTCGACGTCTTCAATTCGCTGATAGAGCAAGAAAGTTTGAAAAAATATAATAAAAATTAAATTTTTCAAAAAAAAAAAAAATTTTTTTTAAATATTTTTATGAGACAACAGTCATAAAGTGTCAGTACCTAGCGTAGTTTGAACCTAAAATAATATTTGAAAACTTTTGCTTAAGATCTTTTGTTTGCGCATACACCTTACGTTGGGCTAATATCCCCTGAAATTCGTAACCTTATTTAAGGCGTATGCGGGAACTAAAGATCTTATGTAACAGCTATAAAATATATTTTAGGTTAAAACTACGCTATATACTGACAGTTTATGGATGTTGTGTTACGAAAAAATACAAAAAAACTAATTTTGCTATTTTCTGAAAATTTCAATTTTTTGCATGTTTTTTCAAACTTTCAGTCTCAACTGAAGATGTCAACTTAGATATTTTTTTAATATGCCCCCAATTTAGAATACCAAACTACAATTTTTGAGAGGTAATGCGATTTCGAAATTTAAAAAAAATCGATTTTTTTGAACCACTCTACTGTCTATAAATTGTGTCGCACTCTTTTTTCAACATTTTTGAATTCCACCCTTTGTTACAAAGTGTCACACTTCCGCTTATCCCGTTTCCTTGCCACAAAACACGCTATTTTTCATTAACATATTTAACGTGTGACGTCACCAACTCTTGTTACCCTCTCTCCCTCCCCCGCGAAACAAAGTTACAATTTCATGAATGCCTCTTCCCCATCAAAGCATGATATCAGTCATGTACGAAATCAAAATATTTTTTCGAGCAATCACATTGCATATTGTTTTCATTAGACGGTTTTGATGTTCTTATGATTTTATTTTCCACCCGCCTCTCTCTACAGCACCACCGTCGACCGGCCTCACGATGCTGCTCCTCTAGCGAAAACCGTCTCCAGGTTGCGTCCATATCCTACACACACATGCAACAATGCATACACACCTATACACACACATACATACACACCTACACACACACACGTACACACATATACCTACACACAAACACACCTACACACACACCCACAAACACACACACACCTACACACATATACACACCTACAAACACACACACATACACACACACATACATCTACTCACACCTACACACACACACACACACACCTACACACCTACACACACATATACCTACAAGCACACATACACACATCTACACACACATACACCCGTGATTGCGAAAAACATAATTTGAATTCCAAATGTCAAAATTCAACTTAATTTTTTTTTTCTTTTTACAAATGCCAATAATTGTCGTCTAAGTCATGAGTTCACGACATCTCCACTATTTTAGAAAATATCCTCATATTGAAATAACACAATACAACTTTTTGAATATTCAAAAAGTCCTTGGTTGTTTTGAATTACACAAAGAGCATTCTGATGTATCAAGCAGTCTCATTTCATAGAGATGGTCTCGTAAACAGTCATGTCCAGTGAACCTCTAAAGAGAGCCACTGTAGTCTTCCTAGGATAACTGGGAATCGTTCTAAATCCAAAATATTAATTCGCATTTCAAAGATTATTCGTGCGCTTAGAAAATGAATATTCAAAAGTTTCGATGTCATCGTTTAAAGCTGTTACACAAATGCTCATCCCAGAATAACTAGCAAAAAGGATGTTAAATGGTCACCATAAATGATGTCACAACTTTTTTCGACTTTTTTTGACCATCCGCCTTTTTTGTCACATGCTACGTTATTTTTCAAATACCCTCATATATATTATAAACAATGACCGAGTAACATTACTGACGTCATCAACGATGAAACTCGCGCCACGGCATGACAATTTGATAATATTTCTTAGTAATGTTTAACATGCAGGGAAAGGCTTTATTATAACAAGGCCCCCGTCATATATTGATGGGCGATTTTCTAGCATTCTTATAAAGAAAATGCACTTGCTACCCCATTCCTTCCCTTGTCGCAAATTCACAATTTCACGAACTCCCCTCCCCCTCTTAAAGCATGAAGTCACTTGTAGACAGCCTCTTTTCAGATTTAAGCCAGTGGAAATTCTCTTTAACCAGCCTTCTGACTTCTACTTTATTCAAACTTCTACTAACTATTGTAACAAAACAATAGGTAACAATTGGTTCATAATTACAGACTAATTGCAATAAACCAATCCCATAATGGGCTCGTTACCAAAATTTTAAAAGTATTTTTTTCTGAAAGAGCATGTTTAAAAACATAGAATCTAACCATTTTTAAATAATTTCTTTAAGTTTAATATTAAAAAAAATAAAATAAAATAAAATAAATCGTTGTTCTTTCATCGTTTAACGCTTCTGCCGATGACATCACAAATGATGAAATGCCATTCAGTGTCGCCGTTCACGGTCCAAAAGATTTAATTCGCATCTTTACTGACGTGTATTGGCAACGATATGGTTGATAGAAGCGTAGAGCGCTACTGTAATTCGCTTCTTCATTATCATAACGTGGAAACGCGGTAGAAAGATACGCCATAGTGCATCATTTGTGACGTCATAAAGACCACGCCTTGTTTGAAGAATCGAACATTTTAAAAAATTAATTAAAAAAAAAACTGTTGGGAAAATGAAAGTATTTTCTGAGTCCATGTTTTTTTTTTTTTTGCTTATTCTATCAATTTCAGTGACAAAAAGTACTCCTTTTGACTGAAGGAAACAACCCCACAGTTAATAACTAATTTAACAGTTAGTGACTATTAGCAGTTGATCCGTTTTCATAAGCTGCTAGGAAGCATTGTTAAAAAAATAACATTATTTTCTCATAAAAATATAATTAGTTACAAAAAAATGACATAAGTGCATTAATTAAATGAAATTAAGAAACAAAAAACCTTGAATGTGTAATTGAGAAAAGGGGTGTGTCAGAGATGTTTGAATGGGTAATTAGAAGGTGTGAGTATGCTTTTCTAATCGTCGCTATTGAACGTGTATTTTGTTAAGAACACCTCTTAACTAGGAACACCTATGCTTCATGCCAAGTTGTTTATTTCTTTTATTTATTTATTTTTATTTTTTCCTATTTCAACGGTGGAAAGAATTTTACATTTAGGTATGCGAGAAATGTTTAATGTTTTATAATTCCATTGATGTAAGAAACATTAAGAAGAGATAAAATGGAGGGATTGAAGACTTTCATTCGTGATGCAATGATCCCAAGTCATGTGATCAATTTTTGAGCAAAGCATCGGAAGAAATCAAGTCTTTTCGCAAGTTTCACGCAAAACGTGTCAACCATTCTTCGTTGTTAAATCACGTGACTTGGGGTCTTTGTCTTAGCCTCTGCTAAGCCAATGATTGAACTTGTTCCCTCCATTTACTTATTCCTGCTCTAAGGTAAGAATAATCATGCGAAACGTGCTTTTTCTTTAATCATTTTAAAGCGTATTTATTTTTTGCACAAGTCAATAAGGTTATTTTTTAGTCTGAAATAAAACTAAAATGAAATTAAATCCCAGTCATGCGAAACGTGCTTTTTCTTTAATCATTTTAAAGCGTATTTATTTTTTGCACAAGTCAATAAGGTTATTTTTTAGTCTGAAATAAAACTAAAATGAAATTAAATCCCAGTAAATTAAACAGATAATGAACAACTGTTTTATTAGGCTATCTATTGTTGGCACATGTCAGCTAGACATCATCGTCAATAATCTTAAATATTTGTGCATCAATAAGTACAGTTTTCTATGTCAATACAAACATTTATATATAAACTTGTTCAAACTATTGTTTTTCCTTTTATAGTGCTGGCCAAATTATTAGACTAAAGAGTTTTTTTTTTTTTTTTTTGTACACTATTAGCACTAAAATACTAATTATTTTACTGTTAAAGTACAGTACATACTGTACACTGATTATTACGTTATTTTAGCATAATTTAATGTTTGAAGGTGGCAGCACTGTCTGCTTTGTTTATGTTCTTTGTTTATCTACCTACCAGGAACATAACCTCAATCAGCTTAAACAGTTCACTAGTTCTTTTTATTAGTGTGTTCTGTTATATTTAAAGTTAGTTTTAGGTAATTAGTGAGTATGTAAGTATATATAATAGTCAGTTGAGTATAAACAATTTTTTACCAACTTTTTTAAAAAGTTAAGAAATGGTGTAAACTTTGTGAAAAGTATGCCAAAAAGACTTAAAATGCTCATCAAAAACAAGGGAATGCATACTAAATATTAGATAATTATTTCACTGTTCGTTAGTGTGTCTATAGTTATGCAATCAATAAAGAATTTGCTTTTAAAACAGTCTTAGTGTAATAATTTGGCCAGCACTGTAACCTGTAAGCATATAGCTCCGTATGTCGCAAATTCGGCATATGTGTAGCTGACGTTATAACGACTTTGTTAGGTTCAGTATACGTTAATGAAATTATTAATAGATGAATAAAAACTTTAGTACCAAGGTTCGTACTCAGTTTCAGAAATATAATGAAGGAGTTTTGGAGGAGTTTTGAAGGAGTAAAATGAGATTTTGAAGGAGTACTAATAGAGTGTCATTAAATGATGTCACACTTTTTTCAATATATCTGACCATCAGCACCCTTTATCACAAAGTGTCACACTTCACCCTAAATTATCCTCTTGTCACGTCATATTTTTTACAAACATATTGTTACAATAACTGTGTGATGTAATTTTTTGTCACCCTCTCTCTTCCCCTTGTCACAATTTCATGAGACCGTCTCCTCCTCAAAGCATGACATCACTTGTGGATAACCCTTTTTAAAATATCATAACTGCAATTAACTAAACCATTGTTTTTTTAACGCAATCACTTAATGTAGTACATTTACTTATGTAGTTTTAAATATTTAAATAATTAGACAACTTGACTTTTGCTGCTGAGAGTGTGGTGGAGGAAAAAACAATAATCATAAAACTTGAAAAAATAGCCAAGCACCATTTAAACATGTTTTACTTCACTTAGGAAATGTCTTAGTCTTCTAATAAAAATTTTACCTTCAACTTTTTTGAATTAACTATGATCAATTTGTAAATCGAAAAAAGTAAATGCACGAAATTACTACATTAAAATCGCCTTAGTGACGAAGTTAGTTGTCAATCGAATTATTTTAAGTTTCTGTTATAGAGGAAGATTATGTACCTCGAACTAAAAAAAAGGAGTTTTGAATTAGTTAAAACCAAAATGAAGAAGTTTGAAGGGCCCTTCAAAAAATTTTTTTATAAATGAAGGAATATTGGAGGAGTTTTGAAGGAGCGTACGAACCCTGGTACGCGTGTAGGCTCAAATTTATCATATTTTTTTTACTTAAAAACTCATTACAGCCTTATATTTCAACCCTCCAATCGCAAAAGAAATGTTAATTTTCGCCAGTTAATGAAGTAAAAGCGTCGCATCCCAATTAGCAGATACTATAAAAAAGATAAGAAAAGTAATGAAAACATTATTATACTTCAGGAACTAATTCATAATGTTAAAATTGAGAAACATAATAGGTTTTTAAAATTGAACCAAATTTGGAATCAGAATAAATGACCTTAGAAGTTATTTTTATCATATCCTTTCTTAATTAAATTAACGAATCTTTTTCTTCGAATACAGAAAAAGAAATGGATTTAATTAAAATTACTCAGATAAGATATTTTGTTACCTTCCATTTTCTCTGAAAGTACGAGGATTTTTTTTTTTTCTTCAACTAACTTTCCTCTGCAACGTTAAACTTAAACAGATAAGGCAAACAATCTAATTATTACTCCAACAATCACAAAGGAAAAGGATAAAACAATAAATCTTTCTCGGTTCTTTACGAAAGTTATATAAACCATTTTTTTCCTTGGCGACACAAGATATAATACGAATAATTTGATAAATATATAAAATATAATTAAATGAATCCTTAAAAGATATTGCGTGGTTAGATTATCTTTCGTCCTTTGCTCTTGATCATTAGTAAATACATGACAATTTTAAATTGCTTATACATACAGTTCAGGAACCAGTGAAAGCATAATTTATCTAGCATTTTAATTCTAACACAAACAATCGAATATTTACGCGTTTACATTTGGCATAAGAGAGAGAACAACGATAAGAAAATTCCCTAAAAAGCTGAAAATAGGTGGATGACTGCAGGTAGAATTTCGAAACTGCCCATTATCAGGTGTTATGCAAGACAGTTCAGATGAGGTATTGGTCACCTGTAGGTTGCAATGTAAACGGCTGTTATCAAAAATCCGAACTGCCGATAGTAACTCGGGTCATTTCATTTCCTTTGTTAACGCGCCCTCATTGTTCAGTAAAGTCATTATTATACGGTAAAACCCTGATTTTACGTCCCCTGTATCTACGTTTTCCCCACATATAACTTTTTTTTATCGGGTTCCATCATCAATTTGTCTGTTATGTATTTCCTGCATTTTACGGTTTTTTTTTTTTTAACTCAGTACCCTGAGAACCGTAAAATCGGGGTTTTACATCAGAATAGTTGAGAATGAGAAGCCTTGCTTTGAACTGCAAGCTTAGAAATGGAAGCATGGGGACATGCAACAAGCATAGATATTTGACGCCATGCCCTTTACTCATTCAACATCATTTTTAAATGAATGCATACCAGTCAAATGTTAATTTGTGAAATTGACCGGAAAGTTAAGAATAACTACGTATAAGAAAACACAAATTTACAAAAAAAAAAAAAAAAAACTTGTTGCGAGGTTACAAGTAAAAGTTGTGAATTAGCCATCCAATAAAAGCTTTTATCGGATACCTTTACATCCCTGAGTCATATCTTTTTACATTGAAAATGTGGTTCTTAGTAATCCTAAAACCCGTTAGCAATTTATTTCAAATTTGAGTTCTGTTATACAATGGATTTTACGTTCAATTTTTAGCCCCAAAGGTATTTATGTATTTATTTTCTGTATTAGACATTACTTGAAAGCTGGCAAAGTTGTATTTATAAACATTAAACAAACTTTCCAAAAGATTCTTCTATTATTTGGCGATTTTTTTTTCTTTTTCGATTTTTGTCTTATGACTTTTTTTTTTCTTTTGCATTAATATATTGACAGCAGATTAATTCTATTTTTATAATTTACTTATTAATTTATCTACACAGTAAACATGCAACTAACCTGTAATTTGTTCAAATTTATAAGCTGAAAGTTTAATCCGTCATTTACCCATAGCAGTACATGTATAATATTGATAAGTTAAAAGCTTGCCGGATATCTTTAGATATTTGCGTACTTAAACGCAGTTTCGGAGAAATTTCCGCTCATGTTCTGGCACTTCAAATTCAAATGTCAGTTCATGATTCTGTGCAACGGGCTCCCTTAGTCTAACCGTATTCAGCTCTACTGCTGTTCTCAAAGACATCCAATCAATAGCAGAGTAGCTCGTCAAATGGATATATTTATCCACCAAGGTTTGATGCCTCAATACCTATAGATTGCACAACAATGTAATATCATGTTGTATTTGAGTCCATATTGTAAGCAGGCGTTTTCCAGCAGTCGACAACATTGACCTTGGTTCGCCTTTTACCGGAACAATGCTACGCCGTATGTTTGAATATTACTGATGAACAAAATATTAAACAGAATAATTACTCAAATCAAAACTCATTGCATAAAAATCAAAAGTTTTTTTCTTTAAAGGACAAATTCCAGCATTTCCCAGTTGTTAATAAAAAAATATGATTTTAATGTTTTAAGTTATAATTCAATCATACAAAAAATCACAGCAAAGTTTTTCTGATTAAAGTGTCGTTACATGGCTCAAGATATAAAATCATGGTGCATTGAAGATTACCAAGACTTCAGGTGTTTTTTTTTTTTTTTTTTTTTTTTTTTTTTTTAACGCCTTTCTTTAAACATGTCAAAACCTTTCTGTAGATACAGCCTTCAAACAGCACAATAGTTTTATGTTCCAGAAAGCGGGTCCAGTCACGTATTAGTCCTTTGACATTTTACCATTAATATAAGTTTCTAAATAAAGTTTAAAAATATAGTTTTTTTCGAATATACCGCTTTCAAAATTAAATCTCAAATAAATTTGATTCGGTAGACAAAATTTTACACAAGCTGTATTATTAAACAGTGAATATAAGCATAAATAAACCAACTGAGCGAAGTAAAAATTTACCTCTTGAATATTCTACACGTACGAATGAAAAAAAAACAATCCGCTTTAATGAAAACTCCCATTAAAATGAAAAAAAAAAAAAAGCAAAATAGAAGCAATCCCCTTTTTCACTCCGCAAGCTCAAACTTTAAGTATCCGCGGTATCATATGTGGTCTTTCTCACCCATATTCTTTAGTATGCTGCTGGTTTGACTGAAGCAATTCTTCAGAGACAGAAAAATCTTTCATGAATGGCTGAAAATGTGAATTTTAACGAGATTGAAAAATTCTCGAAGTCATTTCCAGAAAAAAAAAACGAATTAATTATAATTGTCTAGACTAGTGGTGCTGAACCTCTTTTACCCGAGGGCCGCAGGGATGGAATTACTCTTGCTGGCCCAAGAATAAATACAAAATTAAAATATCCTCACACATATAACAGCGAAGTCACTGATCGAGTAACGCTGACGTCATCAACAATGAAACTCGCGAAACGGCATGATAATTTGATAATAGTTTTTTTTTTTTTGGTAATGTTTGACTTGCAGAGAAATGCTTTATTTTGACAAGGCTGAACTGGATCCGATAACTTAAATGTTTTACAGGTAAGACTGTCATTTTAGGAGAATGAAGAAACGAAAAAGTTGTCAACAATGAACGCTATCTACTGGAGCGTTCAATTAACAATTACTAACGCTATCTTTAGGGTTACTCCACTGGAGTTAGGGATACCAATTTCAACTATCAAAATATAACCAAAGAGGCAATTGCTTCGTTCAAATATGAAGCAATTTTCACCCGTCATATCTTTACGGGCAATTTTCTAGTTATTAAAATATTTGGGGAAAAGGGGAAAGGGAAAGAAAATTGCAAACCAAGAATTGTTATCATCATGACTGCATGCATGATTATATTAAATTAATATTAAGTTTCCATCTGTTTTTAAGAATCTAATTTTTTATTATTTGTTTCTGAATTATTGAATTAGCAACAATCGTTCTAAATGCTGAATGAAAATAATCGTTTACTTTGGAAAAGTTTGAATTTTTTCACTGATCAGTGTCGCTGGCCATAGGTTGGGCACCGCTGGTCTAGAAGCTTCTCCAGAAAGCTCAAAGCTGGCTCCCAACACAAGGTTTCTCTTCAAAATATACAAGCTTTCAGTTTGAGTTTGTAACAATTTTGAACAACTATCCCTTTTTACTTTCTTCTATATCTAACATGTAGAAGAAAGTATTGGATTCGTGCAAATTTTCGAATTTCGAATTTTGACGGATTTGAACGTTTCGAGGTGTGCTGAGTTCATTTCGACTATTTTTGGAAAATGTCTGTCTGTCTGTATGTGTGTGTGTGTGTGTGTGTGTCACGTCTGTGTGTGACCAGTTTTTTGTGGCCGCTCTACAGCAAAAACTACCGCATGAAATCGAACGAAATTTGGTACACATATGTGCCCCAATGTGAACTTGTGCCCATTGGTTTTTGGCGCGAATTCCTCCAGGGGGTGGAGCAATGGGACGTTTTTTGAGTTACGCGTGCTTGCTATTCCTCAAGAAGTAACTGGCGGAATCAAACAAAATTTGGTCCATATGTTGCCATTAACAGGGATAGGAGCTGATTCAATTTTGGTGTCAATAACTCAAACGGGGGTTGAGCTATAGAACGTTTTTTTGTCGTCAATTGTGACTGCTGTATCTCAAGAAATAATGAACGGAATGAAAGAAAAATTTATCGGCAAGTAGCCCTTAGTGGGTATAAGAGCTGATTTTATTTTGGTGTCAACAGCTAAAAAGGGGGTAGCGCAATCGCCCGTTCTTTTTTTCCATTGTGAGTGTCCTATCTCAAGAAGTAATGCTACGTTCTGGTTGAAATTTGGAATATATGTGAATCCATATGTAAACAGGCTTTGGTTCAATTTTGGCGCCAATTGCGCCAAGAGGTGCTGATTTATTTTTATCATCATTATTTTTAGCGCATAAAAATAGCTTTATTAATGCAACAATAAGAAAGATAAATCGTAATAGATTATCGTTTGCGTATTTCTCGTGATTTTAATTGTATGGAAATGATCGGAAATATTATCTCAATGATTTAAAATTTTTAACTGTTGCCATCTTATGTTTGTTAACAAATAAAATATTTGTAATTAATTCAAGCAAGGCTTTTAAAATAACTTTCAATTTTAGCTCTTTGCTTTGCTTTTGCAGTAATTCAGACATTGGGATGGTCGTCAAGTTTTTGCATGTGTAATTTTGTTTTTGTTGGGAATATTGCTTCCTCTACAAGCATGGGGAGGGTTCAGAAAAAAAAAAAGAAAAGAAAAATATAGAAGAAAGTTCCGTGATGGCCACAACATACTAGTTGGATTTGAAGATAAAATGCATTGAATTTTCTAACAGCAGTGTTAAAAAGCTTTTGGTCAGCTCCAGTATTCGGAGTTAAATATCAAGTAATATACTTCAATTTAGTGATGGGCATAATCGAGTTCTCATAATAGAATCACTCGATTATTCGAAATAATTTAAGAACTCGATTATCAGGAGTTCCCGGTTATCTTATCTCGAGTTTTCGACTACCGTTTCTCGAGTTCTCGATTATCTTATCTCGAGTTTTCGACTATCACAGCTCGAGTTCTCCATTATCAGATCCCGAGATCTAGCTTTAAAGTAATCGAGATCTCGATTGCAATCGCTCGAGTTCTCGATTATCAACCGCTCGAGATTTCGGTTTCGGAAGATCTCGATTGTTAATCACTCCCCGATTATGAGAAGCACTCTATTCCCGAGATCTCTATTATCAAAAGTTCTCGATTATACCCATTACTACTTTAAATACTTAGTAAACGAACAATCAACACGGTCATTGGCATTATTTATTTGTATTACTAGAAAAAAAGGGGGGGGGGGCACTCATAGTAGGCAAAACCATTAAACCATAAATTACTCCGTAAGCAATTTATACACTCCTTACAATACTGAAAGAAAAGCAATTAAACTAAACCATAAACAAAAATAAACGCAAGAATGCATTCCAAAAGATGGATATCGGAAAGGGAAAAAACTGGTGCTCTAGTAAATAGAGGTGATTAATGGGAATTCAAACTCTTTCGAGTTAACAAAAACAACTAAAATATGAACGTGAGAACAAATTAATTTATTCTTTGATTGAGGATAGCAAAAAAAAAAAAAAAAAAGGAAAAATGCACCAAGACGATTTAGCTCCCATTTTCGCTTTCTTTCGACACTAAAGTGTTTGGAAGTCATTTTGGAACAGTTAAACAATGAAGTAATCATCAATTTTTTTCTTTTGTAGGGTTACATCAAATTAAAAAGAACAAAACAACTTTCTGGACCATTAAATACCTTTTTTTTGTGAATTTGATTTAATTTGTCAAAAAACTACATAAACTCAATAATCTGTTGCGTTTTACAAAATGTATGGATAATATAATACACCTACTTTATAGTAACAAACACGTTAAATTCAGTGAAATTACATCAAACAGTGGATAGATAGATAAAGCCAAAATTGAACTCATTAAAGGCTTGCCAAAATTAGCTGAGAAATATGCTCATAACCAAAAGGTAACTTTTCTAATTACCTTTCTTGTTTAGGAGGCCGGTAACGTTGTATTGATTTCAGATTGGGTCACTAGAGTTTTGGTCATAACTCTTAAAAATACAATGACTCTCAAATTTTATGTTTCCAACAGAACCAAACATCAACTTATAAAGTTGTAAATCTTCTTAATTGTACAATATTACAGTTTTGATAATAAGTTATATCTAAAAGGTAGTTCTGAAAAAAATACATCTTTACAGCATTTTCGAAAAATATTGTCATTACAGGAATAATGATCATCTGCAGCGCAAATATAAATTTTTCGTGACATTTCGCAAAAGATTATCAATCAACATCGAAACTTTCAGTGATCTATCAAAGTTGAGAGGAAAAGTTTCCTTTCCACCCCTTCATAAGCTGAGAAAATATTAGTTTGATTTATTTTAAAGGACGCTCAATCAGTCTACAAAATAATAACTCAGATCAGGACTCAGGAACCAATTCTACAACATGAATTACTTTTGGATCACGATACATGTTTCTGGTTTCTATTAAACAAAAGTTTTAGATATTTATATTCAAAAATCGAATACCAATATCAATATATACAGGGATCACAGGAATGTAGGCTAGAAGGCCTTTCTATTTTTACAATGACTAGTGCACATATAATGATACACACATTATGTTACAAAAATAATACGAAACATTTGTAATTGAAAAAAATCACTATAATATAGAAGATATCTACTCCATATACTAATTACAGCAAAGTAGACATAGCTGAACTAAAACTTTTATTTTTTGCGAAACGAAAATTCGCATCGCCAATTAAAAAAAATTAGAAATGCAGTTTAATAACGAAAGGAATAAATATATTTTAACTTTTTCATTCGTTAAAGTAAAATTTTGTTTGCTTCACATGCAGCAAGCATTCACGAAATAAATGAATGCATTCAGTATTAATTTTACAGGGAAATCAGAAATATAATCTAACGAACGAAACTGACATTTTTTCCCCCAATCTTTGTTGTTATAACACAGTTATTTTTTCTTTGCTTTCATATAATAGAAGTTTAAAAGCATAAAACTGAACAAAAACAACTGAAGTTTCTATTTAAAAAGAAAAGAAAAAAAAAGTTAAGAAAACAACATGTTTCTTATCGCAAAGATTTTTTTCATGAGACGAGCGAAAAAGCATTTCGTTCCAAAAAAAGAAAAACATGTTTATGGTAGAATTATTTGAAAATGCTATAGAAGCTTTTTTATTTCTCTGAATGTCATAACTGGTAAAAGGTTTCAAACTCCCGAGTCGAAGAAAGCGTAGTTTTAGAATGTACCATTTATATATCAAACGGAATAAAATTGGAGCTTACAGTTTTTTGGAGGAAAAAACTTTTTTGAAAAGGGTATACAATTCCTAGTTGCTATTCTTATACTTTTTTTCAGAAGGAATATTTACACGTACTTGAAAGAATTACTTTTTAAAGAATTATAATAAAGATAAGCACGGTACTGTTGCATAAGCCAGTGGTTAGGGAGTAAAAAAAGGTCGAATACGGAAGTAATTGGTGGAAAGCTGGAAATTGCCTTAATCTATGCCGTATAGGTCTGAAATGACCATACTAGCCGTTACGGTCAAATTAGTGACAAAAAACACCCGCTTTTCCATTAATATAACAATATCTCAAGTATCAAAAACAACGCTTCCAATGGCCATACACGTTGGCAGATTACTTGTAGAGATTAAAGTTCTGAAGAAAATGAGTATCTACAATATATACCTTTGTTAAATACAAAGTTAGACTAAAATCACTAATCAAGCGTTCCTCCCCAAGACCCCCTGGAATAGAACGCCGAGACAATAAAACACACGGCGGTGCTTTCCTACCTACGGAAGCAGAGAGATTTTCTGACCAACTGTTTTTAGTTCTCTTCTTCTCTGCTGCTTTGAAATACTTGTAGTACACCCTTAAAAGCATCTAATGAGATTTCTTCTTCCCTTTCAAATTTTTCTTTTCAAAAACAGTGATTTTCATAATTGCCGGTATTTGAAGGGCTGTTAAAAATTCTCTCCTTAACCATAGCTTCAATATATCTTGAAAATTTCCCTGTAAGGTATTGGAAAACTGTCTTGGTGCACAGTTTTCATGAAGTTCCTCATTATTCCCAGTAGAATAAGCATGGGTGGAAACAGAAATAGGTGGATCTACTAAAGGCTCATTTTGGACATTTCTCTTTGCAGAATTTAAATTTCTTGAAGTCCTTTTCGGTTTCATGTCGTGAAATTTTGTCCCAATTAGGGGTCGAAGTTTAGAAGACAGTCAGTCCAATGGGCTGTCTTCCATCCATCAGAAAGAAAGAGCATTATTGAGATTTCACTACCCTAGCTGGCTCAGTATCTTGAAAACTAGATGCTATAATCTCAATTTTTTATGGTGATTTTTTTGTTTAGAGAGGCCAAATGCTTCGGAAATAGCTATTTTCGGTGTTGAGTAGTGTTATTCGGTTGAGTAGTGTTTTGAATAGAGCCTGGAAACTATGAGATGGTAAAAAATCTGAAGTAGCAATCAAAAGACAATAGTAAAACATGTTTCTGGGCGTATAAATTATTTGCCCCCACGTCCTCGTAATCGGAATGTAAAGTTTTAAAGTCTGCAGGTGGATGTCCTTCCACATGAAGACGGTGAAATCGCGTGGTACCTTCAACTTCCCGCCAAATCTTAAAATTTAGAGCTTTTCTTAAAATTTTGGCAGATTTTGAGACCTTTTATCCGAAAACAGTGAACTAGGACGAATAACGTCAAAAATATACAAACGATAGTTGCTATTTGACATTACGAACACATTTCGAACGTAACAAATTCTATTTATCCACAATAGTAGAAATTATGATTAAAAAAAACATGCTATATTTAAAAATATACTGCATTAAACAAATCGCGTTTTTAAAATTCTTGTAATACATAAACATTGAATAAAACTATCATACACCATACATTATACAAGTAACTCGTGAATTTACAAAAAAAAAAAAAAAAGAAGAAGAAAAGAAATAAAGGAAAAAAAAGACGATTCAACGTGCCAAAAGCGACATAATTAAAATTTAAGATAACCCTTTAGATAAAGTAATGCATTATATTTATAGCTCCACTTTCAAGCTAAAGTATGAAGGTACTCAGAAAATCGAAGCAGCTTACTTTTAATAACATTCTTTCAATAAATTATAATTTCATGAAGAAGTCTGGGGCATTTTATTCAGTTTTATTTCTTTTTTGAAAAAACGAAATTTGTTTCCAAAAACCAATTTTTCCTTATCTTTGCATAGGCAATAAATACACGAAGCCATTACGGAAATTGCTTTCCGACATACAGATAAAGACGAGAATAATTTTCGAAGTACCGCTTGCTTATGTTTACAAAGGAAAATTTAATATTTTCGATAAATTATTACTAAAGTAATGTTTACAAAAGTATTTTTAATCAAAGCCATGTTTCATGGAAAAATACGCATATATTCCTGTGCATTTTGCAATAGATGAATAAAACTTTCAGAATAGTTGTAAGATTATTAAGTTTTACGGGTCGGTTAACTCTTTATAAAATAAACCTTTGAAACGTTATTAAAATAGCATTTTATAACGACTTCTTAACCATAAATAGTTATGATAGTTCCGCTTGCTTACATTTTCAAAGAAATGATTAATATTTTCGATAATTCAATTTCTAAAGCAATGTGTACAAAGATATTTTTAATCGAAGGTATTTTTCATGAAAAAATGCGCATTTCTGCTGTACAGTTTGTAGTATCTGAATTTCTGAATACGATCTTTACAATAATTGAAAGATTAAATGAAATTATTTGTGAAATAAAAACAGTTGGTTCCTAGTGTTATTTTTGTGGTGTCCCATAATAAAAACCATTCCGTGTTGTGAAAAAAAAAAAAAAAAAAAAAACCTTTTGCCGATTTTTGGAATGTTTAAAACTTATGGCTAAAATTTGTTGTCTAAGTTTTTAAACTCAAATGATCTCAGAATACTGAATTTCATTTTGCGCTGAATATTATTTTGCTTCTAATCATGTCAGTTTGAAGTGACAAAAAGAATAGGGGTCATTCCATGTCAAGTGATCCGAAATTTGAGAAATATTTTCCCTCACATTTTTGTATTTCTTTGCAACTTGTCTCATCGATTGTACCCTTCAAGGTAATCAAAAGTCCAAATTTTAAGATTTTTATCTCTTTTACTTTTTTATTTATAAGACTTTGATTTTTGGAAAACCCCTCTTTTTTCATTGATGCTTGAACATAAAATGAACGATAACTCAGCACCAAATATAGATAGAAGGATTTGGTAAAAATCATTTTAAAGTCTATTAGTTGTTGTTTAATGTATGCAACATGACTAATTTTGTAAAAAAAAAATTTGTTAATATCTTATTTAAAATCTAAATTTCTCAGAAAAGTTTAATGATTTTTTTTAAGTCCCAAAAATTTTTGTGTATTTTATCTTCATTTGTTCAAAATTTCAAGTTGGGATCTCAATGGGATCCTATTTTTATGAATTTTTGAATAAAATTTGACTTAAGAAATAATGATATTTTTCAGATTCCATTTAGTTAAATATGGGATTCTCTTACTGGTGATGGTCAAAATATAGTAAGTAAACATGACTATACTTGAAATGAACTGGCATGAACTTGTAGATTAGTAAGCCCCCACCCCCGGCACCACCACTTTTAACTTTTTTTTTTAAGTTTTCCAACTAGACCATTACCAGTAAGAGAGCCCCATATTTAACTAAATAGAATCTGGAAAATATCATTATTTCTTGCCTAAAATTTTATTCAAAAAATCATAAAAATAGGATCCCATTGAGATCCCAACTTGAAATTTCGCACAAATGCAGATAAAATACACAACACTTTTTGGGATTAAAAAAAATCATTATGTGCTTTCTGAGAAATTTAAATTTTTAAAAATGAAATTTTTTACAAAATTAGTCATGTTGCAAATCATATTAAACAGCAACTAATGTACTTAAAAATGCTTTTCACCAAATTTTTCTATCGGTATTTGGTGCTGAGTTAAAGTCCATTTTATGTTCAAGCATCCATGAAAAAAAGAGGGTTTTTCCAAAAATCAAAGTCTCATAAATAAAAAAAGAGAAAAAAATCTAAAAATTTGGATTTTTGTTTACCTGGAAGGGTATAATCGATGAGCCAAATTTCAAAGAAATGCAAAAACCTTATGAAAAAACTTTGGATCACTTGACATGGAATGACCCATAGGTACTCTATATTCGATTCCATTACTTATTACATACATTTTCAAGATATTAAAAAGGAAGAAAAACGTATTTATATCTGTCAGGAACTAATAGTAAAACAAAATGGCGAGTAACTAAAGCATCTTCACGTTCAAATAAACTTAACGAAAGTTATTTTGGACACATATTTCAAAAGAGGCCAGTGTCACTTTAGCGAGGAGTGGCAATAAATTCTAACCTTGCTAAAATCCATTTTGACGGATGATAAAGTGAAACAAAATGCTCCTAAGTATTTCACGTCATTTTCAACTTTCTGCATATATAAAGAGACTTCCATTTTCAATATGCTTTGTACTTACTGTAAGAAATTGAGAATGCGAAACCTCAAAGGATGGGCCTGGTATTGTTCCCGCTCATTTGCATATGAAGTTCTAAATACTTCCTTTTAGTCAATGCCGTGGTGTCGAGAGGAGTTGTGAAGATGCTTAGATTAAACGTCGGCGGGAGAAAATTTTAGTGGTGATGAAAAATAATGAAAATTTCATGAAAGGGAAACGAAGAATTTACCTTTTGCAAAATCAAAATGCATAATTTCCTGTGTTTAACTTACATGACAAAGTTCTTTTAAAAGAATGTATTAAGGTCCAATAATTCTTCGAATTAAAAAGTTAACTATATATCTTTAATTTTTTATTTACTTACTAAAAAAAAACCGCACGTCAAGGTATGACGGATGAAAATTTCTTCTACATTTGAACGAAGCCATTGCCTGTTTGGTGATATTTTGAACGTTGAAATTGTAACCCTAACTCCAGTGGATTAACCCTAAACTCCAGTATGTAGCGTTCATTGTTGACCGCATTTTCGTTTCTTCAATCCCCTGAAATGACAGTCTTATCAGTAAAACAGTTTAGTTAACGGATCCAGTTCAGCCTTGTCACAATAAAGCCTTTCCCTGCATGTTAAATATTACCAAAACATATTATCAAATTATCATGCAGTCGCGCGAGTTTCATTGCTGATAAAGTCAGGAGCGTTACTCGATCATTGGTTATCATATATATGGGGATAGTCAAAACAAACAAAGACAAAATATATTTTACTTCAAAACTAAACGATTCTCGAAATATCAAAAAAGTTATAAATATTTTTGAACATAAATCGACGCCAATCAACAAAATTCAAGAGCATGCTTGTGGAACAGACAGCTTGTGAGAATGTAAACTGCTAGGGCGCTCTGCCCACTGTTTGCTGACGCTCACCAACCCCCGAAATTGCTTAGCAATCTTGTTTGATTCCCAAAGATTTAAATCGTCTATTAGAAAGAATCAGATTAAAAAAACGCGTCGAGTTCCGTTTCGAACAAAATAAAAATCTCCCTCTCTCTCCTGTAAAAAATGGAATTTAAGTAAAGAGCTCATAATTAGAAAACAATTCCGCTTCCACCCGAAAACAAACAGAACTTGATAAAAATATGCAGAACCGAGACATGAAGAAAAAGTGCTTTGAAGAGCCTCGGGAAACTGGTTTGAACCTCTTTCCTGGGTATTAAACTAATTTGTACCAGCTTGCACAGCTATAGGTGCTAAGGGGCTCCTGAGCATTACAAAACAGCAGCTTTGAAGGTTTGAAAAGTCGCTTTCAAAATCATGATCTCTAGTAATATATTTTGCTCTTTAGCTTCGGTATTGAATAGAGTTGAGCCTAAAACTTTTCACTAAAATGGAAACCATTATATCTGATGTACTAATTTAGTTGAGAAAATTGAACAAGCTTTATTTGATGTAGAAAAAAAAAATCTTTCGAACGACATCTAATTTAAAGGCATATGGGAAATCTTTCATAGACAATTTATGTGAAATTTTAGCTAAAAAAATTCTTTCAAAAAAACTAATTCGATTTTTCTAAACCCCATGAGCGAGCTCTCTAAGTAATGCTGCAGAAAATTTCAAGACTCTAGGTGCCATGAGGTCTCCTGGACACAGACCCGCCACAGACATCCTTTCACAATTTCTTTGACGTTACTTTTTAAAAATATTTAGAGACAAATATAGCTAAGGCAAACCAATGCAGCAGTACAGTGAAGGTTACGCGGTTATTACAGAATAACGATGCTGAAAGATTAGGTTTGCCCCAACTATAGGTAACGTCAATTAACTAAAAACAATATGGCTCTCAATGTCAACAGTTGAAAATGTATCGTTGATTACAATTATAATTCGTTATAATTAAAAAATGCATATTACATTTAAGTTCAAAACGAAAAAAAAAGACGTAAACCGAAAAAAATGATCAAATTTCAAATTAATGCGCCTGAATAAAAGCAAAAAAAAAAAAAAAAAAAAAAAAAAAAATCGTACAACTTAATAAAAACACCCTCTTGCAATTTGAAAAAAATCGAAACTCAAAAACGTAATTTTATTTAACGCTAAAAAAAGTTTTATTTACGTGCAACTACTTATCCTTGACATCAGACAGAACAAACTGGTCCGTTTAAATAAATTTATTAAGAATAGGTATTTAAAATTCCGGTGTATAAAGTCCGGCCTTTCAAACAACTTAATTTACTAACTTAATGAACTGACTGCAAAGTGCGAGAGATATGTCTGGAGATCACACGTACAAGCAACACACATACACGTACAGAGATATAAGGATGCTTCATTTTATGCAAGTAGAGAAAAAAATACAAAGTTCCGTTTTTTTCCTTTTCTTGGCTTTTTTACAATCGCGTGACCTAAAGAACTTTCATTGATTTGTTTAAAGACTTTTCTATTTCACCAATACTAAACTGTTCAAATTAATTTCCTTTTAATATCACCTATTTTAATCAAAATGAGGAGAAAAAAAAAACTTTCTTTGCATAAGATTATTCGTATTTCGAAACAACTCTTTGTTGTTTGTCTGGAAGCAATTTCCATCATGATTTCAAGTACTTATTATTGCCCTTGGCTTAGCACGATGAAAATTGATTTTCTAAGAAATTTACTTTTTGAAGAAATGTATAAATATTTTTTAAACATATTAAGCTCGCCGAGCCCAAGTGCCTGAGATTGTAATTCACTACAAATTTAATTAAAGTTTATTTTTCTTTTTCTTTTTGAGTTTTTCAATAACCACTCTGTTTTTTTTTACTTGAAATAAAAGGCAAAAGACATTTTTCTTTGGCAATCATGGGGAAATAGGTGGGTGTTGGAATACTATTTTGTTTTTTTGCTTCATGTATCTTTCTGCAATATTCAGAAAGATTCAAGTATGCAGCGGACACATTAACTTTTTGACAAAAAATCGTGCTGGTATTCATTACGATCTATGATTACATTACATATGAACTGAAAAAAAACGTCTGAACAGTTAGGAAATTCATAAGAAAAATTAGTTATGCTAATTACCATAGCTATCGTAGTTTTCCTAAATAGCCTCATAGGGCTAGCTCCAAAGCAAGACGAATACCACACAACCTGCGACATCAGAAACAGCCATCATCAACATTTCCATTTGACCTACAGGTTCACTAGAACAAAGGACTACGCGAAAAAAAAAACTAACTAGGAACAAAAAATATTGCAACAGGGGCCTTTTCTTTGTGATTGAAATTACGATGAAAGTTGCCACTTTACATAGTTCACTATTCTCAGCTTCTCGATAGCAGAAAATGAAGCTGTGTGCAAACTAGCTAATTATGTTAAGCAAAACCCATTTATATTATTTATCCCGCGCCATACATAGTCTGGACATTTGGGAGCAAAACCTTTTCCCAATCTTAGTAAAACCTTCGTTTTCTGACAAAGAGCATTAATTTTTAACCTCTCTTCAATGGAAATTAACAAGATATGTTTAAAGTTTGGAGTGCCCCATAAACCATCTCAGACGAAGCATTTTGACAACGTGGAACATAAAAATGGTTCTCAGGAATGTCATCAATAGAATACTGATCATATTATATCAAGGATTCTCAAACGTTTTCGATTCGCGGCACTCTTTGAAGAATTAGAATTTTCTCACGGCACTCTTGTATATCTATCTCTGTTACATTATATGTATTGATATTGTGGACATTTCGCGGTACCCCTCGCCTCTATCTGCGGCACCCCAGGGGGCCACGGCACTCAGTTTGAGAACCCCTGTATTATATCATTTTGGGGGCTAAAACTTTGCGGTAAAATGAAAAGTTTCTCACATGAAAGGGAAACTCTCTCCCAGCGTGACAAGAAAGTTTTTCTTCCACTCTTTGCTTCCTTTTCATCGAAGTAGCAAGAGTCTGAAATTCCGTGAAGTTTGCTTTTTCTATTAGCTTTGCCCCCTACGTCAACTCTCAGATTGTTTTACATTCCTCCCTTCGATATTTTGAGCTCTGTTGCAAATTTTATAACAGGATTTTGTCCATTTCGTCCTATCATTTTCTGACTCTTTTCACAGGCTTTTTTATGCGAATGAATTGTGGTGTGCCAAATCTTCTTCTGTCATTGACAAAGGACATCTTATCATACCTTCTGATATTTTTTGTAAATGAAACCTAACTTCATCAAGTACCCGAAAATTTTTCCGGGTATTCTCCAATGAGGAATTTATTCACCACAATTTCTCTAAATTTCTTCATTTATCTCAGGTAAAGAAAAAATAATAATTTGTGCAATTTTGAAAAACTAGTAACAGTTTGCGGTAATACCCCGCATTAGTCGGCATGCCGGATAAATCGAGGTTAATTGCAACAAAACTAAAGTAAATTTCCCCATTCAGCTCCAATCAGAAAGCAAACCATTGTTCCTGCGATTCGTTCATATATTTTTTTTCAATAAATTATTTTTGGCTCCTTTTAGAGAGGTAAGTTTAATTTTTATTTATTGAATAGCTATGGTAAATTCTTTAGCAGTGGCTTAGGGGCGATAACTTACTGCTTAAATGTTTGCTTAGTTTAAATTTAACATTCATAAAATTATTCGTTATTGAATAATATTTTCTTGCTAAAATATCAAACGACATTTTTAGTTAATATTTTTACAAAATTAAACTGTTTATTAATATTAATAAGAAATATATAGAACTTATTTTATTGTTTTAAGCTGAACATATATTTGTTATAATATTAATTTTTTTCTTAACCTCGATTATTTCGGCATGTCGGAAAAGACAAGACAAGTATTGAAAATCTGGTGACCCTCGAATTTAGCGGTAGGCCGGCTAATGCGGGGTAATACCGTATATATATAACTTGTACTAAATTGCTTGAAAAGAATTGTGACTACATTTACACGTAAAACGTGCTTCAAAAGACTGTAGGACGACTTATTGGTCACCCTTTGTAGTTCCTCTGTAGTTTTGAACACAATGCACAAAATTTCTTGTCTCAATTCACCCAAAAAAGGAAAAGGGTCTAATGTTGAAAGTTTGAAATTACGCTTCCCTTTACCACAACTAATCCCACTTTTACTACAGTCAATTTATTCCTAAAAAGCAAAATGCAGCTACACTCCATTAGCTCGGAATTTATGCGTTCATGATAAATTAGAATTACATGCTAAAAGGAAACATTTCTTTCTTATACGTGTTAAGAATAATTTATTAAAGGGATCCTTTAAGCCCTAAATAACTAATTATGCAAACAAATAAACTTCTCAACTACAATAAAAAATCAATCACGACGCAAAGAAAACAGAGAATATTAAAAAGTAAAAAGGTAAGTTTGTGTTTAAACTCTTTTAAACCATAAAAGATCTACTTTAAACATAGGTTATCTCTATTTTGCTGAAACTGCACTTTATCTTCCTAATCTTTAAAATATTTTTTTACAGTTAGAACTAAAAAGGAATGTTGTATATCTACAGAGCGTTATTCCGTTGCCATTTAACTATTCCTATGCAAATATTTAACTTCAACTCGGCACGGAAAGAGACGGAAGTTTATATTGAAAACGCAAAAATAGTTAGTTGGTAATAATTTATTTCAGGGTTAAATATTTATTTAGAAAGTTTGTTTCAGTTACGAGAAGATAGTTTATAACTTATGCTACTGCTTTAAATGACGTTCTAAATGTTCAAACTCATTGGAATTTTTTTTTGAAGCAGGTTATAACGAGGATGATATAATAGTATATTAATTTATTTCAAGCTCTAAGTAATGTTATTACACTTGCAACTCTAGAAAATATGCTTAATTTGGTACGATTTTTATATCATTCTTCATATTTTAAAAATTAACTACTGTTCAAAAATAACAGAAGTAACACCTTAAAGAATTTATTGCTTTGTGCTACTAGTCACTTTTTGTCTAAGAAGAGACGTAACACAAAAGATATCTTAAAAATTTCTCATTTAAAACTGGCCTTAAATTGACCAGTTACAGTTCTTGGTATTTTCAACGTCACCTATGTTTTTTTCGCCAAAAGTAAGCGTGAACATGTTGATCATACGTGATAACTACAGTGGGAATTCTGCACTATGATCAATCCCAATGTTAAAATGTCTTAATGGGCTTGTTTCCTTCAGTAAAAAGTATTACTTTTAGTCACTGAAAATGATAGAATAAGTTGAAAAAAATAACACGGAGCGAAAAAAAAACTTTCATTTCCCAACGTTTAATTTTTAATTATTTTTTTAAAATTTCCGAATTTGAAAATAAAGCGTGGTTTTTTTGACGTCACAAATGATGAATTTTGACGCATCTGTCTACCCGTTGCCGTCGCAACACAACGTTAACGGTCTATCACGTTTCCACGTTGTGATAATGATGAAGTGAATTAAATGTTGGGCTCTACGCTTGCTATCAACCATATCGTTGCCAGTACACGCGAGTAAAGATGCGAATTAAATACTGCGCTCTGCTAATAGCATCAGTGAATGACATTCCATCCTTTGTGATGTAATGTGCAGAAGCGTGAACAATGAAATTGCACCGTTTAAAAGAATTGCTAAAAAATGTTAAACTTTGTCAAATTATTTAAAAAATGGTAAATCTTATGTTTTTAAGCATGCTCCTTCAGAAAAAAATACTTTTAAAATTTCGGAAACGACCCAACAGAGGCTTATTTCTTTTTCAAACACTACCCTCCTTTTCCATGCTGTTTTCATAGCCCTAGATTTACATATAACGCGCTAATGGGCACAACGTATATTGCTCACGTTTCACTTCGCTAAAAAGCCACATGGTCAAGTTCGAGGAACAGCTATAACTTGACAACAGAGACGGGTGAAGACGAAGCGGGAAAGGACCATTCCTTGCGCGTTCTCTCTGATTCGACCTATTACTGAATTAAGTGGTCCATTTCAATTCAAATTCACCCGCTATCTCTCCGTGGTCAAACTTTACCAGAGCTTTTCTGTACTAACTTTCCCACTCAACTTCAAGGCGTCCTTAAAGCTACAAAGTCCGATCAAATCACCAACTATTTTTCAATGACATTGTATTGTTAAGTCCATCGAATAATATTCCTTCATTCAACTTATCAATCCTTGACATGAAAGTTCTGCATGAAATACATTTAATATTGAGCTTCGGTTTATAAAAATATACCCAATGAGCTGAATGACCAATGAAACGACAAGTTATGGATTGACTACATTCATTCTGTGGTCAAACGAATATTTAGCCAATATTTAGGGGGAAAATATAAGACATATTTTCATATCACGCCAATATTTTATATGTATTTTTAAGTTTTATGAACCATTTTTGCTTCAAAAATAAAAATCACAATTCAACGATATATACTTCTAAAATATTTATTACATCTTATGAAATCGGTATTAAGTATTTAAACAATTTTATTACATTCAATAGTTACAATCAAAATGCTTTGATTAAAGCTCAAATGTGTTAACAACGTTACTTCACGAATTTAAAAAAAAATCCTTTTATCACAATGGGGTCGTTTCCAAAATTTTAAAAGAATTTTTTTCTGAAAGAGTATGCTTAAAAAATTAAGATCTGACCATTTTTTAAATAATTTATTTAAGTTTAATATTTAAAAAAAATACTTAAATCGTTGCGCTTTCATTGTTTACACTCCTGTCGTGTGACATCACAAATGATGAAATGCCATTCAATGTTGCCATTCACAGAACAAAATATTTAATTCGCATCTTTACTCACGTGTATTGGCAACGATATAGTTGATAGCAAGCGTAGAATGCAATTTTGATTCACTGCTTGATTATCATAACTTTGAAACGTAGTAGAAAGATGCGCCAAATTGCATCATTTGTGACGTCATAAAGACCACACCTTGTTTGAAAAATTGGACATTTTAAAAAACTAATTTAAAAAAATTGTTGGAAAAATGAAAGTATTTTCTGGGCCCATGTAATTTTTTTTGCTCATTCTATCCATTTCAATGACTAAAAGTAGTACTTTTGACTGAAGGAAGCCACTCCATTTAAACTAAAATTAAACTAAACAACTTTAACTAAATTTAAACAATTTTAACTAACATACCATCTTTACCTTTTTTCTTTTTGGGGCAAATCAATATTCGACAATTAATTTAATTGGTTATACGCAGCAGAATACTGTTCCAATTCAGTTTTGGATTCGTACGAGTAAACTCAATTGAATTCCTAAAGCAAATACAAATTAAGCTAAATGCCAAATCGCTACAAGATGTCAACAGTTCTGAGGTAACTGAAATCGAAGTCCCTCGTGTTAAACGTTAAGTAAACCTGGGAATAAATATAACTTACTTTCTTCGGGTCGCTTATTCTACCTAAAGAGCTAATTAATACGCCTTTGCCTCACAGAACAAAATTCCTCAGCAGCATTAAAGCACTTCAAAACCAAGAAGAACATTTTCGTGTCAAGAATTGTATCAGATCAATAAAGCTCAAATAAATTTTCCGAAGCGTGAGGGAAGTAGTTCTCTTAGGTTGAACTTTCAGTAGTTTAAAGCATTTGAAGTCTTTGAAGCACAAGATTTTCCTGGAGGCCATTAAATTTATGAAGAAACCTAACTCATTTCATTTGTTTCTTTTTTTCCCCTCGAACTGAACACATCACGGAATGCTCTAAAAGGGAAAAGAAATGTTTCGGTCTGATTGAGTTAAAAAAATTTTGTGGAATATTTATTTATTAACTCCTGAATATATATATATATATATATATATATGCAATGTGCATATATTTATTATTTGCGTAAATTGAATAAGTACGTTTTGGTATATATGAGGGTATAAATGTATTTCCATATGAAAGCCACATTTTGAGTCGAAATTTTACCAAATTTATGACGGGAGTAATTAGCTACCAAAGGATTGTAGCTTGTTTTCCCCTTAAGATAAAAAAAGCCCCAAACCGAACAAGTTTTAATTTTACAGCCATAATTTTAGAACCACAAAGAAGTGCAAAACATTAGTTTATATCCTAAAAATCTAATGACATATCTGTGGTCCGTTTGTCAAAAAGTTTAAATCACTTTTTTTTTTCAAATTTTTACTGCAGCAGTTTTAAATTTCAATGAACGAAGAAAATCATGAAAAAATTTTACACCATCAAATTTCCGCATCAATAAGTCAAGAATTATTATTATTTCCGGTTGCAGATTAGTTGTAGATAAAAAGGCACTTCATAACGCAAAAAAGCGGAATTAAAAAATTATTCAAAACATTTTGCCATCTGACCACAGCAATACAGTATAACTCCAACTATCCGAACTTCGACTATCCGAATCGCTTTAATAATTTCAGAAAAAAAATAATTGAGACGTCGAGACAAACAAATTATTCTGCCGCAACGCAAGCGATTTTCCTTTTTTTTTTCGTCGTGAAGCTGGTGCAAACGCAAGAACATTATTAGGCTGATGAGCCACCGTCTCATGGGGCAGTTCTATTTTTGGCTGTTAATGTGTAGCACCTGTTAAGCACGCATAACATGAGAAAGTATATCATTTCATTTAATTGATTAAAAGTTTTTTTTTCTCTCATGTTGCACATAAATGCAGTAGTTAATGAAAGCGGTTCCTTTTTCAGTGAAAACCTAAATGTCAGAATTTTTGATTATTCGAATGAGGGCTGGTCCCAATCGATTCGGATAATTGATGTTCTACTGCACTGCATGATTTGGAAAAAGGGACACGAGCATATCAATTTTTTTTCTTCAGTTGACTTTTAAAAGGCTGGCCTAGTCAAGCTCTGGCAAAAAAATTTCCGTTCGGTTGAAGCTTAAACGATTTAGTTAGTTAAAATAAGAAGCAGTGTTGCCGACAACGATATCAGGCATTGTGCCAATCTAAGAAATCTCGTATTTCAACCCAAACAAAAATAGGACAGTTCAAATCCAAAGATCTTCTAACCAGAGCATTACCATAAGTAAGTCCCCCCCTTAAAATAACTCAACAAAACACATGCGTGCCTAAAGGCCATGTCCTAAATGACAACATGGTGCAATGAAAAGGTGCTCGTACACGAGTGCATAATGAGTACATGAAAGTATTTTTCAATAAGTGTAATACAAGGATTCAAACAAAGTTTGACTTGGGAGGAGACCTAAGAAGAGAGAGGTGGGGATTTTTTCTTTCTTTGGTGTAGAAGAAAAACTAACTATAAGACTGGCTGTCACAATTGATGTGGTCAGGTGATACCATTAATGCTAATTACATTACTGTGTAATTGATTGTGTCAGCTGATTACCAGGTACACATTTAGACTTTTCGATATTTACATTGTACAGCAACAACTAAACTCTAACGTAAAGAACTGGATAAAAATTTAATACTTATAATGCATACATGTTTCTCAACTTTAAGTATAGCCATGAAGTATTACAAAACTATCCGTGTGCATTTCTTACATCTGCTGCACTTCTTCCTGCCATTTTCTTTCACCCAATCTGGTTTCTAAAACGCTCCTCGCATCTTCCAAACAACCATGCATCACTCGATTGAATCAACAGTCCTGACGACTTTCGAATAAGAGAACCAATTCGTTCCTCTGATGCGTTAAGAAAGTTCTCCAGAATGCATGTACAAAAATATTCCTCTCTCCCCTTAATGACAAAGTATTCGCACAGAATAAACAAGTTCCTCCAGAACAGAAATATGCAAATGGCTTCCAATCCTCAAATATTGGCAATTTTCTTTCATCCTCCAGACTCCTGACTTGGAAATTGCGCTTTGCTTCTATTGAAATTTGCGGCCGCTTCTTCGGAGAGGGCGATAATCGAATAAGCATCAAAGTTTGTATTTCCAACTGTATTTGTGTATTTGTTATTGTGGAATATTTTTTTCTCTGCTCCTTACGCATTTTTCCATTGCATGTTTTTTTTTTTTTTTAGAAACGTACTGATGGTAAAGAAATATGCGACGAAATTCAGAGAATGGATTTGAATTACAGTTGAAATTGGTTGTAAGAGAGAGAACTGGTCATAAGGAAGCATGAAAAAACACGTGTTCTTTAATTTTCTGCTGGTAACTTTCGGATCAAGCAGCAAAAAATGATCCAAAAATATTAACTCGAATTATAAGATTAAATGTATCTCGATTTACGGTAATACTTCGTTCAAAAACTTACTTTAACTGAAAAAAAGCATTTAAAAAAAAAAGTTGTATGGATGTTGCTTAGGGAAGTATTTATTTTTTTACTAGCTACGTAGCCCGGCATTGCAAGGTCTACCTCATAAATGAAAGTTATGTCACGTGACGCATGTCGTCCAACAATTTGAGAGAAATGAAATACTGAACAATTTCCAGTCAAAATAATCATTCTCAAAGATCCGACGTAACTGTGGATTTTTATAGAGAACATACACACATACCCGTAAATATATATCACTTTTTACAATAATTACTGAACAGTAAATTCCTCTTTATCAACAATTCAACTTTGAAATAATGCTTCTTTTCCCCACCTTTTTCCCTTTACATTTGAATGTAGTAATGATCTCACAGTTCCCCCCCCCCCAAAAATATCCCCTTGTGCCACAATGTATCACATTTCACCTTAACCGTCCCCACCCCCTTGTCAATTCACTAGAAAAGACTACAACACGTTCATTACTAAGGGCGTAAGACTACCCTTCTCCCAAATAAAGGCCTAAATATGAGACAAGATGTTAAAAATATATTTTAAAATTCTTCATGAGCATATTGAGGAAGCTCAAAGTGAGGATGGTGGTGGAAAACTGTTGCGTACTCTGTCATCTAAGTAAATTCAAAGAGGCTTATAAGAATAAGGTCCGGAGATTAAGACAACAAGGGAAGATATGCGACTCATGAGGGGGAAAAAAGGGCTGTGGAGTCGGAGGCGTGGTGTCTGACTGATTTTGGGCTAAAAGAGTCGGAGTCGGGAGCTTTAAATTCCAAGAATAGGAGTGGTTGGACATGGTGACTTTATCCGTAACTCAGCCAGGACTACCGAGTACCTGTAAGAGTCGTAGTAGGATTGATTTTGCGGTAAAGGAGTCAGAGTCGGTAATTTTCCCTCCGACTCCGCAGCCCTGGAAAAAACTTCTTTAATGGATAGAAACGGATTTGCATTGGGAAACCGGTTCTGATTCAAGAGAATCATACATTGCCTAATTAAACGTGTTGGAGGTGTATATTTCAGTAACTCAATGCTTTTTTTTTCCTTCCAGTCAGCAGAATTATTCTCCTATGGTGCAAACGGTTCCTAAATGCACATTCACGACCATATTAACATCAATTGCCAATATAACTTAAAAGCAAAGCAACTAAAGAGAGAACTGCCCCTCAAAACCACCCTCGTTGTCAACCTGTTGAACATATTTCCTTTTACATCAAATTTTCTTAGCAAAGGGGAGAAATGGAAAAATAATTTCTATGAGCTTGTTTAATTTTTTTAAACTGAATTTTTGTGTAAACCCGGTCATTAAAAGTTGATCTTTATTTTATTTTATGAATTTATGTAGAAATTTTTTTTATAGACCCGGAGTAAACCCACTTTTGTGTCTTTCCATATGTAAGGAAACATTGTGGTTAAAAAAAAAAAAGTCTAGGAAAGGGTAAGAAGCGTTCAATCTAAACCAGTCTCTCTGGGATACGCTGATCCAATGAATGTAAACGGCCTTTTATTAATGTTTCACTAACAACTTTTAACTTTTTGCACTAAGAAGCACGTAAAAAAAGTAAAAATAAAAACATTCAGGAAAATATCGTAGTTATTATCTCACGTACTTTCATACATTATTTTCCGCGCAAGCTAATTAACTTCTCTACTCACAAGAAAACAGTTTCTCTTCAAGGAAAGAGCTCCGAGCATAATTATTTGAAACTTGCCAAACGAGCATTTAGCAGCTATTAAAATAATAACAAGACCTAAAGGATATCTAAAATCCTAATCTCGTGTTTAAACTCGCCGTTTAGCGAAGAACTTTTACTTTTGCTCGAGATGAAACACAAGATGGCGAATGAGGCAATTTAATTGCGGCTTCGGTTGAGCCGAGCTCTTCTCACGTGACTTTGCATGATAATGTAAATTTAGCTTCATCTAAAAGAAGAAACTGTTTCTGATATCCTAGTTCCAATTAGCACAAGTATACCCAAATTGAAAAAATATATATGTGTATAATTAGGGGAATAAAAATTTCTAATTTTGGATCACGCAGGTGAAAGGTTCTATTTCCCATTGAGCCCATGCATTTAAATTCCGTTGAATGGATAATTAGATGCAACACCAAAATGCATATCGCGTATTTAAAATTTTGAGTTTTCAGAGAGAAGAAAAGATATTTTATCAGACAAACAATTTTGCAAAACGAGACTATTACTTTTACAGTGTTGGATTGATGATATCTAGTGCGTCGTTCCCTCTAGATTAGAAAACACCCTAAAGCGCACTTCAAAGTGAATCTGGATTCGTCTGGGAGGAGTAAACAAGTTCATTGATGTTTGATTCAGGAAACGTGTTATCTAGCCCACAATAAGCAGACCTTTCTCTGTCGTCCGTCGAAGGGGACAAAAAACTGGTCATCTTGCATAGAGACGTACATTGTACAGACGTCTTCGCACCGTAGTAATAGAGATTCTTCTCCCTGATGCGACAAAAAGGTCTATAAAACGAACTGCAGCACAGTAAAGGCTCTTCTCATCTGGAAGAGCTAAAAAGCGGTCTTCTGCAGATGTTGTTGCTGGTGATCGGCCTGAAATACGTCATTTGGACAAAGAATCTTCGGATTGATAACGAACCCAAAGTCATCAGACTACAATGCGGGACAGATTGAGATTTCTAACAGAATCAGATTCTGACTACCCCATTTTCATCCATTCGACTGCCCAATCACTTAACGAATTGGACAAACGACTTCTTCTAGACGTTGCTCTCTGACTGTGTTCAATGAAACTGTCAACAACAGTGAAAATCAACAAATTTTACACAAAAAATTACGAATGCTTGATACAGTGGAAGCTGGTTAACTGAATCAATAGTTAGTTGAATCAACCGCTTTAATGGATCAAATTACAAAAACCACAACAAAATCCAGCTTTATTGAATTAGCCGCTTTATTGAATCAGTCGCTTTATGGAATAAAACGGCTTAGAACAAACAGGTGTGCCCCAGAGGGGGGAGGCATTATGGCGCAAGTTGCGCCATCAAAAATGGGGGGGGGGATTTAAAAATTTATTTATTTAAATTTATTTATCGATTTATTTTTAAGTCAAATTATTTTTTATTTTATTTTATTATGTTTATATTTCATTTCATTTATTTATTTAGTTGGCGTGTGTGTTACTGGTGTAGCACATAACTTTTTTAATAAAATATTAATAATAATTAAAAAAAAATAAACAAATAAAAAATATTTTTAAAAAATAAATAAATAAAAAACATTTTTTAAAAATAAATAAACAAAAACTACTTTTTTAAATAAATTAATAAAAAATGTTTTTAAAAATAAATAAAATAAAAAAGAGAGCTAAAAATAAAAAGAGAAAGAGGGTTGAGAAAAATTATGGGGGGGGGGGGATGGGCACTCCTGAGAACAAACGTGAGTCATATAAGCAGCGGCAACTGTATTTGGAAATTTTTCTCTCACTCTTTACACGTATTCTTTTCTATGAAATAAAAGTGCTTAGTATCTCATTTGTCACAATGTTTTTTCAAGTTTCTCAGTCATTCATATAGGCTAAAAAATTTATTGCTACTGCCATCTTTTAACATGAGCTTCGGAAAACATGTTGTACACCTTCACTTTTAGAGGTCAGTGTATATGCAGTAGAATCGCCCTACGCAAGGTTTATACAAGCAACGTAGCTTCGATTTAATACGAACTCTTCTCCCACAACATGAGATTTTTCAGAAGCCTAGCACGAAGCTGCATCGGCTTCATGATTGGCTACTGAATATTGGTTACCTTCATCCTCCACAAAATGTGGTAAGCAAAAAAAAAAAACATTCTTCAAGAAAAAAATAAGATAATCTTCACAAAAAGCAGAAGTTTAACTGGTCATTTGCCACTTTTTCTTCTTCCTTTTCTTGACGAGCTACCTGATGTGCAGGCGTTGTCAGAAGACTAACTACGTTATGATCAGCTGCACAACAGCAATCACCATCTTAATCTCTCACAGCTCAAATCATTGTTGCTGTTGGTACAGTATTATGTAAGTCATGCACATGATTATTATTATTACTACAAAACTGTAAGTGCAGTAGGTATTTCATGCCTCACCCTCCTACCAATCACTAGTTCTTCGCATTTACAATACTACACAGTATGAACAGCACTGAACCACACTGCTTCTTATAAAAGTTAGTGAATGGTTTAAAACAGTATGAAGTGTACTTACAAGAGTGTGAAATAATTGTTAATGCATTAAAAAAAAAGTCGCATGTATTTCGTAACACGAAATTTTCACTCCACACGTGGACCGCAACCTTCTTGCAAGTCAAGACTTCACATTCATTTCATTTTCCTGGTGTGTATATTATAATAATTTTTTTTTTCAAATACTCAATCAAACAAAAAGTAATGATACAGGTAGTTATCAAGATAATGGAAACACTCTGTGACAAGTGTGTTGGGAATCGCTACTCTGCCATAAATGTTCTGTTGATAAAGGTGCCTTCTGACTCTAATCACTCACAGTGGTGAATCCAGATGGTGATTGAGTTCTCTGGTCATTATTGCTGATATTGTTCGCTCTTTAGACATTGCAATTCTCTTCAAAACAGTCAGTTTCTTTTACTAAGCTTCTCTTTGAGTCCACTATTTTGCTTTGCAAAGCTTGTCTTACCGCACTGCGTGTATGCTGCCATGACTTCAGATACTGTAATACCTCTAGAAACACCAAAAAGTTGAGATGTTTCAGTTACACTTGCTTTAGCAAGACGCGCTATAATATGGCTTCTTTTAATATAACAATATGGCCTCTTTTAAAATATGAGAGGTCGAATATTTCACGCGCTTGAAAAAAATCCAAGACGTCCAGAGCTTTAGTTAATCCACCATATACTACCAGAATATGTACATTGCTATTTATAAAAATAAAAAAGCAGATATCTAGTTTTATTCTGTATTACGTTCGAAAGCACATTCAAAAATGTGTCATTTTTATTCACAGGTGATTCCATTATTTTGATAGCTACCTGTATGTAGATATAGAGAGACATTAACATACCTTCTTTTCGGTAGTTTTCCCCATCAAAAGGGATTATGGGGAGAAAGAAAAAACAGGAACAATTGCTCTATTCATTGAATTATAAATTAGCTGTTCCAGTCCAGCAGAAAGATATATTTCTTTTTAATAGTATTAACTGTGACTAATTGGTGTTCACGGTGAAACTTCATTTACATACGCTGTATTTTTTGCCTCTCCTGTCGCATCATTAATCACCAGGGACAAACGATATTTTTCATTCGCTTCACAGCGAATGATCCCAGCAATATCGATTAAAGCGGGAAAAAAACAGACCATGTTTCATTATTAATACGGTGACAATTTTTTTACATTATTCAAGCGTCGGAAATAAAATTTATAATGAAATTGAACAAAAGAATAGCTAGGAAATTCAGCTTGAACTGTATTGTATGTTTCAAAAATATTTTTAACCTTTCAAAAAGGCTTAGGTTTAGCATTATCTGCTGCACGTAACAATACTGTCTTTTATACGAAGTTCTTTTCTTTTCTCTCCAAGGTCTTAACTGCCGCGAAGTAAAAACAACTGCGAAAACCGGATAGCGCTGCGCGCAGGTCTCTAAAATTGGGATACAGTCGTCATGTTTTGTCCCCCTATGTTTCTCTGGTCTAACAGTAGGTGTCACCACCTATAATTGTTTTGTTACTTGTAGTCAAGAACACTATTTATTTATGAAGTTGCATGAATCTAGATCACTGCGTTGCCATGTGGAAGCACTTATTCTAATTTCTGAAAACTTAATTCATTAATAATATCATTAATAATATGACAACATATCATTTTTTTCCTCATATTTTAATTATTGCATCAAATGAGTAAAAAGAGAAAAGTTACTGATTTGAATTAAGTTTGACAGCTATACTGCCGTGGGAAAGAGAGGCACTTTTTTGAGCAATCACATTGTTTATTGTTCTCACTTGACTGTCCTTGGCGTTACGCTGATTTTATTTTCCTCGCACCTCCCTCTGCAGCACCACCGTCGACCGGCTCCTCCCAACGCTGCTCCTTTAGCGAAAACCGTCTCAGATTGTGTTCATATCCCACACACGCACGCATGCAAACACACACACACCTACGCACACACACACATACACACACTCATGCCTGTACACAGACACAAACACACAAGCCTACTCGCGATTGCGAAAAACATAATTTGAATTCAAAATGTCAAAATTCAAATTAATTAATTTTTTTTCCTTCATTTTTGTACCTTTTTTTTTTTTTTTGTACAATCTTGCTTATTTGGTTGCAGCTGAAAACAAAGGACGAAAATAAAAAGCATAATTCTTATATTTTCATATTGTTAGTGTGAAATCCAGAACGCGTTTCTTCAAATACCTCATACGAATTTCTGCAGATACAGACCTGAACATTCCCACGGCAAAAAAAGAAACAATTTTCCACAAAATGAGGTCGTTTCCAAAATTTTAAAGTATTTTCTTTTTTGAAAGAGCATGTTTAAAACCATAGGATTTGACTATTTTTAAAATTATTTGACACAGTTTAATATATTTTTAACAATTATTTTAATCGGAGCGCATATTCAATTTCATTTTTTACGCCTCTGCATATGACATCACAAGCGACGAAATGCCATTCACTGATGCCATTAGCGCAGAGTACAATATTTAATTTACTTATTTACTCACATGTACTGGCAACAATATAGTTGATAGCAAACGTAGAGCGCAATATTCTATTCGCTTCTTAATTATCATAATCTGGAAACGCGGTAGACAGCAAGCGTAAGCATTCCGCGCGCCAGTGGAGTAGCACCAAATTTCATTACTTAAGATATCATAAAAAACCACGCCTTGTTTAAAAAGTTTTTCCTCGCTCCGTGTTTTTTTTTTTTTTTTTTTTTTTTTTTTTTTTTTTTTTGCGCATTTTATCAACTTTAGTGACTAAAGGAAATACTTTTGACTGATGGAAACTACTCCATCTTAGATTATCTTTTAAATAGATTGTAGTCCTTGTGGGTAAACTCTAAAAACTCATTCCTTCATTTTCCTTAATTATTACATTTCTAACAAATGTTGAGAAAGCGAAAAACAAAAAAATATGGCATATTAGTTGACGCGAGATATTAAATGAATCAATTTTTTTAAACTTTATTAGGACATCCAAACGTGTTTCCATAATTTGGGGTCTGAATATCACTAAGAATTATGATAATCTATTTATGGACAAATCGACGTACATCTTTAACGAAGAATGAGAAAAAAATGTTCGGTAGCAGAAGCAGAAATATTTTCTTGCGTGCATTATAAGTTAATTGCAACGTGATTTCATTTGTTTTGCATCATATACGACATAATTTTTTTTAATAATCATTATTTATGCGTCAAGAAGCACGGCAAAAATGTAATTAGAAAGAAAGAGGGGGGGGGGGGAATAAAACAAAAATCTTGATATGAAAAATAAGCGAACCAAGGATCCTGCCCGCATGTTTATTTCAATTAATCATTACCAATAAAATAACCTCAAACTGTTATTTTCAACGCACTACAGAAAATAAATACGTTCAATACATTTATTTATTTATTTATTTATTTAAGGAGAAGGCGAATATATTAAAGAAGAGAAGAAATCTGATTACAAGAATAAAAATGGAAAAATAAAATAAAACATGGATAGCTCTGACTCAATTTATTAGAAAATGAGTAAAACGTAAAAGAATAAATCAGCACACAACTAAAAGCAAAAAGAGGAAGAAAATAAAGTTATACTTATAGAGATAAGGCTGCGGCAAACTAGAGTTCAGAAGGAATATTTTAAAATAAGCAAATTTGAGTAAAAGTAACATAATAAAAGTAGTTTCGTTTTTTTTTTTTGGGGGGGGGGGGGGGGTCATAATATAGCAATATTGATGTTAGCACTTAATTATTGACATTTTAATATAGTAAATCAGACCCTCATTTTATTCTCATTACTTGCTGGTTAACACAAACGGTAAACTAAGTTTTTAAGATGTTCAAGGAATTAGGTATGAATGTTGTGTCTTTATGAATTGGTTGTATGTTTGTGACACAAGAAATAAATGTCTAGAAAAAAAATGTTATTTAGAGAAACTGACTTTAAAAGTGTAACGATGCTTTAAAATGTATTGGTTGTATGTTTGTAACACAAGAAATGAATGTCTAGAAAAAAATGTTATTTAGAGAAACTGACTTTAAAAGTGTAATGGTGCTTTAAAATGTATTGGTTGTAGGTTTGTAACACAAGAAATAAATTTCTAGGAAAAAAAAATATTTAGAGAAACTGAACTTTCATGCAGTGTTTCTCCGTACATTATACTTACACTTAAAAGTTTTTTAACTCTAATGTAGTACTCAAATACTTATATATATAATAACCACTTATCGAGTAACGCTGACGTCATCAACAATGAAACTCGCGTCACGACATGGCAATTTGATAATACGTTTTAGTAATGTTAGTTTAGTAGTTTAACATGCAGGGAAAGGCTTTATTGTGACAAGGTTGAACTCGATCCGGGAACTTAACTGTTTTACTGGTAAGACTGTCATTCCAGGGGAATGAAGAAACGAAAAAGTGGTCAACAATGAACGCTATCTCTTGGAGTTTAGGGTTAATGCACTGCAGTTAAAATTTTAACTATCAAAATATCACCAAACAGGCAACTGCTTTTGTTCAAATGTAAAAGCAATTTTCAACCGTCGTATCTTAACGGGCGATTTTCTAGTATGTTTTGAATATTCATCCGTGTTATCTCGAATAATGCCCAAAAAGTATAATTGGGTAAGCAAGACGTATTTACTTTACTCGTCACATGGGAATAAAAATCTTTAAAAAAAAAAAAAAAAAAAAAAAATTGAGAGGAAAAAAATTAGAAATCTAGTAGAAATTTCTATCACTATTTATCATACATTGCTGAGGGATATCATAAATTTGCTCAACTAAAGCAAAAGAAATGTATACTTAAAATGGTGTATTATAGTTCTTAGAAAGTTGAAGAAGTTCATTTAAGTTTGGTATGAATGTGTGCCATCAGGGTACAGAACATGTCTAATAGTTATGTGTCATGAATTATAAAAGTAACGTTTCTTTGATTATATAAAGTATACTTTATAAAAGTAAGATACTCAATCTTTCATACGTAAATCCGTTAAATATCGGCATCAAATTACTCGGCTTTGGTTTCAAACTTACCGAATGGTATACTTTTTACAGTATACAGTTTAAGTATACGAACGGTATACTTAAAATGGTATATAGATATAGATGGCTATAGTTCTCAGAAAGTTGAAGAAGTTCATTTACGTTTGGTATGAATGTGTGCCATCAGGGTTTTGAAGCTGTCTAATAGTTATACATCATAAATTATAAAAGTATTGTTTCTTTTGATTATATAAAGTATACTTTATAAAAGTAAGATACTCAATCTTTATACGTAAATCCGTTAAATCTCGGCATCAAATTACTCGTCTTCGGTTTCAAAGTAAAATAATCATTGAGTATAAAGATTTTGTTTAAAAGCGATAGGATGTCCCATAACAAACTACAACAAACTTTTGTGAAGGAGCTCAGAGTAATGTAAATAAAAAACATTGAATAAACAAGTAACTTCAACGTTATAAAAAAAATTTACATTTGGGTAAGGATACTAATACTGCATCAACAAATAAATGAGAAACGATGTGAAACTTAGGACAACTGATGTGAAGTTACCACGTTTTTTTTTTGGCATTAAAATTTTTTGGCAATGACTCTATTCATATCACTTTAAGCTCCTAAGAAAGCGGTTCTCCTTTCAACCCCCTCCCCCTCCCCCCCCCCCCAAAAAAAAAACATCAAAAATTATTTTTCCTCTTGCAAATGAAAAGTTTCAACATTATTAAAGGAATTTATTCCCAATAATCGCTATACTAAATTAACAACAAAGAAATTATACTTTGCTCTATTGCATCTAATATATGACAAAATATCTCATTATTAAATCCTCGAATAAACATCTTAAACGTTCCAAAAGTTCTGAGCATCATCAAAATGAGAAAGCTGAAACATTACAAAAGCATTTCAAGCACCTTAAGTAAAAGGATTTAAAAACGCTTTTACTTTCCTTTTTGCACTGCATTTCAAATGAATCTAGAAAAATATACCAAACGCGGAAGCATAAAAAATAAAACAAAAATGTAAAAGCTCTTAAAATAAAAAAATAAAAAAAACCTTCTTATTTTAAAAATCTCAACACCAAACGTGCCCTTTTCCATCTCTCACAGAAACAAAGCAAAGAATATCTAAAAACCTTATTTTCAACATCAGCGAATCCGTGCTACCTCCCATAATCCGGAAGTATCTGAAGCGGTTTCCATGGCAACCGATGGTGGAGACATCTAGGGAGCGATCCCAGGTGCCACGGGGAGTCGGTAAGGATGCTGCCAGTCATTGCTATTTCGTGAAAAGGTTAAAAAGGATCTCGGCGTGCCGGCGCGACGCTCTATTCAAAATGAGCAAGTTTCTGGCTCTGTTTATCGTCATTGGGGTGGTTACTGTGGCTGCTGCGGTTAAAGAGGTAAGAGTTCAACCACTTGAAACAGTCATTTCTTCCTGTCTTTTATATTTGTTTTAAATTACAACTGTTTTGATGTTATTATTATTTTTATTATTATTATGTAGTGCCCGCTGCAATATGTGTGTGTGTGTGTGTGTGTGTGTGTATTTTAGAAAATCGTTATTTCAAACGCATGCGAGTAAAAGCATGTGAGAAAATAGTGCGGCAAATATATTTGCGGCAAATGTAATTATGTGAAAATATTTTCTCCTTTTTTACATTACACGTGCAAATGTTTAAAAATGAAAGAAGAACTCAGGGCCGCCGAGAGCCAATGCGGGCTCCTTGCTAGTTCGGTCGTCAGGTCCCTTCTCACCATATAACTTGAAAAATTTCCGATTTGAAGCCAGGCCCCTTCAACTGACGGGTCCCTAGTTTCCGACTAGGCTGACACGGCCTCTCGTCGGCCCTGAAAGAACCTCACAGTTATGTAAAAATAAATGACAATGGAAATCAAATTTTGCACGTAAGCTTATAATGTTGTATGTAAAGTTTTAAACCTTAAACAAGATATATATCTTTATCACATGCCCTAATATTGACAAATAATTCCTTACATATAAAATGTTTCAAAAAACCCACTCTCGCGCCTCACATACGCTCTAACCTTTTCGTAGTAAACATATTCATTTGTGTATCACGTTTATAATGTACTTGTTTACCGAAATATCTATATACATATGTACTCTTTTTCGTAATCTAAACAGAAAACATCAGAAGCAAATATATGTCATTGCATTAAAATAACAGATGGAAATGGAGCAGTCTCATAAAATGTAGCATATTCCTGTCACAAAAGTACATCGATTGAATTAGAGATGGCCAACTCGCGGCATGCGTACCACAGCGTGGCACGGAGCAGTCTTAAGAGTGGAACGAGAAACATATTGAAAGGTTTTAAAAAATGAGAAAATAATGTCGTTTTCAGCAACTTTGTTAAACTCTAAAAAGCATGTACTTGATTCGAAAAAAAACCTTTAAAAAATTACTTGTAATTTATTTATAATTCATTATAAGCGTAATACGTCGAAATATGGCCAATAGCTTTATTTAGAAATGTAGTCGTTCGGCCCATAGATGACTTGCACACAAATCGTTTGAACAAAAATATTGAAAGGACTTATCGTTAGCTTTGAATGAAAACTGTGACATTACAGACAGCGCACAGTTGATGTCGCACAAATGATGATTTCAATATATCTGAAAAGAAAAAAGAAGTCTTGATTTGCTCCAACTAGTCTTTTTTTTTTCATAACTTATCCATCAAGAAGTTCTTTGTGCGATGGACTAAAAACTTGTTTTCCGTTACTGATCTTATAAAGCGCTATCTTCGCAAAAGTTGCAGCTAGTATTTTGTCAGAGCTCTAAATTGATACGTTTTTCCTGCACTGAGTTTCTTCACTACTCAGACTCTTTTGAAAAACGTGACATTTGAGCAAAAATCCCAATATTAGCTCATCAATAGCATTTTTTAATTTTTTTGTATTTTTCAGTTCATTGAAAAAATTTAAAGTGGCACGTTAAATTTATTTATTCTAAAACGGGGCAATCTTTCGAAAAAAAGTTAGCCAACCTTCGGTTAAACCAATAAAATATATTTTTTAAAATGTACCAAACAAACATTAATTGGCAAAATTAAAACTTTGTTTCAACCAACAAAAGCCAAAAACGCTTCATCTTATGATAAATCATGAACTGCTGTTTCCGAGCTGTTGGCTTTTAATTGCTTCAATGGGAGGGAGAGAGCCCCGACTAATTATTAATCATTTATTAAATCAATCAAAAATATTTTTTTAAATGTACAGCAACAAACATTAATCGGCAAAATTAAAACTTTGTTTCAACTAACAAAAGCCGAAAACACTTCATTTTATGATAAATCATATACTGTTGTTCACGAGTTGTTGGCTTTAAAATTCTTGAATGGGAGGGAGAGACCTTTAAAAGAGAGAAAACTGGGGAACAACGTTAAAAATACCGAAAGGTATGAATGCATAGTAAAGAATAATTGGGAAAGCTGTTTGTATGCCAAAATAAAATGGAGAAAATTATGAAAGGCCTCCCTAGCAATGTAGCAGATGAGAATCAAGC
The DNA here is from genome assembly GCF_026930045.1 of Uloborus diversus. NCBI lineage: Eukaryota > Metazoa > Arthropoda > Arachnida > Araneae > Uloboridae > Uloborus > Uloborus diversus. Next base: position 90,771,743 of record NC_072732.1, on the reverse strand, counting down.
AGGAGTCCAAAACTGCAACATTTACTGAACATGCTAAATATAATTTTTCAAATTTTATCTAGGTGTAAATGCAGCAGTACACCCCCTGCCCCCCCCCCCCCCCCCCCCGCCCTTCATTTACACACCTACGCATAGGTGTCGTGCATGTTGGAAAAGTTTCTTTTTTTATTTTTTTAATAAAATTTAAACAAAAAGTAAATATTTTAATGACGCTCTAAACCGTTATAAACTAAACGATGCGCTTATTCTCACATGTTGTTCAACGGTTAATTATTTATTAATTACTTTATCAGAAGTTTATGAAAAAAAGCATGTATTAACGATTTTCTTTTACATTAACTTAATTAAAACCAAAGTATGGAAATTAGCCGTAAAAAGGAAAACACGCCGATTTATTTAAAAACACACTAAAGCAAAACTCCATTAACGAACAAGAACAAAAAAATTCCGTTAATTTTTGATACTTAGATTTGATACTTAAAATGTTTATTTTTTGATATACTTAGAGCTTTGGATAGTTGTTACTTTCATTTATGTTAATGCACATAATTGAATAGAAAATATTTTTCTCGAGTGATATTTCAGTTAAACTCGGCAGATTTTCTAAAAACTACCAAAAAACCAAACACGCTCTTTCTCCCCCCCCCCCCTCTTTTTTTTTAAAAATGTTTTTTGCTAATCGCAAAAATTTATTTTGGTGCAAACCACTAAGAGGTCAGAGTGGATTCAAATAGTTTACACCTTAAACTTAACTGCTACCGCTAAAACAAGGGTTTCGAGAAAAATTGGCATCCAAATCGAATCCAGAAAGAAATTCACGCTGGTTAGGTTTCAGCACCAATTTTCCCAAAGGAATGGTTCTCTAAAATAACTTTAAGAAAGAGTTTTTTCATGAAAAGCATAAGAAAATTTAAGATAGCCACATCACATTTACGCTGTGTAAGATTAGACATAAAATAGTAATGCAAATGAATTTAATTTCGAAACTTAAAAACACTGCCTCAAAAACGAATCTGTAAATAGAGTAATGACCAATATTTTGGTTTTTATGACTTAAAATTAGACACATTTCAAAAATTTATTTCGACCGCAGAGAGGGGAGAGGGTAAGTAATATTTGATAGCAAATTATGCATATGTTTCCACGTAACTATCAAACTGTTTCACAATTCAAAATGTGGGGCATATGCAGCATGAAGCGCGATATTAACAAGTCTACATAATGCATTTCAGTACGGATATGAGTTGCATATGGGAAGATAGCGGATCATAATCGGGTTTGGATATCATTGTCAGATGTCCAAGTTGTTTGAGTGACATTTTACGCAATTTAGATAAGCTAAGTCATTTCCACGCGTCATTAATGCCCTGTGTTCTATCTCTCATGCGTTCCTGTTAGCAAAACTCGCTAAAACGTTTTTTTTTCTCTCTTTTTTTCTTCTTCTCTTTTTTTTTTAATTTTTTTGTCGAATTTAGAAATAGTTTACACAAAGTTATTACAAAGTTATTCTTTATTGTCAATTTTGCTTTTATCAAGCAACACGTTGAGACAAAAAGTAATTTAATGAAAGTCTAAAAGGTTAATCTATATATATAAGCTTCTTGCTATAGATTTTAAGCTTCAAAACAGTAAGTTAATAAATAATATATTGCTCATAAATAAGCTTTATGATCTTGAATTCTCCACTGTTGTTAAAAGGGGCCTCGGGCAGGCAATGGGCAGCAACCGCAAATTTTTCATTTTTTTGCATATTTATCATTTGTTGTACGTTAGGTTTATTATAAACTAGTGGTACCCGCACGGCTTTGCCCGTAGTTAAAAATTAAAAGATCATTCGGTTCGCCTGTATATTTACAAATAATGGATTACGAATTTCTCGCCAATTGGTTATGTTCATTCGCTCTCCCATTCCATGTCATAATAATTTCGTAATTTACTCGCCCATCTTATGATATTTTTGTTCTTAAAATTAGAATAGAAAAAGAACCACATCGAATTTTCGAAAAATCGCTTCGAGGTGCACACCCCCATGCTACAAACTAACTTTGTGCCAAATTTCATGAAAATTGGCCCAAAGTTCTAGGTGCTATGCGCGTCACAGACATCCTACAGACATCCAGACAGAGAGACTTTCCGCTTTATTATTAGTCAAGATCTATCATATATAAGCTTCTTGCTATAGATAATAAGCTTCAAAATAGTAAGTTAATAAATAATATATTGCTCATAAATAAGCTTTATGATCTTCAATTCTTTACAGTTGTTAAAAGGGTCCTCGGCCATGCAATGGGCAGCAACCTCAAATTTTTCATTTTTTTTTTTTTTTTTTTGCATATTTATCATTTATTGTACGTTAGACTTATTATAAAAGCTTGAGTATTTGGTTTCTGCTGAAAAAAACCGCGAAAAAAACGTCTTATTCTAACGAGTCAAATTTTAGCTGTTTTGAAAAAGTATAGCAAAATAGCGAATGGCTTACAGCTAAACAAAGCTATTCAAAAAGACTGGATGTTTAAAGGAATGTTAAAGGATGTTTAAATGAAAAGTCTTCTATTATGAAAAGTTACAGCCAGATCCAGAACCTAGAATAAGGTTTACCAATATAATCCGGTATTAAGGTATCGTGTACGCGAGTACTAAATTATTTTAATTACGTGTTGATGACCTTTTGTGCATAAAACAATCTTTAAAAAAGAAAGAGTATCAATCAAAATAACAATTATACACCCACACGTTTTCAGTATTACGTTGTAGAGGGTAATGCTCATTAGTACTATAGTTCATTTTATACAAGTTATAAAGGTTGCGATAGTGAAAATATCGTTAAAATCAACACATTGTCATCAGATCTTAAATTTGACAGCAGTGACTAACGAATATTGAAACTTGCACCAAACTGAACAAAATAAAAATCTTCCTGAGCAAGGAAAAAAAAAGTCTGAGCAAAGAGTGTGGAGCAATTTTATAGCAAAGCTTGAAAACGGAAATTGAATTGAGAGAGACTTGGTGGATTTAATTTTGCAAGTTACTTCAAAGTGTGAAACAAACTTAGCTTCAATCTAAATGAATAAACATGTGTATTCTGCCCTTCTGTAAGGTGCTCGTAGAGTCAATTCACCACGAGAGATTTTACAAAATGTGTGTATCTAAAAACGAAGTATATCTAAAAAAATCAGATCCTCTAAAGCTCTCAAGAACTTATTTCCGATCCTATGATCTTGACCTCTATTACAGTAAGTCAAAGTCTTTCAGCTGTGCTTCACATGCGATGGACAACCTTTAAAAAAAAAGTCCTGTTTAGGGACCTGTTTTGTAAGCTGATGGCATTACGTACGGCTAATCCGGCATCCAAAAAGGCTGAAAAGAATAAAAACATGCAGGATAATGGAGAAAGGGAAAATGAAAGAAGAGCGAAATAAGAGACTTTTGTCAGCAAAGAAATAAAAAGGTGTCACAAGTACTTAGCGTTTCATCCAGTATGATGGAGTCGCAGACGTATGTTGAATATGGAAAAGGTTCACTTTAACTTTTTTATACTTGTTTAGAAGCCGGGGCACGATAAGAATGTTTGGAGATGACAAGTAGAAGGGGAAAAGTTTGAAGAATACGTCCATATAAAATGTTGTTGGGAAATAAGGCTTGAAAAGAGTTTGGTACCTATCTGAAATGAAGTACTTACAAAAGTGGCTTACGAGTAAAGGGAAATAAGGTAAATATATGAACTTATAAGATTTCTGAAATCCTATAGATTAGTGAGCTGGGGGAAAATTTTATACTTTTCTTTGAAGTAATGAAGTAATGTTTACTAAAACCACAAAATGAATAAATACACGAAGTGATTAAAGAAATTCACAAGGAGAAGTTACAGGTATTTGTAATTCTGCGTTGGCATTAAATAAACTAGTTTTGGCAAAAACATATTGTTTGAGAGTCGCAGAATGCTTTATGCATCATGAGATTGCAATCTCATAAATCACAAATACAACATACATAAAAAAAATGCAAAAGGAATAAGAATTAGATAAAATCAGTTCAATAAACAAAGCGTTAAGGAAAAAAAAAAACAAGCGAATTGTTTAAGTAATTGAACAAGTAGTTTATTTATTTATTTATTTATTTATTTATTTTTTTTTTTTTTTGATACGTAAAAATGGCCGTTTAGACTGACTACTCTTAGATATTATTCCAGTTGTTTTCCGGAGGAGTTGAAATAGCTGTTAGCTCTTAAACGAATATACTTCTGCGAGCTAAAGGGTTTTGTAGTAAAATTTAACCTACAACCCCATGAAAAACGTAAAACTGAAGATAACAGCGGAGCCAAAAGTGTCAGCACGCTTTCGAGTTCATCATCTAATATGTGATTCACCTTTTACTTGTACGTATTTAGGGAAAACTGAACTTTTTACTTTTCGAGTGAAACCTCTAGACATTGAAAACGTAAAACTGAGCAACACATTGTACTGTCAAATATAATCAAAATGGTTAAATTTTGGTTTTTCGGTTAAGCGTTTGCATTTTAGCTCGCAAACTTACACTTTACAATTCAGTAAATTTTTGTCTAAGTGAAAACACATATCGTCTGCAAAGACAAATAAAAAGATTCTAATGTAAAAAGAAGGAAAGGTTGAAAATTTTCAAATATTGTTCAAAAAAAAGGTTAAATTTGGGCTTTTGGTACAGCATTTGCATTTTAGCTCGCAAACTTACACGTTACAATTCACGATTAAATTTTTGTCTATATATATGTATATATAAGTGAAAACACATATCGTCTGCAAAAACAAATAAAGAGATTCTAATGTAAAAAGAAAAAAAAAATTCAAATATTGCTATAAATAAATAAATAAATAAGTAAATAAAAATCAGTTAGCTTTAATAAAACATCAATAAAAAGAACATAAGATAACATAGCATTAAAAAAAATTAAACGCATTACTATTTATTTATTAAAAGTAGTAATATAGTATGCAAATAGAGTATATACAAAATGTCAGATAATTTTCGACTCAGTCGTTAATCAAACAAATGGCTTAACGCACACTTAAGAAGCAAAGCAAACGAAGGCCGTAATTCTCCATTTATAAAACTTAGTAAATAGGGAAGACACCTCGGGCAATTATAGCTTGTGAATCAACATTTCAGCGGAAAATGTCGCTTTTAGTTACAACAGAGAGCTGAAAACTTAATAGCTGTGAGATTTCCTCTTAGTTTCACTAGAACCGCGACACGAACTGCGAGTTGAATTGCATTCAAAAGCTAAATAAAACGCTTTCTTGAAAACGGTGCATGACTTGAAAATCAGAGAAATATGTTTATTTCCATTTACTGTCCATGCAGTCGACTAGAAATTTACTTGAGAATGTAAAGCCAGCAGCATTTAAAAGCAGTTGAAGAAAAAAAAAATTAAAACCATAACTTTGAATTAAAAAAATAATAATAGTCAAAACTACTAAAAAACACGTTTTTGTAGCAATATGAACTAAAAAGTAAAACATAATTTTCGGATGTTAAGTATGATAAAATAATTGACCAAATAGTTAACTTGAATGCAAAAAAAAAAAAAAAACGTGTGGCGCTGCTGATTTATTTTTTCAAGGACAACAAATGGAAGAAATTTAACACAACTGATATGAAGCCCCCTCCCCCACCCACACGCTTTTTTTTAAGTTAAAGTTTATTGTTTGGTCAATTATTTTATCATACTTAACATCCAAAAATTATTTTTTACTTTTTAGTTTATATTGTTACAAAAAGCATGTTTTTACTTCCTTTTACAAAAAAGGAAGTATTGTATTCGCGAAAAAAATTTCACTCAAAAATCGGCCTTAATTTCCATTTTGCTAACCCCCAAATGAATGTTGAGTTTTTTTTTTTTTCGACCCGACCACATGTACATATGTACCTAAGAACGTATAGACGCCCGAAATATCCATTTTGAAGTTTCCCGAGTTAATTACAACGAGTTTTCTCGTGACGTCTGTATGTACGTATGTATGTGCGCATGTGTGTATGTATGTCGCATAACTCAAGAATGGTATGTCCTAGAAAGTTGAAATTTGGTACGTAGACTCCTAGTGGGGTCTAGTTGTGCACCTCCTTTTTTGATTGCATTCGGGTGCTTCTAAAGGGGTCTTTTGCACCTTTTTGGGGGGAATTCATTGTTAATTTCGATGCAAACTCAAGTGGTGTTATAATTTGGAGGACACTTGGCGATATATCGCCAGTCTTTTGGTCGCCAAGTTTTGTTGCCAACGTGGCGACAAATTTGGCGATTTTTTTAAAGTATATATATATATATTTAAATCTGGTTTTAATGTGTCCATTGTTGGTGATATTTAGGGAGTTAGGGAGAGAAGCACATTAAAATTGCAATAATAGGGAAATAACATTAAATTGGTATAAAAGGAAGTCATGTGATCTACACATCAGCTCGTTTAAAACTATTATTTTGTTTTATTTTTTTTAAAGTTTCACTTGTTTTACGAAAAAGTATTTATTTTAACATAATTCGATATTTTCTGTATTCATAAAATCCCCCCTCCCTCCCCCCCCCCCCCAAAAAAAAGACTAACGGGCTCGGGCAGCATTCGAAAAGGGGGATCGCTCGAACCCCAAAAAGAATAATGATACTCCTTAAGGTGTAATAGTCGAGCTCTAAAAACGTTCAACTGCTCCGATAAATTGTCTGTCTAATTCAGCTAATCCATACCATTCATCAATGTATGTGTGTGGAAATCATATTTATATTACTTTAAAAATTTGAGATATTTTAATAAAATCATTGTTCAACATTGAGCGTGATCAACAATTAATTTTTATTTAAAGACTTACCTATATTTTGGCATGAAATTCGTTTACAACAATTAAAATCCACGTTCTAATTATCTTGGAACATTCAAGCAAATTTTATCTGATGCAGAAAAATTAGGGGTTTCTATTGATATTTAATTATATTTTCTGAGAGCATTTTTGGTCCTCATATTAGTGGATTTATGCAAATGTTGGTTAAAATTGGAATAAATAAAAAAATAATAATTAATTAATGAATTTGATTATAAAATATTGCATTGTCATCGGTTCTGAGGTCGCATGTCAAATTTCAAAATAGTTCGATTGCAGGAAGTGGGAGAAATTTGAGTTGTAAGATTTTGTTTCAAGATACATACATACATGTGAAGCTAATAAAAGCGTATTAATAAAAGACCTTGCTTAAAATGCTCGATGCTTCTTGATAATTTTATTCTAAAAGCTAAACAAGTAATTATTTCCCCATAATATCGTTGAAGCAGATAATATTGTACCAGAGACTGCTTATTATTTTTTCACTCAAATAACATTGTAAAAAAAGAATTATAATTATTCAAGCATATCAGACAATTATAATTGCGACAAGAAATTGAAATATAATATCATAGCATTTTAAAATGTCTCTGATAATAGAAATCCAAAGAAGCGCGGACATTTTTATGCTTAAAGCATCTTATTAAAACGCTTTCTGTCGAATATGTTTTCCAAGAATTTTGAAGTAAATGAATAATTGAAACGCGAACTAAACATTTCACAGAGCTTCAAATCTATAACTAATGAGTTAAAACCGAAAATCCACTAACTCATTTTTGGAAAATTTATTTCAAAGATGTTGGTAATAAACTAAATGTTTGTGTAATAACTAGAATTTTTTTAATTAATGCAATTCAAAATTTATTGTACTAAACTATACTTTCAAACACTTTTAAAGTATAGTTAATACAAGTTAAACATTAAATCAGTAAAATGATCAATATATTTTATTAAAAGTATGTCGATTCAAAAATTGAAATTATAAATTATTAAACTACATTTTTTGGTTTGTTCTTCACTTAAATGTACTGAATGCTTTCAGTTAATTAGTATGTGATAAACTTCTTTGCTCCTTTAAAGTTAAATCTATATTTCAGATAAAGGGGAAGGCGGGGAGAAGTGAAATAGTGAAATATTCACTCTGCTTTTAGCGCTCCCTATCTGGTAATATTTTAATTACGTATGTAGTCTATTCCAATCAGAAGAAAGATACCTCAGAAGATCAAAGCATATGATAATACAAGCAATTTTTTAAAAATTAACACTTCAATTGTAATATTTTGTTGTAAGTCAAAAACTATTATCGTTATCATAAAATGATAAAATACTTGTTATTAACATTTTAAATACTAATTGGGACCTTCTAATAATCGGTGTAGTATTTATTAAATTTATTTGGGTTTTAAATATTTTGCACAATTAGTCAAGTGCATATGCGGCAAATTGGATGGGGCAAAGTGTAATATTTTCATTTCGTTTACTTATTCAATCATTTACTAAATCTCTTACATATTCCCTTATTAATGAATTAAATTACATTCCTTCATTTAATAATCCACTTATTTATTCATCCATTCACTTTTTTTCTTATTCATTAACATCATGTTGTTGATTAATTAATTAGATTATTTATATTCAGTAAATTCTTTATATTCAGTTAATTCGGTAATTTACTGAATATACCATGCCTTGCCTTCAATATTCGAGTTGAACCGAACCATTGTTTCGGTCACTCGTCGGGTCTGCGCTAATTCTTATATTAGCTATCAGTTTGTTTGGCACTCTTGGCTTCCTTAAGAGGTTTTCCATCTCCAGCTCCGTCACTTTCCTATGCTGGGCTGATGAGTGCTAATAAGCACGAAACTGCAGTCCCCGGCTGGAAATGACTGAGCTGGTGGTGTATTTCATGTATTTCTGTTTTAGCCCAGGCTATTGGGCGGTAATTTACTGAATATAGCATGCCTTGCCTTCAATCCTCGAGTTGAACCGAACCATTGCATCGGTCACTCGTATGGTCTGCGCTAATTCTTATATTAGCTATCAGTTTGTTTGGCACTCTTTGCTTCCTTAAGAGGTTTTCCATCTCCAGCTCAGTCACTTTCCTATGCTGGGCTGATGAGTGCTAATAAGCACGAAACTGCAGTTCTCGGCTGGAAATGACTGAGCTGGCGGTGTATTTCATGTAATTAGATTATTTATTAGTTTATTGCTTCGGTTTTATTTAATTTATTCATTCATCCTTTTATTTATTCAGTCATTTAATCAAAAATATTTCTTCAAACTAATAGAAAATATTTCATTTTTCACTTTGCCCTTTGAAAATAAAAAAATAAATAAATATATTCCACTTTTTCATGAAGGCATACAGCCAAAAATAAAAGAATAAAAAGTATGTTTCAATGCAAGTTTTATTATAAAATTCAGCGTTCTTTTTTTAATTTACTACAATTTTCTAAACAAATTTCCAATTCGTTTATTTTTTTTTTAAAAAGGAAGCTCATCTTAACTGTTTCACTTAACCCCACATTTCCCCACTTTAAATTTTAAAACGTTAAAGGAGAATGCACAAACCACTGACACTGCAACCATTTTAATAACAAGCCATCTTCGAAGCTAAGATAACTGTGCATAATAACTCTTATAAAGCTCAGCAAATAACTATGGTTTTAAATTTAACACCATGAAGACATACCAGGCTTTTAAAGATGGATTTAGGGCAATTTATCCCCTCAATGTTCCCTTGCTTTAATTGACACATATTTTACAACAGGAGTTTCAAATTTCGATTGCATAAGCGCAAGTTTGAATTGTGAGGGATTATAAATTTCTAAAATGTAAACACGAAACTACTATAACTTTGCTGGTTCGGCGAAGGGAATAGGATTAATATCAAAACTATTGATAACGCTGCTGTTATCAAATTTGGACCCTTGTTGTAAATATGTATATGTCAATAGTCTTTGTGTCATTAAGTGAGATTCCGTACTTGAGAAATTAAACTGTTATTTTTCTTTGCACTTTCTTTACATCTAATCTATGGAACGAAATTTTGAATTTGATAATTTTCGAACTTTGACGGATTTACACAATTTGAGGTGTGCTGAATTTGATAATTTTCGGAAAATGTCTGTGTGTGCGTGGTTGCATGAAAGGGAGGGAGAGAGAAAGATAGTCTGTGTGCACTCAATTTTTCGTGGCAACTCTAGCTTAAGAACTATTGCATGAAATCAAAACCAATTTGGTGAAATCGGCGATGAGTAATTTTTAGCGTCAACTCCTCAATTTGATGGGATGAATCAAAAGTATTCCCACGTCATTCCTATTTCTCAAGAAGTAATGAACGGATTCAGACAAAAATGTAGCCATTGTTAAACCTCTGAGGGAACAAGTGTTGATTCGATTTTGGCGCTAGTAGATTCAAGTGGGGTTGAACAATTGAACTTTTTTCTCGTTTATATATTTTTTTCTTCTTCGGAGACTATATTCAAATCGCATTTTCAATTTGTTATGCAAAAATGCCAAAAAAAAAAAAAAAAAACTTTAGCTGCATTTAAGTGCTTCTATCATAATAAGCCTTTTAAATTCACTAACAAAATTATTGGAATGTTAACTTACAATGTCATTCAATAGAAGAAAATTCTTTTTCCAGATAATTTTTTCTTGACACTTCGTGAGCATAACTCAGGACACAAAACATTATGCAGTCAGATTAATTGCAATTCAATCTTTCAGTCATTCAATCTTTAACTAGCTTGTATATTATAGAATTTATTTCCGTTTTACTATGTTTTGACACGCTATATTTCAAATTGAAAAAAAAAAAAAAATCCAGCATCAAGTCCTGGATTCATTTGAATTTTGACGCCTTGAATTCAAAATGTGTTTCTCGCATTTACGAATTGCGATAGGACCCTATTCGTTTAGGTTTCTTGTTTCCACAAACCGAACGGAATGGAATTGGAGAAGAAATTTGCACCTGTCGTCTAGATTAGGTAATACGAGGCATAATCAGAAAAAAAGGTAATTAGGATGCGGTAATAAAGTCTAGTTATTATGGTCAATTTACATCCATACACTTACCTTAAAGATTATATTTACAGCGAATACCGTAATGATATTTTTATTTCTTTTCAATATCTTTATAATGTGAATTAGTAATCTGAAAATTTCGCATTAAGACGAAGTTTTGCTACTTAAGTTTATCTACATAAGTGTTTTTACTGAAAAAGCGTGATTTTATACAGAAAAAAAAAAGTTTTTTAATGTAAAATCTGCTGGAGTGAATGAAGGCAAACCGCAGCCTATTTCTAACCGTGACGACGAAAATCACTTAAATAAATATTTATAACATCCAGCTAGACTTATTCTCGTCGTCATAGTAATCTGAAAAAAACATCTAAAACCCTCAATTGAGGGAAAATAGCAATTAATTACTGCCCCCCCCCCAAAAAAAACCCTTATGAAGGAAAATAAGTACTATTAAACATAGTTATATATTACGAGGAACTACTGTTTTAGTTATGCGCCTTTGTGGAATCATAAGTGTCGTTGTAAACGGAAGTAGTTTTACCTGAAGTTCCTAGATAGCAGATTAAGTAACGTAACGTCCGCCATCTTGGGGCTAAACGTAGCTTTCTTCCTATGTTTGCAAAGATAAACTAGCTTGTTTTGTTTCTTGATTGCGGTGCCTCTTGTTTGTAGATTAACATAGAGTTACTAAGAAACTTGAATTAAGAAGCAAAGCACACTACTTTTTCCATAGTACATACAAAGCAGCGTTTAGCCCCAAGATGGCAGACGAAGAAGCGTTTTAAGCGTTAAGCGAAGAAGACTTTTAAGTTACGATATAGGGCTATAGCTCTATCAAGTTATGTTGTAAAATCATATGTTAGGCGAAATTGGACGAAGCTGCCAAGGACGATTTTGCATCGCACTACTAAATAATAAGAATAGGCATTGCAATGCTTAAAAAATTAGGAAAAGGTGGAGTTTTTGAAATACTGTTTTAATCTTTTAAAAAAGAAGGTGAAAATTGGAATATAATGGGCAGCAATTGCAATAGGTGAATTAGTAACTAAAGTAGAGAAGAATGATTATAAAATATTTAAAAAACCGTTCTGAATAGCTGAAACTAAAAATTCAGTACGCAACTCGTTTATATCATTGAAACAATATTACATAAGAATAAGAATTTGAAAAAGTTTTGAAAACCAAATTTGGCATTTCGGATACATATTAAATATTAAATTTAAAAAATAATAATAATAATAATAATAATAATAATAAACAAAACAAAATGAAAGCATCGAAAGTTAATCAGGTTATCAATCTTTCCAGTATTGAATTTAAAATATAAATGAAAACGATACACACTCTCTCTCTCTCTCCTTGCACAGACACATCGATTATGAAATATGGGGAAAAAGTTTTGAAGATTTAATTAAAAGATTGAAAAGTTAAGTTTCTTTGAGTTACAAAGAGTAATGATTTTCGCATTTTGATGAATAAATATCGATTCCGCACAATTCTAAAAAGATTATTAAATCCGATAAATAAGAGAAAGAGGAAATAATATTAATAACTTGGAGAACTTTACCCGATAAAGGGAAAAGAATCAATCAATTCGAAGAAAAATAAACATAACATATTTAAAATGATCTAACGTCATTTTGTTTCAGGGGTGCTGTTAAAAAGGTACTTGAAAATTAAAAATATATTTAATACAGTTTCAATATTATGCCCTGCAAAAGAAATTAAATTTTGTAAACACCAATAACAACTAGGGCTCGACTGATGGCATTTTTTGGTCGATGGGACGATGCCGATTGTTGGCCGATTGTTCAAGGAAGGCCGATGGCCGATTATTTTCCTACAAATGGCCGATCGCCGATGGCCGATGGCAAAAAAAAAAAAAAAAATCAAACAGAAATAAATTAATAAGATTGTCAGGGATTTAAAGGATCATTGATTCATTTCACTTTACTTCCTTTCTACGAAAATAAGGAATTGTAATCACAAAAAAAAAAAAAAGAAAAAAATCAGATTTCGACCTAAATTTCTATTTTACGATCACCCAATTTATAATTCACAATTTTTTTCGGCATATCTGTACATGCATATGTACCTAAGAACATATAGATGACCGAAATATTCATTTTGAACGCCTCAGTTAATTATCGCAAATTCTCTTGTGATGTCTTCATGCGCGTAAATTTGCGTCACTCAAAAACGTTATGAAATAGTAATTTGAAAACTCATACGTACGTAGTACAGACACCGAAGTGGTTTTTGGGGGGAGGGAAGTAGGAAATAAGGAATCAAAAATTAAAAAAGTAGGAAAAAATTACTTTAAAAAGTAGGAAAAGATAGGAAGAGATAGGACTACACACACATCAAGAGGAAACAAATTTACCGTAAATTTTATTTCTTATGTAAAATAAACGAACAGTGCTTTTGATTTAAAACTGTCTCAAAAATAAACTAACAGTGCTTTTGAAGTATTCAAGGGATTTAAACTGACAATCATCAGTATTAAAAATAAACTGGTGGGAACAAAGATATTAATTACAAAATATAAAAACAAAATTTAAACAAAGAAACACCTTTAAACAATACAGTAATAAAATTTTTAAGTGTGAAAGAGTAAAATGTAATATAAAGATCGCAAATAATAATAATAATAATAAAATAAAACTCACATTTTGGTGCAATAAAACCATTTTTGTTAAAGATTTGTTTTGTCAAAAACGAAAAAATTCCTTCGAGAGCATCCATTTATCATTTAAAAAGACAACACTTTCAGCTCCTGTTGTCATAAACTATGATACAAAAAGCAAAGCAAATATTAAATTGGTTTTAGTTAAAAATTATCAGCAGCTACCGCAACACCTCGGAAGAGTTTCTGAATCTACTTCAGCACTTCCGAAGAAAAAATTCAAAAGCCCCTTTGATTTCCGAATTATGTAACCATTCAAAACGTCTTTAATCAATTTCTTACATTAATGCTCTAAATTCTTTCTAAACAATAGATAAAGTTTGAAAAAAATCTCTAATTTTATGAATGGTGTTAGTTTTAAACAACTCCGAAGTATAACTAGAGTTTAATTTCAGAAATTGAGGGAGTGGGAGGAGAGGCCTCGCAAGTGTTCAAAATAATCATAAACATTCAGCAGAAAAACCCTTTCAAAACTTGCACCCGAGTTTGTTTTGACGTGCAGTACCGGATTTAAAGTATAGCAAATGTTACAATTGCGCGAGAGGCCCCATAATCATAGGGGCACCGCAGGAGTTACAAAAATGCTTCTGAAAAATGTTTTACAACTTCTGTGATAGAGAAATAGGGTCCCAAAATGTATTTCGACGGGCCCCAAACTTGTAACTCCGCCGAAGCGATACAGAGAAGACTTCATTACTGTGATTCATATTACAAATATCGAAAAATTAAAACTAACCGTCGGTTCAACGAGAATCTAATAAAATAAAACAAAAACCGGTTTCGCCATCTCATATTTGTTTCCATGGTCTCCAATGCGGCAATATATCACCAAATGATCGTCAATCTGAGACGCTATATTAGTTTTGCATTGAAATAAGTAATTAAAAGTCACAAAAAATGAGTAAACAGGCTTTTCAGAACACCCTATCGAAAACAAAAAGGGACTGGAACGTACGCACATCCCACATGCGAAAATTTATCCTTCTACAGCTTACCATTTTTGTGTGTATGACTTATGAGAGATACATAATGTTACAAATCCTGTAAATAGTAATTATTGTAGTAACGTAACCTGTAAATAATTTCCCGTAATGAATATACAACCCCTTAACATATGGCTTAAAGTATACAACCCCCTATTCTTTTTATTTTCATTGATAAAATTTGATAACGGTCTACGCATTTCTCGAAGCAGAAAGAATGTTGTGGAAAATTCTTGGATGTTTATAAAAGCCGTTGGCGATGGATAAACAGGGAGTTTCGATTCAGATTTGTGCTGAGTGTGTATTTGCTCTGTTTATAGCGAGGCATTTCGCTGTGTTGTTTTCGTATTTGGAAGTAAATACGTGTGTAAACGTTGAGTTTACGGTGTTGTGTGATAATTGCTTAATTACTGATGAATAATTTAGCAGTTGTTGAAGATCTTTTCTGTACATAGTGTAAATAAATTTCCTGTGTTTTTATCAAGAACTGTGTCTTCATTTCAAGAAAGTGGAAGTCGCACCGAATCCGTTACAATTGGCGCCCAACGTGGGGCTTCTTCTGGACTTTCTTGGAGTAAGTGTGACTTTGGACATTTTTTTCATAAAGACTGT
This sequence comes from Uloborus diversus, assembly GCF_026930045.1. Classification (NCBI taxonomy): domain Eukaryota; kingdom Metazoa; phylum Arthropoda; class Arachnida; order Araneae; family Uloboridae; genus Uloborus; species Uloborus diversus. The sequence continues at coordinate 90,756,593 of NC_072732.1, read as the reverse complement.
TTGAATTTATAGACTTTGTTTTTATGGTGATTACTCGCGCAATGGATGACCAATTAAAACAACTTCTGGAAGCAATTAATGCTGCGAAAAGCGACTTGGCTGAAAGTTTGGCTGCTAATCAAGAACAATTAAAAAATGATATGGCGACTAATCAAGAACAATTAAAAAATGATATGGCGGCTAATCAAGAACAATTAAAAAGTGATTTGACTGCAAGTTTTACTGCAAATCAAGAACAATTAAAAAATGACATTGCGGCTAATCAAGAACAATTGAAAAGTGATTTAATGGTACTGAAAAATGATTTAGCTTTTAACCAAGAGGAGATTAAAAACGACCTTACTTCGGTAAAGACTGTGATGGAAAATAAATTTAATGAGATAGAGCATCGAGTTGATGTTTTTGATGAAAAATTTGAAACAGTAGAAAACCGTATCGCAACAGTTGAAAATCATGTGGATGAGAAAATTAAAAACTTGGAAAGGAGATTGGCGATCGCGGAAAACAGCTCTGTACAGTTTGGCGCTCTCACATCGGTTGCTCGACCGTCCATTAAACTTGCCACATTTGATGGCAAAACTTCGTGGCAGGTTTACAAAACTCAATTCATGATAGTGGCGGAAGCGAACGGATGGGACTCTGCTACCAAGGCCTGCCATCTTGCAGCATCCCTGAGAGGTGACGCAGCGGACATTTTCCAGACCCTTCCGGACAGCCAGCGCCTGGATTTCGCCGTCCTCACATCTGCGTTGGAGCATCGCTTCGGTGAGAAATGCCAGAAAGATTTCAGTCGACTCCAGTTGAAGTCCCGTTTCCAGAAAACCGGGGAAACCCTGCAAGAGCTAGCGGCGGACATCGAGAGACCGTCTCATCTTGCTTTTTGCGACTGTCCTGCGGATGTTCGAGACAACCTGGCACTCAACTATTACATCGACGGGGTTCGAGATCCGGAAATCCAGAAAGCTCTACGGATGGCGGATGTCAAAGACCTGAATTCTGCTGTTGTGTATGCGATGAAGTTGGAGGCCGCCCAGCAAGCAACCCGTGTGGATCGCCATCCCATCCGAACTCTGGAATCTGATGAGTCTGATTCCAGGTCGTCCCACCTCGCTGAACTCGAGAGACAACTCGGTGACTTGGCAAGACATCTGAGCAGCATAACAGCCCAAAAGAAACAAGAGCAGAAGTGCTGGAAATGCGGTAGTGAAGGACACCCACGAAGGAGTTGTCCGGCTCGCCAAGCTACGCGAGGGAAGGAAATCACCACCACCAGAGCTCTGCAGATTTCCTCTTCTAGTAGTGGCAGTGATGGACTTTTCATTTACGCCCATGTAAATGGGAATCCTTGCAAACTGACTGTCGACACTGGAGCCAATGTGACAATCGTTAGGACAGATGTGGCTCGTGAATTTGGATTGAAACTGCTGTGGACATCGCCACGCGTAAGTCTCCAGACTGTGACAGGTGACAAAATCGAGATTGACGGTAAAGTGGACTTGGAAATAGTGTTTGGGAATGCCACATACCATCATACGGCATTCGTCGCTAATATCACGGACCCCTTCATTCTCGGATTGGACTTTTTAAAGAAATATGACTTCACTCTCGACTTCAAGACTAATGAGCTGCACTCGATGAGAGAAGACATAGCAGTTTTCCCTGCAGAAAGTGATGTAAAATCCGCTCATCAAATAATAGCCCAAACAGATTTATCGATTCCCTCAAGGTCAGAATCATTAATACCTGGCTCCCTTGAAGAAAGCAATACTTTTCGATTTGGACTCATTGAATACCCTAACCTAAGCAATAACCTAAAAGGAGTGCTGGTAGCATCTACGCTTGTGGACCTTTCTAAGGATGTAATTCCTGTGAGAGTCGCCAACGTGAGTGAAAGGCCAAGGAATATCCGGAAAGGTGAAGTGTTAGCAACTTGTACTCCAGTAAACTGCATCATTAGAAGAATCAATTCCCCCGAGACTGTGTCTTCTGAATCCTTGACATCGAACTTAATTGGGAGTGCACCATTAACGAAAGACCAAAGAACTGCTGCGGAACAATTGGTGGATGACTTCAAGCATCTGTTTTCATCTACATCGGAGGATGTTGGCCGTACGAATTCAACGCAGCATAGGATCTACACTGGAGAACACCCCCCTATTAAACAGCATCCACGACGACTACCGTTCGCCAAGAAGGAAGAGGTTGAGACCCTCCTGAAAGAGATGAAGGAGAACGATGTAATCGAACCTTCATCCAGTCCTTGGGCGTCTCCCATCGTCCTGGTCCGAAAGAAAGATGGCTCCACCAGATTTTGTGTCGATTACCGACGGCTGAATGAAATCACCAAGAAAGACAGTTACCCTCTTCCACGGATAGACGACACCTTGGACACTCTTTCCGGACACAAGTGGTTTTCGACCCTGGACTTGAAGAGCGGCTACTGGCAGGTTGAGATACACCCTGATGACCGAGAAAAGACAGCGTTTACTACTGGACAAGGCTTATGGCAGTTTAAAGTGATGCCCTTCGGCCTCTGCAATGCACCAGCTACTTTCGAGCGTCTTATGGAGACAGTGTTAAGAGGACTTTCCTACGAATCCTGTCTGGTCTACTTAGACGATATCATCATCGTGGGACGCAGTTTCGAAGAACATCTGGCAAATCTTAGGAAGGTGCTGCAAAAGCTTAAGGAAGCCAATCTTAAGTTAAGCCCGTCCAAATGTAATTTGTTCCGCCGGGAAGTGAACTACCTTGGTCACATCATCTCTTCTGAAGGTGTACAAACCGATCCAGAAAAGGTATCTGCGGTCAAGAGTTGGAGTCGTCCCGAAAACATCCATCAGCTGCGAAGTTTCCTGGGGCTCTGCACGTACTACAGGAAGTTTGTGAAGGGTTTTTCCAACATTGCACGACCTTTGCATAAGCTGACGGAGAGCAAGCAAAAGTTTGAATGGTCCAAAGAATGCGAAGATGCATTTCTACGACTGAAGGAGGCTTTAACATCAACGCCTATTCTCTCTTACCCTCAGCCTGGAAAATCCTTCATCCTAGACACTGATGCGAGCCACGAGGGCATCGGAGCTGTTTTATCCCAAGAAATTGACGGAAATGAACATGTCATCGCTTACTGGAGCAAATGCTTATCAAAGTCGGAGCGAAATTACTGCGTCACCAGAAAGGAGTTACTGGCCATAGTGAAAGCTGTAGAACACTTCCATCATTACCTCTACGGCCGAAAATTTCTGCTTCGGACAGATCATGCCTCATTAACTTGGCTTTTGAACTTCAAAAATCCGGAAGGCCAGATAGCCAGATGGATACAGCGGCTCCAGGAATATGACATGGAGATCAAGCATCGAAAAGGGTTATCTCACGGTAATGCTGACGCTTTATCAAGGAGACCCTGTCCTGAGAACTGCCACTATTGTTCCCGAATCGAGAAACAGTATGGAACGACTAGCCCTACCGCCTATCAGGTGACAGTGACTCCAACATCATCAGAACCTGATCCATGGAGTGATGACCAAGTTCGAAAAGATCAACTTGAAGACCCCGACATAAAACCAATTTTAGAGCTCATGGAAAGTGACAGTCGACGCCCTAGCTGGCAGGACGTTTCCATCTTCAGTCCTGCAACAAAAAGATACTGGGCTTTATGGAACTCACTCCATTTACGGAACGGCGTGCTACACCGGAAATGGGAATCTGACGACGGCAAAACATCTAGGTGGCAGTTACTACTTCCCCGATCAAGGATTTCAGATGTTCTGAAAGAAATACATAGTAGTGCGACTGGAGGACATTTTGGTGTCTTGAAAACCCTCAATAAAGTTCGGGAGCGCTTCTTCTGGAGCAAGGCGAAGGATGGCGTGGAGAAGTGGTGCCATTCTTGTGACGCCTGTTCTGCTCGTAAAGGACCGAAGAAAAGAAGCAGAGGGAAGCTACATCTGTACAACGTTGGAGCTCCTTTCGAACGAATTGGGATCGACATCCTGGGTCCTCTACCAAGAACTGCTGATGGGAACAAATACATTCTTGTTTCCATCGACTATTTCACCAAATGGCCGGAAGCATATCCCATTCCAGATCAAGAGGCTACCACCGTAGCAGAGACTCTAGTCCAACATTGGATCTCGAGATATGGAACACCTTTGCAGATTCATTCCGATCAAGGGAGGAATTTCATCTCTGCTGTGTTTAAGGGCCTATGTCAAATTCTCGGAATTGAGAAAACTAGGACAACACCACTACACCCACAATCGGACGGCATGGTGGAGAGATTTAACCGCACAATCCTGAACAATCTCTCACTTATGGTATCCAGAAATCAACAGGATTGGGACAAGAAGCTACCTTTGTTCCTGCTGGCCTACCGCAGTGCTGTCCACGAGACTACCGGATATGCCCCATCTCAGATGCTCTTCGGACGAGAGCTTCGGCTACCTTGTGATCTCGTCTTCGGTCGTCCTCCGGATGGGCCTTCATCGCCTGAGGAGTACATCCAGGATCTCCAGGCCCGGTTGGAAGACGTTCATAACTTCGCACGAGAGCGAATCAACATCGCGGCGGAGAAGATGAAGACCCGATACGACACAAGGTCTACTGGACATGAATTCAACGAAGGCGACAAGGTTTGGTTATGGAATCCCATCCGACGGAAAGGTCTGTCACCCAAATTGCAGTCGCATTGGGATGGACCCTACAAAGTCCTTAACCGACTAAATGACGTCGTAGTGAGGATCCAAAAATCACCTAATGCAAAACCTAGGGTTGTACATTATGATCGGTTAGCCCCATACTATGGCCATAGTTCATGAGTATTACGTAAACAACAATGGTTGATAACATAAAAGTTGTAGATAATTAATTTTTGCTTTTAATGTTTAGTAATATTTCTTGTTATTATTGTGTTTCCTTTGCACTATTGGTTATTATTTAATGTGTGTAATTGTGAACTTGTGATAGAAGTTTGGCACCCTTTCTGGGGATTGTACTGCCCGGGACGTGCAGTCAAGGGGGCAATGTTACAAATCCTGTAAATAGTAATTATTGTAGTAACGTAACCTGTAAATAATTTCCCGTAATGAATATACAACCCCTTAACATATGGCTTAAAGTATACAACCCCCTATTCTTTTTATTTTCATTGATAAAATTTGATAACGGTCTACGCATTTCTCGAAGCAGAAAGAATGTTGTGGAAAATTCTTGGATGTTTATAAAAGCCGTTGGCGATGGATAAACAGGGAGTTTCGATTCAGATTTGTGCTGAGTGTGTGTTTGCTCTGTTTATAGCGAGGCATTTCGCTGTGTTGTTTTCGTATTTGGAAGTAAATACGTGTGTAAACGTTGAGTTTACGGTGTTGTGTGATAATTGCTTAATTACTGATGAATAATTTAGCAGTTGTTGAAGATCTTTCCTGTACATAGTGTAAATAAATTTCCTGTGTTTTTATCAAGAACTGTGTCTTCATTTCAAGAAAGTGGAAGTCGCACCGAATCCGTTACAATACGTACATCCAGCTGCAAGAAACAACGCAATAATTAACTTGTTTGGTACCTGAATTCAGTATTAAAAACACTTTCAGGGGTGACTAAACTGGAAATTCATACTGAAATTTAATTAAACAATTTTATATAAAAACAATAACTCCCTTTACTTTGTATAAAAAAGTAAAACAGCAAAGGCTCTTTTTTTTTTTCAAAAACATCGGCCAATTCCATCGGCTTTTCGATGTTTTTTAAGGCCGTTGGGCCGATGTTTCCTGCAAATTAGCATCGGGCGCCGATGTTTGAAAACGAAGCATCGATCGCCGATGTTTGATGGCTAAATTGTTGAACCATCGGCGCTGATGCATCGGCCAGGCCGATGCATTGGTCGAGTCCTAATAACAACATGTATATAGTGTAAAAGTTTAATGCAGATAATGTTCATGTCGTCATTGGATTTCGGTAATGTGAAAAGGTTTTTTGGTTTAAATAGTGTAGTAATTCTCTTAGTCATAAATAAAATTCGGTTTACAAAAAGGAAAAAATAAATAAATAAATACATGAATAAAAGCCCGTTGAATGCACAGTTAAACCACATTTCACACTAGAAAATGCTCAATTTTTCACGTGTGAAAAAAAGAGGCATATTTTAAAGTGGGCAACAAAATCGTTTTAGATAACAAAAAAAAAAAAAAAAGGTGGAGGGATTTGTTTTTGACCAACTAAAATTTTTCAATTATGCAGTCAGTTCTGGCAACATTGCTTTTTTTTTCTATTATTAATTTGTTTTTTTCACTCTTTTTTTTGGGGGGGGGGGATTTTTATGCTCTATAGTTAAAAACACTGTGTTTCTAAGAGTTATAACGTTGAATAAATAAAAGAAATACGCGGAATTGTAAAATTAATAAGAACAAATACTATTAAAAGTTTTGTGACAAAAAAAGTAATAATTACATATAAAAATATTTCTTTTAAAGCAAAAAATGGAAATAAAAACGTTTTACATGGATTCAACTGCTTATTTAAAAACGCTTTTAACTTGGTTTTCGTTCAATTCTTGTTTCAATTCTCTTCTTAGAAAAATAATAAAAATGAACAAGTTGTTTCCCTAAAAATCATAGATAGCTAGAGTATTCGGATAACTGAAAGTTCAGTTAAGCAGCGCTTTACTGTATACGCTGTTAAATTTCATTTCCAGTTTTAAAAACTTTCGCAACATGTTCTGGAACTATATCCAGTGATCTTATCATTGATGGGAAGAAAAGGCAGAGGAAAATTACAGCACTTTTCAACCCTCTGTAGTCCCACATTCATAACCATCCAATCCTCAGAGCCGACCCAAAACCCAAAAGGACACGCTTTAGTGTAGTTAGTAGGCGAAGCTGCTCAAACCTCCAGAGGAAAGAAGCTTCTGGAACAACCCCGGACAAGGTGCTGGTAATTTTTGAATTACGTATACGCCAGAAAGTCATTTACAGAGATATTTATGGAGTGGCTTTCCACATGAGGAAATAAAAATGTGATATGTATCATAATCAAGGAGAAACTAGAGGCGCTTCTTTCCAAGTGGCGGATAAGAGTCATTTTTATATTTTCGGTTAATGAAAGAGTATATTTACTCTTATGCGTAGTAATGAATTTATGAAGAAATGTATTAAAGTAATGCAATTTTAGTACGGGAATCCATGTCGGTCGTTTTATGTATCATCAGAAATGGAAATTAGTTAAGCAAATCTAATTAAAATGTAATGTTTGTACTTTTCAAAAGCAATAAATAGAAAGAATGAGAAATTAATAAGTACCTTTTCTGCAGAAATGCAAAAAAAAAAAAAAAATAAATAAACATTAAAAATATGCAGATACGTGTTCGGGTTTTTTTAGAATATCTTTATCGATATAAAAAACAAAAAGAATGGTTCAAAGATTTCATAGTAGTTTCAATGCCATGAATTTAAATGATTTTTTTAAACCCAAACAAGTTTTCCTTTTCATGCAAACGTAAAAAAAAAAATAATAAAAAGAACAGCAAACTTGATGATCGAAAAAAGACAAACTTTTAGTATTTCCCCGAAACATGGTGTTAAAAATTAAATCTTACTTTTTTACTGTAATGCTAACAGAAGCAGGGCCGCAGAGAGCCAAGGCGGGCCCCTGGTCAGTTTTGTCACCTCGCTCCCTCCCCCCCCCCCCCAAAAAAAATGCTTAGTGGAAAACAGTTAATTCTATTTTAAGTGCCGCAACAGTAAATATATTTTCTTTCTTTTTTTTTTTTTTTGAGTCGGTGCTGCCCCCCCCCCTGCAAGGCCCGGGCCCCTTGTTTCCGACTAGGCTGACATGGCCTCTCGTCGGGCCTGAACAGCAGATAATCCTTTCTAACTATAAATACATCTTCAATGAAATTCGTAGGCAACCTGGAGATAATATATAAGATAATCACACACAGAAACGTTTTCATCCCATTTCCCCATATCTATTCTCTGTGATGCGAGACTCTCGAAGTGTGCCAAAACTGCGAATTCCCATGCACTAACGACACCCATCAGTTCTTAATAATTCTTTTAATACTATCTTTCTAGTGGAGATGAATGCATCTGCCCATTATTCTGAACTGATATTTTTCATCCTTATATATTTTCTCTCAGTTTTCTCTTAAATATATTTTTAGTTATATTTGGTAGCTTGATGGTTGTTATAGCTCCCGCGTGACAAATAAAATAGTTGAAACCAGCAGGGTTCGTTGATTTAAATCATGATTAAAATCATGATTTAAATCAAGTGATTTGAATCAAGTGATTTTTTTGAACAAAATCATTAATTAAAATCAATTGATTTTATTTTTAAAAATTAATTTGGCATTATTAAAATTTATTGCTCTATATTTCACTGCACTGCTGCATTAAACATGCTATACAAGCATGCACTGCGTTATGCATACTACATAGATGCCTCTTTCTGTGAGTGTATAACAGATTTTAACTCTTGCAATATTCCTTTTACTCCAAAATTACAGTTTTGAACAAAATGAAAATTTACAGTTTTTCTTATACACCATAACTAATATAGTTAAGAAGAGTAATTGTTTAACATATTATTTTTCACTAAAATCGTTCATGAGGATGGAAATCTTATCTTTAAGCAAAGCTTAAAACAAAATTACATCTTACGCAAGCATCATAACGTATTTATATATAAATTTTAAAAAATTATTGAATAGTTGGGGAACTTACCTTAATTTAAAAAGTAAGCTTAATCGATTCATCTATTGTATGAAATATATTATGTTTATAACTCTAAATTAATTAATATCTACAAACTTTTGAAGATTTAAAATAAAATTTTAAAAAATCTGATTTAAATAAGAAAAATCTGATTTAAATAAAACGAAATTCCAACTTTTTTTATTAAAAAAATAAAAAAATAAATAAAAAATAAAAAAATCATGAACCTTGGAAATCAATAACTTCGCATTTGTAGACCTGCTGGCAAGGAAAGTATAAGATCACTAAACTTTTAAGAACAACTTTTTCAGTGTCACCTTAAACAATGACGACGCCTACACAACAAATGGACCGGGATGGCCTGATCGGTAAGATGTCGGGCTCGCAACTGGAGGATTCGGGGTTTGATGCTAACCGAATCATGGGCCACGTTAAATATGTCGCGGTCATAAAGTCCTCCAAGTGAATCAATACTTCTGGGTATACTGAACCAGGCTGTTCGGCTTGTGGTTTGAATCAAAATTATCGAAATGTTGATAGATGAGCATTCCATCTATTGCGTGCTGTCCGAGCTACATCGGAATTCCACCTTACCTAAGGCCTTGTTTATGCATCTGGATTCACCCCGGCGTCAACCCGGATTCGCGGAATAAGGCTGTTTTATGCATCCAACCAGGCTTCAAGCCGCGTTCAATATGGGAGGGAATTCCCTCCACCTACATTGAAGGATTATTGGCGGATTTTTCCCACAAGAAGTACAATTAAAAGTAATTACTGGGGATAAAGTTCTGTAAATGTGTTTCGTCAATAAAAATTTTATTTTTAAATGAAATTGAAAACCAAAATAAAATAAATTAATAAAAACAAATCAATTTGAAACAATTTTTTTCAGAAAAAATTATAATAAAAGCATTTTTCGGAACAGTTGTGAAAATTTTCGAGGGGGTTGGACAATAAAAACCCACCCCTTAAGTGCGGCCATGATATTGACAATCACAAAAGGCAAAAATTTTAATTTAGAAATGGATTTAGATGATCCAGACATATTTTTACACAATTTACTGATTAATGCTAGTTTTCACAATGCTGATTTCCAGGCGAAATCAGTAAAATCTATTGCATTTGTCACAAGCTATTTATGATTAAATTTATGAAATTCAGGTAATAAATTAAAAGGATGAAAAAATAGGACATTCATATTGAAATATAATATTATTCACAGTGTAATTGTGATAAGTAATTAATCCATTATGCCCCAAATTATTTTCAGAAAAAATCTGCAATTTGTTTTTTAATGCTCAATTTAACTATAAAAAAGACATACACACAAAAAAAAGGATATTGTACAATAACGTAAAGGAGAATCCACGATTTGACAAAAACGGGTCTTCCCATCAACCTGGCTGCAATCCCCCTTTTATGCACCTTCCGCTTCAACCCGGGGTGAAGCCGGAGTGTGCATAAACAGACCGTTAAGTGGTGTTCTGTAAACAGAAGCCGTACCACTCAGCCTTAAACCGGGCAGCATTGTCTACTCGGGCTCGGCTACCCTAGTGGTTTAAGTAATATATTGTCTAGAAACCCTCAGAATCTCTTCTTTATGCTACTTCGTTTCCGCTCCTCGCAAGTTTAGTTTAAAAAATTACCACAAGTGTGGTAATAAAGAGTTTGTTCCCCCTTCCATTTTCCCCATGTTTCCTTTCACCCCAACTAACCGTATATGTTACCCTTTTCATGTGCAGTGCCTAAATATTAGGATTTTATTGCTTTTAACATGTGTACTTAACAGCCATCCCAGCCTCATTTAACATCATTTTCGATTGTGTACATAGTTTATTTTGATGTTTTTATGTTTTTGTATGTGTTTCTGTATTACATCAAACTTGTTCCAGTGAGTGCTTGGTCGCTCATGAACTGTTCTATTCCCCTCCCCCAATCCCCACATCCGGTTAAATCCTCACCGGAGTTGGTACGGTGGTGATTGGAGGGGTTTAAATAAATAAATAAAATAATAGGAAAGTGCAAAAATAATAAACAAAAATAAAGAAAGAGCAATGAGAGACAAAAAAAAGGATATAAATTAAAGCATTTGCAATACATTTTTTTTCCTTCACTTCATCTCAGAGAAGGCGCCAATTCGTTATTATGTGGCAAATGTGGGCATTTTAAATGGGCTGGGGAAGGTGGTGGAATACCTTCCAAAAAGAAAGGATAGAGCGACTTCCCTTGAGAAATGGGGAAAAAATTTTATACACACTATCTTTACGTCAGATGGAGGTGTATAAGATGATATTTATGACGTTGTTTGTAAAGAAAGAATGAAAACGAAGCCTTAAATAAGAAATGGAGCAATGCTGCCCAAATTAGCTTTTTACCTTACTTAATGTTATATTTATTTTTGAGAAATAAGCAAACGTAAAAGAAACTTTGATGTAATATTTTTCTAGGTTAATAAGTTTTTATTAAATATGAGAAAAAGAAAGGAAAAATATGAAAAGTACGCGAAGTTCAAAGGTATTCTAAATATTCGTGGCGCAACTTTTATTCAACAGATGAATCTAGTAAAAGGCAAAAGGGGCTGTTCACAAATCATGTCACGCGTTGAAGGGGGATGGAGGTTTGTGAAATTGTGACAAGGGGGAGGGAGGAGCTAACAGGAAGTGTGACATCACATTTTTATATAAAAAAAGGATATGTTTATTAAAAAAGGCATGGCACGTGACAAAGGAGGGGAGTGGAATAATGTGAAATGTGACATTTTGTGACAAGGGGGGGGGGAGTTAAAAACGTTGAAAAATGTGTGACGTCATTTATGACTAAAGAATATGGCTGACTGATATCCAAAAACTATTGAACAAAAGAATTTACCTTGTTTTGGTGCACGTTTGTTTACCTAGTTAAAGAGAATTTATGTTGTTATGCAAAAGCATCTTTTTTTAAAAAAAACTAATTTTCAATTTTAAAATGTAATCATTTGACTTTTAATACATCAGGTAAAAATCCAACTTTTGGTAGACATTTCAGCTCACTTTGCTTTTTAAATGTTTTAAAATAGTTATCAGAGTTATGACAACCATTTTAAAACATTTAAAACAGTACGCTACCTGGGATCCGTTTATCTTCTTTCAACTAGTGTATTTTAAACTAGTTTTATTAAACGGGAATGCATCTTCATTTCGAAAGATTAAAATCTATGAAATAAAACTTATTTTGGAAAAACATACATAGACCGCCATTAGTTGAGATCTGAATGCATTTTCTCGTAACAGGAACTGATAAACAGTTGAGGTTTTGTAAATAACTTAATCCTTTTGGTAAGAAGTATATTTTATACAAGAATGTTAATAAACAAAGCGTAAATACCAAAAATATTCTATGGACCCATTATAACAACGGCTTACTCGAAGAAAGGACCAACTATTTCACAATGTATTAAATACATACTTGGTCATTAAATAGTTGAGCAAATTACTCATGCAATGTGCAATCACGCGAAGATCAGTTAATTAACGGACGGGAAAACGCGGCCATGCATATTACATGAGACTGATTACCTAAATGAAGTAATGGGGCAGTAATAAAACAAGATAAGCATTTTAGGCAAAGCAAAGGACTTGGATTAAGCTTGCTATAAACTAATCAACGCGACGAAAATATTCAGGAAAGTGGAATGCAATTTAAAATGAATGACTCTCATTTTCTCGCATGTTGCAACACCCGGGTGGCCAGTTATTATTATCTAAGTCAGCCAAGAGTTAGCGCCTTTGTTAGATATTGTATTATGTAAGAATTGGTACGATGTCCTAAAGGTAATGGAAAGATGATAAGGATATCGATACAGCGTGAAATATAAAAAAATCAGTACTAATTTGAAAACTAGAAAGTATTATAAAAAGTAATGATATTTTGCACAATTTTTAAAGGGTGTTTTTTTAGAGGTATAGAACTTAAAGTTGGCAACACTGTTTGATATGTGTGCCATTTCGATAGCTGTCACTTGTGTTGTGTTCCGTTCGGTTTGCCATTTCATCATGAATAGACAACAAGGCGATGCAACATGCCACGCAGCGCGTGTCACAATTGATTTATTGAAAGAAACGTTCAGTGAACGAATAATTTTGCGTAATTAACCCGTGAATTGGCCTGCAAGATCATGCGATTTAATACTGCTGGACTACTTTTTGTGGGACTATGTGGAGTCTCTGGTCTGCACCGATAAGCCAAAGACGATTGACGCCTTGGAAAAGAGTATTCGCCATTTTATTACTGACATACGGCCTCTATTGCCGCAAAAAGTGAGAAAATTGGGCTTTCCAATTGGACTTTCTCTGAGCCAGCCGAGGTGGCCATATGCCAGAAATCATATTTAAATAAAAATGCCAACAAACATCTTTCGAATAAAGCAACATTCATGGCAATTAACAACATTTAACTGTGTTTTATTTGAACTTAAATTTCTCTACCTCTAAAAAAACACCCTTTACATACTATAAAAGACTTAATGTCAGTTTGATATTTCCTATTTCAATTTAAAAATATGTTTCAAATAACTGTTTTGTGCAGAAATTAAAATCAGCATGTTTGATGAAGTTGATTTCGACAACGTAAGCAAAAAATAACCATTCAATGTCACAGATCACTCCTTAACATATTCCACCTACTTTTTATGCCATCCATAAAAGTATGAATGCGTATCGAATATTTGTACAACAGTAGAAAGCTTATTAAAGCACATATTCTTATAGCACTTAAACGCTGAAGTAAACAATAAACAAGTGTTTTAAGAAATCATTAATTGAGAAAAGTAAATAATTAAAAGGTTTCCTGAAAATAATTTAAAAAAAAACTAGTTCTTCGGGAAGGAGGGGAGGGTAATACATTTTAAGAATTAATTATACAAATAGGTACATTAAGACAAGGTAACAAATGCAAAAGCATTCATACACAGTTGGTATAACAAAAAAAATAAAATATATTAGACGCCTCCTAAATACACAAACCTTTTCCCAGAAGGGTGCGAGAAACAACAAATCATGTTTGCATTAGGATAAAAAGTTAATGAAATCTTCCTTTACTTTCTTCGAAACAAAAGCATTTCCAAACAGAAGATATTCAAATAAAAGAATATGTATAAATTGAATGTTATTATCACTATTTGTTAACTCGCGTCGTTATTTAGAACAATAAGAGAAAAGTAATGCAATGATTGGATATTTCAGAACTTATTTTCGCTGATGCTCTTTGAAGTTTTCATGGGTGGCAATCGTCTCATGCTGCACAAAGTATACCAAGAAACAGACAAAATAGCAAAACCATTGAGATTTTTCTAAGGATAATTGTTAAAGTACAAAAAGTACAAAACGTTTTATCTAACTTAGAAACGATAGCATTGTGTAATTATGTTAAATTTTTTATACTATTGCCTTAAAATTACAGTTCATAGCTTTTTCTTATGCCTTAGAAATAAATTAATCAGAAACATATGACTAAGACTAAACCTTCAAAGGTTCCACCAATCTCAAAGAACTTATGATTGACCCCCCCCCCTTCCTTCCCGTTCTGTATTTCTTTCTTTTTTCGGACATATCTAAAGGATAACATAAACAGCTGAAATCTTCGAAACATGAATATTAACTTCTTTGTAAAGAAACATTACTGAAACTCTTCACATATAATTCATCGCTATGTCATTCAGAGGTTGATTACCAACTTCAAAAAGTGCAGAGAAGAAATGGCTGTTAATATTTTGATAATTTTAAGCCTTTCAATCATATATTCCAAACAAAATAGAGTACTGACCTACTTGACAAAGCAACTTCTGGCGGCCAGTTGCTGTGTTTCTCCAGTTTACTCCGAACATATGCTACTTTCCACTTCCACTAAGCGTTTTCGCATACCAATTAAATAGATTCATGTGACATAATAAACGCACCTCTAAATTCATTTCATTGCGAAAATCAACCGAATCGTAACTTAACTCGCGTATGCTCTTAGTATATCAAGACAATTCAGACCCGAAAGCTACAGCTAAGTCACGTTTCTGTACATAGAGCAATAGAATTGATATGTTACCAGCAAAGCATGAAACTGCGGCATTCTATAGATTGCCTAGGCACTGTATATGATGCTTGATGTTTTTAGGCAAAGTATGAAACACGAATACTATTACATACATTCTCTAAGCATTTATTATAATACCTAGTTATTTTATAGAATGACAAGTGCTATTTAGGCAAAGCATGAAAAAAGTTTCTGATAAGGATATGTTACCGGCGCTAAATATTAACCGCCGGCATTCAACACAATGCCTAGGCATTGTGCATGATGCTGTACGATTTTTGGCAAAGTATGAAACATGAGTACAATTACATACTTTCCCTAAGCATTTTATATAATACCTAGGCGTTTTATAGGATAACAGAAGCCATTTAGGCAAAGCATGGAATAAGGATTTGTTACCCTTAAAGATTCAAACGCCGTCACTCTATACAATGTGTAGGCATTGCATACTGTGCGAAACGTTTTAAGGGAAATACATACAGTACGGTAAAAACTAATTTTTAGTTGAACAAATCTAAGTAAAATTGCGTGTTTTGAAACTCTCGAACAAACCGCTAAGTACAACTGACAAATTCTGAGCCCATGGCGAGCGTTAACTCATGTAACTTGCCACGTGATATTCGAAACGAATTGAAGCTGTATTCCATTTGGGGTTTCACGTTTGGCATTTTATAGAATGCATTAGAAATGTGAAAAATATTAATAATTTCATACATTGCCAGCTGATTTTAATCATCATATACAGTGCCAAGGCATTCTATACAGAGCCCGATTTCAAACTTTTTCACGAAAAAATACGATAAGAGAGATTTTACTCATTTTACTCAGAGATGAACTCGCTTATAAATAATTCATTTACTTGAAAGAAAACTAATTTTAGTCAAAGAAATAGGTGGGTGTACCTCATATCTGAGCGTTGGATGTTGTTTGTAACTCACATAAATTTTTTATAGATTTGAAAAAAATCCAAAAAAAAAAAAAAAAAATCCACTAAAAAAATTATTTAAAGATAATTTTTTAGTTAAATTGAGATTGTAATGTCAACATGTCAATGAAGTTGTACATGAAATCGACTCCAATAAGTATGTTTCTTCAAACGTACCTTATTGGCTGAGCGCTTTTTTTTTTTTTTTTTTTTAATCTTACATCTCTTCTATGTAATACTTAATATTACTAATGCCCTTTCTATGATACACTGCCGAATTCGAGTATCATTTAACTAATGGTTAAAAGTATTTTTAATTAGCGAATGGAAATTATGTAACTACCCGCACTCTAAGTACGATTACAAATTCTAAATGGTATCCCGTATCCAGTAATATGAAATGAACCGAAAGTTCACAAAAAGTTTACCCGGTTCACAATTAAGTCAAGCACCGATCTACCATGAGAGGATAAATTCCACCTTTTAAACTTAAGGTTTGTCAGTTCCACTATAAGTTATACTGGTTATGTCTCGCGCTGTTTTTATTCTAGAAAAAAATCGTTCTGTAATTCAACTAAAGTAAAAATTAAAATTTACAATGTACAAGTATATTGAACCAAATCAATTGGTATCTAGTGCTATTTCCATTCTAGAAAAAAAAATCTTTCTGTTATGGACCTAGAATAAAAACTTATTTGCAATCCATTGTTTCACCTAAACAGAACAAAAAAAAAAAAAAAAAAGTAAAGAAATACAATTTTGAGATTAAGTCTTAAAATAAACTTACCTAAAAATGTAACACCAAAAGTTTCAAATCAGCATGAATCGGCGAGAAATTCAAACAAGAATTCAAAGAGGAGTAGATGTGGCACAGCAAACAATCCATCATTTCAAATGAAAATAAAAGAATAAAGACTAGTTAAGCCAAAAATATCAAGAAAGTTTAAAATATGGGCAAAAATACAAAGCTTAGAATGCATTTCTATAGTAAATTAGGAAGAATTTATATTATATTAGTCTGAAATGTCAAACACAAAAAGGTTTCATTTAAAACGCTTAGAAAAAAAAAAAAGAGTTTGAAAGTAACACCATAAAAAAACGAAGACTCTTTAAAACTTTTTTTTAAAAGTTATTATTCAAGCACATATTAAAAAAAGTTATTTATATATAGTACGGGAATGTGGGTAAAGTGAAATAGCGGAGCAAAGTAAAAAGGAAAGAATTATTCGCCATTTGCAACGCCACCTATATAGCAATATTTTAACTATGTTCTTAAACATATCCAGTCAAAAAATAAATAGCTCTAAAGATCAAGAGTAAAAAATAATGCAAGTAATTTTCAAAATTTTACACACATATTGTAAAATTCTGTGGTTTATCAAAAATATTTTTTGTTATTATAAAATGATAAAGCTCTTGTAATTAACATAATGATATATTAACTGAGATTTTCTGCTGTCCATTTCAGTACTTATGTAGTTAATAAAATGCGTGTTTTGGTTTTATATCTTCAATACAATTTGTTCAGTGGACGGGGACCAAAGTGAAATGGCTTATTTCGGTTCCTCATTTAACCATTTATTAAATTATTTATTCAATGATTAACTAATTCATTTATGTTCCTTCACACTTATTTGTTCACTTATTTATTTATTCATTCACTATTGTATTCAAGCATTTTTTCCGTGCATTAATTTATTATTTCACATAAATAGTTTCATTACTTATTTATTCATTCTTTTATTTATCATTTGAATAGATAAAAAAAATTTTTGTGGTAAAATGGAAAGCATATCATTAGAAAAATATTTTATTTGTGACTTTGCTTCATACAAAACTAGTATGTTGTGGCCATCACGAAACTTTCTTCTATATCTTATAATGCTAATCCCTCCGCATGCTTAACGAGGAAGCAATATTCTCAACAAAAACAAAATTATACATGCCAAAACTTGACGACAATACCAATTTCTGATTTATCTCAAAAGCAAAGCAAAGGATGAAAATTGAAAATTATTTTAAAGGCCTTGCTTAAAATTATTACAAACATTTATTTGTTAACAAACACAAGATGGCAACAGTTTAAAATTTTAAATCATTGAGGTAATATTTCCGATCATTTCCATGCAATTAAAATCACGAGATAAACGATTACGATTTATCTTTCTTATTGTTGCAATTATAAAACGATTTTTATTCACACAAATTAAAAAAAAAAAATCAGCCCCCCCCCCCCCCCCATGGAGCGATTGGCGCCAAAATTAAACCAACGCCTGTTTACATATGGATTCATATTTATTCCAAATTTCATCCAGAACGTAGCATTACTTCTTGAGATATGGCACTCGCAATGGAAAAAAAAGAACGTTCGATTGCGCCACCCTCTTTTCAGATGCTGACCCCAAAATAGAATCATTTCTTATACCCTCTAAGGGCTACTTGTCGATAAATTTTTGTTTGATTACGTTCATTATTTCTTGAGATACTGCAGTCACAATTGAAGACAAAAAAACTTTCTATAGCTCAATCCCCGTTTGAGACACCAAAATTGAATCAGGACCTGTACCTGTTAGGGGCAACATATGGACTAAATTTTGTTTGATTTCGCCAGTTACTTCTTCGGGAATAGCAGTCATGCAAAACTCAAAAAACGTCCCATTGCTCCACCCCCCTTGGAGGAATTCGCGCCAAAAACCAATGGGCACAAGTTCACATAGGGGCACATACGTGTATCAAATTTAGTTCAATTTTATGCAATAGTTTTTGCTGTAAAGTGGCCACAAAAAACTGGTCACACACATAAGTGACACACACACACACAAACACACGGACACACATACACACACACACACACACAGACATTTTCCAAAAATGGTCGAAATGAACTCAGCACACCTCAAAACGTTCGAATCCGTCAAAATTCGAAATTCGAAAATTTGCACGAATCCAATACTTTCTTCTATATATTAGATATAGAAGAAAGTAAAAAGGTAAACATTTTCCACTTATTTTTTGGAAGGTACACATTTACTGCCAAAAATGAAAAAAATAATTTATCAATGGAAGTTTTCTTTAAAAATGCAATGTACTTACTTTATGTACTGCAATTTTCAAAACAAATTTTCCATTTGTTCATTTTGAGATATTTCACTTTGTTCCACATTCCCCTACTTCTACCACTTTTTAGCTAGTATCGAAATTTCTGAGCAAATATGAATGACGATTTGATTAATTAAAATTTTTAAAGTAAAAAAAAAACGCTTTGATTTCTCCAAACCAGGTTCAAAACTTATAATTTAATGGCATAATTGCATGCGGTTTAATCAGAAACGATTATTACACAGTTCTTTTTTAAAAAATAATTGCACATACTATTAATACATTCAAAAAAATATCTTGTTGTAAATACGACAGTTTTCAAAGATATTAAGAAATTCTGAAACTGATATTGTGTTTAACTGTAGATATACTGGTTGGACTATCTACATTGCTCAAGGAAAAAATAATAATATTATACAACTCATTATACCCCAGCCAAGCACTATCCGCAGTGAAAGTAATAACTGTTTGATTAAATTATCCCCATCCCAAGTTGCTCAACTTCAGCCAAAATCAAAGCTTCCGCGTGATATTTACGGGATGCAGCAAGTAAAATCACACATTCCCAGCAGTAAAAGTCGGACATACACCAGTTTATTACGAACCTCTCGTTCATTAAGATGGAAGCACACTAAACATGCACAAGAGCCATCGATAGCTCTGCGAGACACATCTTGAAAGTTTCGGAAAAGTAATCTTACTAGGAAGACTAGAATTATCCTTCCGAGATTAGAAGGGAAAATGGAAAGAGAAAACTTTACTCATGATTGATGTGCGTCCAAAACCTCCTCTCTCCTCGGTGTCTATTAATTAGAACAAGATGGGGGGAAGGACGAGTTGATTCAGAGGGATTTAAAAGCGGAAGACTAAAATTTATGCAAGTGAACTGTCGCATGCGGCGAAAACATGAAAGTGTCACGAGTCGGTGGAAAAATTGGCGATAACTTATTGCGGCATAACAGAGCTTAGGACTCCATGATTCATGGCGAAGTTCAAAACGTTAGGAAAAGAATTCGTAGTAGCTTGGATGAGGAGGAAAGGAAGACTTGGTTGTTACTTGATGGGAGTTAAAGCGGAGTAGTATTTTGTACAGAAAACAGTTTTTAAGACAGATTTCAATGAAGAATGTCATTGAAATATTTACGCTTCAACATTGGATGCTCAGTACATCTCGACCTTTAGATTTTTATTGCATGATATTTAAAACTGATGCATGATTGATTAACATAAACAGTTAGAAATTGATTGTTGTTGTTGTTGTTGTCGTGTGCCAGCTACGGTGGCAATTCGGGGTGCGCTGCTTCACTTTTCCAACTGTACCGTAATTGGGTGTGAGGTCCAACTTCTAACAGTTCACACATGCCATTAGGACGCGTTTATAGGGTAGGCAACCGTTCACAGCACAAAAACACATTCACGCAAAGAAAGGACAAGGACAGGAGAGAGAAAGTACATCCATGCTCGAGCCGGGGTTCGAACCAAGATTTCCCTGTCGCAGTCAGACTTTTCTGACCACTAGACAAGGGAGGCGGTTGAAATTGATTTTTAAAACACATATCAAGCAGATTGGACGTGTGACGTGAAGAAACTGAACACACACAAAAAAAAGAAAAGACTTTTAAATTTGGCTTTGGAAAAAAACTTCAGTGGTTGGAGGATTAAACGACTTCATTTTCTAAAATATGGCTAAGAGAAAACGATTTGAAAACCAATGTGCCTTAGTGGGTACTGCAACAGCACAATTGAAGATCATTATAGGACTGGAACGGTACGATTTTGTTTAGACTTGTTTCTGGACTTTTTGAATATGTTTGGATACTCGGAAGAGGACTAGTTTTGGTACAACCGGTGCAATAAGTACCACCACTATTGTTAAATCGGAATAAACCAGTCAGAAATTGATTCCTTTTCTACACATTCAGAACGCAGCTCCTTAAAATCATTCTCTCGGGGAATACAAAACAAATACTGTAGAACTTCAAAGTATTTTGCCTCCCATAGCGTCTTTAGTCTGATGGTATTTGCAAAGATTTTCATTAATACTTAACTGAAATAAATAAGAATATTTTGAAGGAAATCAATTCCGGAGTTTTATATCTTCTTAGCAAAAAGAAAAGAATAGCACCTAATCTACACGTCAAACGTATTTGAGGATTTTATTAAAGAAACATTTACTACAGAACAGTAAAAATCGCCTCATAATTCATTAAAAATCTTAAAAACTCCCAACAAAACTAGTAATAACTAGTATACAATGCAATAATAATAATAATAATAATAAGTTGATGATTGGTCAATGACAGTAACATAACATAATTTTAGAGAAAAAATGATCGAAGAATATTTATATTTGTAGTGTCAAAAAATGCATGGGAAATAGTTTATTAATCACTGTATATAGGTTTCAAAGTTTTAGTCACTGACCAACTAAATCTTAATTCACCCATAATACAGCTTGACTTAACCACTTAACCATAAAATTAAACTAGAAAAGTTATTCGTTGCAAAATAATTACAACAATAGTAATAATACAGGTTATTTAAGAAAAAAAGAAGATGATGAAAATGAATGGTTGCAAAATAAAAATAAATAAAAGGTTGATAAAAAAAATCAAAAATTATATTTGTATTTTTGTCTTAGTTTAAAAAAATAACCTTAATCAAACGTTATTTCTTTAAAAATAATACATTCGCACTGTTTTTAATGATTAGGTAGTAATTAAGTGAACAAATTCTTAAAAGAACATAATTAGGTATGTTATGAAGCGTAAATGAATTTGAAGTGCATGCAAATAGATTTATTGTATGTGAATGTTATCATGATTGTTATCTATCATGAAATAATCAATTCGGACAAGAAATATATCTTAGGACATGGGTTTCTGAAGAGTGCAGCGGCACCTTGGGGTGCCGTGAAATGTCCATGCTTTAAATATATTCATACGCAATAAAGAGACTAGGGTACCATTTGAAAATTCTAATTCTTTAAGGGGTGCCGCGAATGCAAAAATTTGGGAACCATTGTCCAAGGAGAGATTTGTTATTGCAGGAACTAGCGAGTTTTTTCTCTTCTTTTCTTTCTTTTTGTTGTTATTTGCTTGTATAATAAATTTAAGAGCTCTTGGATTTTCACTAGCTAACTCGCAGAAAAAAAATCTTACGTCAAGACTATTCAGACGTTTATGATTTATGGGTGTGATGAAAGCATCTGCAAAAGAATATGTTTCGAGAAACACAGTGTACAAAGGAAATTAATAGCAACTAAGTGACAAATTTCCAAAACCATTTTTTTTTTAAATTAAAATGGTTTTTTGATTAAAACATGTTGAATTATTTTTTAATTTAACATGTATTTCCTAATGTATATGAAATTTTCTTGTAAAACCTTACGCTGCAAAAGCTAAGTAAAAAAATTACATTTCAATATTGAAAGCGTAATATTTTACAATACATACACTAATTTGATAAAACTATTTTGAGAGAATGTTTACAGAAATAATTTGAGCTGAAAACGTACTATGAACAATTGTTAAAAGCGTAAAACTATTAGCTATTATTTGAGGTAAGTGCCATTCCGTGTGACTGAACGGGACATTTGGAGCAGTTTTGTCACAAGATTTTGCTTCATAAATACAAATAATACAAACTAGATATTTTATTTTTAATAGAAACAGAAAGGATTTCTCATAAGAACTATGTAGAACATCAAAATTTAGTTAGTTTGAAGAAAATAACTGAACAACAAGCAATAAAATGACTGTGACGGAACGGGACATATACGAGTCCCGTTGCGTCACATATTCTTAAATTACTTTACTTAAAATTGATAACTTTTAATGTTCTACGTAATTTTTATGACAATTCCTTACTGTTGCTATCAAAAATAAAATTTCTAGGTTATTTTATCTGTATTCATAAAACAAAATACGTGTACTGACAAAACTACTCCAAATGTCCCGTTCCCATGGAAGCCCATGTGCATAATTTTAAGGGGTTGCTCAGATATTTTCTCCATGGTTTAGCAGGATATTTTCCCCATAGAAACCGATTTCAGTGCAGATTAGACATATTCAAGCTTGAAATTTTTGATAACTTATTCACTGATGGCTAGAGAAGAAATGTTTTTACATTTTTGCAAAGAAAAAAGTACTAAAAACAAGGAGGATCAATTTCTAAAGGGGGACTTGAGCCCTCACTTGCCCCCCCCCCCCCCCCCATATGGGCGTCCTTGCCCGTTCGTCACATGAAATGACCCATAAATGAAATATTCATAGTAGTTTTAGAGAGAGGCAAAAAATAAACCTCAGGAAATATTCCACAAAAATAGATCAGGTGCCATCAAACTACTAAATGTACATAAATGGTTTCCGTTTTAATGTACGTTGCATTTTAAAAGAAAATTTTGTGACATTAAAATAGCAAATTTTCTGAAACTGGAACACTGAATTAAACGAAGTTAGAATATTAATATTGGTAACATTAAATAGAAATACTTACTAAAATTTAACTTTTTAAAAATTTACTTTTAATTAGCAAACAAAATTTAATAATAACAATGAAAAAGAACAATAACATAAATTAATTTGTCCTTAAAGTATCGCTTCGAAGGCAAAAAGTAAATAAATATATAAGTAATAATAATAATATAACAATAAATAAATTAATAAATAGCAAGTAAAGACAAAATAATTAAAAAAAAAAAACAATAAATAAATAAATAAAAATACTAAACACGCCAAGATGTTTAAGTTACAAATTAAGATTACAGGCAACTGTCTATAAGAAGTTGTTTTTATTCCTACGCTTCCATTAAATGCAAACGATTTTTCTCTTGCAAAACCCCATTTGCCGTTTACAACATGCCAATGACAAATGACTTCAGAGGCTACTGCCCTTTTTAATTAAGTACAAAAGCGTTTCTCTTTTCCTAAGGAACAAGCACTTAGAACAAATACGGGAAGGGTTCAATTTCACATAGCACTGCAATAACTTAGAAACTTCTATGGCAGACACACAAAATCTGCTGTGACTAATGATTAATGTTGACTTTGTGACGAGATTGATTTTCGGAACTTCGCAATCTTACAATCCCTTTTCTGAGTTTCTTTTTCTGTATTTGTTTACTTTTTTTCCCCGGGAATGTTTTCCAATAGTAAATGGTCCTAATCCAGGGAAATAAATTACGCCTTTTCTGCGGGTTTTGAGAAGTGGAAAATAATGATATCTTTTGAGCACAAATAAAGAAATTTCCATCTTGTTTTATCCAAACTATACATTAAAGCAATAGATTCATTCTGAATAGCGTTCACGAAAGTTGATGTCGCTTTACTCTTTTAAGAGAACCGAAATCATCAAGAATCATCTTAATCAAATGAACTGTTAGAATGTATATGATCAAAAAAGATATTAACTGAATAATACCTTTAACTCCGCAACACGTAAATGAATGTTGTTTTCAAATTTTTAACATATCTGTGTTAATATCACCGTGACATGCATGCGATTAGTAATAACTTAGGCAATCATTTAGTGCTAATTAGAGTAAACAAAACATTTGTTACGTGACATATTTGTTTCAGGAAAGTTTCAAAGTCGCAGTTTAGATTAAGAGCGAGAAAAGCTACCACAGGTGTTAAATGGTATAGGGAGGAAGTAAAGTAATTTGTTTTTTTCCAAACAAATAAATGTTTAACAAGTTTTGTTTCTGATTAATGATGTAAATATCTTCTTATGAATTACTTTCTCCACCTTATTTGCAAAATTTTCAATTCCGGATAGATTAAAATCAGTTGCCTGGGGAGAAAAATGTCTAAAGATAGTATTATGTTTGTTACAAATCGATCGTAGCAAAAAAAATCAAACGGTGTAAAGTCGGGTGTGCATGGTTGGTAGGAAACCCATCGCAATTTCTATTTCTTCTTTTTGCTTTTCGCAGGGTGGTCCAGTACAATCATGTGTCAGAACAACGCTTTTTTATTAGACAACCGCTGGAATAACTCAACCGACATTGCACATCTGATATCCCTTTACTCCAGCCTCTATGTGAAAGAAAAATTGAAAAATTGACTGATATCCAAAATGTCATCCTAACTAGATGGCAAAAGGTTGGTGATTTCACGATTGAGAAAAGAAAATGCTGAGATTTTTACTGTTTCCTCAGTTTAAAAATATTTAAGCATTAGAAGAGCATAAAAGAAATGAAGTACAAAACAACTGTTCTCGATTATTTGAAAATGAAACTCAGAAAGCTTTCCAATGTTTAACAAATCTCCTTCCCACAGTTCCGAGTGAATCTAATCCTTAAAAATTTTGTTCCTTGTAAAAATAGCTTTCAATGGGCTACATGTCTCAAAATATTTCGAGGACTATATGGCAGATAATACTTTTCGTCTCCAAGTTCTACTATTGATAAAGATCGCTGGGAATCAAATTCAAAAACAAGATAGTGTAGTCAGAATTTGAGATACAGAGGTCATCGGGAAGATAAATATGGGAAAAAACACTGAATGTACGCCATAAATGCAGGGAAATTGGAAATTTTCGACATAGAGAAGTTTTTGAGATTACGTATCACACTGTAGCGTCGCCGTACCTACCCCAATTTTTGGTTTCACCGGTTGGATGGGGCATTGAAAACAACTCTGCCTTTCTGTTACAGACCAAAAACCAAGCAATCCCTGATCCAGCATCCCAAAAGCATTGATTCAATTGGAGTATTTTGTGATCAAGATACATTAAAACCAAAGCCTGTGGCGAGACAGCCCGTGAGGGCCAAGGGCTACTGTGTTCAACTCAGTTATCTTGACCAGGGGCTCTGGGGTGCAAGGCAGATGCTCTGATTAGGTGGTCGGC
Organism: Uloborus diversus; assembly: GCF_026930045.1. Taxonomy (NCBI): domain Eukaryota; kingdom Metazoa; phylum Arthropoda; class Arachnida; order Araneae; family Uloboridae; genus Uloborus; species Uloborus diversus. The sequence goes on along the minus strand of NC_072732.1, from coordinate 90,730,949 downwards.
CTAACGCGGGACCCCCAGTGTTTGGTTCCCAAGTACGCTTGGTACTCATTTTATCGACCCACTGCAGGGATGAACGGATGAGTCAACCATGTCCATCCCGGGAATTGAACCCAGGCCTGTAGCGTGGGAGCGCGAAGCCCTACCACCGAGCCACTGGGCTTACACGATACAGTAAACATGCCACAAAATACTCAAATTGATATGCTCCTGGTGTGCCATAGTCGCCAATCACGAACATGGAGGATCTTCGAACGGCTGACATCGAACCGGGAACCCTACGGTTACAAGTTCGACGTCTTATCGATCAGGCCAACACGGCCTGGCTTTCGAGATAAACAGGTTTGAGATAAATATTTTCGACTGCATCAACTTTCTAAAAACTTTTCTTGTATTTAAAAAATAATAACTTGTACTTGTTGCGGGTGTGATCGATCGGTCACCAAAGTTTAAAATTCCGAGAACATACTCAAAAATGTCACACCCGTGCAAATGGATTGAGGATGAAGAAAGATCTTAAGCAACAATAAGAATCAAAAACTTTCCCCGACAAAAAATAAATAAGACTTTTCCTTTCTCTCGACCAACAAAATGGTTATAAACAATCTTGGTAGACAAAGAAAAATTGAAATAAATGTTTTGCACTTCGCTGCGCGCAATATCTTGTGGAGTCGAAACAGCAACAAAAGGACTGAAAGTCACAAAGGCCGAGATTAAAAACTCCTTCAAATGGCATGAAGAAAAAAATTACGACAGAACAAAGTAGGAAATGAAAACAGTATTCATGGGGAAAAAGATGATCAAAAGAAAATGCAAAATAGAATTTTCTGTTTGATGATTCGGTTTTTCTTTAAATATAATCTGGCGGAAAATATTTGAGGAAGGAAGTTTTCCAAGAGTATCGAACGCAATTAATTGGATATAAGGATGATGTAGTTGGAAAGAAATAAATTCAAGCATAGAAGCTGTGGAAGTTTTTTCCTTCGCGATCAAACGCAGTATAAAAAAAGCATATAGCTTCACAGACAAATACTGTGTATCATGAAGTGTGGTTTCATTCCATTTTTAAATTTAAAAAAAAGTAACTTAAGTTGCAAGAGGCATTAGTCGGCTCGTTAAAAGACTAACATATGTGTCCGTGGTGCTTCATAAGTAGGCGTTGGACGCGTAACCGAAGGCTCCCGGTTTCGATGATAGTCGGTCGAAGATCATCCGTGTTCGTAAATGGTGACAGGGGTGGGTTAAATATTTCATGGTCAAAAAGTCCCCAAGTGAATCAATACCCCTGGAGGTACTCGGCTTCTGCTTTGTATCAAAAATACAGAGCTATCTTCAGGGCCCCATGCAACCGGTAAAACCACAACGAGTGGTAGGTACGGCCGACTCTGGAGTGTGATTATGATATATAATATTTATTTGATTAATACCATTTTTATTGCTACTTGTGCACACGCTCTACTTATTATTCCTGTGATAGAATCAGTTATTGAAAATCCACACAAAGCTTAGTTTAAAACATAACTTAATTCGAAAAACAAACACGAAAGACATGAATCATTTTTACATCAGACAACGAAACACAGAACATACATCCGCGAGACCCCCAACCTTAGTTCTCCACACATCTGAATTACCTTTCATGACTTGTCACACTGCGCCTTCTATTGAGAAATAGGAAAACTAGCTACTAACTGCTGTTAAATTTGTGTTTGATCATGTTATTTTACAACGTTAACACTTATTTGGCATTCCCGTCAAAATAATATAGACTAAATTATTTTGACGGGAAATAATTTCGACTGCTAATCGCGAAAAAATGTTTATCCGGCAGGTCTTAATCCAAATGTTAATTATAATTATAAATAAATATCTTAGATAAGTAAGAAAGTACAAATGATGCGTACTGTTTCAAAATGTACTAATGCAACTAGCGATTTTTAAAATTACAACTCATGCATAATTTTTTCCATATTTTGAGAAAATTAATGCAACTGTAAAGTAAACTTGGAGCTCATGGCTGAGCACAAGATCCGCAATTACGCAATTTTAATTTTCTATCTTCGAAAAAAAAACAATTCATGACACAAAGAGTTAGAAATGGAATAAATTATCAAGCGCAGAATAAAATTTAACCATAAATGGTTTCATCCCCCCCCCCCCTTTATCGCTCTCTCTCTCTCTATTTTTATATATATATTTTGAGAGATATTTCTTTCATAATCTTTGGGAGTACAAGAGATAAAAGCAAAAGTTAACATATCTGCAATATTTTTTTGCATGAGTATTTCAGTAGCATCTTTAAGAAAATTAAATTCTGTACATCTAGTTTTCCTGCAATCAGACTGTTGTTGTGGGGAAACAAATGGACGTTTTGAAATGAGTGCTGTTTCAATGATGGAAATCAAAGTAACAGTAATTATTACAAATTTTGTTAAATTTATAATTTCTCTACGTCAAACTTCGGCATGAAATTATGAAAGAAGCTAATCTGTGACGAAACGTTAAAAAAACGCATCGTTAAGTTTGTTCATAAATCATACAGAGAAAGTTGGAAAGTTTTTCTTACCTAAAGTTAATAAAATTTACTGATCACACGAACTTAAATTTTTAACCCACGCACTTAAAAATTGAATTTCTTACATTACACTAAAAAACTGAAACATAATTTTAAATTTATAAAAGGAAGCGTAATTTTAGCCTTCACGTTAACTTTATTTCTAAGACATTAGACGATATGTGTTGTCATTTATATCATCTAGCTATTTCAATTCCTTTTACAAGGTTATCAAGAGTTCATTAATTTACTCCAACACTTTGTAAGTAATTTATGTTTTGACATAACAGCTGTATCCAACTGCTAAAATAAGTTTTATTATTTGTTTTTTTTACGCATTAAATACTTTATTATCAAATAACAACATATTATCAATAAATACAAAGTAATAAAGTAGTTTAAGAGTTAAGATTAAATTTTAAAAATCTTTAAAAAGGGGTTCTCCTGCATTATTTTGTTTGAAATGGTCATTAAGTACTCTTATACGAGTATTTACACGTTTTTAAAGTAATAGTTTAGCGCAGGTTATTTTCCCTTTTATATACATATGAATGTTTTTAGAAGAGTAATAAGGTGTTCTACTTTTCATTCAGTGCTCAAAATTAGCTACAAAAATAATACCTTAAACAGAATATTCTTTAAAGTAATATTTAACGAACGTTTTTTCATTTTTCATAACAAACAAAGCAAAACAGAAAGAATCTTTTAAAAAAAGCAGAAAAGAAAAAGAAAATTGTTAGTTATCGGCATAATTAAATAAATATTTTAAAATTATTTCTTTGTTTGAGGTATTATACAAACAACAACAACAACAACAATTGATATAAATAATGTTTTTGGTAAACCATTTTAGGCAATATAAAAAAAGCCATTAGCATTATCAATAGTTATTTTTTTTTTAAAAAATCAAAATTGTCACGAATAGCACTTTATGCGTATGTAGATTTACTCAACAAGAAACTATGATGACAAGTAAAAAATGAATAAATAAAAAATAAATAAGGAAAGGATGACGGGATAAAACTCCGCATAAAACTTTATCAACACAACTTCATTGATGAAACAAACTTCGCATTTAAATGAAGCACAAAAAAGTTAAGAAATGTCATTTGAAACACACTGTATAATTTACAGAAAAATAACAAAATACCATTTCAAAAAAGCACTTCAATGTAGGGGGCAGGGGGGGGCGCGTACAAAGACGAGCCAAACATCTCAAACAACAACGATACATGGAACAGCAGCAAGATTGAAATCTATTTCAAGAGCAATAAAGGGACAGGAAACGGGGAAAAAAAAGAAGGGTGGAAATGAGTTTTATGAGAAAACCCCAATAGGCAATTTTTCTCTTCACATCTCGGCTAATTACGATACATTGTCCAATGCTTTTTTTTTCATTTCTGGCAAAAATCGCATCTTCGCTAATATACACAAATGATAAATGATCCCCAGAGTAACATCCTCCCCCTCCATCTATCACAAAAGCACTGCTTCCCCTTTGGGTCCGTGTCTTCTTGGAAATACATTCTGGGAAGCCTTAATTCCGAACAAAGACGGTTGCAACAGCTTTTGTGCGCCAGGGAAAGAAACCTCTGGCGATACACGAGCAATTGTGGTGCAGAAAAATTGGTGATAAATGACAATATATATATTTTTTTTCCTGGGATTGATTCCGGGTAGGAATCATTCTGCCAATCTAAAAGGGGTTTCGAATACTATTCCAGCAGAATTTGAAGAGAATGGCTTAACACTAGAACGACCAGACCGAATATTTTTCCAGTAAAAATTTTTAAAACGCACTCAAAATTTTTTGGTTTTCCCTAGTTTCTTTGATGTGGTTTGGCTTTGTATAAATATTGATAAACGTCTTCCACAACAAAATGTATCGATTTATCTTATTTTGTTTCTGTCAAATTTCGAAAATACCGACAACGGCCAAAATGACCGAGGGTTACTTTTGTTTATATTTTTGTTGGATAATTCCTAACGAAAGGCCAGCAAAGTGGTGATTTTAAATGTTTGATCATCAGTCATTCATTTTTCAGAGAAATATTCGCTTCCGCAGAGTTTTAACAATGATTGTTTCTTGTTTCAAAACAACGTAAGTCACATTTCTTCCATTGGATTTGAGCTGAGTACACTTGAAAGATGTTTGAAACATATTTTTTAATTGTTTTTATTTAAAAGTTTCCATTGAAACTGTAGAAGTTATAATTCATATTAGAATAAATATAAATTGCTTTCTTTCGTTACATACATTCTTTACAAGGTTTATATCTCCTTTTAAAGAAAGGACATTTTGGCCAATTCCGGCCAATGTACAAGAGAATATGATCCTTCATGAGAAAATCCACATTATTCAAATCAATAGAATTTAAAATGAAATGTAAATCAAAGCGATGAGGAAAACATGTTATATTTTAGCAAGGGGTGAAAAGATGAGTGCCAATGTTTGGAATTATTCCAAATTTGAAAATACTTTTGATTTCCTTTTGTTCTACTTTTATCTCTAAAGTTATATTATATTAATTCTCTTTCTCTGAAATATTGTTCTATAGTGGTTGTTATGCGAATTTTGCGAACAGATTATTTCTAGAAATAAAGGAATGGAATTTTAAAAATACGTAAAATAAGTGTAGAAAGTTATTGTTGCATTCTTAACATGTGTAAGGTTTAAATATATACGGCCGTTTGCAGGTAAAGGGCAGTTTCTGAATATCCCCCTCCCCCTTTTTTAGCACTTTTGTCATCTATTGTGCATTAGCTTTATTGCACAAGCTTGCTTATTTAGTTTCCGCTGAGAAAAAGGCGCGAAAAAAACGCATGATTCCAAAATTTCCCTATTGTTAGTATTGAATCCAAAACGAGTTTCTTCAAATATCTCTAAAACTCACTTCTGCAGATACTGCAGTTTACCTGCCCATGGCAGTGTATAACCAGGGCTTGATCAATAAATTTTAAGACACTAGACCAGACACATCTGTAGGGGACTCCTTGAAAAATGCTATAAGAAGAGTTGCAGACGTACAGCTTTTTTGTTTCGTCGCTTCAGAGCAACAGCAAGATACCTGAGTCCCAGAACAATAGCATGATACCTTACTGTTGTTTTGAGACAACGATATGCGATAGGTTAAAGTGCAGTAAGCGTGTAAACTATCTTATCAAAACCCTACAAAGCAATTAACAGCTGCTCTAATGTTAAAAACCATACTGGTACAAAACACATATTGGTACTTTATGCATTACTGTGATGACATTTAGTCCATTTTTTCCATCTAGTAGTATCCTTACGTTGTTCAAGCTATACTTGATATTTATTTAAAGATTGAACTTAATCAGTACTGTGATGCTACAATGTACAAGTAATATTAAGTTATAATTGCTACCTAACACCGCCACCGTCCTTGCATATACTTTCCCTCAAGTATTTTAATATAAATAATTTAACTTCCCAATGGGGTGTTTTCCTTTAGTCAAAAGCACTACTTTTAGCCATTGAAATTGATAGAATAAGCAAAACAAATATCATGGAGCCAAAAAAAACATGTATTTTCCAAACAGTTATTTTTTAGTTAATATTTTTAACTATCCGATTTTTGAAATAAGGCGTAGTCTTTATGACGTCACAAGTGATGTACTTTGGCACGCTACCCCATTGCCGAGCTAAATGTTTACGCTTTGCTGTCAGTCGCTCCGCAGGTTATGATAATTTGCGCTGTGCGCTAATGGTATCAGTGAATGGCATTTCATCCCTTGTGATGTCATGTGCAGAAGCGTAAAAAATGAATTTCAATCTGCGCACCGATTAAAATAATAGTTTAAAAATATTAAAGTTTGTCAATTTATTCAAAAAATGTTTAAATCCTAGGTTTTTAAACATGTTCTTTCAAAAAAAAAAAACTTTAAATTTTAGAAACCAAGTCATTGTTTTTAGTTGAGTAGCAAGCTGTTAAACGATGAACACTAGTCCTTCTATGGTGAAGTCAATCGTGTGTTAATTTTAAAATCATGTCTTGAAGTAATTCAAAAAGATTTTAAAACAATATTATGCATAATCAAAAGAGAAAAAAAAAAAAACAGTAAAACGCTTGATAAATTGCAGCTTTCAGAGTTTAACCCATGAACATTGTTTATTTTCAAAGGTAAAGTAAGAACAGCGCAATAAAATTAGGGTAGACCGGGGCACGTTTATGCACTGCGTATGTTTACGCAAAGCCCTTTTTCAAAAATGAGTTATAACTGGAGAGTCAACAGTCATAGCAGATTGATGCTGCTTCCTAGCAAATATTCTCACAAGTTTGTGAGCATCAGTCGAGCTTTAGTTTAGCATGCGGATAGAAAAATCTGTTTTTTACCAAGCCGAGTAAATTTTGTGTTGAACGTTTTGAAGCATATTGTGAATGAATAATACTTTGCTAAAAACAAATACACACATAAAAAATAGCAGAATTTTCCCCTTTGCTTGAGAATTGTATTTATATGGACAAAAAAGTTATTAAATTATTTTGCACGGTAAAAATAAATCCAAACTTACCGACGGGGCAGGTTTACGCATTTTCATCGGGGCAGATTTACGCACGTTCTTACTTTGTCTTACTACTATGTCTAACTTCTAAACGGGCCTCGAACGCGTTTTTTGCTCTGTACTGTTTAAATCCTTTAGTATTTTTAGGTTATTTACTTTTAAAAATAACCATTCATTTTAAATTAAGTGGAAGATTCGTATATTATAGCTTACAATCCTGATGTCTTCATGCTTGTTCAGCTTTAACTTTATACACTATTCAGCGTCTGATACATTTTCTTTATTTTAAAGATGGTAAGACATTCCGTGCAAACAGAACCACGTTAGAGTCAAAGTAATGAAAATGCTTATCAATAATCCAAGTATTTTTCCCAGTAAGCCTTCCACATCATCACATATGGACTATCTCAACTGAGACCATTTGAAAAAGTACGACAGAAGCTTAGGAACCAGGAAAGGAAAAAAAAGAGGATGCTCACAATCCTAACTAATACTCTGATTAAAGAAGCCCTCAGACAAGAGCAGTTAGAAGCTATAAAGAAAATAAACAAAATGGGCAGAACAAAACAAAAAGAAGAAATTACATTAAAATTTACAAGTTTCTATTGAAGCAGAAATCAAACAAAAATGTATGAAACCAAAACCTGCGACAGGGAAAAAGTAGTACACTCTGTAAAAAGAAAATTAATGAACGATTCTGTTTACGAAGTAGAGAATTGCGCTTGCATCTATTGTTTGAAAGCACACAACCAATCGAAAAAAGGACAAGACAGGCTTCAATGTCTTAGATGTCAAAACGCAATTCCATGACAAGTATTCGAAAAGAAACACTTTATTTTTGTTAGTAAAATCTAACATGATGAAGAAGATAACTAAATAGTTTCGTTTTTAATTAGCAATAAGTCCTATGATTTTAGTTTAGCCTATAAAATGATCTTTAATTAATTATTTGTGATTTTCTTATTTTTAAAGTGTTTTAAGATAAATAAAATATTTAAATTTGGTTAAATATCTATTTCACTTACTATTTGGTACCATTTTTAATATGCGTGAACGTGTCCCACTCGATGCGTAAACTTGCCCGCAACCGACTTGGACTCAAAAAAAAAAAAAAACATTTTTTTTTTTTTTTTTTTTTTTTTTTTTACGTTTAAAAACACAAGCTGAGCAACAACTCAATATACAAATTTTGACTGCATTAACTGCTTCATAAAACCACAATGTCTAGAATTTCCTAGGTTCCAACATAAAAATTAAAAAATTCATTGAAAAATCCTCGTAAATGTGCCCCTGTCTACCCTACTTATTAAAAATCATTTTGGCTATGGATAGCGGGTAGAGTTGGTTTTAAAGCAGCAAACGCTTTGTTTTGGGAAAAAGTAGACATTATGCTGTTTTACGAAACAGGATTCAACAACAATCAAAAATAATTCTCAGAACCGAAACAAACTGAACAAAATAAAAATACTTTGCGACCACTTTTCCTTTAAATATTCCTGAACGAACTACACACTTTTCAAAAGATAATTGATTTTCAAAGCTCTTGTTGCCATATCCACTGGACTATTTACAATGCAGAACCAAAAAAAAAAAAAAAGTCACTTAGAAACATGTCTCGCAGATAAGGAAAAGCCTTTCGGCGAACGAGGAATCAATTTAACTGGCTCTACAGCGTAATCGAAAAACTTCCGAATCGCATTTCATGAGAGGAAAAAAAACCTCCATGAAGTCCTATTATTCATCTTCGTCTACTAATTGCGATACTTCCCACCTTCTATTTTCCATTTTCAAAATCACGTCATCACTTGTATCACACGAATGACAAATGATCGAGGAGGGAAATATCTTTTTTGATCAATCATAAAATAAAACTATTCTGTTTTTCTTTCCCCTCAAAAGCGTTTAAGTGAACACCAGACCATTAAAAAGTTGCGATAAAAGTAATGACCATAGAGGGTTTATTATTTTAATTTTAAAGAAAAGAGCTATCACCGTGGAGATATTTATTTAACCGTAAACTCAAAATAATAATAATAATAATAAAAATAATAATAATAATAATAATAATAATAAATAAATAAAATAAATAAATAAAATAATAAATAAATGAATATAGGAGTTTTATGTGATGAGGTGCAATAAATACGACAAAAATTTAGGACTGTACGGAAATTTAGAACTTCCACAAGATTGGGAAAATATTCTGGTCGCCAGTGGCGAGTAGAAGTAAACTTAAAGTAAGCAATAACAACGTCAAAAAGCACAAATTGCAGATTACTACAGACACGTGTTTCGGATACAAGGAACGCCTTTTCCAACGCAAAAGAAATGAGCTTATGGATGAAAAGACATCCTTTTGTCGGATGTCTATTCATCCATAAGCTCACACCGATACACGTGTCTGCAGTAATCTATAATTTGTGCTTTTTCACGTTGTTACTTAATACTTTACTTTTTCAGAAATAAATTTATTAGTCACCACTCCTTTTTTTTAATTTTTTAGTCACCACTTTTTTTTGTATACAAAACAGTGACTAAATAACAGAATTAGCTTTTAAATACTACTAAAACAGAAAAATAATTAGTTTTAATATATTAATTTAACTAGTTATTATTAATAACACTAGCGGGGTTGCGAAAAGCAGCGTCCGAGTGGCGCTGCTAATAATAAAATTTTTATTCGACACTTGTTTTTGCATAGTCGCAAGCAATATGGCGAGTGGCAACCTGTAATCTTGACCTCCCCCCCCCCCCACGCTCAAATAGACTCCACTTGCTTAGATTATACAGTCACAAGGAAAGGTCGATCCAAAGCAATCAATTTGAAATGTAGTTGGACATGGATAAGATACAATAAAAAAACTTATAGCGCCGCTGAAAAGTAAAGCGCAGTATCTGCAGAAATGAGTTTTTGAGATATTAAAGAAATGCAGACTAACATAAGGGAAATGTAGGAATAAAACATATTTTTTCGAGCTTGATTTTAATCAGAAACCAAATAATCATACTTGTCCAAAAAAGCTAAAGCAAAATTCAAAAAAATAAAAAAAATTACAGACCCTTCTCACAAAAGTATAACGCATTAAAGTAGAATCCATGAGTAGTTTAGTTCATATACTTCGCAAGTCGCTAATTATGCGTGAAAATAGCTCCATCCATGTGTGTTATTTCCTCTGCTTGAATAGTCACAATATAATAATCCCATTTTGTAATGGGTTCGTCGACACTTTGTATAATATTAAAAAACAGAGTAAAAAAATACATAATACATGCAACAAAACAGAAAAAAAAACGAAAACCTAAGTATTTTTGTAAGTATTGTTTCTTTCCAGAATTTGTAAAGGGAAAAATTCAAAAAGCTTTTTGAAAGGAAATTTTTTTTGTAAATCAAAACATCAGTTTAACTGTACAGAACTCAAAATGCATTTTAATATTTTCATAGTGTAATCAGAAATAAAACTTGATTAATATTTTCTTTATTTTATTAAAAGGGCCATACTAGGAACTATATTATTTGGGTGGTAGGAGCTGCTAAGGTTTCCGACGATCAGAGGTAAACTGTACGGGGAACATACACAGGCGCACATACAATAATCTTGGGGTTTATATATATATATATGGTGTGTGTGTATGTGTGTGTAACCATATTAGTAAAGGTCTTTTTTTTAAATCGAGACTGAAGTACCATCTTGCTCAACCTTTTATACTACAATGAAGCACCAAAATTTTGATAAACGTTTTTACTTTATAAGTCCATAAATGACAATTCAATAAGAAAAATCACAAAAAACAGGCTAACTTTGTATTTGTAGTTTACTGCACACCTATGAGTACAAATGCAGTTTGTGGTAATGAGAGATAATCATTTATCTTACTCATTGAGAGCGGTGACAAATATCCAACAATCTTTTTCATTTTTATAGAAGATGTAATTCGTACGAACACTTTGGTTTGAAAAATTCATGAATATATAAACTAAAAAGAATACATGCACCAAGCAATTTTCTCCATATCTACTCAAATTTCCTATTATTCCAGTTAATACATTCCTTGAATAAGAGGCCATAAATAATTTCAAATAAAAAAAGAAAGATGGTTTATAATATGATTATTGTGATTGATTTCTGTGTTCCAATATTAAGGGCCAAATCAGGGGAGATTTTTTTTTTTTTTTAACGAAAGAGAAACATAAAAAAGAAATTTCTTTGCATAATAAATTAAGGCCAAACACTCTTTCTGTAAACAAATAACGAGAAACGAAACAGCAAGCCGTAAAAAAAAAAAAAAAACCATTCACAAAGTTATTAAAAATGGCGTAGTAGAAAATTCAAATTTGATTGTAAGATAAAGATATCTTAAATAAAGTGGAACAGCATCTGTTACACTTTGCATGCATTTCATTAGAATGATAAAGATTAAAGTTAATAAATATTAAAATTATAGGATATTTTTAACTACATTCGCAGCTCCGTTATGGTTAATTTAGTTACCATAACGCAGCCATACAGCTGGGAAGTTCATCGAAAAATAAAGAACAACTAAATAAGCTGCGGCAAAGAAATAAACTTCGAAAAAGGAGTGTATTTTTTGTAAAGACATTATAAAGTGAAATAGGGTATTAGTTAGTCATTTTCCAGTTAAGCTAGTTTTTCCCTTGAAACTTTATTGCATAGCATCACTCAATAACGTTTTTTTTTAATATTCTTACTAGTATAATTGTTGTTACATTTCACATTCACATACAGGGTCCGGCAGAAAAACTTAAAAGCTAAATATCCCCTAAGCCTAAATTATTTTGATAGGTTTGATAATATAATGTTGAAGTACATCGATAATCATTTGCCTTACAATGCGTCTTATATTCGTAGATGGGATAAATTATCGATGCAGCGCGACACTTGCAGATCGTCTTGGACTGCGTTGAAAGGCTTTAGCGACACACGTCCGCCATATTGGAGATAAATGTCGCTTTCTTCCTATGTTTGTTATGATGAAGTAGAGTGTTTTGATTCTACAAGACGAACGAACTTGAACTGTCAAAACTTGAATTCATTTATCGTTGAAGTCGAAATAAATTGATTTAATAAAATACATTAATCTTTCTCCAACATTAAATTCAAATTTCAGAAATCAGTGTTATGGAACGTATCATTTATAATTTGCTACATTTTATAATCGATAAATTCAAACAACAGCGTGTGTGTTTCATTTTTATTTTTATTTTTTTTCGACCTCAAACAAATTTTTAACTTTTTGGAACAACTAAATTTTTGAAAGTAGAGTCATCAATTTAAAAATTTGTCTTTCTTTATTTCTTTAAAACAAAAGATTGGAATTCTAAAAAAAACAAGTTCGAATACAAAATTATCTAAGAAAGAAACAAACAATTGAAGCTTTAAAAAGTAGTGAACAAGCCACCTTTGAAAAACTCGATTGTTAATGCATTTGCAATTTTTAAAACCATAATTGTTTTCTTTACTTCATGCAAAATTGAAAACTGCGATTGGATTTATTTGATTTCTGTACATTTAATGATTTTTAAAGCTTTTAAAACGAAATTTTAGAAGCAATAAAACGAAAAATATTAAAAATGATAAACTTTTCCAAATCGTTGAGCATATTGATTTTTTTTTTTTTTTAAATATTCCTGCTACAACATTTTTTGCGTAAGATTTGCGAGGTTTTACGAAAATCCGCTCTTCGTCGTTATTTTTACTCGAGAAAGCCGAATTCTCCAAACGAGACTCCCAAGATTTCGCTTGTTTTTCTTGAAATATCTTATTCTAAGATAAGACTTTTAAAATTTTTCAGCAAAAAATATTTTCTCCAACGCAATCGTATTTATCCGAGGAATATTGTATAATTTTTGCATGGCTATTGAACATCTTTCTTTACAATTATCTTACATATTTCTTAAAAGGTGAGGAATAACAATTCGTATTATGAACTCTGATGTAAATAAAAACTTGATTACAGAAAGAAATACTATAAAATTAAAAGAAAGCACTGAAAAGTCCATAAAAATAAACGTTATAGTCTCATTCTCAACACTGAAATTAACTAATAAGCTAAAACAGTAGACTAATCCTCTCCCCCTACCCTATAACCACGTATTTGATTTTAATTAGTGATGCGCTGATCGCTCGGTATACATTCAATACTCGGAAAATTTGCCGAGTATACTTGGTACTCAAATTTTAACTATGTACAGGACCAGATCAAATTACTTAAAAATTAAATATTTTTTTATTGATTAAATCAAAGATTTTTTTCTTTGATGAAAAAAATTCAAGTAATAATAATAATAATAATAATAATAATCTTTATACATAAAGGGCTACTTCTGTCCGGATGTCCGGGGTAAACTTCAAAACTACTGGACGGATTTTAACCATTTTTTCACTATAGATAGCTACATTATCAGGGAGCAACTTAGGCTATAATTTGTTGCTAAAAAACTTAGTTTAAGAAAGTTATGGTGGAAAACAGTAAATTTCCTGTAATTACCTCCATATTATGACTAAATATAAAACCCATTGTTAAAAAACTTCGTTGCCTAACAAGAGCAATATTAAAAGTAATCATAATGAAAGTTTTGAATCAAGGCTTCTCTGGAGCAAGGATGACATTTTTTGCTTTCTTAGGAGTTGCATCCTTATCTTTATACATAAAGGGCTACTTCTGTCCGGATGTCCGGGGTAAACTTCAAAACTACTGGACGGATTTTAACCATTTTTTCACCATTGATAGCTACATTATCAGGGAACAACTTAGGCCATAATTTATTGCTAAAAAACTTAGTTTAAAAGCGTCGTGATCGAAAACAGTAAATGTCAGGTAATTTCCACATCAAATGATTTAAGATTAAACCCATTGTTTCGAAAATTCGTTACCTTACAACAGCAATATTAAAAGTAATCATAATGAAAATTTTGAATCAAAGCTTCTCCGGAGCAAACAGTAGTCTAAAGTCATTTAAACATTTGGAAACTCAACTTTTTGCACACTTAGGGAAACATAGTAGAGAGCATTTTTTTTTCTTTTTGTGTGTGTGTGTGTGTGTGTGTGTGCTATTTAATTAAAAAAGGGCACGGTTTTTTTTTGTGATCTTTGTTTTTGTTAGATATATTTTGAAAAATTTTCAAATTTTTATATGCTTCAATTTGCGCTTTCGTTTTCTAATTGAATACTCGTTCGTTCTTTATACTTATTGCTGTTTTACTTTTATGGGTAAGGAAGAATCTCAATTTTTAATCACGTCAAAGCGGTGTGTTTTGAGTTCTTTCAGTTAAAACAGAAAACAAAAATAAGTTGCGATTGTTTCTCACAATTATTACTGACCCAGGCAACGCCGGGTATTTTTGCTAGTAATAATATATTTCAATTATATTCAAATTATATTTTTCGCAATCACGAATTGAGATAGAATCCTACTCGTTGGGTTTCTTGTTTTCGGACATTTCAAAGGGTTTAATTAAGAATTTTAAAGGGAAAAATAATGTAAAAAATGAAAAATTATTGTAAACCTATATTTCATCATGGATGATCTATACTAAGAAAACAATAAATTAGAAACAATTCAACATTAAATTCACGGAAATGATAAAATTAAAATACGAATATTAAAAGCTAGAAGCTGACAAATGCGAGTATCTAAAATTATTCAGAACAAAGGGGCATTCTAAATGTTACTGTAATTAATCAAAACCAGAAAAATTTACTTCAAATAAAATTGCACTTAGTTAAAACCCTGCAGCAATATAGCTATTTAATCTTTCCGAGCACTGAATATTGGTGTTCCGAAAATTGTCCAGGTAAAACTATGTCGGATAGTTTTAACGCTAAGCAATTAATAGAAAATATCGTTTTCCTTTAATACAGACTGTACTTCTATAATGTCCATGATTTTCGTCCCGAAATATCTTTTGGGTACGAAATATTAAAGTAAGACGTTGAGAAACGATTCCAAAGCATTAAGGAATAGAGTTGTGTTAGTTGTATCTAGTACGGACATTTCATATAGAATGCAAAGAACGTACACGAATGTTTCCACGAAAACAACATACATTATTGCAGCTCATATTATTTAAAAGTATCATAGGTTGAAGTAAAAGCTTGTTCTTAAGTAAATATAAAAATCATGCGAGATGATTGGAAAATAACTTCTTGTTGGACGCCAAGAGTTTAAAGCGAGGAATAGAAGGAAAACGATGAACTGGAGAAACCAGCAGTTCAGTCCAAAATAAAAGTATAAAGGTGCACAAAAATGCGTCGAGGTTATCTTAATATATAAAAATCAATGTCCTGAGATAACATATATATATATATACTAGCATTCCCGTACCCGGCATTGCTCGGATAATGGAATTAGCAGGGGTTAACAGTGCTTGGTGCACCTAGTTTCGAAAATCCCCTATAATAATTACTTATTACCTATAACTTTTTCTAATTTGGGGAGGATCCCGTGGCCCCTGAACTCCTTACATATATGCCTTTGTCCTTAACCGATCTTTAACTGTTATTAACGATCCTTTTAAAGTATTGATTATCTTTGCAAACACAGGCCATCCACATTTTATTGATATACCTATGTTTAAGCAAGAACTTCTTTGTATACAACATTTTTAGTTTTTTTTTCTGGTGCTAAAATTATTAAGCTGCTTGATGAACTGACTTTGGAGCAAGCTACATAACATTGGCCATGTGAAAAAAAGTCTTCTCTTAAATTGGTCCCTGCTACTTTTAATGTCTGTCCTTGTGATTTATTAATGGTTATTGCAAAGCAAACTTTAACAGGAAACTGTACTCTTCTAAATTCAAAAGGATAGTTCGCCTGTGATGATGTTCTTAAAAACTTCGTTTCTAGTTTTGAAGAAATGAAAGCAATAGACAGAAACATTATGATTTGACTTGAGAAAAGCCTCGAAGAACCACGTGAGAAACAAAAACAATATCAAATTTATAGTTCGCTATCGACCAAAAGTTGAGATGAAGTACTGAATAATGATTTGAATGGAGGAAAGCCTTCGAAAATAAGGGATTTGAATTCAATGACAGGTTTTAATTTCTCAGAAATTAAGAGGTTTTAATTAATTTCTCCCGAACTAATTGAGATTTCGAAAAATCCTTTCTTAGTGGTTACTTTCGTAATCATGCGGACATGCCTGCCAAATTTCAAGTCTGAAGCTTCAGCGGTTTCGGCTGTGCGTTGATATATATATATATATATATGTATATATATATGTATATATATTATCTCAGGACATTGATTTTTATATATTAAGATATATATATATATATATATCAACGCACAGCCGAAACCGCTGAAGCTTCAGACTTGAAATTTGGCAGGCATGTCCGTATGATTACGAAAGTAACCACTAAGAAAGGATTTTTCGAAATCTCAATTAGTTCGGGAGCAATTAATTAAAACCTCTTAATTTCTGCGAATTAAAAACCTGTCATTGAATTCAAATCCCTTATTTTCGAAGGCTTTCCTCCATTCAAATCATTATTCAGTACTTCATCTCAACTTTTGGTCGATAGCGAACTATAAATTTGATATTGTTTTTGTTTCTCACGTGGTTCTTCGAGGCTTTTCTCAAGTCAAATCATAATGTTTCTGTCTATTGCTTTCATTTTTTCAAAACTGGAAACGAAGTTTTTAAGAACATCATCACAGGCAGACTATACTTTTGAATTTAGAAGCGTACAGTTTCCTGTAAAAGTTTGCTTTGCAATAACCATTAATAAGTCACAAGGACAGACATTAAAAGTAGCAGGGACCGATTTAAGAGAAGACTTTTTTTCACAAGGCCAATGTTATGTAGCTTGCTCCAAAGTCAGTTCATCAAGCAGCTTAATAATTTTAGCACCAGAAAAAAAAACTAAAAATGTTGTATACAAAGAACTTCTTGCTTAAACATAGGTATATCAATAAAATGTGGATGGCCTGTGTTTGCAAAGATAATCAATACTTTAAAAGGATCGTTAATAACAGTTAAAGATCGGTTAAGGACAAAGGCATATATGTAAGGAGTCCAGGGGCCCCGGGATCCTCCCCAAATTAGAAAAAGTAATAGGTAATAAGTAATTATTATAGGGGATTTTCGAAACTAGGTGCACCAAGCACTGTTAACCCCTGCTAATTCCATTACCCGAGCAATACCGGGTACGGGAATGTTAGTTCTCAGATAAATGACCAACTTCGGTTTAAAAATAAGTAAAAATTTGTTGTTTCGATTTCCAATTTTTGTAAGTCAATACAACTGCATGACCAATGAATTAGAAACCCAAGATCAATATTTTATTGAACCATCGAATTTTATTGGGCATCGAATTTACAAGCTTCTGGAGAGCATTTACATCCAGAGAATACTATGCATCGGCTATGCAGTTTTTTAGATCTTGTAAATTAGAAGGAAGAGGAAAGTGCTGTCGGATGCGTCTTTCCACCACACATTTTCTATGGGGTTAAGATGCGGGTTATGCGGTGGCCAGGGAAGCTGTTGGAAGTCAGACTGATGATCAGAAAATCAATTTTCAACACTTCTGGCACGATGTATAATTGCATTATCGTCCAAAAAGTATCCGTCGCTATCAGGATAAAAATGCAACATTGCGGGGTGCACTGGATCTGCCAGTATATCTAGGTATCGCATGGCTGTTTGTTTACCTTCGAGGAACACAAGGGCACCATTTCCATGCCAGCAGAAAATGCTCCATATCATGAAACTCCCTCCGGACCCTTGCATAGTGCGAGTAAGGCAAGAAGTTACTCTCAAAGGCTTCTATTTCATTGGCCTCTGAGGTCATCTACGCCTACTTTTATGAGAAAAAAAGAACAGCGGAGATTATTTGCCTTAGTTACAGATTTAATAAATTTATGGTGCTTTCGTCGATGGGATATGATAATGACAAAGAAAAAAGTTGTAATAACATTTGTGAGCATGATAAAAAGGACCAAAAGCAGGAAAATTACCAACGGCTAGATACTTAAACTAAAAAATAAGAATAAAAGTTTATATATATATTTTTAAGCTAAAAACTCGTTAACCTATCTCTACACATGTTACAATTTCTTCAGAACTCCATAATATAACTACCACGGTAAGGACATGTTTATTGCTAAGCGGCTAAGTCTACAATCAATTTATAACAAACAATGATATCGATTCTTAATATGATCTCAAAATGCTTTTTTAGCATATTTAACTTCATTAAATTTATCTTTAAGTAATAATGAACTTGGAATTACTATTAGTTGCGCAAAAGTAACGTAATAACAGGCAGTGTACTTAAGTGCATTCGTTTAGTGTACACTCTCTCTCGCACACATCACACAAGTTTATGAAAATGGCAAAAAAAGAAGTCATTAATAAACACTAAAAACGGCCAAAGTAATTAATAATAATAATACAGGTACAGCTATATAATGCCAGAAAAAGTATACCTAATGCAAGATCAATTTGTGATAACTAAATATAAAACAGTATAAATAATGATAAAAAATACAGTATAACTTCGATTTAATGATACCCAATTTAACGATTTCCTCAGTTAAATGATACATTTCACTGGTCAAGATTTGACTGCATTAAATGTCTATCTCCTCGATTTAACGATAACTTTTTCCAGTCCCTTGACAGTTGTCCAATTGAGGTTATATTGTAATTACTATTACCGCAATAAACTAGCTTTTGGAATAACCAACACAAAGTTCGGACACTGCTTGAAAAGCAATGAAATATTCAGACAAAAAAAAAAAAAAAAAAAAGAGAGAGAGAAAATATCAAAACTATTTTGTGAAGCAAGCGTTGCAATTCAAATATCATTTATATTAATGGAATTCAAACAGGAAACGAGTCGCTCCGTGTAATTGCGTTGAGAGCATCAATAAAACGAAAGACACACTATTATTTCCGAACCACAAGAGATTAGCGAAAGCCGGGAGAAACAATAAATGAAGCAGTTTTAGCAATATCTATATTAGCAACGCATTTGCAAGTGCCTACGGTTTTCGAGTTAAAAGCACAGATGAAGAGATAAAAATATGCCGAAACTATCAAGGTTCTCGACAGGGAATAGGAAAATATATCCAACATTTGTTATAGATGAGTTTTACATTTTCTTTCTGATGAGAGGTAAAACAAAGTGTTCACGGAGCTTTTAAAAAAGCAATTTAGATTGCTGTTGCTGATACGTGATATTTGTTCCGAATTTCAACATGCTGATATCCCAAAGGTGCATTAGGGCAAAATACTGGCTCAGTATTTATGAGATTCAAATGAAAATTTTAAATTTTTACAAGAGTATCCGTTTGAAATAATACGCATATGCACAAGAACTGACTTATTTTCTTTTCCTGGAGTTGAACATTACGTCATCATGCTTATAGTAATTTGAAAAATGCATGTCAACAGCTTGGCTTTGAAACGAACACGCAAAACAAAGAGTTACTTGCAATGGGATTACTTCTCCTGACAAAAAAAAAATATTTAAAACAAATATTTAAGAACAAAAAATTAATATGGGAGCAAATTGAAAGAAAATGGAAAAAGACAAGAATGGGGCGGCTGCATTTATGCCAAAATAAAACGTGAAAAATGTCTAGCTTCTCCAGTACACCTAGCAGAACGAAGCACGAGTCTAAAGCTGCTACATCTACTGAACAAGTTAGTGTAATAATTTATCACATTTGATTTCGGCATAAATTCAGCTATCTCATCACTCCCAACTCTTCCCTACATAGTTTTGAAAGCTTTTACTTTTTTTTTTTTTTTTTTTTTTTTTTGCGTGTTTGATAAAGACTAAGTGAAAAACAGATAACAGTCAAACATATCATAACAGTATCTACTAAACATACTGATGATTTGCCACAGCCGATGAAGGTGATGAAACACAAGGCTCCCGTATTATGATCGTGAGTTCGAATCCCAAATAGATCACGTAAGTTATTAATCGGTGCTTCAGTACAACGCTTTTTACGATCGTGTCCTAGTGCAGTGATGCACAACCGCGTTTTACCTGAAGGCCGAAAAGTAGATGAACCTTGTGGGCCAAAACACATGTAAAGTTAAATATATGAGTTTTTTTCCTAAAAAAGAAGGTAAAAAAACGAAAAAGGATAATTGCAAGCCAAGAATTTTTGCTGCCGTTACTAAATGCTTATTTATCAACATCAAGCATCCATTAGTCCTTTGGTGAATTCAAGGAAAAAGGGGACTTGACACTTAAATTTTAAAAATTAATATTCTGTCACTTGCCATATACCATTCTCTTCAGAAATAAATGAGTTTCTTGAATTTTAACTTGTTTTTCCCAAATAGTTTGATGACTTTTTGAAAATCAAGTGTAAAATTAAGTTTTCACTTGCTGTTTTAACAGAGCAAAAAAATTTCTTTTTTGTTACATACTTTAACTTCAATAAACTTGTTATCAGCATATAATATTTATCTTTTATCTTTTGAATGTCTAGTTAAACTTTTTAGTAAGTAATTTAAAATTCTTCTTCTTTTTTACCCATGAAATAGGTCCAATACTAAGGTGACAATTTGATGTCCTTCCGTTACCAAAATACTACATCTCGGTTAGTTCACCAAGAACCTATTACGAGTAGAAACTAATATTTTTTTTTATGCGAAGCAGAATTATGTCTCTTGTCAAGGAGGCATAGTTAGAATTTTAATATTGATTTTATTTATATGGTTTTTAATGGTAACGGAAGGACAAAAAAAAATAAGGTAACAGAAGAACATTTAACTATAAGCTGGTTCAGGGTAAAATTTTAGAATGCTAATACAAAACAAACTGTTATTTAAAGTTAGTATTCACATTTAAAACATATATAAGTAATATTTGTACAAAAATTATGGGTGCTTTTATTTCAAAATTTCACTTTTATTAAATTTGTTTTAAACCTGTTTCGTGATTTTATTTCTTCTATTGTATGTGATGAAAATCATGAATATTACACTTAAAAACTCCTGAGCATGTGAAAATCATTTTAAAGTGACATTTTTGTGTTATGACAAGCCAATTCAAGCAGAAACATTTGCTTAAAAACTTGAAATTTATATTGGGACATTACAATATTTTGAAGCTGCTTTCAGATTTGTTCCACAAGTCACAGGAAAGGACTGTTGAGAGCATTGATTTAATTGTTAAACGTACTGCGAAGATATCAGTAAATTCATAGATCAACTTTCAAAAAGATGAAGAAAAAAAAGGATTCAAAATTCATTCTGACACACCAAATATGCGCTATTTGAATCCTGTAACAAGTTATGTTATTGAATATAGTAAATACTTCAACAAATTGAAGGATATTTCACTTTAAAGCGAACAGACTGACTTTAAAAGTCAATAAATAATGTTGTAAATGAAGATACAGCTGAATCAAAAACACCAAAGCATAAGAATATGCCAAAGGACTCATTAACGATTGGACAATTTTTGCTAGTTGGATGGAAGGGGAAAAAAATCACAAAGAGCAATGTTGCACAGGTACTTACTTCATATAGAAGATGAATAAATAGAAGTATCTTGTTCAGGGATGAGTAATAATATGGGAATAATCTTCGTGTTTGCTGAGAAAGAAGATAAATGTTCCACGGATTATGATAAAATTATTGAGCATTTAAAGAGTTCAGAATTGTTCAAGTTGGATCAGACATTAGATATCATTGTTTCAGACTGCTGTATTAGCTGAATAAATGTTTGTAAGTTGAAATTTACCAAGTTTAATTGTTTTGGACTTCTTGTCCTTCCGTTACTGTCTTTCCGTTACCCTTAACAAATATATAATTTATGTGCTTAAAATAAATATATTTTAATAACCTAAGTTTAGTTTTTTAGTTACTTATTTTAAATCCTAAGTTTTAAAATAAATATATTTTAAAACTGAGGGTGAAATTTGTAATGATTGAACACCGTATGTACTCCGTATGCACTCTAATTTTTATAGAATTTTCCCTTTTATAGTTTGGCTGAACTTTCGGGGAGAACATGATGGAGTGAAAATCATGTCGCAAAATAGTCCTTCCGTTACCGACTGTTAAATTTGATTAAAAAAAATTACTAACAAAAAATTTTTGGCTTTGATTTTTTTAGCAACTTACAATGAGGTGTATAAAAGTCTATGCATCAGTTTTTGAAAAGATATGTATTTTGATACGCTCACAGACAGAAATGCATCGATTCTTTTGTGAAACTGTCTTTCAGTTACCGATGGAATTCACCATTTATTAACAAGTTTCTAACCTTTGGTTAAAAATTTGCAACAATCCTTCTTTGAAACCGAATATAGATGATTGGTTTTTGGGAGTTTCCAAAACATAGTATTGTACTCATAACACTGAGCACAAAAACGGGCCATATGGATCAACTTCGCGAGCAGTATAGGGCCAGTGGACCGTAGATAGGGTACCACTGTCCAAGTGGTTTGCAATCAAACTTAATCCGTAGGTCCAGCAACAGTCCTTAATGACAGTTCGTGGTCATTCTATCAAGCATAAGAAAGCAAGTCGTTGGATTATAATCAAAGTACTATGTACTACACTATACGAGAATAACTTTTTAAATTTCAGTTTGTGAATGGTAATATACGAAATGCAACAAATAAATCAAATTAGTTTGGAAATTCAATTTCTTTCAATGCAAAAGCCTTACCCAAGCGTTGCCTGAATTACATTTCCTCTTGTTATGAAAGTACAACAGAAAGAACTAAGAAAAAAAAAAGAGAACGAGGAAAAGAAAAATATAAATCCTTGTGACAAGTAATACCAACCTTCTAGCCCTTTCACAAAAATAAAGATCATAGAAGAAAAGGATACAGTAAATAAATAAACAAAACTTCGAAGAAAATTTCCTGGATTTACCAGGAAGTGATGTATGAGTGCTGTTCAGAAATGTGACAGCTAGTAAAGTATTGATAAAAAATTGATAAAACATCCATCACGACAAAAGAAATTCTGTGCGAGACGCTTTGCTGCAAATGCTGAAAATAAAGTTCTTAAACTTTCCTTTATTGTAAGCCGCTAGTCACAGAATTTTAATTAAAAAAATAACCTTTGAAAATGAACATTTGGTCCATAAGGTTATAAATTGAAAGTTGAAAATGTGAATTTTAGATGGTATGTTCTTAAAACAAACAACGCGTAAAAAACTAAAGGAAAAAAATTAAACTAAGTTTTTAACAGATATCATTTTAATACAGTTTTGCAATCGAATAGATAAAGCACATGAGGCGTAAAAAATCTAATTTTAAATGATGGGGGGGGGGGGTTCCTTCAGTCAAAAGTACTACTTTTAGTCATTGAAATGGATAGAATAAACAAAAAAAAATTACATGGACCCAGAAAATTCTTTCATTTTCCCAACAGTTATTATTGTTTTTTTTTTTTTTTTTAAATGTCCGATTTTTCAAACAAGGCGTGGTCTTTATGACGTCACAAATGATGCAATTTGGCGCATCTTTCTACTACGTTTCCACGTTATGATAATCAAGAGGCGAATTAAAATTGCGCTCTAAGCTTGCTATCAACCATATCGTTGCCAATACACGTGAGTAAAGATGCGAATTAAATATTTTGTTCTGTGAATGGCAACATTCAAAGGCATTTCATCATTTGTGATGTCACACGACAGAAGTGTAAACAATGAAAGCGCAACGATTAACAACAAGCAATTTTTTAAAAATATTAAACTTAAAAATATTATTTAAAAAATGGTCAGACCCTATGTTTTTAAGCATGCTCTTTCAAAAAAAAAAAAAATACTTTTAAAATTTTGGAAACGATCCCATTAAAATCAAGTAACCTAGTTTGCTTCTTGAAGTACATCAACACGCGTACCCTAATGAAGTTCTGAGTAAGCTACAAAAGTTCCTAGAAACTGTTTTAGTGGGCTACAAAAGTCCCAAGAAACTCTTTCACTAAGCTACAAAAATTGACGGACGTTTTATTCGTTAGTTAACCGTGATAATAAAATCTTATCAAGTAAGATTTTATTGCCGTGAGTCCAAACCTTTCATATCAGATTAGAAGGCTCAATTAAAATGCTTAAAAATTTAAAAGTAAACAGCCGTTTTTTAAGCCAGAAAAAAATAAAATTATTTACTCATAAAATTTATTTAAGCAAATATTATACTTGAGGGTCTGAAAACACGTCCAGGCGCTTAAAAAATGTGAAGTAACTCTCCAACTTTAAATAATTGCATATAATTTTTTTTTCTTCAGTCTTAAAATTATTTAGAAACTTTCAGGTATAAGTAACAATTTACACATTCTGTAAATAAGAAAATCAATTGCAAACATCAGCAACTGAAATTCTGTAACGAAATGAAGGGGAGAAATGCACACTAAAATTAAACTTAAATGGAAATAAATTATTCTAATTATAATGAACAAAGAAAAAATTAACTCAAAATATTTTTTTTAAAAATCGTTTGAAAAATTCCGAAGAAAAAAAAAAGCATAATGACGCGAAGGTGTAAAACAATGCTTAGTAAAGAACTCGTATAAAACACGTAGTTCAATAATCTATCAGTAGAAATTTGACTTGTAAGAAAATAGGAACATTTTATGGAGCATAACCATGCCAATGGCATATAACAACTAATACTAAAACTGAAGTTTCTTGATTCAAAAATAAAACAAACAGAAAAAAGAATGAAGTAGAAGCAGAGCTGAAAACAGAAAACAGAAAAACAAACTCTTAACTTAATTGCAACCACTCGGAAAAAGCCCAATAACACACTAAATTACACTACAATACTTTTCTCCAAAACGTCACCCCATAAAACAATCGACTGCAGTTTACATGAAAGCCATCGCAGCAAAGAGTTCCTGGATTTTAAATTCTATATGCAAAATGAAAGTTGTAACAATGACATTCGTATACAACAACTAAAGCTAAAACTGAAGTTTCTTCATACAAAAATATAAATAAACAAGAAGTTCTGTCTAGAACTAGATGAGCCTACTTTCCCGTATACCCATACTACTTTCTAGTACCTGATCAATATTCTCAAAAATAGCTAAAATCGCAAATTTTTTCAAACATATTTTAGAAATGCTTTAAGCTGATTTCTAGGAATAAAATAATCCCCATTCATCTAAAAAAAATTTTATGCGGAAAAAAAAGCAGCAACTTTTAAACAAAGCAGCTAATACACTTTTTTCCATTAAAAAAAAATCTTTAACAGCTTTCAAAACGAGAAAATAATAATTAAAATTAATCAGCTCATTAAAATAAATACATCATATCAAAAAAAAAAAAATCGGTTCTTTTCCCCTGTTGCCAAAAAACATTTTTTTAAATGAATTAATGCACTTACCAAAAAAAAAAAAACAATAAAATTCAACTTAAAGAAATAATTTTCTTTGTCAAAAAAAAAAATCGTCTGCGCATATCTTTATGTAGAAACATAAATGACTTCGAGTTTATTCGCCAAAAACTGAGTACCTAAATTGAAACTTTAGCGTAAAAATAAAAACAAGTCATATCAACAATAATTATTTCACAGTTAAAACCATAGCTGCGGAGTCGGAGTCAATCTCATTTTGAGATAAAGGAGTCGGAGTCGAATATTTAAGAATCGGAGTCAGTCATTTGTCCACCGTGTATAAATTTTTGCCAAAACTACGAAGTCAGAGTCAAAGTCGGGGAGTCGGAGTCCGATTAATTGTCGGACATAGGAGTCGGAGTCGGAGTCAAGTGCCCCTAAATTCTCGGAGTCGAAGTCTGGAGTTTCACGTCAAGAGTTATTTCCAACAAAATTTGTTTGAACTAAATCCGCCTTCAAGTACGGAATCTTCATTGACTTTCAGTTTCCCCGTAGGCACTATTGTTAAGGGATTTGAACTGTTCAAAATTAAACGGAAAATTGTTCAAATCAAAAAGATATTTTATATACAAGTTTTTCATCAAAAACTTTTTGCTACAAAGCTTGTTTGAAGCAAATTCGCCTCACAGTTCGGAATTGCTTTGAATTTCCCCGTAGGCGATAATGTTAAGTTTTTTTGAACTGTTCAAAATTGAACAAAAAATAGTTCAAATCAAAAAGTGAAATATGGGAATGAAGTGTCCTCGCCGAGATCTTTCGAACAAAAAAAAGTTTGTTCGAATCGGACTATTCATTCAAAAGTTATTAGGGGGGGACAGACAGACAGACCGACAGACAGACAGACCGACAGACAGACATTTTTCCCCATCTCAATACCCTACTTTCCAATTTTTAATTTTTCAATATTTATTTAATTATTTTATTTATTTTTGACTTTTTTTTTGTTTTTCACGATATTTTTAAGATGCATTAAGCCTTCTTTCATGCTTTTTTCTTCTTTTTCTGACTTTTACTGGGAAAGTAGGCTAAAAAGCAGAAAGAAGAATGAAGTAGAAACAGATCTGAAAACAGAAAAACAAACTCTTAACTTAATTGCAACCACTCGGAAAAGTCCAATAACATACTAAACTGCACTGCAATGCTTTTACCCAAAACGTCAACCGCATAACACAACTGACTGCACTTAACATGAAATCCATTGAAGCAAAGAGTTCCTGGATTTTAAATTCTGTATGCAAAAGCCCGCTTTCAGTGACTATTCCTGAAATGCTTTTAGAGGAAACAATGTCGACTGTGGAATGACATAAGTGACTTCACGTTCAATTTTTCTTTTCTATGGGGAAGTTCACTCTATTGAAAGAGACAAACTCGAACGTCTTTCATCCGAAGAAATTGTATCGCAAAATATGAAACGAAAATTTGATTTATCAGAAAGTGCAATGCCATAAAATATTGAATTATGAATGTTGCCGTCGATGAATGAATTTGATTTCACAGATGTACATCTCTTAAAAGCTCTAAAATTGTGAATGAATTGAAAGTCATTCTTTCGTGAATGTATACGACATTTTTTTTCGGTTTTAAGTTAAAACTAACTTAAACAACAGTATATCCAAGTTACTCAAAGCAAGCTGAATAATCATAAAATTAAGCTATTTTATATATAAAGTGCAAAATGTACAGATGAATTAATTTTACAAGAAAAATTTATGACTATAGCGTAAACGAATGCATATGTAAAAAAAATGCAAAATTCATCTGTATTATTTTTACTATACAGTGCAGCAGCGTTAAAGTGCGAAGTGTAAAAATGTAAGAGTCACATTTGGCAAAAAAGAAAAAAAAAACATTCATTACTAACCAAAATGACGTAACGTACGTAACGTAGACATACGCAAAAGTAGATGCAAAATTCCGCTGTATCATTATTATTAGTCAAACATAAATAGTGTAACATAGCTTAAAAAGGGACGTGTTTAAAACACAAAATTTTTGATTTTAATTTTACTGCATTTCATCAATTCAATGTATAAAAAAATATTACAAATTTAAAGGACACACACTATTCAAATATGTTTTTATTTTAAACACTTTGAGTAAACCACTTCTGAGTTAAAAGGGATGATTTACAGAGAGAAGAAAAGCAGACGAAAAGGCGAGTAGAAAATATAAAAATTCAACTGTCAGTAAAATGCATGACATTGAAAGATTTTGTGAAAAATTATCATTATTGAATTTTCCTCTTCCTCTGGATATGCGGAAAAAAATAACTTGAAATTGATAATGGTAAAAATACTTTGAGGAATTTATTAATAAAATTCCCAAAGACTGAGAAGAAATTGAATTTTAAAAAAATAAAAAGAATTGTAGAGGAAAAAAAGCACATAAACTCCTAAGAAATTTTGTGCAGTTTTCATAAGCAGTTTTCATAATTGGCTTTTACACGTACATAAAAAATTGATGCACAAGAGAAGAAAAAAAAATTATTTTTATTGCTATAAAACTGCAATTAAAAATACATTGTATTGTAACCAAAGTACGAGATAATTTTAAAAAAGAAAGACAAGAAACGAAAAGAAAATGGAACAAAATGGATAGTTTTACAAGCCAATAACATATTTTATATACATATATAGTTTCATAAGTAAAAGTAAATAAGTCTGTCTAATGGAAAATAACGAAATGTACTACTTTATTGGCAAATAAATAGGTGAAGAAATGCATTGCAAAGAATGCAATGGCAAAAAAATGCATTGGTGAAGATGTTTCTTTTTCCTTTGCGGAAACCTTTAAAATCCTAGTGTGTAAAAATTTCAGAAGAGCTGAACAGCATTTGGCATGACTTAAAATTAATATGTTAAGTGACAGCCTGAAGTACATCAACGATGCAATTCCTCCTTCTCTCAACAGTTTAAATGGCAAGCAGTACCAATATGAGTACCATTCAGAACAGCTGCGAATAACCTTTTACTCGGAAAGAATGGAAACTCCGCACATTTTCTATCAATTCCCAAAGAAATCTCGCGCACTTTTCTTCGGCACATCAATTTTTAAAAACGCATCCCGCGTCCCTTCTGAGCGACAATGCGCGACAGTTGGATGACACGGTTGATTGCATCACAGCCACTCTTTATTCCTTCAAGTGAGGAAAGCTGAAAGGATTTGGAAAAGCTTGGCTCGAGGAGCTATTTTCGCTCTTTATGTCAGCCTCCTTCAATGAAATTGAATTCCAAAAACGAAAGGTTGGCGATGACATCTATTTCCAGTAACACACTTATATTTATTCTTACAAAATCCTTAAACGAACACATTGTCCGAAATTTAAACTCGTGAATAAAAGCAGAATGGTTAAAATAGAACTGATTTCAAGTGACACGTACATAATAGAAAAGCAGAAATATTTAAGCAAAATAACTTTTCAAGTGTCAATACCAATGAAGGCTATTAACTAAATAAGTACAACTCTGCCGTTGGAAGGTAAATCACAGTATGCGCAAATTTCATTCTTTTTTTTTTTTTTTGTTTGCTTTTTTGTCATCTATTTGTACTTTAGCTTTATCATATAAGCTTCCTTATTTCGTTTCTGCTGAAAACAAAGCACGAACAAGCTTCAAATTCCAATATTTCCCTTTTATTAGCAAGGAATCTAAAAGTTCTTCAAATGGATGCTTCAATCGCCAAATCGATTAACACCATAAAACAAAAAGTCGGGAAATCTTATGTAGAAGATAGTGTTATCCATAGGAGTGAGTAGGCCCTCGTGTTACATTTTCTGCCATCACGTGGTCAGAAATGTACTGAACCAAAACTTTAATATAAATTTACATGCTAAGCATTGATAAAGCACTATTAAAGCATAAATGAGGATTTTTTTTAAAGTGATGTTAATCGATTTAGCAATTGAGGCATCCAAATATCTCTAAAAATCATTTCTGCAGATACTGCACTTTACCGTCCCACACACGACACTCTTCATTCAAGTTTTTTCACAGAGAACGTCAGTTTTTTTTCCAAATAGCTAGTATCATTTTTAGCTTTTTATCAACACAGGCATTGCCTCTTATAAAGATAGATATGTTGATTTTTTCAATGGAATTCTCAGTGTTTTGATAATAACAGTACTCGAAAAATTAACCCCCTCCGCCCCCTTCCATGAAAGCAAAAACTATTTTTGCAGTAGTACAGTACTTTTCTTTCTCATTAAAATAGGTACCTTTCTAAAGAAACAATTGTAGGTGGCAGCAGGGGCGTGCACAGAAATTTTGGGGTAAGTCACAAATGACTTTTGCGGGCCCCCTTTCATATTGTTTACCTGTACGTCCTTGCATATATTTCACTCTTTTTACAAGTCTCGCGATCCCTTCAGGCTCGGGACCGGGTCAACAGGTGTGTCTTCCCTCCAGCCCCCTGTGCACGCCCCTGGGTGGCAGAGGGCTTTCTGCTGTTCATTCCTCTCAGTCAGAGTAATATCATTTCTAAAAATAGTGATACACTTGCGAAAGTTAGTGACTCAAAATAGAAATAGAAAATTACATTTTAGGACCAAAATTGTTTAGCGAACCAAACACTTGTATACAAATATGAAACACTCTCCCTCTTTCTAAACTAAGTCAAACCAGTTAATAACGCTACTTACGGCTATATTCACTGGTTAAACATCAGTAGGCAGCGATGGAAATCTTCTTTAACCAATCAGAAGGCTATAATCAGTGGTTCGGTTGTCAGGCTAAAGTTCAGTTTCGCTGGTAAGTATGGCCGTTAAGCTCTATACAGAGCGCATGCATGAAGTCACTTAATGAACAGAAGTAATGTAGAATGTTTACTGATCTATTTTCCATTTTACTGCACTGCCTTGCGTTTTAAGCGCAAAAACCGACTACGCAAGAGTAAACAAAACATACGAATTTATAAACTCCATGGTCTAATGAATCATAGCTAAGAATACTCTCGATTAAGTCGCCGTTTACATAAGGGAAAAAAATATGAAAATCGATTCAGCCATTAAGCACCATCACTTGTAACCCACCCCTCTCCATGTCGGTGGTTAAAAAAAAATCTAAACAACTTTTTTATAAGATTTAAGTCTGAATCAAAATCTGAGTTGGTTGTTTACATAAATCAAAGCTATTTTCCTCACGTACAGTACTATTTATTTCAAACTCAATCGTGAACATAGAGCAAAACAAATTATTACACTCTACCGAAAAATGGTTGAAAAATGTTGAGACGCTGTTTTTATTTAACCTGACTCATACTTTATTGACTTATAGGGGAAAAAATAACGGAAAACTCAAACCTTGATAAGATTAAGGGAAAAACTTTAAGGAGATCAGCAAAGGTTAGAGGGGAAAGAGGGATAAAAATCAAAATTCCGTATAAAGGCAGCAAGGCGAGGAAGATCCCGAGATAATTATATTTTCGCTCCAGGGAACTCACGAAGCGTTAAATTGGTGGATTCCACATTTTCGTAAACCGGGTGAACATTTGGCCTCAAACCGTCCCCTCACGCTCTGCAATTTTTTTTTTTTTTAAAGAATGGCTTTGCGATTTTTTGCACAGAAAAAATTGATTTTGAGTTTAGTTCGTATTCACCTGCGTTGTGTATTTAACGGCAATTGTTGAGTAGAATATAAAATCAGATTTTTTTTTCTTAAATTTCCAATGAAAAGCAATGATTTTAGATGCAACTTGATTCTAAAACAATCTAGGTTCATTTCAAGCACGTGCTGCTTAAAATTAAAATTGAAGGTTTACTGACTTAATTTTTCATTGTTAAGCCACTTGAAATATAGCTACTGTGTTTTTGGGAATTAAAATATAAAATATAATACATTTATAGTACAATATATTGTTACAAATTCTGTAAATAGTAATTATTGTAGGAACGTAACCTGTAAATAGTTTCCCGTAATGAATATACAACCCCTTTTTCATATGGCTAAAGTATACGACCCCTATTTCCTTTTTGTTCATTGATAAAATTTGATAACGGTCTACTACTTTACAGAAGCGTGTGGAATATTTGAGAAATTTCTTTTCGGTGTATTTAAGCCGTTAGCGATGGATAAACAGTTAGTTTCGATTGATATTTCGAACTGAGAGCATTTTGCTCTGTTTATAGCGAGGCATTTCGCTGTGTTGTTTTCGTATTTGGAAGTAAATACGTGTGTAAACGTTGAGTTTACGGTGTTGTGTGATAATTGCTTAATTGCTGATGAATAATTTAGCAGTTGTTGAAGAACTTTCCTGTACATAGTGTAAATAAATTTCCTGTGTTTTTATCAAGAACTGTGTTTTCATTTCAAGAAAGTGGAAGTCGCACCGAATCCGTTACAATATTATTATTATATACAGAATTTTATACATATTAAAAATTAGTCCACATAATTATATCTAAGTATAAATAATAATTTTTATTATGCGTGCTTCCATTTGAAGAAAAAATTAGAGTAAAATACATAAATGAAACATAAGAGTTTCCCTGTGTTTCGAAAGTTGATAAAGACATTGAAATATTTTCTCTTTACAGTAAACAAAAAAAGTAAGATCAAAGAGAATTTTGAAAGGAAGTCTGTGGCGGGCCTGCGTCCAGGAGACCCCTTAGCACCTACAGCCTTGAAATTTTGCACAAAATTACTTCCGAGTCCCGATGGTTTGCACCTGGGGCTTTGTTTTTTAAAACTCAAATTAGTTTTTTTTTTGTAGCTAATTTTTTAAGCTCAAATTTCGCGTAAATTGCATATTATTGCCTATTAAAGGGGCGAAATATTACATGCACATATTAATATTATATATCGTTGGAAAGGGTAGAATTTTCCGCGGTCTAGGGAATTTGTTTTAATGCTCTAACTTAAATACGGCGGGAGTTACTTGCGTGTTTAGCTCGAACTGTTTTAGGCTTAGCTAAAATTTAGGCACTACTTTCTTCATTAAATCTGTCAGTAAAAAGTGAAGGAATTGCCCCACAGTTTTCTTTTTGACACCACTGGAAAGAACGACGTTTTTTACTCCAGATTCAACTCGACCTATGGTCGAAAAACTCAGCTTCTATCTCCAAAGAAAAAAGTTGGAAGGAGTTTTAATCAAGTTCGAAAAATCTCATTTCCATTCAAATTACAGTGAAACCTGTGTAAGTTGATCACTCACGGTGCAATACTTTGGTGGTCAACTTATAAAGGGCGGTAATGATTTTTTTTTTTAAATTTTTTGTCATTTCTTGCACCATGGTATTCATTTTTTGAGTAATTCACCCTTATTCTTTCTGTTCAACTCACTTTCATTGTTTAACATTATTGAAAGTGAAACAATAATTAATAATACTATTCGAATAATTTTGTCATTTTTCCCTTTTTTTTAACTATATTAGACACTAGTTTTAGAAATTCCATATGTGACGGCTAATTTTCTCTGACTTTCTCCAATTTCAATTAATTTTAATATAATATTACATACTTTTTATTAATCTCAAGTTCAATTAACTTTCTTTTTCGAGCCTTTTTTGTACAACTTATAGCACAAAGAGCAAGCGCGACTCTCTCAGTTCATAAAGGCAAAATTTAAATGTCCTATCTCTTAATCCCCTGCACCAGAAACATGTAACTTTACTCATTAGCCATCCCAGATCTGCGTACCCGCAGTGCGAGGGGCCCGCGTTCTTAAAGGGGCTAACGACCCTAGAAATTGAAGAAAAAATAGAAAAAAAAAAAAAAAACTAGCACCAAGACTTATTCACTTTACAAATAGATATTGCTGGTCACTAGGGAGGGGCCCTACATATTTTGTTGCAGGTAGGCTCAAAATGTATAGATCTGTCCCTGCTCTTTTTAGCACAATGCCTGTGCTGCCACAAGATATTGCAACTGAAAAAGAAAAGACATTGAACTTTTCTACTGACACCTATTTTCATTGAACAGAGTACAAAAAGCTATCTCAAATAGAACAACAAATGAAAAACATGTTTGGAGAATAAAGAGCAGCATAAGCTTTACGCTGCTGTTTAGTTAAAAGTTAAAAGTTTAGTAAAATGCTAGTCTGTCATCAAAGCATTAAAAACACTTTTAGAAAGCTATTAAAAAAAGAAATAATAATAATAAATAAATAAATAATAAAACAAAATAATTTTCTGAAGAAAGTTTTAAAAAAATAAACCAAGTGGTCAACTCACAAAGGGTTTTTTACAATACTCCAAACCAAATTTGGCATACATTAGTGGTCAAGATAGACAGGTGGTCAAGATAGAGAGTTGGTCAAGTTACAGAGGTTTTCCTTCATTATATGATATAGGACTAATTTCGTTCCTGACAAAAGCGGTCAACATCGATAGGTGGTCAACTTACAAGGGTGGTCAACTTTACAGGTTTTACTGTATTGATGTTTTATTCGGCGTTCTATAGTTACGTCTTTTTGATTCGTTTTCGTCTTTATTATTCACAAAATTTAAAATTTCTATTTTAACGGAAAATCTTAGGTACAAATTATTTTGAAACCCGAGGAAGGGGTGCTCTTTGTTCCAAAAGGGAACTCATAATGCGTTTTTATTCTGCTTTCAAATTGATGATTTAGATCTTTGCGAATCAAATAAGGTTGCGAAGCAATCTTCGAGGGTTGGTGAGCGTTAGCGAGCAGGGGGCAGAGCACCCTAGTATACTAAAAATAAGATAAAAAATACCCATCTGCTCGCACTAACCGAGGTTGTCATATTTTGAAACGCTTCACTCAATTCTTTAGAAGGCAGTGGAGAACAATTTCTCACCAAATATCAAATTTAAGTGTTAGCAGTTAAATATTTTACCACCTATGACAAATTAATACCTTTTATAAGTCAATACCTAATAATGAAAGTAAGCATACTTAGCTTTTCATTTTAAAAGAAGATATTATCAATTTGTAATTA
Source organism: Uloborus diversus (assembly GCF_026930045.1). NCBI lineage: Eukaryota > Metazoa > Arthropoda > Arachnida > Araneae > Uloboridae > Uloborus > Uloborus diversus. The sequence goes on along the minus strand of NC_072732.1, from coordinate 90,696,634 downwards.
AAACTTTTATCAATACATCATTATATATTTATTTACATCAATTTTTAAATACGGGGAATGTACCCCTGCCCCCACCCCTTTTCTCCTCGAAAAAAACGGAGGGTTACAAATCGAACAAATGTTTTACAAGTCGAATTAATTTTTCCTAACCACACGATATTTCCTTTAGTATTAGAAAGCATTAGCTTTATATGGAATTAAACAAACAGATATCGATTTGAGAGAAAAAAATCTTAAAAACGAAATCTTCATTCGTTTCTACACCCTGATTCTGAAACCACGCCCACCGACAATATATACTACTTTAAAACTGAAAAGCAAGCTGCCAAATTTTTTCCCTTAACAAAACAAAGATGTATCGATAGCTGGCACACTCAGAAACCCATATTGTTTCCAAGTATAAAACAAGACAAACGACCTCATTCGAGCGACCGCACACACACACACACACACACCGATGAACCTATCCTATAAATTTCTCAAAATGAATTTTGAAAAGCAGGGCTCATTTGTACTTTTCTTCGGGCTGCCAAAAAACCGCATCTGAACTATTTCCCCGCAGAAGCTGCATCGCTGAAGAAATGAAGGCCAGTTTGTTTTCGAAGAGCTATGTGCGTGCGAGTATTTTATTTGGCAGTCTCAGAAGAAAAGGAATCAATTTATTTGATGCGCACATATATTCCAGCTTCTCTTTTGTAATGAGATTCAGCCATGGTGATGTGGGCAATACAAAAGCCTTATTTTATTTAATGCTTTTGTCATTTTGGGAGAATTTATTTTAACAATATTTGCACAAAAGCATATTTGAAAGTCTTTTCCAATCTTACATAAGCGATAATTAAATATGTCTAGCATAAGCAGGAAGAAAAACGATGTTACAGACAGACGCGCTTAGAGGATAAAAACTACGCAGCTTAATGTAAACATTAGGAAGCAATAATGGGGTCGTTTCCGAAAATTTAAAAATATTTTTTTCTGAAAGACCATGCTTAAAAACATAGGACCTAACCATTTTTTAAATAATTTGTTTAAGTTTAATACTCAAAAAAAATTACTTAAATCGGTGCGCTTTTATTGTTTACGCTTTTTACCGATGACATCACAAATGATGAAATGCCATTTAGTGTTGCCATTCACAGAGCAAAATATTTAATTCGCATCTTTACTCACGTGTATTGGCAACGATATGGTTGATAGCAAGCGTAGAGCGCAATTTTAATTCGCTTCTTGATTATCATAACGTGGAAAGATGAGCCAAAGAGCATCATTTGTGACGTCATCAAGACCACGCCAAATTGAAAAATTGGACATTAAAAAAAATTAGTTAAAAAATAACTGTTGGGAAAATGAAGGTATTTTCTGGGTCCTTATTATTATTGTTTTTTTTTTTTTTTTGCTTATTCATCTATAAATTTTAGTGACTAAAAGTAGTACTTTTAACTGAAGGAAACAACCCCATTATCCCAGGAGACACATGAAGAAAAAGTTATTATTAGACAAACGTTTGTTATCCATCGCGTTTGAGGATAAAACTAAGAGGATAAGTGCAAAGCGGAACAGAATTCCCGCTAATATAATGCATTGATTACAGACAATTCTCAATAATAAAAATTCAGAAGAAAATGAAAATTATTAGCATATTTTCCCTAGCACGTCGAAAATACACATACAAGTATGGTATAGACATATAGAGTGATATAACTGTTTTATCTTTACTAATAATAAAGCTGAAAGTCTCTCTGTCCGGACCTCTCTCTGTCTGTCGGGATCTCTGTGACGCGCATAGCGCCTAGACCGTTCGGCACTAAGTTAGTTTGTAGCATGGGGTTGTGAATCTCGAAGAGATTCTTCGAAAATTCGATGTGGTTATTTTTCTATTCCAATTTTAAGAACAAAATTATCATAAGATGGACGAGTAAATTACGAAATTATCATAACGTGGAACCGTAACATGGGTACAAGACAATTGGCGAGAAAATTCACCACACATTATTTGTAAATATACAGTTGAACACTCGAAAAAAAAGACATTTTAATTTTTCTATTACGGGCAAAGCCGTGTGGGTACCACTAGTGTATTATAAAGGAGTAAGTTTGTTCATTAGTGTCTTTAAATCATTTACACGTCATGTATGAAAATAACCGCTTAAATTTCCATATAAACTGCGGTTTTGAGCTTTATGTTCAAAAAGTGGAAAAAATCAAATTATGAAATTTACTAGCTGTCCTTAAATTAAAGGCCGTCCTTTGAGTTTAAAAATAGAAGCACTAATAAAGCAAGTATTACATTTCACTCAAGATTTTTTCATAAGTTTTTTTTAATCATAACCTAAAATCTTTTCATAAACAATCAAAGAAAAAAAATAAATGAAACAAAACAAAGATATGAAAAAACATCTCAAAAAAGACCACAATCACATGAATTTCAAATAATTAAAAAAAAAGCCAAACATGCGACAGAAGATAAAACAACAAATATTAATGAACAAAAAGTTACAATAATATTGTAGAAATGAATCTACAAATCATCGAGGCTATTGCACGTCTTGAATCCTCCTGCATGAACAAATCAAATCCCCATCTTTAATGGGGATAGATCTAATTAGTTCATTCCCTGAGTAACAAAGAAAAGTCTTTGGTTAACGACTCAGGCGAATATCTAATTACTTAAAAATTAAGACTGGCGTTTCTTAATTAGCCTTTAATCAAAAGCAGCTACGAGCAGAGAACTTCCCCAAGTCATTAGATGGGTTTTTGTAAGGATTGCTGAATCAGATCCCGAGGAGACTGGTCAAGGGATGAAATAGGTCAGCAGCATCGACTGGAATGCAAATGGGGTCTTCCATTAAAAGGGAATGGCCGGAGGGCTGTTTACAATGTCCTAAATCGAATGGGCGGTATTAAACGATTTCGCAAAATGGTCGTTAAAGGATAAAAAGCGAGCTTTAATTTGATTATTCTTCAATGATTAGTACGCAGCACATAAAGAAAATATATCAAAAGTTTTTTTAACTCTAGAGGGAAAAGATTAAATACTAAACTATTCTTACATCTGCAATTCTTCTTTTGGTAGGATCGAAAGCATGCTGTAAAGCACTATTTTTTCCACAATGCAAACGAAAGATTATGTAACGAATGTTATAAGAAGACGCGAAATTTACAATAAAGCTAAGTATAGAAGAAGAGAATTTTTACAAAAATGGGGTTGTTTCCGAAATTTTCAAAGTATTTCTTTTTGATACAGCATATTAAAAAAAATATGATTTAACCATTGTTTAAATAATTTGACATAGTTTAATATTAATTAACAATTATTTTAATCGGAGCGTATATTGAAATTTCATTTTTTACGCTTCTGCATATGACATTACAAGCGATGAAATTCCTTTCACTATGCTATTAGCGCACAGTGCAAATTATCATAACCTGGCAACGCGGTGACAGCAAAGCGTAACAATTTAGCGTGGCAATGGAGTAGCGCGACAAAATACACAACTTGTGACGTCAAAAAAAAAAAAAAAAAAAAACACGTCTTACTTCCGAAATCCAACATTTAAAAAAATAAATAAATAACTATTGGGAAAATAAAAAAAATCCCTGCTCTTTTTTTTTTTTTGCTTGTTCTATCAATTTTAGTGACTAAAAGTATTACTTTTGATTTAAGGAAACAACCTAATTAGAACGAAAAAAATAATAAGAAGAAAAATCCTTGAGAGAAAAAAAAGTCAACTAAAATATCCTTTACGCAATTAACTATTAATGAAAACAATTTCAGATAGTTTTAAAACATGAATATTGGAGCATTATTGGAATCTTGAAAGATTGGAATCTTTGCCTTCAAGTGACATACGTAAATATCCCACTTTTAACAGCATAAGTTAAAATTAAAGCTTAACGATCAACGTATTTAAAACATTTAAAAAGTTTCTAAGATAAATTAACAAGCGGAGTGAAAAATCTGTACTTCGAAAACGTTTAACAAGTAAATAAAATGCTGAATATTCAAATTTAAAGCACAAAATTTCCAATGCTGAATTAACATCAGTGGCTATTAATGATTCATTTGCTGTAAAATCTCAGTTTAAAAATAATAAAATAATATTATTTTATACAAGTCTCCAGGCAAGTTTTAAAGAAAATATTCCTTCCCATATTTCGTCCCGTTAAGCTGTTTTTATTTCAAAAATATCCGAAACCATTAACACCATAAGTTTAAATTATTTCATAACAAGTAACTTAATTACATTCAAAAGTTAATTCCTGAGAAAATTAAACATCTTAAATAAAAGTTCAAGAGCAAAAAAAAAAAAAAAAGATTTATTTTAAGAAAGAAGTCTAGTTATTCACTTAATAGGGATAATATTAGAACACGAAATAAAAACATGAGGATATTTTTAAATCAAAAAGCTGTTCCATCACAACTCAAAGAATAACTTTTCTGACACGCACTTGCAATACCTCTTTAGCATGTTACTTAATATGTTAGATAAAATAAAGAAAAATTTAATTATGTTCAGAGCGATTAAAGCATTAAAGAGCAAAAGACTGAGAATTTTTATGGTTCATTAATTAAGAATGATGGAAATATTTTCTGAAAAAGTCAGATTTTTGGTCATAGTCAGGGCTTAAGAGAGTTGGCTAATAAGTGTTTTAATATTTTACGCTGACTTTATGGAAGCTACAAATAGCATTTTTTCCACTCAGAAAATTGTTGGACACATTTTCACATAATTAAGAATTCTTGGCTCATTACTTAAGGAATATTTAAGATAAACTATGCATTTACATTTTATTTTATGGGTAACTAAGTGTACGAAAATTTAAAACAAATAGTGTTTAAAAAAGTTTTGAAATGAAATAAAATATTAATGGATATTTAAGGAATACAGCAATAAATTTTAAACGCTTTGATGATTAAACGTTACAAAAACTGAATTTAACCTTAGATGATGCATTTCATAATGATTATTTAAAAAGTATATTCGCTAGAATTTTTGGTTGAAAGTGAAGTAGAAGATGGAGCATTTATTTTGTGAGTTTACTAATCGTGTATACAATCTGTAAAGTTATAATTTTCAGTAAAATTCTCGTTTTAGAAAAATAATTTACGTTAAAAGTTTTGAAAATATTTTCAATACTATTTCAATTTAAAGTAGAGTTTTTTTTCAGAGGGGGGGGGGTGTACAATTTAAACTCACTACATTTTACAAGTTTTTGCTGATTACACTAGTATTTATTTACTTACTAAAATCCCAATTATATTTTAGAATTATTTTAAGCATATTAAGTTCTTTAATGTTTCAGAAACAAACATTCATTTCGTAGCGTTTCATGGTGTACAAACAATTTGTACAAAAAGAAAAGAAAGTAAATGAAACATTATCTTAAAGAAACAGTACGCGCCACGTAAACTATTTGTTTGAACTTAGTTTATTTTGTTATCAACGTAGCAAGGGGGTGGTTTATAGGGTTCAAACCCCCTCCGAAATTGTTCATCCAAAGAAATGCTTTCCATTATTTATTAATTTATATTTTGGTGACAAAAATAATATTGTTATTATTATTATTATACCGATTTTATTTGTGAAATGACATTAGTATGACTGAAAATTTATACTAACTCATTATGTTTTTATGGTAGTTAATGGTAGTTATTGAGAAATTCATTTATTATGTAACAAATGGCGCTTTGTAAGAACATCCCCTCCTTCCATTTAGATAATATATTTTAACAAAAATCAATAGAATACACATAAAACCAAATTTGATAGACCATATAAATGTTTCAAAAAAATGTGTTTGGTAAAACCCCTTCCGAAACAAAAGTCTGATTACGGCTCTGCAACGTGGTACAAGTCTTTTTCTTGATAACTGTACTTCACAAGAGATAAGTAACATTTAAACATTTTTTATTCACACGTTAGTAAAAGTTGGTATAATCGAACTTGCTTATAACGAGCCCTGATTTAACGAGAACCCCGATTTAGCGAGGAAATCAGAAATACTTGGTTGGTGCAATGTTTAATCTATGGAAGCATAACTCACTTTTAACGAGCAAAAACCGATTAAAGCTAGCAATATTTTTGTGATTCGTAAAATTTCTCTTGACTTCCAGCTCAGCTTATCCTTTATTGGTAAATTTGCTTTATCATTCCAAAGTCAACCAAAGTTAGTGGTGAATCATAAATCCCGAGAACAAGCGATGGCATCACTTTTTTTTATTTGTGAAGCAAAAAATATGAAAAATTATATATGGGTGTACATGTGTATTCCTCAAAAACAAAAACACAAGAAAGATACATTTAGAGAGTTCAAAGCTTATTTAGTACTGTACAATGAACAAAAAAAAGAAAAAAAAAGACTACTGTAAAACCTGTCTACAACGATACAGCTGGGACCTAAAAAAATATTGTTATAGACAGGTTATCATAATAGACAGTTTGATTATTCATGCTGACATTTTGCGGGGATCAAAGAAAATATCGTTATAGACAGGTTTATTGTGATAGACAGTATCGTTATACACAAATTTCACTGTATATTGAATTTTTAGGATTTTTTTCGCGAAGTCGCTTTTTGCGAGCAGTCGGTTATAACGAGCAAATTTTGCGGTCCGTTTGCGCTTGTTATAAGCGGGTACAGTGAAAACAGTGTAAGTTGACCACTCGACTTATAAATGCGGTAATGATTCTTTTTATTTTTTGTCATTTCTTGTATCATGTATTCATTTTTTGAGTAATTCACCCTTATTATTTTTGTTCAACTCACTTTCATTGTTTAACATGATTGAAAGTGAAACAATAATTAAAATACTATTCAAATAATTTTGTTATTTTTTCCCTGTTTTTAACTATATTAGACACTGTAGTTTTCGAAATTCCATATGTGCCGGCTAATTTTCTCTTGCTTTCTCCATTTTCAATTAATTTTAATATAATATTTCATACTTTTTATTAATCTCAAGTTCAACTAACTTTCTTTTTCAAGCCTTTTTTGTACAACTTATAGCACAAAGCGCAATAAGCGTGACTCTCCCAGTTCATAAAGGCAAAATTAAACTGTCCTATCTCTTAATCCTTTAATCAGAAACATGTAACTTTACTCATTAGCAGGTCCAGATCTGCGTATCTGCAGTGCGAGTGGCTCGCGTCCTTAAAGGAGCTAACGGCCCTAAAAATTGAAGAAAAAAAAAGAAAAAAAATAGCACTAAGACTTATTCACTTTACAAATAGACACTGCTGGCCACTAGAGAGGGGCCCTACATATTTTGTTTTAGGTCCAAAATGTATAGATCCGGTCCTGCTCTTTTTAGCACAATTCCTGTGTTGCCACAACATATTGCAACTGAAAGAAAAGACTTTGAACTTTTCTACTGACACTTATTTTCATTGAACAGGGTACAAAAAGCTATCTCAAATGGAACAACAAATGAAAAACAAGTTTGGAGAATAAAGAGCAGCATAAGCTTTATGCTGCTGTTTAGTTAGTAAAATGCTAGTCTGTCATCAAAACATTAAAAACACTTTTGGAAAGCTAACAAAAAAAATAATGAAAGAAAGAATAATAATAATTAATAAATAAATAATAAAATAAAATAATTTGCTGAAAAAAGTTTTAAAAAAAAAAGTGGTCAACTTACAAAGGGTTTTTTACAATACTCCAGACCAAATTTGACGTACATTAGTGGTCAAGATAGACAGGTGGTCAAGATAGAGAGGTGGTCAAGTTACAGAGGTTTTCCTTCATTATATGAGAGAGGACTAATTCCGTTCCTGACTAAAGCGGTCAACATAGACAGGTGGTCAACTTACAAGGGTGGTCAACTTTACAGGTTTTACTGTACGACTGTAATAAGAATCTTTCACTGAAACAAAGAAGCAAGCGTACAAAATTAAATAGCTATAACTGGACACAAGACCAAAAGAAGTGTAGAAGTCCAGAATTGAATTTTTACTAACATATCTACAAAACCCAATAATATGTTTTAGAAAGCTATACCAGAAGGAGAAGCAGAAGTTTCTAATTTGAAATAGACGGAAATATTTTTCCGTCAATTCCAAAAAACGACAACTATTTAACCGCTGATTTAAATTAAGTCCCTTTTGGCTTGATTTCATGTAATGAAACGAAATAAGGTCGAGGAAACAACTATTATATAATGCCATTAGACGTTATGATTTCGTTGAATGTGGTAATTTCGGTCGAGAAGGTTCAAAAACGTGCAAGAAGAACAGCACAAATCAAGAATTTTTTAGTCTACGCATTTTTAAAAAGCAAGTACCGAAAACTAATGAATAGAATTAGACAATTCCGTGGATTGATGACGGATATTTACAAAGCAAAATAACAACTATTTTGTAACCATTCAACACATTATTTACATTTTTCAACTATATTGAATGACTTAAGTAAATAAACAAAATGCATTGCAGATGATTTTTGAAAAAAAAAAAAAAAACGGGTAAATGACTGACATTAATGCACCATACATGTTAGTCATTTATCATGTTTGTAACTATTTTATTAAACTTATCCACAATGTATTTAAGGAATTCAATTACACCCAATTTAGCTTAAAAAGAAACAGTACATCAAGAAAAAATGTCTTGAGTAAAATGTAACTTTTATGTAACCCATGGAACTGTTCATTTAATATAGGGTTTGATTAAAAAACATAAATGAACGTTACAAATAATAAATATTCCTTTACATTCTTACACTTAAAAAAAGGGAATTTGCTTTTGTCTCCAGGCTTTATTTAAAAGTAATGATTTAATGGATAACTTCAATACAAGAATAAATTCCTCGCATTTCGCTTCGGGCTATAACAAAAAAAAAAAAAGAAAGAAAGAAAGAAAAATAAATAAAAGAAAAAAGTTAAAGCTAGTAGTTCTGCTTTCCATTTGATTTATGAAGACAGAACTTGAAATACGTCGATAGAAAAAATCCTGAAAATGTTCAGTAGATTGTGGATCACGAACGATGAATCTATAACAGCGTGTGGGAAAAGAATCGCAGTCTAGGGAGAAAGTTCTTAAAATTTTATATGAGGAGTTATGATTTCAGAACTTTCAGTAGGAAAAATAAAAATTTAATTCTAAAGAAATAACGAGAATAAGATCTATTTCTGATATGATGCTTATTTTGCTTCCCCATAATTCAGTTGAATTCACAATACTCAGTTGAATTCTAGTTATTCTATAAGCAAGAAAATTCACATCAGGATGTTCTGTAACAACGCCCACTAAGGGGGGAGGGAGTGAAGAAAGACGCACACATTATTATGTACATTTTACAGAATGTATGAAAACAAAAGACGGTTGCCAGTTTAATCACCATTTTATAATTTTGATGAAAAAGGCACAATACGAAGAACTGACTGCCTTTTATATCAAAATTATATAAAATATATATTTTATATAAAATGATGTTTAAATTTGCAATGCCAACATTTCAGCTTATTCTTTGATCAACTAAGTATCAACTACTAGTGCAGCGCTACACTGTTTAAACTGCGTGGTGCATTTAGGGTGAAACGTTATAGCACCAGTGGCAAATCCTTAAGGGTGTATATGGCGCCGTGTGACACACTTTGGCACCCTTAAAGATGGTGCTATAACGTTTCACAAAAGAAGGTGCCATATGCAAGCCACAATTTTAATAGTGTACTGGAGGTTTTACCTTTCGTATTGTACCGTAATTATAAATTAACGAACTGAAAAAAACCCCCTCTAAATATCAATTTAAATTATAAAAATCTAATAATAGCTCAAATGTACCGTAATTGAATAAAATGTTAACCATGCAAATTGTAAATGACTGGTAATGACCGTTCAAGTATCTCATAAAACTGAAGGGCGCATGTGACCTTAAAGCCAGAGATTCCCTTTCTATTATTTAGATTGTGTCTCAAAGTATATTTGGATTGTTGCTAAATGCAAGAAAAGGGGGGATATTAGGAGTTAAAAATACTTTATTGACTTGATTTATGAGAAAAGATGCACCTGAATGTACGTGTTTCCGCGATTTTTAATTTGCTTATTTATTTATTTTATTATGTTTTGATACTCATTCGAAGCTTTTTAATTAGCAAAACACGATTGAAATTTAATTCGACTTGTGATTTAACAACTATCTTTTTAGCTTTCGGCAAGCTAAAACTATGAAATATTGAACAAAGTCAACGAAAATAAAAGTTATATCAAGTGAAGCGTGTTCCACAATCACGCTTGAAAAAAAAAAACAGTAAAATTTTTTCGACAGATACGGGAAAAATAACCAAAAAGGAAACATTTTAAATCTTCCGATTAAAGAAAAGGATTAAAACAAAATCCAGAATTTTATTTGCTCACATTCGAGAAAAAAAATGGCAACAGATATTTTTTCTCAAAGATTTTCTTCACGCTACAGATTTCAATAAAAGCATTTTTACGGAAAGTTGAATAATAATTTGAATGGAGGAAAGCCTTTGAAAAATAGGGATTTTGTGTCGAAATCTAAGTATTATAATTGATATAGTATTTAATTGATATCTCCGCTAATTATTATCGGAGGATTATGTTTAATAGCCAAACATAAAGACGGGAAAATTACGAATCCATCGATACTTGGTTCGAAGGTCAGTGTAGTGGCGTTCGAAGAAGCAACTCGGACATAGATAGATATAAATAGGTACATCCGCTCAGTTTTTAATTATGTAAGATTTCGGCTCAATAAGTTTTACTGATCAATTGCAACATCTCGAAAATTAAAAAATAGAACATACCTAAGCGACAGATATTTTACAATAGTTTTTTCAACCACATAATTACACTCAATACGGTAGAACAAGTACTCAAAAACCAACCTGGTTTCATACGCAAAGCTTTTAATGATTCACAACAACACGCCTACTACTAGACTACTAATTAGAAACAAACTCTAATTTATTCAAAATTTGCTGCTGTGTTTCGCGTTTCTCTTCTCGGCTTCCCTTGCAACGACATCTCCATTTGGGTTGCAAATAGATTATTCCGGGTACTTGTATTAATTTCGGGAATTCGTTCGTAACCTGAATTTCTAAGTGGATACCAAATGCTAGATTTTAATTAATTTTTGAAAAATGCGGGAAGAGAAGCGAATTAATCAGAGCTGCAGATGGTAGAACGTGTTTCAAACATCGGCATCGCGAGTATTGTATAAGTAACCATAACCTCCGGTTTTGTTCAGTACCAACTGGGAATACTTGTTCGAGGTTTGATTCATGAGAGAACAGCATGTTGTTACACTTGGATAAATTAAACTACAACTTTTATTCAATGCTTTATGATAACCGTAAATTCTACTGTATTGTACAATTCATATAGGAGGAGGCGGCCAAAATTTTGAATTTCAAGTTCATAAAAGTCACTGATGTAAAAGTCACCAAGTGGGGGGGGGGGGAGATAAGTACATCCATGGGGGATTAGCATTTTTAGATTGGCTCTTTTTTTAATCTTTTTTCATTTCAATTAGTACGCTAATGCGCATAGACTGGCGAAATATTTGAGTGAGCAGACGACTTTAGTGCAAAAATTATTTTTAATAAAATATTATACTTACTGAAATGGCAGTAGGCGATGGTGAGCGCGACAAAAAAAAAGAATGGGGTTGTTTCCTTCAGTCAAAAATACTACTTTTAGTCACTGAAATCGATAGAATAAGCAAAAAAATAATAATAACATGGACTCAAAAAATACTTCCACTTTCCCAACAGTTATTTTTTAATTATTTTTTTTTAATGTCCAATTTTTCAAACAAGGCGTGGTCTTAATGACGTCACTAATGATGCATTTTGGCACATCTTTCTACCGCGATTCCATGTTATGATAATCAAGAAGCGAATTAAAATTGCGCTCTATGCTTGCTATCAACCATATCGTTGCTAATACACGTGAGTAAAGATGCGAATTAAATATTTTGCACCGTGAATGGCAGCACTAAATAGCATTTCATCATTTGTGATATCATCGGCAGAAAGCGTAAACATGAAAGCGCACCAATTTAAGTAATTTTTTTTTTTAATATTAAACTTAGACAAATTATTTAAAAAATGGTCAGATCCTATGTTTTTAAGCATGATCTTTCAGAAAAAAATACTTTTAAAAGTTTGTAAACGACCCCATTGTGAAACTTTTGTAAAATGTGAAATTCGATGCAGTGCCATATACTCTCCTTCCATATATTTTTAAGTGTAAATACAGGGTACGCCAGTATCGCGTTTACATGCTTTCAGGAGAGATAGAACTAGACGATGGGAAATCACACCAACCAGAAAACACTAGAAAAGGAAAACACGAACAGTCCAAGAAAATATTCTTTGTACAGCAAAAAAGTATGAAAAAAAAGCATAACGGGACAAAGATCGTTAACCAAGTAGTAGGCGTTCGAAATTACTACCTCGCGTCTTAAATCTTCGGCTCATTGATAACCTAACTTTAGCGAAAATACCGAGAGTGCCCCAAACATCCCCAGCAGCTGCCATAAGCGTGCATGTAGTTCGTCAGCATTGTTAACGGGAGTATTCGTACACCAGGGCCTTGATGTACCCTTGCAGCAGGAATTAGTAAATGGAGGGAGCTAGGCCAATCATTGGCTTAGCAAAAGCATAGACAAAGAGCTCAAGCCACGTGACCAACAACGACGAATGGTTGACACGTTCTGCGTGAAACTGGCGAAAGAAACCCGTTTTCTTCCAATGCATTGCATTAAAATCTGTCACGTAAGTTGGTGTCTTTGCTTTCCGAATGAAAGTCTTCACTCCCTCCATCTTATCCCTTCTCGATGGATGTACCAGCATCAACCAAACTTCTCAGTATTTTTGCTGTAAGTACTAAGAATAATAAAAATAATAAACACGTTTTCCTAACCTGTCCGTGTCCTTCTTTTCGGGACGTTTATATCGTTACTACCGCGTCAAGAAAGACTACAATTCTGTAGTCAAAATTAAAAATCTTAAGATTATCCAGAAACCTTCAGAAATTTGGAAAACAAACATTAATCTGGGCTAAATTAAAATCAAATAAAAGCTAGCACTAAGTGAAATATTTTGGCTGCAGAATATGCAAGAGCAGTTTAATTGCAATTCTGCTGTCAATATTTAAACCACTGAAATATCAGAAAACCTACAGAAAGCACATAAACATCCGTATTTCGTACGTTTAAACAAAAGAAAAATGAAGAAAAAATAATTGTTTTTGACTGCAGAGATTGCGTGGGTCTGCAGAGAAATTTTTGAATCCTCCGATTTAAAAGATTCTAGCCTGAAGGGGAGTCTGTTTGTCTTGGGTAAAATAATTTATGCAGCTTGAACTATAATTTCGTTTGCTGCGACGTGATATTTATACACGCAGATACGGCATGAGTAAAATCGAATGCAGCACAGCCAGAATGTGTCTCGAATAATTTAAATTTTCGATAAATCCGGAAGTGCAAGAAGATTATTTCCGAGAAAATTGGAAAAAGTCTTTGGATTAGCGAATAGCATTGGGGATAAGGTAAAGGTATGGAGTCGGGTTTCGAATTACATAAGGACATATAACTAAAAACGGATACCAACTGTTTAGTTTTATCGCACACCACAAATAAAAATAAAAATCATAGGAATGTTTTCACTCCAACTTTAACTTACTTAGAAAACAAGATACAAGCAGAAATAATGGAATTTTGAAAACATATGTAGTAATTTTACGAAATTGTACATCTATAATTTATTTGTTTTTATCTTTTAATGCGTGTTTTAAGAGAAAATAGGCCAGAAATTAAAAAGACGTAACTTTAGGACCTTGCGCTTAAAATACATTGAAGGAGTTAGACTTGTACAAGTTATTGAAATCGCATTCGATATTCGGTTATATATTACAAATTACTTTCAACAGATTGATAATACAACAACTTTCATAGAAGACTGAAGCAAACCTGAGAGCAGGAACCAGTATCTGGAGAAAGCAAGAAAAACCAGTAGCTTAGAAAACGCTGAAGCAAAGATCCTAAGTCACATGTTTCAACTACGACGAATTGGGGACACGTTTTACGTGAAAAGAGTGAAAAAAACCTGATTTCTTTAAATATTTTACTTTTAAATGTATCACGTGACTTGAGATCCTTACTTCAAGATATGGAAGTTTCACTCTCTCTCTCTCTCTACCTCCTATTCCTTCTCAATGAAGCAAACATTTATATTTACTTTTTCGCTGAAGTAAACATTTATATTCCTCATTTACTTTTCCGCCCCTAAAACTCCTCACTCAACTTAATAATTTAAAAACAAAAGTTCCCAAAGATCTCGTTTGATGAGTTGCTCATGGAAATGTCGGCTGCCTCATTAAAGATGTCCGCTTCAAGCAATTAATCTTTCAGACGGAATCAATTTTTCCATCAAAATTAGTTCGTTTAAATTCAAAATTAGTATGCCGAATTTGAATGCTTAACAAAGTAATAAGAGCAATCGGAAATGAAAACGAATCAACAAACATTGCGTGCCTTGTATTGACACTCTTTCCCTACATCCAGAGCTCAATTGAGAAATGTTTGAGTTATTTAATGCGTACTGTCAATAATTTTTAATTTAAAAGATAGTACATGAGAAATGGGAATTCAGAGCCGAAGTTAAATTGAAATCTTTATCGCTTCTAAAAGGAAAATTGTGTACATAATTAAAGTTAAGGGAAATTGAATGAGTAATATGAAGCAGCAGAGTTTATAGGATTGTTTAACATGCTTTGTATACCTTATAAGTTTGATTTTGAAGTAAAATTATCCACATATGTTTTGGTTTTAAAAAAGATTTTACTACAGAGGGTAATCCAAAAGTCCTAAAAGTCATTTGTTAAAAATTCTAAATGCAAAATATTATGCTTCCAGGCAACACTACTTTACGGTATGACACATTATTATTTTTTTTCTTTTTTTTTTTCGCTCCGACACTTTCAGTAGCTTTTAATTCGTCGTGTCACCGATCCCCTCTCCCACACGCCCCCAATTAGAAACGTTAAGCATTTTAATAATAAGCAAAATGTTCTAACTTATTCGCTTGAAGCGGTTTTTGACACAATGTGTTCCAACGCATTCGCTTGAAGTCGTTGTTGACGCAATGCTCCACCAACTCATTCGCTTGAAGCTATTGTTGACGCAATGTTCCAACGTATTCGTTTGAAGCAGTTGTTGACGCAATGTTCCAACGTATTCGCTTGAAGCGGTTGTTGACGCAATGTTCTAACTCATTCGCTTGAAGCAGTTGTTGACGCTAAAATATTAGCAATTAACTTTGAATATTTCTGAACCCATCAACAGACAAAAATCTTTCAATAGATGTCTGGTTTCCGGACAATAGGAAATGCTGGAGCCCGGAGAAGTTGACGTCGAATTTAAAGAATCTCAAAAAACTAACATCAATGATAGTTTATCATAGAGAACTTCTCATTGAGCGAAAAAGAAATTGGAGTTTCACGCTTATCGTGTTCGTAATTTTTAAGAATTGAAAGCTCCGGATCAGATAAAACAGTTGAGTTATTGAGGATAGCTGAGGATATTCATTAAAGGTAATAAAATTGAGAAAGTTGATTCTGTGTTCTTTACACATGAATCCTGGTTATTCCAACTCGCAGGCTATGTTAGTAGTCAGAATCCAAGAATTTGGTCCACGGAAATTCCATACCTTAATCATGAAAAGATTTTGCATTCGGCAAAAATGGCTAATCTTGGAAAATTCCATCTTCACCACTCTACAAATAAAAAGCTACTAAAGGTATCAATGTGCATAAAAAATGAAAATAAAAATCGTGTTGATGCCGAAAAGTATTACCAACAAGCTAAATAACCTGTATTTAATATTAAGAGCACCTTTGGGACAAGCTTTTCAATCGTTGAAGAAATATGTGAATAAGTTCTCTAAAAAATTAAGTACGTAATAGTTAAGAAAACCTTGAAAACTAAAACGAAAATGAAAAAAAAAAAAAAGAATTTCACAAAATTTGCCGAAACTATATTTTGATGAAGATTCAGATTAAAGAACAAATTATGATCCGCAAAGTTCCACACAACACTATTTACTTTTTACACCGCCAAAATAGTATCGTTAACGAAATTTTTGCGATTCGATTTCAATTAATAATTTAGGATTCAATTTTTATTTACCTATTGAATTGACAACATTAATTTAAACTCATGGTCTAAAATTCAAAAGCCGTAAATCAAGTTTATCACCTGAGTAAAGAACGTCCTTTTAATCAAATGTTAACAAGCTAGAAAAATTTATAAGCAAAGCTATCTTGCCCTAGTAATTTTTTTAAGTGATATTTTTAAATATTTCGCCCAAGGAGAAGAAAAAGAAAAAAGCTATTATTTATAGCTGAATCTGAAGACGAGACTAGAACATAGAGGAAAAGAACAAAAAAGTGACGATGACAAAGTTTCATTACAGACTTTCATAAACAGCAAAATTAAAACAAGAGAAAGAAAAAAAAAGGGAAAAAGAATTTTACATGGGCACATCAGAAAATTACTTCACGGGCAAAAGGCTCCATTGAGCTGCCTGAAATTCGGGACAGTGGTTTATTTTGAGAAGCAATATGTGTTCCCTGCATCGCTTGGACAGCCGGGACGCGGAAATCAATTTACTTGATGTAGTCATCCATTTCCCGCTTTGTTTTGGAGCGCAAAGTCGTTATTATTAATCTTCAGCTTTTTCGTTCCAAAGGCAGCTTGTTTACCGATATTTTATTTTTAGCTCTGAAAGCATACGCACATGCGTTATTAGTTTGCAAATTTAATGAGACAAAATATTTTTATACGCGTGTAACTAATGTAATTTAAAATTATTTTTACAATTTTGAAAATTGTTTTTATAAATTTAAATTGTTTTTATAAATTTTAAATCATTTTTATAATTTTAAAATATTTTCATAATTAAAAAATATTTTCATAAGTTTAAATTATTTTCATAATTTTAAAATATTTTCATAATTTTAGAATATTTTAAGAATTTTAAATATTTTTAACAATTTTAAACTTTATAAACTTTTGAAATTATTTTCATAATTTTAAATTATTTTTATGATACTTAAAAATCAAATTTGATTCACAGCTTTTGAATTTCAGAACATGACTTCAAATTATGTTGCCAATTCTATCAGTAAAATATTTGAAAAAGAATGGAGTTATATTACTTTAACAGTGACGTGAAAATACTAAAACATGCAAAGCATGTATTATTGAATTTTCATGTAAATAATTATTAAAACAAACAGAATAAGTTTTGAAACCAAAAGGTAATATTGAAAATTCCAATAGAGAAATATCATTTACTATGAATCCTTCCACAACGAGGAATGGTGGGAGGCGGGATTCAAGGAATATAGTGAACTTCAGTGTCATACACAGGTACATAGTGTTTATGGTGTTGAAACAAGGGTGACATTAAAAACGAAGCTGTGTTTCTTGTTTAGAAATTAGTTTTACGCATAAAACCTGCCTAAATCCAAATGTAAAGATGCTAACTACCCTTCAGAAAAATTTTCCACGTTAATTAGCTGGCGTATTTTTTCATTTGACTGGTTATTTTTTTCACTACAGTTTGTAGTTGTATTTGGCAATCTTATGTTTTAATTTAACATTATATCCAGCGCTTTAAACTTTTTTAAATAATATTTTAGTTTGCAAATTATAACAATATTTACAACTCTGGAATTTACTGCAATGACAAAAGGTTAGCGGTAGTAACTTCCTTTAATGCTTTACCTTGGGTCAGAGTTTCTCACTGTAGAGTCAGGGGCAACAAGCTCATGCGGGGGGGGGGAGGAGAGAGGGATCCAGTTAGCTAAACTACTACATTTTGTAACAGAAAAAATTTAAAACAAATCGACTAAAGAATATTGAATCAGTCTTTAAATTGAATATTTCAACAATTCTCCCCGAAACCTCGGGTATAATCCAGATAACTTCACTCATCCCACTGATTCCTCTGTGAAAGCTGAAAATCATCACTGACATAATGAACTGTTCCCATTTTTCTATTAACTAGAACAGCAGAAAAATAGTTGATGATTATTAATAAATTGTTTCAATACTTTTGCATTTTTAGATCAATACGTTAGCATTTTTAGTACAATTTATTTTGATTTAAAAAAATAAATTTAAATAAATCAATTGAATCATGAATTAAAATCAAGGAAAACTGAGAAAAAAATGTTCATTAAATTTGTCAAATTTAAATTTAACCTTCAATATCTCGAAAATCAATTTGTGAACGTTTGCAGTTAACTTTCAATTAACTTAACTGCGAAATGATTTGCCTTTCAAAAAAATGCCAATCTGTAAAAAGTTTGATGTAAGATAACACTTTCCTAAAGAATTACACATATGTCAGAAAAAAGATTTAAATGTTCCATTATTTTAGGGGTGAATTGCATTTTCAGGCTTGTAATGGCCCGGAGTTTGAGAACTTGTGCATTGGGAAACATCATGATGGGTAATGCTAGTACTCAAATATGTATACATCGAACGATAATATAATTTAAAAACGTTTAACACATGAAAGCGTAGCTGTATAAATTTAAACTGTACATTTATTTTCTACTAGTGGTACCCGCACGGCTTTGCCCGTAGTTGAAAATTAAAAGCTCGTTTAGTTCGCCTGTTCCTGTATATTTACAAATAATGGATGACGAATTTCTCGCTAATTGGCTATGTTCATTCGCTCCCCCATTCCACGTCATGATAATTTAGTAATTTACTCGTCTATCTTTAATAATTTTGCTCCTTAAAATGTTCTTAAAATTGAAACACAAAAGGAATAAAATCGAATTTTCGAAAAATCGCTTCGAGGTGCACACTCCCATGCTACAAACTTTCTGCCAAATTTCATGAAAATTGGCCGAACGGTCTAGGCGCTATGCGCGTCACAGGCATCCTACAGACATCCAGACAGAGAGACTTTTCGCTTTATTATTAGTAAAGAAAGGATATGCACAATTAAATTCTCATATATATAATAGCGAATGATCATCAACAATGAAACTTGCTCTACGGCACGGCATGATAATTTGATAATATTTTTTGGTAATGTTTGACATGCAGGGAAATGCTTTATTTTGACGAGGCTGAACTGAATCCGGTATATAAACTGTTTGACTGGTAACACTGTCATTTTAGGAGAATGAAGAAACTAAAAAGTGGTTAACAATGAACGCTATCTACTGGAGTTTAAGGTTCATCCACTGGAGTTGGGGTTAAACTTTCAACTATCAAAATATCATCAAACATGCAATTGCTTTGTTCAAATGTAGATGCAATTTTCATCCGTCATACCTTGACGGGCAATTTTCTAATTGAAAATAAATTTGAATAACTAAAACAACGAAATTGCACTGTTAAGTAATATATGTATCATTAAATTTCGTTATTGATCAAAAATTATCAAAAAAAAAAAAAAAAAAATAATACTTGCAATTTTGTTGGATAGTTATAACAAATTTCTTATTCAAAACATGAACTCAACAAAAAGTATTGCGATGCAAAAAAAAAAAAACTTTACTTTTATCATCTCTCTTCTCTTACGTCTAAAAAGTGCGTTTTGTATCCTTAATGGATCATGCGTACGTTCCCTAACTATTAAAAGAGGAATTCTAAATTTATATTTTGAGGAAAAAACAATATAAAAGAAGCTTATAGAAATAAAAATTGGACTACATTCTCAAATTTAATTTCGAACATACAAATAGAAGAGGTACCTTTAAAAATATACCTCACCCAAAACTCTAAAAAAATATACAATAGAAACACGAAGAACTAAAGAAAATTAACTTAAGAAATTAAACAATGAATAAGATTTGAAACCAGGGTTCATACTCTATTCGGATGAAAAAATTCCATGACTTTTCCAAGACTTTTTCATGACTTCATAAAAATTTTCATGACCTTGTAATATGAAGAGAACAGTACTTTTTAATGTCTAACTTGCCAATTTTCGGAAAGGAGCATTAGCAAAACTTCTATGTGAATGCCACTACCTCATCGAAGCAATTACTTGTGGTTGAAAATATATCAGTGTATTCCTAAAAAACTAAACTATTCTTATTTGTCTTCATCATATAAATTTAAGTAAAGAAAAAATACAGTAAATGGAATATAATGATGCTTGAATGTCTAATAGTTATTTTTTACAAACAGGCAAAATATTAAATGAATTTGACAAAGGTTGAATGAGTCATTACTAAGTTTCAATAAATTGCTTGAAAAGATCAAGATTCAATATTAAAAGTTTTTACGAGTGATGGAAACGAAATCGAATGCAATTGAATTGCGTTTTTTAAAGGGGGTGTGGCAAAATAAAGAACGTGCAATTTCGCTACTACAAAATATAAAATATAAGAAGTGTTGAAAATAATGATAAATTCAAAATGAGTGATGTCCAAGCAATGAAATCACATTGCAAAAAAAGACAAACAACTGCTACAGAAATGGATGCAATGAGATTTCAAAATTCAGATTTGTTTTTCACATCGTTTAATTTTCCAGTTTTGTAATTTTTATGGTGCAATACTGTTAAATCACTCAAGATTTCTAATGCTCTTTTAGCTACTGTTACTTTTTCTTCGCACAAGACATTTTTCCATGACTTGGAATAAATTTCCATGACTTGGAATGAAAATTTCAATTTTCCACGACTTTTCCAGGTCTGAAATTTGCTTATTTTTTTTCCATGACTTTCCAGGATTTCCATGACCCGTACGAACCCTGTGAAACAAGAAAACATGAATCCCAAAAAGGGAGAGAGAGGGAGTTTTAAATTTGCAAACATATTTTATCGATCCTGTTTGAGCGAAAGATTTTTTCCCATATTTTTTCTTTATAGAAAACAGTGCGCTATTTTCGTTAATTAATTATATGCATTTTGAGAAGCAATATTTTTATGTTTCCAAACATATGTAAAAACTGGTGAATAATAGAAAACATGCACAGCTAGGGAATTAAAAAAAAAACATATATGTATAGTTAATCAAAATGCGTGTATATTTTAATTACTCAAAACCATAAGAGGAAAAAAATAACCAGCCTATTATCAATTTTCGATTTTTTTGACTAAGCTTTTTGCTTAGGTTTTCACATCCCCCCCCTCCCACCCTCAGATGAGATAAATTAAGAACAAGTTGACTACACGGAAATTTTCATGAATGTATTTATTTTCTGATAAATGCTGCAAATTACTTTAAAGAAGGCAATACTATTATTTTAAATAACTAGGCGCTGTGCGGAGAAAGTGGGGTTGAAAAAGGAACCACAACATCAAGGACGGTCAAATGAAAACAATTAGCAATCGTGATTGTTTAAAAAAATAACAACATAAAATTAAAACAACGTGACCCTTCATTTTCATACAAAGGTAAGAAGAAAAAAACTCACCACTGAAGAATAATGCACGTTTAAACAAGCTCTTTTTATTTAACTAGCACAAAAATGAAGACCTCTCGCATAACGAATTATTTCATGTCTGATCAAAGAAAAAGAAATAAAAGAAATTTTCAAAGGGAGAAACAAATTTAAAATGCAAATTTTCTTTTCCATTTCTTTTCTCGCACCTTTCACACTACAAGAAAAATTTTGCAACTCCTCAGAGTAATAAATGAATTTGCTGAGCCCGAAAAAGAGATTTTAAAATATAAATGAAAAAAATAAAAAAGCCATAAAAAATGCATACCAATTTTCAAACTTTGCAAGGCGTTATACCTCTGCATCAAAAAAGGAAGAAAACTTACA